>NC_045981.1:22712863-23912863 GCF_010909765.2 Amblyraja radiata
CCGCGACGGCCAGTGCCCGTGAGCATTGGAGCCGGTTGGAGCGGCTGCAGGAGCGACTTCAGGAGCAGCCACGACGGCCAGTGCCCGTGAGCATTGGAGCCGGTTGGAGCGGCTGCAGGAACTGGAGCAGCCGCGAGTGGCCAGTGCCTGAGAGCATTGGAGCCAGTTGGAGCGGCTGTTGGAGCAAGTACTCCAAAGTGACAGGCTCCGGGAGATGGAGACTAGTCACAGTGGGCAGCTAGTAAGTCCTACAGCAGTACCTCTTGTAGGGCTGCACAGTGTTTCTCCCTCATCAGAGGGGAGTACAGGGGGTCAATTCTGGGCTGACCCTGAAGAGGGGTGCAGAACATACCCCTAGTGCACATGGGGTGCAAGAAAACCTATTGGATATGGTGTCCCAGTTTATTCAACCCGACCAAACTGGCCAAAACCTGGAACCTAAAATAGCTGCAAGTATCGACTACTTGTCATTCAACCAGCTATAAGGACAGGCATTATTGGACACCACAGCACACTGAATGTTCCCAGTGTCAACCAGTGTATTTGAAAACATGTCGGAGCCTCAATCAGAGCCAGGGACTTGAAACTACAGAAAGTTCTGAAAGTCCTAACAGCGGGAATTACGGTTTTCGCCCGCACAATAAACAAAAAAGACATGACACAAGATCACCAGGATGCACTGGCTTTATTTTGCAACTACCAATACGAGTAAACAGCATTAGGAAGAAGTGCCATCCAACCGGCTTTAGACCCTAATTTGCAGGCCTATGCAAACCTGGAACCTCCAAACCACCAATATTACTATTTGGAGGCAACTTATCAAAACAGGTAAAAGAACTTGACGAAGAGGGTAATACCCTGGGGCTCATTAAAGCAACGTCTAAAAACTGCTTTGGCCAGGAAAAAGCACCCCAGTCGGTCAAGACAAACTGATGAAAGCTCAAAGGCCAGGAACACTCAACATCGGTCTTTTTAGGCCATGGTCCAGACCGGCCTTCCTGGGGAATGCGCTAACCCTCAACACCGACCCAACTACAGATCCAGACACCGGCGCCTCAACGTCCACGGAGGATGCCGAAAAAGTAACAAACCTACCAATAGTAACCATGGAGGTAGGTGGGTCTGGTTCCTTATGAGGTTGGTGGGAGATTACAATTCTATCTGGATGCATGGAATAAATTAACTACCGACACTTATATTTTCAGAAGTATAGGGTTATACCATAGAATTTATACAAAAACATATTCCTCCAGATCAGCATGTGCCGAACCGAATGTTCATGCTTACAGACAAAGAAAAATCAAAAGCGCATGCTGAACTACAGTGGCCATATAAAAAAGGAGTAATGGAGGAAACCCAAAACGAATCACAGGAATTCGAGTCCAAAATCTTTATCATAAACAAGATGGTGGTTGCCGCATCATCATAGATTTGACTAATTTGAATACTTTCGTACTATATATTCATTACTAGATGGAAACCTTTGTTACTGCTAAGCAATTGATTTCCTAGGTTACTACATGGCAAGCATCGTTTTAGAAGATGCTTACTATACAGTACCCATTAGAGGTGACCACAGATGTTATTTAACACAATGGATCATCTGGGGTTCACCCTTAACTCAGTTCACATGTCAGTGACTTTGCCTAAAGAAAAGGTTACAGCCTTCATGGAGGCTTGCAGCAAAATCATTGACATCACAAAACCATCCATCAGACTGGTAGCAAGAATAATTGGCATTATAGTGGCTGCGTTTCCAGCCACACAAATCGGACCTTTACATTATCAAAAATTACAGAGGGCTAAAATACGAGCACTCAAAAATTATTGTGGTCATTTTGACAGACCAATGAAGCTACCAACAGAGGCCATAATGGAACTAAAATGGTGGAAAGATAACATTAGGCATTGTTCCAATCCAAACATTATCAGCTACCCGTCTATGGAACTACAAACTGATGCCAGTGCACTTGGATGGGGTGCTACCAATTCCATCTCCAGCTGTGGGGGAGATGGAATGCACAGGAGGCATCATTATTACAAACACTGTGCATAAACTACCTGGGAATGT
Organism: Amblyraja radiata; assembly: GCF_010909765.2. Classification (NCBI taxonomy): domain Eukaryota; kingdom Metazoa; phylum Chordata; class Chondrichthyes; order Rajiformes; family Rajidae; genus Amblyraja; species Amblyraja radiata. Next base: position 22,714,935 of record NC_045981.1, read on the forward strand.
TACGTGCATTCCATGGCCTTAAGTCATATTGTTCTGGGTTATATCACCAGCATGTTAGACTACAAATTGACAACACCACCGTGGTAGCATATATCACCCATATCGGTGGAAACAAATCGACATTATGTGACAATCTGGCCAACACAATTTGGCAATGGTGTATCCAGAGAGAGATATTTGGATATCAGCTACCTACTTACCAGGTAAACTAAATTTAGTGGCAGACAACAGGTCACGCAAATTCAATGAAAACACTGAATGGATGTTGGATAAAAATGTATTTGCTGAAATTACAACATGGTATGGAACACCAGATATCGACCTATTCGCATCCAGGCTCACACCAGCTATCGAATTATGTTCATGGGAACCAGAACCTGGGGCAGTGGCAACAGATGCATTTTCGCTGCATTGGGAGATTGTTTATTTATGCATTCCCTCCTTTCTGCCTCATCAGTCGGGTATTTAGGAATATACAGCAAGACTCCGCGTCTGGTATTTTGATAGTACCCGATTGGCCTACTCAACCATGGGTCCCGGTGATACTCGACATGGTATTAGAACCATGCATCACCATCCATCATAGACCTAATTTACTGGTTCATCCCGCAACAGGGGGAAGTTACCCATGTCATAATTATATAAACCTATTAATTTGTAGAGTTTGAAAGCACCTCTACTACACCTGGGACTGACGGACCGAACAGTGGATATTATTTCAGCGGCCAACGGACAGTCCACCAAAAAACAGTACTTGGTGTCATCAAGAAATGAGAAGTACTGTCACAACAATAAACATCATCCACAGATCTATGAACATCCCGTCTGTTCTGGAATTCCTGGCAAGCCTCCATTACGATGAGAGGCTCAGTCATGGTGCCATCAACTGTGCCAGAAGTGCTCTGTCAACATACCTGTGGCAAGGAACAGAGCGGCATTCTGTTGGGACACACCCTGGTAACCAAACTCATGGGGGGCATTGTTTATGTTAATCCCCCAAGAACCAGCTACTCCCAAACATGGGATGTGAGCATTGTACTGACCATGTAAAGAAACTGGTCTCCAGCTACAGCTCTGTCCCTACAGAAACTGACTATGAAAACAGTCATGCTGATGGCCTTGGTCACGGCACATAGGGTCCAGTCACTACAGAAACTAAGGCTGGACAACATGACTATTTCATCTGGAAATTTAACTTTTCACATCAATGAATTAGTCAAACAAAACAGACAGGGGTCAGCAGGCCTAAAAACAGAATTCAGGGCCTACCCGACAGATGATCGTCTCTGTATTGTAACACACTTACTATTATATATGGAGTATACTAAGATCATCAGAGGGAAAGAATTGTCACTTTTAATCAGCTACAAACAGCCACTCAAAACAGTGACAGTCCAGACCATCTCTAGATGGCTAAAACATGTCCTAATAAAGGCTGGAGTAGACACTAGCATTTTTAAATCTCACTCCACCAGGGCTGCAGCTACATCGGCAGCTATGAAGTTGGATGTTCCTATGGACCAAATCCTCAAGACAGCAGGATGGTCAACGGAGAAAACTTTCCAACGATTTTATAACAAACCAGTCATTGAACCTGGAACATTTGCAGAAACAATTTTAAGTTCTGTAATATAATTTACCCCATAAATAGGGGCTATAATTGATGTTAATATATTTATCGTTGGGTTTTCAATATCGTATTGATGTCTAATGATGTTAACATTATTCTCCCCATAATCAAGGCAGATGTGATGCATGGACTCGTTTCCACGGCATGAAATCACAGAGCTTTAAAATCTTCACGTAGTCACTCACGTGACTCCGAAGTAAAATAGTAGGATTAAACGAGAACTTACCAGTTTGAAGTTTGATCGTTATTTTATGAGGAGTAACGTTGAGGGAATACGTGCCCTCCGCTCCCACCCTTGATCATATACTCAACTGGTATCTCTTCTCTAACCTTACTATGTTTAGTCATTACAGTTATCTGTGATTTCACACCGCTGCTTTGAAGAATGACACGCATGCGTCCTGGCGGGGTTCTTCACGTAATCCCTCAACGTTACTCCTCATAAAATAACGATCAAACTTCAAACTGGTAAGTTCTCGTTTAATCTTACTATTTTAGTTTAGTTTAGATGTACAGCGTGGAAACGGGTCCTTCGGCACACTGAGTCTGCGCCAACTAGTGATCACCCCCAAACTAATTCTATCCGAGGGACAATTTATAGAAGACAATTAACCTACAAATCTGCATGTCTTTGGAATGTGAGAGGAAACTGGAGCACCCGGAGAAAACCCACGCGGTCACAGGGAGAACATACAAAATCCCTACAGACAGCACCCCAAATCAGGTAGGGCTCAATACAATTACAGCAACAAGGTCTCTACCAAAAATCTCAAATCATCCCACAATAAAGCCCAGCGTACTGATTGCCTTCTTAATTGCTTGCTGCACATTAACTTTCAGTGACTGTAAGATGTCAGTGTACAGAGGACAAGGACACCCAGGTTCCTCTGAACACTGACATATTAACATATCTCAAGGGGCTGAGTGTGTGCATCAGCCAGTCTCAGGCGCAGGGAAGGATAACTGTGGCGAAGGGGTATTCAAGATATTCATTCTGACCCCATCGAAGTAGAATATTTTAGCTGTGGGTAAAGTTTTGTTAATAGGTCGATTGTTCCCTTTACCCAGAGGACGTATGCTCCACAGTACTACCATCTCTCATCATCTAACCCCCAAATCATAGCGTATTCCTCTGTGTACCTTTTGGCACTATGAAAGTGCCTGCATGCACCTATTTCACACATTCCCTTAACCATCTCTTACCCAAGTAGCTAAATTTCACGTTCTCCCCAATCTGTTGAACGGCTATGTTGCCTATCAAACCGCATCAGTTTCATCGGTGAGGCCAAGCGTAGGCTTGGCGATCGTTTCGCCGAACACTTCAGCTCGGTCCGCATTAATCAACCTGTTCTCCCTGTGACTCAGCACTTCAACTCCCCCTCCCATTCCGAATCCGACCTTTCTGTCCTGGGCCTCCTCTATGGCCAGAGTGAGCACCACCGGAAATTGGAGGAGCAGCACCTCATATTCCGCTTGGGCAGTCTGCACCCCAGCGGCTTGAACATTGACTTCTACAATTACCGGTAGCCCTTGCTGTCTCCTCCCCTTCTCAGCACTCCCTCAGCCCTCTGGCTCCTACTCTTCCTTTCATCTTCCCGCCCCCCCCACCCCACATCAGTCTGAAGAAGGGTTTTGGCCCGAAACGTTGCCCATTTCCTTCGCTCCATAGATGCTACCGCACCCGCTGAGTTTCTCCAGCACTTTTGTCAAACATAGAAACATAGAAACATAGAAAGTAGGTGCGAGAGTAGACCACCAGGTCCGTCGAGCCCGCACCGCCATTCGCTCATGGCTGAACACTAAACAGACACACTTACCCACAAACAGTAGACACAAGACACAGAACACAAGACACTACCCTCCCCTTTATACCGCTATCACCCCTCTCCACCCCAAGAACCTCGTGATCTCCTGGGGGAGGCAAAAAACCGGATAAAAACCCAGGTCCAATTCGGGAAAAAAATCCGGGAAATTCCTCTCCGACCCCAATCCAGGCGATCGACACTTGTCCAGGAGATCACTCAGGTCTTACTATACTAACCATACCTAGGTCCATATCCCTGCCCTCTCCCCGTAGCCCCTTATCCCCTTGGCAGCTAAAAAACCATCTATTTTAGTCTTAAATATATTTAAAGTTTCTGCTTCCACTGCTCCCTGGGGCAGTGAATTCCATAAATTAACCACCCTCTGGGTGAAGAAGTTCTTCCTCATCTCAGTTTTAAAAGAGCCCCCCCTTATTCTGCAACTATGTCCCCTAGTTCTAGTTTCCCCGATCATTGGGAACATCCTCGGTGCATCCACCCGATCAAGGCCCCTCACGATCTTATATGTTTCAATGAGATCGCCTCTCATTCTTCTAAACTCCAAAGAGTAGAGTTCCAGCCTACTTAACCTTTCCTCATATGTCAATCCCCTCATTGCAGGAATTAATCTTGTAAACCTTCGCTGCACTGCCTCCAGGGCTAGTACATCCTTTCTTAAGTATGGACCCCAGAACTGTACACAGTATTCCAAATGTGGTCTCACTAATACTGTGTACAGCTGCAGCAAGACCTCCGTGTTTTTATACTCAATCCCCCTAGCAATAAAGGCCAAAACTCCATTGGCCTTCCTGATTGCTTGCTGCACCTGCATACTAACTTTTAGTGATTCATGTACTAATACCCCTAGATCCCTTTGCGTTGCATTACAACGCAGCTCCTCCTCATTTAGAAAATAACTTGCCCTATCATTTTTTTTCCCAAAGTGAATGACTTCACATTTATTAGTATTAAATTTCATCTGCCAAGTTGTTGCCCACTCACCTAGCTTATCTATATCCTTTTGCAGACTCTTCCTATCCTCCTCATCCCCTACTTTTCCTCCCATTTTTGTATCGTCCGCAAATTTTGATATATTACACTTGGTTCCCTCCTCCAAATCATTTATATAAATTGTGAACAACTGGGGTCCCAGCACCGACCCTTGCGGAACCCCACTAGTTACCGGTTGCCATCCCGAGTATGAACCATTTATCCCCACTCTCTGCTTCCTATTTGTTAGCCAATCCTCTACCCATGCTACCACATGAGAAGTTGAATACTTCGATTAACTATCTGCTCTGGAAAAAATAGCCCAATGCCCGGACATTTTTTTATCCATTTAAAATAAAACATAAAACTCATCATTACAGAGTTATTGAATATCATTGTCTATCATTGTCCATGTACAAGAGAAACTAATTACTTAAAAGGATTTACGGGCTCTCTCTGAAGAGATCTTAAAGTATCGTTGCTGCAGATGGAAATTACTTGCACAGATTGTTATAAAGGCGCATCATCCATTTATCTTTGACATCCGACCCCCCCCCCCCAACCTCCATATCCATCTCCTGATTCCTCAGAGGTTGTGGATAGTTTGATAAACATTGCAAGGGGACAAGTTTGTCCTCTTCAAAATCTGCTGAGATGAAAGAGGTTTTCGTCCAATTGTCTGTTGACATCACCCCTTAGTCTAATAATTGAACCAAAAAATAGATGTTTCCCAAGGAGCATCGGTGAACTTTATCACTTGACAGGCACATCTATTTAGTTTAGTCTAGTTTAGGTTGGAGATACAGAGGAGAAACAGGCCCTTCGGCCCACCGATACCATGCCAACCAACAATCCACGCACACTAGGAACAATTTACAATTTTACCAAGCCAATTAGCCTACAAACCTGCACGTCTTTGGAGTTTGGAAGGAAACCGGAGAAACCCATGCAGGTTACAGGGAGAACGTACAAACTCCGCACATACAGCACACACATACACATAGTCAGGATCGAACCCGGGTCTCAAGCGCTGGAAGGCAGCAACTCTACCACTGCACCACCATGCCGCAATAATATACAATATGATAAGCAATAATATACAGAATCCTACTTGGTAGAAAACTGTCCACAGATCAACCAGAAATGTCATATCCAAGAGTTTATGTTTTATTTTAAATGGATAATTATGGCACAGTGACTTGTTAATTCAAGAACAGACATTTGATCCCTTTAGTATGTGTATGAATTGCTGCTCCTCAGGGTAACCATCTCCATGTACATTGCTTTCCTTCACCTGCCTCTTGCACATATTTGGCTGCCTTTTCCCCACCATGCGCAACACTGCCTTCACTTGTCCAAGAATATGCCCCCTCTTTGACACTTAGGGAAGTGCCCGATACTTCCCTAAATGGCTTGGTGTTGATTTTAATTTGATACGGCTCCAGTCAATAATTGCTTTTCTTGCAACATGTTTAGGTTTCATGGTTTGCTGGGAAGGGAAGCTTGAGAAAGCAGGCCAAGTCTCAACATGACTTCACCACCCACAGATGGTCAGTGGAGCACAGCACCCGGCATTCACATCCCCATCGATTCGCCTGAGATCTGCTCCATTCTCACCCACCCAGTCAAGGAGTGTGATGAAGCCTCTTCCGGGTGGAGAGAGGATCAGAAGGTCAACGAAACTATAGAAAGGCAAATTACAGCTATAACGAAATAAATTTTAAAAGCAAATTAAATCTTTCTTTGTAAATGGGAAATTAAAGCAAATCTGCAGCTGCCCTGCAAAACTCCCGTGGAAAGCATGACAAAGAAAAGCTTCTGCTGATGCAGGAATTGAGGTTATGTTAGGTTAAAGGTTAGTCATTAGTCCAAGAGCTGGGTTTTGTTAACCAGATTTAAAAGAAACTAAAGCAAAATTAATTCTTGGTCAAAACAAATCCGCAAACAAGACAAATCTACCAACGAAACATCCTTTATTTAAATAAAAGTCAACACTCAATTAGCCACGGTGGTTGCTAAAACAATGCAGCAAAAGCCATACCATATGGTGCACAGTTGTTAAAGATACACTGGCATTCTTATATGCTGAACTGTGTGAAAATGTACTGTTGTGTTTTCTGCATTACGTCAGTGGCCACACTTCAAAAATACTTTATTGGCTGTAAATGTTTTGAAATATCTTATTTCCTTACTTCATAAATCTGCCCTGGAAATCTGATACCCATGTTTTATTTTGGCAACTTTTCATTTGACTTTGATGTGTGTGTCTGCATGATTGATTCATGAGAATCTGGTCGTACACTGACTATGCTAACAGATTGCATCGTTCACATCGCACCAGAAGCCGGAATAACGATGCTGTTAACTGAATCTTTCAATGAAATTCCTGCGTGTGTTTCAATAAGCAACACAAAAATCTACTCACAAGTGTTAGCCAAGAGCAAATTAGCACAAGCTGTAAGTAGGGGGTGAGCCGTCATATTGCAGTGCTTTTCCTAATGTTCCACTGATCTGGTACCTCCTACAAAGTGAGATTGCAAGAAAAGCTACTACGACAGTGCATAATTACTCGGTACTAGAAACATAGAAACATAGAAACATAGAAAATAGGTGCAGAATGAGGCCATTCGGCCCTTCGAGCCAGCACTGCCATTCATTGTGATCATGGCTGATCATCCCCTATCAATAACCCGTGCCTGCCTTCTCCCCATATCCCTTGACTCCACTAGCCCCAATGTCTACTCATTTAGACATTGCTGGGTTTATGCAGAATATTCCTATCTTTCCCCAGTATCTATATGTGGAGATTTTATATAGGCAGCAGTTGTATTGTAAACCACAGTGGCAACAAAGGAGTTTTACAAAGTGTGCTGCAACAGCAGAATCATTGGGATGTCCTGCTCCATTTGCCTAGTCAATGACTGCCGGGTTTTTTGGTTCAGACAGCATTGTGTGCATCGTTTTATGAATATATTTCATGCTTTGAATTTATTTTCTATCTTAATTCAGAAAGTCAAAACAACATTTTGAACTAAACTGGAGTTACCACGGTCCTCACCTCCTACTGCACAAACCTTCACTTTCAATGGATCATCCTTTACAATTTCCATCAATCTTACCTTTCCTCCCATTTCAACATTTCAAAGGGACAGGAAGATAGACACAAAATGCTGGAGTAACTCAGCGGGACAGGCAGCATCTCTGGAGAGAAGGAATGGGTGATGTTTCGGATCGAGCCCCTTCTTCAGACGGGCCAATGCCATTCACAACTCTCTGGTCTTCCATCTCCATCAACCTATTTCTTTTTTACAGCATTTTCCCCAGCAACTGGTAGAGCTGCACTACCTTTCTCTTTGGCTCTTCCCTAAACGGTCCTTCCAAGCAGACCAACAATTCACTTGCACTTCTTCCAATTTTGGTGTTGACAACATTGGAGAAACCAAACACAAAATGGTGACCATTTATTGAAGTACCTGCATTCAGTCTGCAGGGATGCCTCCAAACTTCCTGTTATCTGACATGGCTTCACCATCCCATTCCCAGCAATCCATCTGCCTGTGGTCACCTACACTGTTGTAATAAGGCCCAACATAAGCTTAAAAAACACCAAAGATAGACACAAAAAGCTGAATTAACTCAGTGGGTCAGACAGCATCTCTGGAGAAATGGAATAGGTGATGTTTCAGGTCAAGACCCTTCTTCAGACTGAGAATCAGGGGAAAGGGAAATAGATATAGACGGTGATATAGAGAAATATAGAACAATCATTCAGTTGTTCTATATCTCTCTATATCACTGTCTATATCTCTTACATGTAATGAACTCAAACAATGTGAAATTATGAGAACAATATTTATTGAATCAACAATAAAACTACAACCAAACAACAGCTAAAGCAGCAAATAAACACTAGGTCTCTCATAAGTAAAGTTAATGCACAGGGATGAACAACATAAGATTACAGCACAGGAACAGGCCATTCGATTAGATTAGATTCCTTTATTATCATTCAGACCTTTTGGTCTGAACGAAATTTCGTTTCCCTGCAGTCATACATATAATAAAAAATGACAAAAACACATAATCAACACAAATTTAACATTCACCACAGTGAGTTCACCAAACACCTCCTCACTGTGATGGAAGGCAAAATCTTAAAGTCTCTGTCTCTTCTCTCTTCATTCTCCCTCTGCGCCGAGGCGATCCAGGCTCCAGATGTTATGACCCCACCGGGTGATGGTAAATCCCGCGGCTCAACCGTGCTCCGTGAACGGGCCGGTTCAAACTCCGTTGATGGTCGCTGCCGCCGCCACAGCTCCGAGGCCGAGTCGGGTCTCCGCTGCCGCTGCTGCCGCCACCACAGCTCCGGTGCCGAGTCGGGTCTCCGCTGCCGCTGCTGCTACCGCTATAGCTCCGGGGCCGAGTCGGGTCTCCGCTGCCGCTGCCGTTGCCGCCGCCACAGCTCCAGGGCCGAGCCGCGTCTCCGCTGCCGCTGCTGCCGCTGCCACAGCTCCGAGGCCGAGTCGCGTCTCCGCTGCCGCTGCCGCCGCTGCCACAGCTCCGAGGCCGAGCCGGGTCTCCGCTGCCGCTGCTGCCGCCACCACAGCTCCGGGGCCGAGTCGGGTCTCCGCTGCCGCTGCCACTACCGCTATAGCTCCGGGGCCGAGTCGGGTCTCCGCTGCCGCTGCCGTTGCCGCCGCCACAGCTCCGGGGCCGAGTCGCGTCTCCGCTGCCGCTGCTGCCGCTGCCACAGCTCCGAGGCCGAGTCGGGTCTCCGCTGCCGCTGCCGCCGCCGCAACAGCTCCGGGGCCGAGTCGGGTCGCCGCTGCCGCTGCCACAGCTCCGGGGCCGAGTCGGGTCTCCGCTGCCGCTGCAGCCGCCGCCACAGCTCCGAGGCCGCCAGCTCCGCCATTAGGTCTTGGCGCAGACAGAGACGGGGACGGGGAATACCACAGAAAAAAAGTCGCTCCGCTGCCGCTGCTGCCGCTGCCACAGCTCCGAGGCCGAGTCGGGTCTCCGCTGCCGCAGCTGCCGCCGCCACAGCTCCGAGGCCGAGTCGGGTCTCTGCTGCTGCTGCCGCTACCGCTATAGCTCTGGGGCCGAGTCGGGTCTCCGCTGCCGCTGCCTCCGCCACAGCTCCGGGGCCGAGTCGGGTCTCCGCTGCCGCTGCTGCCGCCACCACAGCTCCGGGGCTGAGTCGGGTCTCTGCTGCCGCTGCCGCTACCGCTATAGCTCCGGGGCCGAGTCGGGTCTCCGCTGCCGCTGCCGTTGCCGCCGCCACAGCTCCGGGGCCGAGTCGCGTCTCCGCTGCCGCTGCTGCCGCTGCCACAGCTCCGAGGCCGAGTCGGGTCTCCGCTGCCGCTGCTGCCGCCACCACAGCTCCGGGGCCGAGTCGGGTCTCCGCTGCCGCTGCCGCTACCGCTATAGCTCCGGGGCCGAGTCGGGTCTCCGCTGCCGCTGCCGTTGCCACCGCCACAGCTCCGGGGCCGAGTCGCGTCTCCGCTGCCGCTGCTACCGCTGCCACAGCTCCGAGGCCGAGTCGGGTCTCCGCTGCCGCTGCCGCCGCCGCTACAGCTCCGGGGCCGAGTCGGGTCGCCGCTGCCGCTGCCACAGCTCCGGGGCCGAGTCGGGTATCCGCTGCCGCTGCAGCCGCCGCCACAGCTCCGAGGCCGCCAGCTCCGCCATTAGGTCTTGGCGCAGACAGAGACGGGGACGGGGAATACGACAGAAAAAAAGTTGCATCCCCGAAGGTAGAGACCAAAACATGGGTATGTGGGTAGAGACCCACCCACACACATACACAACTTAATAAAACAAAATTAACTAAAACATGACAAAGGAACAAAAAGAAAGAAAAAAAAGACGGACTGCAGGTGGGCCGCAGCTGTTAAGCCAGCGCCGCCATCTTGGATTCAGCACACTATGTCTGCACCAACCATGATACTAATCTAAACTAATCCCACCAGCCTGCATATCGTTCGTATCATGGTATTCCCTGCCTGGTTACCCATGTGCTTCTTAAATGCTATTATCACTTTTGTACCTACCTCCCCTGGCAGCACGTTCCAGGCGCCGAAAACTCTCTATGTAATATACATGCTTCATAAATCTCCTTTAATCAATCTTCCTCTCAGCTTAAACTAATGCCCTCTAGTGTATGACTTATCCACCATGAGAAAAAGATTCTATCACCCTATCTCTGCTTCTCAAGAATTCATATACTTCTATCAGGTCACAACTCAGCCTCTGATGTTCCTGAAAGAAGTTGGAACTGGTCTGGATGAGTGTCATGGTTGGTGCAGACATGTTGTGCCGAATGGCCTGTTCCTGTTTTGTCCTGTATTCTGTTGTACAGGCCTATGCATTGTCCTTTGCCTGGCCTCTTTTAGCCCTTCTAAATGTCTTGTTCACATTCTTTCGTGCTTCCTTTATATTCCTTGAGGGCGTTGTCTGATTTCAGCTTCCTAAATGTTACACATGCTTCCCTTTATTTTTTTATTATACTCACAATGTATCTCGTCATCCAAGGTTCCATTCTTATCTTTCATCCTCACAGGAACATGCCGGTTGTGATCAGCTGGCCAATGAACAACTCCCACACATCACAGAAGATAGACAAACAGTGCTGGAGTAACTCAACGGGTCAGGCAGCATCTCTGGAGAAAAGGAACCCTTCTTCCACATTATTCTTTTTTTCCAGAGATGCTGCCTGACCCACCGAGTTTCTCCAGCACTTTGTGTCTATCCTCGGTGTAAACCAACACCTGCAGTTCCTTCCTCCCTCATGTCACATCTCGAAGCTAGAGAGCGCGCAGAAAAGATTCACAAGGATGTGGCCAGGTTTTGGAGAGGGCTGAGTTAGAAGGAAAGACTGGATAACTTGGGACTGTTTTCCTTGGAGTGAAGGAGGCCAAAGGGTATGTTTCTAAAATCACAAGGGGCACAGAAAATGTGGATGGTCACAGTCTTTTTCCTAGGGTAGGTGAGTCAAATGCTATAGGCTGTAGATTTAAGGTGAGATGGGAAAGATTTAGAGAGTTCTGAGGTGCACTTGTTTACATAGAGGGGCTAAGGATGGAGCTTCCAGAGGAAATACGTGAGGTGGTTAAAGATATAAAGTTTAGAAACCATTGGGCCAGCTACGTGGATGGGAATGGTTTAGAGCGATACGGGCCAAATGCAGTCAAACGGGACTAGCTCAGGTAGCCACCTTGGTTAACATGGATGAATTGAGCCAAAGAGCCTGTTTCTGTGATCTGTAACTCTATGATTCCATGTCTGAAGATGGGTCTTGACCGGAAACGTCACACATTCCTTCTCTCCAGAAATGCTGCCTGTCCCGCCGAGTTACTCCAGCTCTTTGTGTCCATCTATGATTCTATACCTCTATTCAGATTTGCATATACCCTGGAACAATTGCTCCCAATCCATGTTCCCCAGTTCATGCTTAACACTGTTGTAATTAGCCTTCCTCCAGTTTTGCACTTTCACCTGCCTTATCCATGGCTATCCCAAAACTTGCAGAGTTATGATCAGTGTTCTCAAAAACCTTGATTACCTGCAAGGCTCATTCTCCAATACAAATTTTACTACAGCACTTTCTTTGGTTGGACTATCTAGAGATTATTTCAAGAAACCCTCCTAGGTTTAACTAGGTTCTGCCTCGTCTGAACTCCTAGTGCTAGGGAGTAGCAGCCAATGTTGGGGACATTATAATCACCTATTCCAAGATCCTGTTGTTTTTACATATTTCTACCATCCATGATTGTTGTCATGTGTACTGATTATGTGCTATCCAGGCTAATCATTCCATATTCCATCATCATAGTTGTGCACTGGAAAAACAGATTGGCAAATGTAGCATTGGCGGCTACAGAGAAAATGCAAGGGCTGCACGGAGGTGGATTGGAAGATCAAGAAATCATCTTTAGGTGAGGTCTGTTCAAAAGTCAGATAACAGTAGGAAAGAAGCTGTTCTTGAATCTGGTGGTAGCTGCTTTCAAGCCATTGTATCTTATGCCCAGCAGGAGATGGGAGAAGAGAGAATGTCTGGGATATGAGTGGTCCTTGATTATGTTAGCTACTTTCCCTAAGCAGCATGCAGTGTAGATGGAGTCAAAGAGGTTGGTTTGTGTGATGGGCTTACTGTGTTCACAACTCCCTAGTATTTCTTATGGTTTGGGCAAAGCAGTTGCCACACCAAGCTATGATGCATCTGGATAGGATGCTTTCTATAGTACATCTGTAGACATTGGGAAGAGTCATTGAAGACATGCTGAAGTCCCTATGTCTTCTGAGGAAGTAGTGGTGTTGGTGTGGTTTTGTGAATAGTATACATTGTTGGTAGTTGTCTTTAGCCAAAGGGTGGTGAATCTGTGGAATTCATTGCCACAGAAGGATGTGGAAGCCGTCAATTGACATTTTTAAGGCAGAGATAGATAGATTCTTGATTGGTATGTGTATCAGGGGTTATGGGGAGAAGGCAGGAGAATGGGGTTGAGAGGGATTGAATGGCGGAGTAGACTTGATGGGTCGAATGGCCTAATTCTGCTCCTATCACTTATGAACCTAGGAAGTTGAAGGTCGTGATCAGCCCCCCTTCAGCACTAATACAGACCAAGGCATGTACTCAAGAAATCAATGAGGACCTCCTTTGTTTTGCTGAAATAGAGGGAGAGTGATATTATGTGGAAATAGGCCCTTCAGCCCAACTTGCCCACGCCAACCAACGTGCCTCATCTGCACTAGTCCCCCCTGCCTGTGTTTGGCCCATATCCCTCTAAACCTATCCTATTCATGTACCTGTCCAAATATCTATTAAATGTTGTGACAGTAGCTGCCTCAACTACGTTCTCAGGCAGCTCATTCCATATATCTGCCACCCTTTGTGTAAAAATGTTGCCCCTCATCAAGTCCCTACACCATTCTGGCCACGCTCTCATTTCACTCCTGCCATTGGAAAGAAGATGTAGGATCTGAAAACAATGACCTCCCAGCTCAGAAACAGCTTCTTCCCAACAACCATCAGGCTATTGAAACACCAATTAAACTTTGAACTGCAAACTGTCTTGGTTGCATTTGGGACTTTCAGCTTTTGTTTTGTTTTGCAGTATATATGGTTACTTTACTTATTGGACTTTATTAATATGTTTATAATGTTATGCATTGAGTACAGTGTTTACAAACCTGTTGTGCTGCTGCAAATAAGAATGTCATTGTTGCATGTTGGTACATATAATAATAAAACACTCTTGACTCGACTCTTGACTCTCTTGAAAAGCATGCCATGGATAAAATCACACTTTGCAGAATTCTGATATAAATTTAGACATGACTATCTCTGATTCCTTTACTCAATTTGACAAATTAACATTCCTGTCTGCAAATATCTCATAGATTTTGATGAACCCCTGCCCCTTGCGTGTTCTGGAGAAACCATAAGGCTATAAGAGAAACCATTGAAAAACATGGGATAGATCCTATAAAACCACTATGAATGATATCAACTGAGGATTCTCAGAGCAGATTAAATACCTTCTTAGTGCTTCATCCAACAAAACAGGATGTTGGAAAAATCTGTAGAAGCCACAATTCCAAAATATTTTCATCCTCTCGGGAAGTATTGCATTTGCAAGTTCTCACCTTCAGAGCATCTGAATTAAGAAGAGTGCATAAGTCCTGCATATTGTCTAAAACATACATTGGCTTATTCCATTTAAATTTTCATGGGACAGACTGCTTGGGCAACAATATAATTAAGCTATTTTTCTTATTATTGCTCTTTATACGAGCATACTATATAAAATAAACATTCAAAAGCAGGTCTATAAGCCAAAGCTAATCTCCTCTGTGTAGTGAATGTGATATAATTCACCACAGGTTAACAATCTAATCTTTTTCAAAGAAATTGGATTGCTAACAAGTGTATAATGGATTGCCTGCCATATATTCTTGAACTCTGCAATCATGGGAAAATACACTGCTAATGTACCATATATTTTGGGCTTAACTACAAATTATTTTTTGCACATGAGAAATATGTTCAGAATTAGTTTAAATCATTAGTTTAAGAAAAACAAATAGTAAACCCACTGAGAACAAAATAACAGATTTGAGAGGGGGTTTAATTAACCACATGATATTGGGACTAAAATGTATGAATATAGGTTCCATATTATAAGGGCAGAGTACTTGAAATAAAGGTTTGGAAGTTTTCTTGGAAAGATCATCAAAACATTTAAGAGTTCAACATTAATGCAGAAAACAAATAATATATAGCAATAGTGAAAAACTCTAGCCCAGGGAAAATGTCAACTGCAGGATAGGTCCATTCACCCCACACACATCCTTGCATTGCCCTTCTGTACTAACTGGCCTAGAGACCGATTGCTGACTCTACTGGCGCTCCCTGGCATAGCCCCAACTCCTTAGAAGGAGTGGCCATCAACATTATCAAGGGATGCGTGTGAACTATGAGGGAGGCTATGGCTGAAGAATCAGGTTAGGGCACCCCAATCCATGCCAACTGTCCACCCGTGTACCAAAGCTCACATATTCCCTTCACAGATGCTGCCTGACCTGCTGATTCACTGGGGCCCACCCAGTGTTGGGTCTTCTAGCTCCTCAATGCCAGAGACCAAAGCTGGGCCTACCCAACGGTGGGCCTGGAACAAGGATCCAACACGGACCTCAGACTCGATCGGTCAGACACCAAGGACCCAACTGAGACTGGCCACAGCCCCAGAACTAGGAACTTGGAGCATAAGGAACCCAAGGATGTGATACTATTTCCAGGCCACTCTAATCCTGGCCTGAGCCCAGATGTAAGACTGCATCCAGCTCTACATCTAGGGAAACTTTACAGATGGGCATGGGTCTGTCACGATTAAACAGTTCTGCTACAATATCACTGAATACTTTCAGCACAGAAGGAGCCATTCAACACATCAACTCATGAACTCATGTTCATCAACCCTGCGAAAAAGAAATTGAGCTAATCCCATGTCCCTTGCTCTCTCCGTTCTAAGAAATTCTCTCTTTAGAGTGAAATGCTCCACTTCTACCATTGGCAGTGTAGCCCACTCACGGTGTAAAGATGTTTCTCAACACACTAGATCTAGTTCTTTTGACAGCCCCCTTTATTTTATGTTAGAAACAAGGAACTACAGATGCTGGTTAACAAAAACATACACAAAGTGCTGAAGCAAGCAGTCGATCAGGTCGGCAGAAAGTTTGCGACCTGAATAGTTGCCTGGCTATGGTCTCCAGAGACGCTGCCTGACCCGCTGAGTTGTTCCAGCACTTTGTGGCTTTATTTTCCGTTACCTTGTCTTCACCATTCTGCCAGTGGGAATAGTTTTCCTCTACTGTGTATGCCCTTTATGATTCTAAGTGCCTTGCTGATCTCCTTGAAAATTCCTCTGGCCCAAAGAGAACAACCTTAGATTTTCTTATGCAGCTGAGCTCAGATCTGTCGCTGAATAATGAGGTGTACAGTACTCATGAACACGGATCCACATTATTGACACCTCTCACAGTCTGCATACATTCAGAAAAGCATACAATTGAATTATTGGCAGATGCTGCTAAGTTTTAGTAAATAGCAAAGACCCAGAATTCCTGATTCCATGGAGAAATATCTTTACTTGAAGTTGAGAGATTACTGTAATCTCAAAGTAACAGTCGACTCTCAGAAGCTCTTTCATTTCACTCTACCCCTCTGCCACGACATCCCCAGAGGTCAATCCATCAACAATCCTCTGATGCATGATATCTAGCAACTGGAAAAGCTGCATTTCCCTGTCTGCAGAAACTTTGTGGTTGAGAAATCCTATTTTTATGGAAAGACTCTGTTGCCTTAAACAATAGAAATTGCAGCTTCCTTTCACTCCGAAAATAAGTTTCAGACTGTTTCTTCCCATTGGCCTCAATGAACAGTATTTTGGCACCCCTCTCTCCTGTTATAAATTCATAACTTTGAATCACATTCAAGGTGATTAAATATAATATCGGTATTTAAAATAGGGCTGCCTTTACTGCAGTAATCCTTCTGGCGAGAAGCCAATTCAATGGAATTACACATTCACAATGGGATACATTCTAGGTGGAAAATTAAAAGCTTTAAAATCTTCCCAACACCTGTTCTTCTGTTGTTAAATGCAACTTTAACACCAGATTGATATAAAAGGCCATGTAAATAGGGACAGCTCGGCACGGTCGATAGGGCGGCACGGTGGTGCAGTGGTAGAGTTACTGCCTTACAGCGCTGGCGACCCGGGTTTGATCCTGACTACAGGTGCTTGTCTGTACGAAGTTTGTGCATTCTCCCCGTGACCTGCGTAGGTTTTCTCCGAGATCTTCGATTTCCTTGCACACTCCAAAGACATACAGGTTTGTAAGCTAATTGGCTCGCTATAAATGTAAATAGTTCCTGGTGTGTGCAGGATAGTGCTAATGTGCAGGGATCACTGGTTGGTGCGGACTCGGTGGGCCAAAGGGCCTGTTTCCCCACTGTTTCTCGAAAGTAAACGAAACTAAGCTCCTGCATATTAGTATTTGAATTGAATTGATTTTATTAGGGACAGTGCATATTAATAAACATTTGCATGTAATATGCAAGATTGTAGCCAGTAGCTAATTTCCATCTTTAGTCCCAACACAAGGTAAACACATCCCAAACAAGGTAAAAACAAAAGACAAAAACAAAAACAAAACAAACAATAAAGTAAAAAAGTAGCAATAAAAGAGTACCATAGGATAATTTTAAGGTAGATTATGATTGCAATTTTGATTTTGCAGTAACCATGTTTTTAGATGTTCTAAAACTCATTGGAATAAAAATCAGACATTGAGCTCTATTTTATAACAGTACTTTCAATTCCGTGGTCCCGTTGACAGTATAGCCCCCAATCCAAATGTGGCTAAATAGGAGATGGATGGATAAGTACAATGGTCGGGATAGACATACTGAGCCGAATGGCCAGTTTCTGTGCTCTTAAAGCGCTTTTTCACGGGGCGACTTGACGCAAGATGTAACCAGAGTGAAGTGGTTGTGGTCTAGCACGATATCACACGATATAACGGGGTGTAGATAAAGAGTTCCCACAGTACTCGGCATTTCCGTTATTTGTGCGAGTGACTTGTCCGTCTCCCGAGCTTTCCCGTTAAATCTTGAATGAACATTGTTAACTACACGTGGCACAAATGATGTCACTTTTTTTTTCACACACTATAAATATCCTCCCTTGGTTGAATTGGCTCATTTGGAGACATGCCTATACTAAGTAGTTTCGAGTACAGGATGGTGGTTTTTTTCATTGACGCGCTGTAGCAGCAGCCCACTATGTGCATCGAGGACGCTTGCGTGAAGGCAGAAGGGAGAGATTAATTAAAAAGAGAATTAAGAGGAAGTGTCACTGGGTGTGAAAGAGCAAAGAGGCCATCTCTGCGCTTACTACAATTCACAATTGGGGAGTGTGCCGTGGCAGGACAGCTATATTGATGGGTAGCCGACCACAGGAACACTACTGCATGTTAGCAGAAATGCATAGCAAATAAGCTGACTTTCTAGTGTTGTCCTCTTAAAAGTGCTTCCTATAAGATGTTCGTCCGCAAAACCTGCCATTTAGCACATTGCATTGTCCCTTTTAATGCCTGAGTTTAGGCTTGTTGCGGAGGTTAATGAATATAATGTGTTTAAAATAATCTAGCGTGCCTCATTTGTTAATTTTCGTGTTTGCGAGGCCCTTTTACAGACAAATGTTTGGTGTGATGCACCTTCTCTCAATATGTGCAAGAAGTCGTCTTTTTATATTGTCAAATAGGAATAAAGACTTTGTCTCACATTTACCGTGCTGATTGGCTTATTTTATTTTCTACCGAGAGGTGAAACTTTCAAACGTTTAAATAGCTCAACAATTGATGGACCTGAACACTCAAAAATGAAACTTAATGAAAATGTGATTATATCACCTCCCTTCAACTATTTTGTGTTTCAGCATGAGAGGGATTATAACATTAGAGACATTCATCTTGTAGTGATGTGTTAATGAAGAATTGCAGACATCAAGCTGATAGTAAAAAATATATGTATTTAACAATGAGGTAAACAAGCACTGACAATCAAACTGCTGAGGTAAAAGCTTTATCACACTTCAGGCTATCATAAAATGTGGAGCCACCAACAGAAACAAAGTAATGCCCAAGAGGAAAAGACACACATATTAACATACAGACATTTATAAAGGATATTGAGAACACCTTTTTTACTCACCTTCTGTCCCCTCTGTCCAGCTTCCGGGTTTACCGTTCGCAGGAGTTCCCACGGTAACCGCAAGAGTTATTACGGATATCGCACGGATATCGCACTGGCCACTACGTTCATATAATGTTGCAATGCTCAACCACAAGTGTACAAGTCACTCTTGGAGAAATTCAAGCTTGCTCCCGAGTCACCAAGTTACACGATTACCTGCCGTTAGCGCCACGGTGGTCCACGAATGCCGTACTGTTATCGCACAAGGTTCCCACGATGTTAAACTCTGGTTAACTCTTGCGTCAAGTCGCCCCGTGAAAAAGGCCTATTATAATTAGAAATCCCAAGAGATCAAGCATTTCCCTTTCTCTTCTGTTTCTTTCTCTTCTGTTTCTCTCTCTCTCTGCCACCGTCACACAGTTTCACAACTTCTGCATTCACCTAGTCTGAGTTCTATTAAGATACACTGGGAAACTGCACGGACGATTTCTGGAATTGTGGACAGCCTTGTTGACGTAGTTTGCCACTCTACCCACAGGTTTGCTGCAATAACACTGAAGTAGAGTATTGGTGGATAGAGGAGTGAAGTGGTCAGTAACTACAGCAGCAAGGGGAGTGGAGCAGCAGTGACCATGACTAAATGGGACTAAAATTGTCAATGTCCGGTTATGTATGGATCAAATAAAATGATTTGAGTGAATGACCCACAGATGAGGTTTGTATTGTAAATCTGACCCTTGCGACAACAAAGGTTGTACACCACTGATACAGCATATTGGGTATATAGAGGGAAGAATATGATATGTCAAAAGAGGTAATGAGGTTGTATTTGACCGCAGCGAGGCAACGCGAATATCTGTGTAATGTTTCTTGTGAAAGTTAATTCACATTAAAGATGGACTAGACAACTTAAACAAAGCCCTGCGTGAGATTTGCAGCAATGAGGCAATGACCAGATAATGCGTCTTTGGTAGAATTTTTCTTGGCCTGTTGGTAGAATTCTTGCCTTTGATTTATTTCTTGAGTTTAAATGCCTCTCCAGAGGCTGGACGGGCGATCCTCGGCTGAGTATTGTGCAGTACTGATTAAAATTATTTCACAGAGATATTTTAAATGAGACCATAAGCAAACTGACCATGTAATGCTTGACAGCACTAAATGAAGAATCTCAACAAGGTTTTTCGAATGCCTTTGGCAAAATTTAAAATATGTTGAAGAAGGGTCTCGACCCAAAACATCGCCTATTTCCTTCACTCCATAGATGCTACCTCACCTGCTGAGTTTCTCCAGCATTTTTGTCCACCATTAAAATATGTTGGTTGTTCTTTGATCTCATGGTGTTTGCGGACAGTGTAGAGTGAAGATTGGCCACTGTGCCTCTCTACAACATCTACATTCCACTTCAACTAAACTTATCTGTGCAACGTTTTGGGATGTGAAAGATGCTATATTAATCCAAGTCCTTTCTTTTTAATAATATTAATGCCAGTGAGTCATATTCTGTGATGTTATATCATACACGTAAAAGTGACTCACTATTAACAGTATTCCTGTTGGAGCAATAAAGGGATATTATGACAGATGTTTCCAATGATACAACTAACCAAAATGTATGCAGATACTTCATAGATCACAATTCACCAGAAATATATTTTTTATACAATCAATAATCCAAACTTCCCTTTGCTAGTTCTTGAGGATTCTTTATCACATAATCAATGTTAAATTGCTGGGGTCTTTATTGATGTATTTTCCTTCCAATCTGTGTAATTATATTAATATAATAGGAAATTCTTGCTGTGCCTTCTAACAATCATTTTTATGACATTTCTAGTAATTACCAGGCCGATCTATATTAGAAGAACCAGAATAATGCCTAATGCATGTAGCAGGGAAACTGAAATGCAATTATTATCAATCAGAGTCAAATGAAATATCAGACTGAGATTATTAAATGTTACATTATTGTATGTAATATTCACAAAAAATATTAATATTACTACACACAAATTAAATCCAATTAATTTTGTAACTTGTTTATCATCAGTAGTATCAGCAATGCCTCCGGTGGCAGCAATCTTACCTCCAGTTCATTTTAGGAATTAGTCTTTCTGATGTAGTGAAATTATAAGTATCTTCACTCTTAACTGGTTATAAAAGGTGCCACTATTTTGTAGAGAAATTCCCTTTCTATGTGGCTCATTATTTATCATTCAGCCAACATCATTGGAACGGACAATTTTTCGTTTATTATATCATCTCTGAGTACTGGTATTCACAGGAATGTTAAGCTGCTGCAAGTAAGAATTTCTTTTTTTTTTTTTACTTATTTTTATTAGAAGTACGGTAAATTACAATAACACACAACACATATATCTTAATACATTTTTTGTACCGCTTCATTTTTTTTTTTAAAGCTTTAAGAAAAAGATAGAAGTAAGGAAAGTAAAGAAGGTGCGCAAGAGTTGTGAAGTGCAAGAGAGTGTTGGGAAAAGAAAGCCCCTTAGAAAAGAAGTTAGAGAAGGAAGTAAAGTAAGAAAGTAGACCCTAGAAAAGAAAGAAAAAGAAAGTAAGGACAATCGCTCTATTATAACATTAAACTCCGCAGAAAGACTACCAACCAAGTCTGTTTTTATTGTTTTACCTCCCAATGCCAGGTCCTGATACCATTTATTTATTTATTTATTTTTAAAATTACTATTGCACCTCATGCTTGTAATAGGTCCATAAACGTAGACCACGTCTTTTGGAATTGGTTTGCTTTACCTGCTAAGAGGAATCTCATCTCTTCCAGATGTAATGTTTCAAACACATTTGATGTCCACATTTTTATTGTTGGTGTGGGCGCATTTTTCCAGAATTTAAGTATGAGCTTTTTTCCCATTATTAGCCCGTAATTGAGTAAATTCTTCTGATACATGTTTAATTCAGGGATACCTTCCGATATCCCAAAAATGATCCATTCTGGTTTTGGTACCAGTTTTATTTTAATTAATTTTGAAAAAATATCAAATATTCCATGCCAGAATTTTTGGATTTTTGTACAAAAAACAAAAGAGTGCGCTATGGTAGCTTCTTGACACAGACATTTATCACAGATTGGTGAAACATTAGGAAAGATTTTATTTAATTTAGTTTTTGAATAATATAGTCTATGTAATGTTTTGAATTGGATAAGCGTATGTCGTACATTGATCGAGCATTTATGCACCTGTAGTAAATGATTATCCCAGCTCTCTTTTGAAATTTTTATAGCTAATTCTTGTTCCCAGTCTCTTCTAATTCCATCTGTTGTGGGTATTTCTATGTTTAAAATGATATTATATAAGTACGATATTAAGTTAGCTGATTCCGCCTTTGTCTTCATTGCTTCATCCAGTAAGTCGGAAGGCATATTATGATAGTCTTTTGTGTATTTTTTCAAATAATCACAAATTTGAAGATATTTAAAATATTGGTTATTTTTCAAATTATATTTCAGTTGTAGTTGTTGAAATGATAGTAATTTTCCCACTTCATACAGATCTTCGAGCGTTTTGATTCCCATTCTTTCCCATTGTATAAATGATTTGTCTATGATTGATGGTTTAAACGATGGGTTATTGGCTATTGGTATTGAGAGAGATAGGTTTCTTAATTTTAGATTCTGTTTTATTTGTTTCCATGTTCTAATTGTGCTATGTATAATTGGGTTTTTATTATAATTTTTATTATTCAGATTTATTGGTGAGAGGATAATCGCTCCTATATTACTCGGGGAGCAGTCCCCTTTTTCCATTACAATCCAGTCCGCCTGCTGGGCAGAATTGTCCAGCAGGTGAATCATATTTTTAATATTTACTGCCCAATTATAATACATAAAGTTAGGGAGCGCTAGACCCCCCCACTCTTTTCGTTTATTAAGGTGTGTTCTTTGTATTCTATGGGGTTTATAATCCCATATGAAATTTGTAATGTCTGAGTCCAATTTTTTGAAAAACTTTTTTGGGAGATATATAGGTATTGATTGAAATAGGTATAGAATTTGTGGTAAGAAAATCATTTTTATAGCGTTTATTCTGCCTATTAAGGACATCGGAAGTGTTTTCCAGAATTTAATCAAATTATTTAATTTCTTAAGTAGGGGATTATAATTGGCTTTAAACATATTCTGGTAATTTCTAGTAATTTTAATTCCCAAATATTTGAATTTTTCTGTAGCTATTTTAAAGGGGAATTTCCTGAGATGTGTTGAGTCTTTTGGTTTTATCGACATAATTTCACTTTTGTTCCAATTTATTCTATATCCTGAAAAGGATCCAAAGTCCTCAATTAAATTTAATATATTCGGTATACTAATTTGTGGTTTTGTGATGTACAGTAGTACATCATCGGCATATAGGGATATTTTGTTATTTGAATATTTTGTATTATAACCGTAAATATCCAGGTGTGTTCTTATTTTTTCAGCAAGGGGTTCAATTACCAAAGCAAATAACAGCGGAGGCAAGTAAGAATTTCATTGTTCCTTTGTCGCTACATATGACAATTGAATCTTCTTGACTCTAGACTTGACTCCAGAGCTAGAAGGGGGATTCTTGGCTGAGATTGCCTTGTGTGCAACCTCTATTGTACAAAGAGTAATTCTGAGGCAACGTATATTTTGGGATGTTCTGAGGTCATGAAAGAGTCTTGTAAATTCCCTTTCCTGTTTGAAAGTTTTCCTTTTGCAATCCATATACAGGAAGCTCAACAAATAGTGCATTTTAAACTGAAGTGATTGAAATTCAAAAATGCAACACTGTACTCATTTGAAATTGCAATGAATTACTTGTATATGGCGCAAAGTGCCTAAAAAGAAAAGAGAATTGCAGAATGTTTGATAATTAAATTGAATTTTATGCTCAAATGTCATGCCTTTTTTTTTTAATGTAAGTGCCTTAGGCAAGGCAAGTGCTTATAACCCAATGCTTATAGAAATTGTACACAATTGACATTAATCAGATGTCTGGAGCACATTAGAACTCTCTGGTTGAATTAAAATTGTTTGAGTTATAAAGAGTTCATTCCAGCTCTTTAGTTGATAATTGTATAATATTAGGCCAAGCCATTAAGGTAGAGAGATATATATAAAATGTAATCTCTGATCTGCTTCAGTTTGGGCCCTCATTAAACAGTGTCAAAATCAGCTGGGTCTGTATTGGTGTTGAGAGGGTCTAGAAAAGCAATCATGCCCCTGATCTATGAATGTGATCAGCTTTACTAAACCCTTCCAAATAGTTTCCTGAATCTAAATTACTTCCTTTGCTCACCAATAGTAATCTCACAAATGCAATGAAAGTTTGACGATCACAAAATAATATCTGCAACCACTGCACAATATGCCATGAATGTATAGATGTTTCCCCACAAAAGTTATTCAATGTAAGAAAATATTACTCTCCCTCAGTAGAGAAGGTCACTAACCTCTTAAGGCCGATTATCAGCCCAAGACAGGGGGTTGTTCAGGATCGATGGAAAGATCCAGACTGCTCCATTTAGTGAGGACCAGCAAAGTTGAGCACTGCACTCATCATGAAACTGTCGCACAGAGTACAACTCCCTGTGTTCTTCACCCACTATATTACAGCTGCAACCTCGGCAAAACATTTACCTCCCACCAGACCAACTACTTGTCCATTTCCTGTGACTTCTGATCAGATTGCAATTGGTCCCACATTAAAGGATGGTTTTTGCCTGAACTCCTTTCTTATTAGTATTAAAACTTCTCTTGTATCGGATTTTTATAGGATAAAGAAAAGAATACATTTCAACTTTCATTTCAACTAAATAGATTAGGGTAAAGAAAAGATCACAATCTTTAGCAAGGGACAGGCAGAACTGGGTTGGATGTTAGGTGATGCTATAATCACCAGAGAACAGAGAACCTGTGAACAAACTACCTACAGGGTGGATCTATAAACTGCTCAAATGAGGGCAAATGCGTATAAATGTGTATAAGAGCCAAAGATGGTGAAAACACTCAGGGGCGTCAGGCAGTATCTGTGGAAAGTGACAATGGGGAGAGAGTGCTTAATGGCGAACGACGTTCAGCTTGATATACAAGAAGAGGATCTTAACTTGTCTCCACCTGCATTTCCCCCACATCCACCAGCAAGCACTGGCTGATCTAAATTTGGGCATTAATTTCTACTCCTTCCGAATTTAGCATCAAATACTTCTTCCAGGATTAACTTGTCAGAATAAAACACTTGCTCAGGCAAACCAGGCCCGGTGTGAATGATTTCAACCAACACTCTTGGAAATTCCATG
This sequence comes from Amblyraja radiata, assembly GCF_010909765.2. Taxonomy (NCBI): domain Eukaryota; kingdom Metazoa; phylum Chordata; class Chondrichthyes; order Rajiformes; family Rajidae; genus Amblyraja; species Amblyraja radiata. Next base: position 22,739,902 of record NC_045981.1, read on the forward strand.
ATGCTCCCCTCATCAGCACGAGCAACTTCATCACTCTCTTCCACTTCATGCAAATCCAGTGACATGGCCTCCACTGCCCTCTGTGGCAGGGAATTCCATAAATTCACAACTCTCTCGCACGAACTGGAGGAACAGCACCTCATATTCCACTTGGATAGCTTACAACTCAACAGCTTGAATTTTAAATTCTCAAAATGTATGTAACTAATCAATAAACAGCCCTTCCCACAGCCCCCCCCCCCCCCCTTCTATATGTCCCACCTGGATGCACACTCATTTCTCCTACAATCCCACCCCACTTTCCACATCCACTTCCACCTATATACATTCCTCAAGCTACATATTTCACACCTCTTCACCCCTTATTTCACAGCCTTATGTGTTTTCATCTTTGGCCTTTTGTCCAACCAACTCCCCTGAAATATCCTGCCCCCAACTCTCTTCCAGCTTTCTCCCCGCAATGCAATCAGTCTGAAGAAGGGTCCCAACCCAAAACATTGACGATTCATGTGCTCCAGAGGTGCTACCTGACCCGCTGAGTTACTCCAGCAATTTGTGTCTTTTTTTTAATACAATGGCGAACCAGTCTTCAAATTCAAATAAAACCTTCACAGTCATCAGTTTTGAAACTGCAAGGACAGTATAAATAAATACACTGTTTGAATAGACAAAGGTACGAGCTCGCAGCCCAAGGCCACTTTGGAGATATGGTTTGGAAACTGACACCTCCATGAGACATTCTCATTCGCATTGGCCTACACCAGACCATGCAGACAACTTCAGCTGACATAGTTTGCAGCATTGTGTCAGAGAACAAAATATCAGGCTGGTTATGTTGCCACTAAGCACATCAAACATGGTCACAGCAGGTTTGTTATGTCAATAAATAGACAATAGACAATAGACAATAGGTGCAGGAGTAGGCCATTTGGCCCTTCGAGCCAGCACCGCCATTCAATGTGATCATGGCTGATCATCCCCAATCAGTACCCCGTTCCTGCCTTCTCCCCATATCCCCTGACTCCACGATCTTTAAGAGCCCTATCTACCTCTCTCTTGAAAGCATCCGGAGAACCTGCCTCCACTGCCCTCTGAGGCAGAGAATTCCACAGACTCACCACTCTCTGTGAGAAAAAGTGTCCTCGTCTCCGTTCTAAATGGCTTACTCCTTATTCTTAAACTGTGGTCCCTGGTTCTGGACTCCCCCAACATCGGGAACATGTTTCCTGCCTCTAGCATGTCCAAGCCCTTAACAATCTTATATGTTTCAATGAGATCCCCTCTCATCCTTCTAAACTCCAGAGTGTACAAGTCCAGCTGCTCCATTCTCTCAGCATATGACAGTCCCGCCATCCCGGGAATTAAACTTGTAAACCTACGCTGTACTCCCTCAATAGCAAGAATGTCCTTCCTCAAATTAGGGGACCAAAACTGCACACAATACTCCAGATGTGGTTTCACTAGGGCTCTGTACAACTGCAGAAGGACCTCTTTGCTCCAATATTCGATTCCTCTTGTTATAAAGGCCAACATGCCATTTGCTTTCTTCACTGACTGCTGTAACTGCATGCTTACTTTCATAGACTGATGTACAAGGACCCCCAGATCCCGTTGTACTTCCCCTTTTCCCAACTTGACGCCATTTAGATAGTAATCTGCCTTCCGGTTTTTGCTCCCAAAGTGGATAACCTCACATTTATCCGCATTAAACTTCATCTGCCATGCATCTGCCCACTCCCCCAACCTGTCCCAGTCACCCTGCATTCTCATAGCATCCTCCTCACAGTTCACACTGCAACCCAGCTTTGTGTCATCTGCAAATTTCCTAATGTTACTTTGAATCCCTTCATCCAAATCATTGATGTACATTGTAAATAGTTGCGGTCCCAGCACTGAGCCTTGCGGTACCCCACTTGTCACTGCCTGCCATTCTGAAAGGGACCCGCTAATCCCTACTCTTTGTTTCCTGCCTGCCAACCACTTCTCTATCCATGTCAGTACCCTACCCCCAATACCATGTGCCCTAATTTTGCCCACTAATCCCCTATGTGGGACCTTATCAAATTTCCCCTTCGTAAATCCATGCTGACTTGGAACGATCCTGTTACTGCTATCCAAATATGCGGCTATCTCATCTTTTATAATTGACTCCAGCATCTTCCCCACCACCGATGTCAGGCTAACTGGTCTATAATTCCCCTTTTTCTCTCTCCCACCTTTCTTAAAAAGTGGGATAACATTAGCTACCCTCCAATCCCCAGAAACTGATCCTGAGTCTATAAAACATTGGAAAATTATCACCAATGCATCCACAATTTCTAGAGCCACTTCCTTAAGTACCCTGGGATGCAGACCATCAGGCCCTGTGGATTTATCAGCCTTCACTCCCATCAGTCTATCCAACACCATTTCCTGCCCAATGTGGATTTCCTTCAGTTCCTCCGTCACCCAGATCCTCTGGCCACTACTATATCAGGAAGATTGTTTGTGTCCTCCTTATCGAAGACAGATCCAAAGTATTATCCGCATTAAACTTCATCTGCCATGCATCTGCCCACTCCCCCAACCTGTCCAAGTCACCCTGCATTCTCATAGCATCCTCCTCACAGTCCACACTGCAACCCAGCTTTGTGTCATCTGCAAATTTCCTAATGTTACTTTGAATCCCTTCATCCAAAGTACCTGTTCAACTCATCTGCCATTTCTTTGTTCCCCATAATAAATTCACTCTTTTCCGTCTTCAAGGGTCCAACTTTGGTCTTAACTAATTTTTTCCTCTTCACATACCTAAATAAGCTTTTACTATCCTGCTTTATATTCTTGGCTAGCTTACCTTCGTATCTCATCTTTTCTCCCCGTATTGTCTTTTTGGTTATCTTCTGTTGTTCTTTAAACATTACCCAATCCTTTTGCTTCCCGCTCATCTTTGCTACGTTGTACTTCTTTGCTTTAATTTTTATACTGTCCCTGACGTTCCTTGTCAGCCATGGTCGTCCCTTTCTCCCCTTGGAATCTTTCTTCCTCCTAGGAATGAACTGATCCTGCACCTTCTGTATTATTCCTAAAAACACCTGCCATTTTTGTTCCACTATCATCCCTGTTAGTGTATCTTTCCAGTCAACTTTGGCCAGCTTCTCTCTCATGGCCCCATAGTCCCCTTTATTCAACTGCAACACTGACACCTCCAATTTACTCTTCTCCCTCTCCAATTGTAAATTAAACCTGACCATGTTATGGTCACTGCCTCCTAATGGCCCATTAACCTCGAGGTCCTTTATCAAATCCGGTTCATTACATAACACTAAATCCAGAATTGCCTTCTCCCTGGTAGGCTCCAATACAAGCTGTTCAAAGAATCCATCACAAAGGCACTCTACAAAGTCCCTTTCTTGTGGTCCAGTACCAACCTGATTTTCCCAGTCTACCTGCATGGTGAAATCTCCCATAACAACCACAGCATTACTTTTACTACATGCCAATTTTAACTCCTGATTCAACTTGCGCCCTATGTCCAGGCTACTGTTTGGGGACCTGTAGATTAATTTCATTAGGGTCTTTTTACCCTTACATTTTCTTAGTTCTATCCATACTGACTCCACATCTCCTGTTTCAATGTCACCTCTTGCAAGGGACTGAATTTCATTCCTCACCAACAGGGCAACCGCACCCCCTCTGCCCACCTGTCTGTCTTTTCGATAGGAGGTATATCCTTGAATATTCCGTTCCCAGCCCTGGCCCTCTTGCAGCCACGTCTCAATAATTCCCACAACATCATACTTGCCAGTTTCTAACTGAGCTTCAAGCTCGTCCACTTTATTCCTTATACTTCGCGCATTCATATACAGCACTTTGACCTCCGTATTCACTTCCCCACTCGTAATTTTTCCTGTAGCCACTTCCCCTTCAACTCTACCTTTATACTCCCAATTTGTCAATCCCTCTCCCCCCCATAATTTAGTTTAAACCCAACACTTGTAACCCGAGCAAACCTGCCTGCCAGAATGTCGGTCCCCCTCCAGTTACCGTGCAAAACGTCCCTTTTGTACAGGTCACCCCTACCCCAGAAGAGATCCCAGTGGTCTATAAATCTAAATCATTGCACCCTGCTCCAGCCCCTCAGCCACACATTCAGATCCCCTAACTCCCTATTTCTGTTCTCACTAGCACGAGGTACTGGAAGCAACCTAGAGATAACCACCCTAGAAGTCCGGCCTTTCAGTCTTCTTCCCAGCTCTCCGAACTCATGTTGGAGAACCTCCTTCCTCTTCTTCCCGATGTCGTTTGTGCCTATGTGCACAACTACTGCCGGCTGTTCACCTTCTCTCTCGAGGATGTTCTGAATTCGGCTTGTGACATCCTGAACCCTGGCACCAGGGAGGCAACAGACCATCCTCGCATCTCTGCCGCCACAGAATCTCCTGTCCGCACCTCGGACAATGGAGTCACCCACCACTAGGGCTCTGCCCGACGTCGGTCTCGTCGGTCGAGTCCCATCTCCAGGATTGGAGCCACCGACGTGTCCGCCGCTCACACTGGAAACATCGTCTCCCCGGACAGTTCCCAAGAGGGCGTACCTGTTTTCATTAGGCACAGCCACCTGAGTCTTCTGCACTCCACGATTTCCACCCTTTCTCTCAGTCACACACCTTTGTTCTTCCCGTAACCTCGGCGTGACTACCTCACTGTAGGTCCTGTCCAGGAAACTGTCGTTGTCCCGGATGGCCCTGAGGTCATCCAGCTGCTTCTCCAGTGCCCCAACACGATCCTTTAGGAGCTGAAGCTGGACGCGCTTGCCACAGTTGTCGCAGCCAGAGGCTCCATCTGTGTCCCTGGGCTCTCACATTCTGCAAGCTTCACACTGTCTCATCTGCCCCGACATGTGTTCACCACGTTCCGTCCTCCCGCACTTTATGTGTAACCTCCTCGCCGAAGATTCTAGAGCCAAAGACTCACACCCTAAGAGCCGTCTTGCTTATATTAACTGATAAATTGCCTAATTTACCAATTTACAAACCAAATTCCTCAGTTTTAAACTGTTTTTCCCCCTCTAACTCTCATCCCACTCGGGCTAGATCCAATCAGTGCTATCTCCTGCTTCTCTTTGTTGCTGTCGCTTCAAAATCCACGGGAGCTCTGAGTCTGTTCTGGATTTTTGGGATAATTGGGATGTTCGTGTACCCAGAGAGTCAGCTCTCACAACACTTTGAGGTTTTTGTCTTCAGAAAATTTTAGAATATTGAACAATGTCTCAACAAAACACAAATTGCTGGAGGAACTCAGTGGGTCAGACTGCATCGGTGGAGGGAAATGGATGTTTCAGGTCAGGGTGTTTTCCCTTCACTGCCACTTCTCTGTCCAGACTCGAAACATCCAGAACAGAGACACCATTTATGACCACCTTACCTCTGGTCATTTCTGATGCATTGTTCTTTGAAAGAGCCTGAGTTTCATTTGTCAATAGATAGGACACCTAGTGTGCAATATGAAACACAAAAGGACAAAAAATGCTCCATTTACTCACCAGGTCAAACCACCGCGGTGGAAAGTGAAACAGACTCAATGTTTCAAGACTTTTTATTTCACATTCCCAGCATCAGTGTGTTTTTGCTTTTTGGCAACAGGCGGGAGGGAGTGTAGTTTCATATGCAGCATCAGTGTAAAGAACGAGCATACTTAAAAGGCTACTGAAAGAAGTCTTTATTCTGCAAAATAAACTTTTTCTTTCCAAAAATAAACATTAAATATTATATATTCAGAATTAAATATATAAATATATGTATATATCCCTGTGACCACATGGGTTTTCTCCGGGTTTCCTCCCGCATTCCAAAGACGTGCAGGTCTGTAGGTTAATTAACCTGTAAATTGTCCCTCGTGTGTAGGATAGTGCTAGTGTATGGGCCGATTGCTGCTTTGTGGGCAGAAGGGCCTGTTTCCACGCTGTATCTCTGAAATCTAAAGTCTAAGGTAACATAAAGTCAAAAACTCTTCAGACATTTCTCAGCATCGCCATCTATACATCCATACATTAATTAGTGTCACACTCAGCAGTGTTTGCACATATCTTTAAGCAAAGCAAAATACCCTTGCCCCTCATGTGGCCCCTGGGGTGATATCTCTTCTCCTGCAGAGTGTTCTGCACTGGGCAACCAGCAGTAATTATTAAAGCCTGGTGAGTAACATCAGAAGAAACTAGAAACTGCAGATGCTGGTTTACAAAAGAAGACACAAAGTGCTGGAGCAACTTGGCAGGTCAGGCAGCATCTCAAGAGAACATGGATAGGTAACGTTTCAGGTCGGGATCCTTCTTCAGATTCATTGTAAGGTGGGTGAAAGAAACCTGAGAGGAGGGGCAGGGCAGAGCCGGGCAGGTAATAGGTTGATGCAGGTGAGGAGGGTTCTTTGATAGGAAGATGGTTGGACAAAGGCCAGAGATGAAAAGACAAGTGTGAGACAAGATTGAGGAGCAAATTGTGATGCTCGAGCAAGGATTGTAGGTGGATGGGGAGGGGGTGGGAGGAAATAGTTGCTAGTCCAGATGGGGTACAGGTAGCAGGATCAGAAATTGTATTGACAAGATCAGAATATGTTTGGCTGAAAGTATTTCCTGCTAAAGGTAATGGTTCAGGCAGATTACCACATGGATCATTTGATCTCATTAGCATACATTTAGTTTTTCCACTGCAATTTGTAGATGGATATTTTCCAGTAACAATTAAATTGGGTTTGTTCAGCTGATTCAGCAGGATGTAGTGGTAAACCAAGTATATAGACACACTTTGAGAGGATGGATTAGCCTGGACAGGCGTCCAAATGAAAGTTTATTGCTTTTCTGTTATCACAGATTTGAATTCAGACTTCAATTGTTAACTAAGATCTTTTAAAATAGGGAGCAAAACACAAAGTACTGGATTACCTCAGTGGGTCAGGCAGCATCTTCTGAAGAAGAAGGGACTTGATGCAAAACGTCGACCATTCAATCCCTCCTCAGATGCTGCCTGGCCTGCTGAGTTACTCCAGTATTTTGTATTTTGCTCAAAATTCCAGCATCTGCAGTTCTTGTGCTTCCATTTAAAATTGGTACATTTAACCATCATTCCAAGTGTTATTAAGAAAAGATTCTAGATGGGCTACATACCATGCATATAGGAATTATCAATGTAGAGGCCACGGCTAGAACTATAGTGAATTGACTAATTATTGATAAAGAGTTAATGAAAGTGGTGTCGTTTGTCAGCAATACACTGTAATACTCCCTAGATACCACTAGGAAGTTGGAAATGACTGCTGTAACCATTCCAGTGGGTCTATGATGCTTTTTGTACAAAGAGGAATGATCAATTGCTTGCACATCGAAACATGCTCTTAAAATGCAATGATGCCAGATATATTGGTATTTAATGCAATGGCAGATGTATCGAGATGAGATTTCTGCTCTGCATGGACTATCAGCAGAATTACTGCCCTTGGTTCACATTTATTTGGAAGTTTTATGTCATGTAACAGCATCAGACATGAAATGTTAAATAAAATGCAAAGTGATGGCGGAATGCAACCGGTCAGGCAGGGTCTGTGGAGGGAATGGTCAGGCAATGTTTCGGGGGATGTCTAGCAATAATGATTAACTGCTTTAATTCTTTAATCGTGAAGCAATGAAAAGTCTCTTTACACGTGGAATGCACTAATTTGGATAATAATTCATAAACCAAAATGCCTTTTGCAAGGTTCATGCAATTGGGTGTTTTTACACAAGTTGTACAGTTGCATTAACTGAAAGTTAACTGAATAAATGTTATTTTTTAACTAAAATAGCCTGAGGAATTTTAAACCCATTTGGCTAGCCATAGATGGAAAGGGGAGCACTGGTTTCAAATGGTGGGTGACAAGAAACACTGTTGATAACGTTGTGGTGTGTAAGTGACATGTAAAACAGCATTAAGTAATGCTGATAGATATAATCCATCGGGAAGGTGTAATTTATATGGTATAAATTGCAGAAAATTTCAACGCTCAGCTAAATAGAATCGACATGTACGTGCCAATAAAATTTCATGCCGATTACTGGACTACAATGTGCATAGAGATATTGATTGGTTCTGAGCTATAATATTTATGGCTTATGTAAAATATAAATTATACAAGAATTACACATAAATTCTACAAGGCAGTGAAAAGTAAAAGTCTGCAAAAAAAAACAATGCATTTGTGCAAAAATACAAATTGGTAAATCTCAGACTGATCGTGGATTGAAGTAATTCACATAGTTGCACAATATTCTAGACTGACATTTAATTTTACTTCAGTTTAGTTTACAGCATGGAAACGGGCCCTTCGTCCCACTGAGTCCACGTCAGCCATTGATCACAGTATTTCTATGTTATTCCACCTTCTCATTCACTCCCTACACATTAGAGCCAATTTACAGAGACCAATTAACCCACAAACCCACCCGTCCTTGGGTTGTGGGAGCAAACTGGAGCACTTGGAGGAAAACCACGCGTTCAGGATCGATCTAAGGTCTCTGGTGCTGTGAGACAGCGTCTCTGCCAGCTGTACCCATGTGCTGCCCTTGTAGTTCTGTGTAAGCCCTATGTTGTACAAGTGCCATCTATTGGATGAGATGTAAGGCTCTTCAGCCCTCTCTTGTGGACTTGAAAGTAAGATGAGCGAAGAAGAAATGCGTTGCGTTTCTATAATACGATTCAGCCGCAGGATATCTCATTAGGGCATACTGTTCCCGGAGTTTAGCTTAGTTTAGAGAAACAGCATGGAAACAGGCCCTTTGGCTCACTGAGTCCATGCTGAACATTGATCACCCGTACACTAGTTCTATCCTATATACTCAGGGCAATTTACAAAAGCTAATCAACCTGCATGTCTTTGAAATGTGGGAGGAAACCGGAGCAGCAGGAAAAAACCCGCAATGTCATCGGAAGAACGTACAAACAGCACCCGTAGTCGGGATCGAACCTGGATCTCTGGCGCTCTGAGCCAACAGCTCTACGGCTGTGCCACTGTGCTGCCCTAGTTGTGGGCCATTTACTCCCGTGTATTAGCATGGTCTCTGGTGTCATCTTCAGTTTGTTGCAATTTGCCACAGCTGAGTGGAGATAACGGAAGTAAGTAACAACTTTGACAGCCGGTGACAGTCTGCCACAAGCTCACCAGCTGTCAAAGCCATCAGCTTTATTGACTGTGAATATCTTTGACATTTATAGTCATTAACACATAGGGCATGTTAAAAAACATAAAATTAATATTGAAAAGAATCAGCATTTAAAAAAATATTTAATGCAAATATTAAATGAAAGAAATAGTCTAAAACATTGAAAATAACAAATTAATAATGAAAAATGTCTAACAATATTTCTCCTGGTAGCTGATATCCTCTATTGCTTTGAATGGGGAGTGCTGTGCTTTGTCAAGCAAATTAATTTGTAAGCAGAAATAAAAAAACAAAACTCTTGAGGTTTTAAATTTGAATGAGAAACAAAAACATAGATACAGAGACATAGAAAAATAATAGGAGTAGGCCGTTCGGCCCTTCGATCCAGCACCGCCATTCAATATGATCATGGCTGATCATCTATAATCAGTACCCCATTCCTGCTTTTTCCCTATATCCATTGGTTCCTTTAGCCCTAAGAGCTAAATCTAACTCTCTTGAAAACATCCAATGAATTGGCCCCCACTGCCGTCTGTGGCAAAGAATTCCACAGAATCACAACTCTCTGGGTGAAAAAGTTTTTCCTCATCGCAGTCCTACATGGCCTATTCCTTATTCTTAAACTGTGACCCCTGGTTCTGGACCCCCCCAACATCAGGAACATTTTTCCTGCATCTAGCCTGTCCAATCCTTTAAGAATGTTATATCTATATATTACTAAAACTCTGATCTTGACCGCTTTTGGCACACTGTGGCGTGATTTCCGAGAGAACGGCGCCACCTATGGCCGTCATTTTTGGCCACCTCACTCAGGGCCCCCCTCCGCCTTTCGGGACCGGAGGATTTTTCCCATTGATGAAAAATCAGAGAGATATTAATGTTTTTAAAAGATTTGCCATTCTCTCTGCTGCCCCTGCTGGTGGACGGGGGAGGGACTATAAAACCCGGAAGTGGTGTGCCTCACTCACTCTTCAAGATGGAGGAAGCCAGAGGGTCACGTTTCTCTGAGCTGTGAATAACACTGAACACATGTCTACTCAACTGTGAGTGCCCTTAATGTGGTTCTAAAATGCATGCAAAAAGTGTTTATTGGTTCTAAAATGCTTGCAAAAAGTGTTTATTGGTTCTAAAATGTTTGCGAAAAGTGTCTATTGGTACTAAAATGCTTGCAAAAAGTGTCTATTGGTTCTAAAATGCTTGCAAAAAGTGTCTATTGGTTCTAAAATGCTTACAAAAAGTGTCTATTGGTTCTAAAATGCTTGCAAAAAGTGTTTATTGGTTCTAAAATATTTGCAAAAAGTGTCTATTGGTTCTAAAATGTTTGCAAAAAGTGTCTATTAGTTCTAAAATGCGTGCAAAAAGTGTCTATTGGTTCTACAATGCTTGCAGAAAGTGTCTTTTTTGGTTCTACAATGCTTGCAAAGAGTGTCTCTATTGGTTCTAAAACGCTTGCAAAGGGTGTCTATTGGTTCTAAAATGCTTGCATAAAGTGTCTCTATTGGTTCTACAATGCTTGCAAAAAGCGTCTTTTGGTTCTAAAATGTTTGCAAAAAGTGTGTATTGGTTCTACAATGCTTGCAAAAAGTGTCTCTAATGGTTCTAAAATGCTTGCAGAAAATGTCTCTAATGGTTCTAAAATGCTTGCAAAAAGTGTCTATTAGTTCTAAAATGCTTGCAAAAAGTGTCTATTGTTTCCAAAATGCTTGCAAAAAGTGTCTATTGGTTCTAAAATGCTTGCAAAAAGTGTCTATTGGTTCTAAAATGCTTGCAAAAAGTGTCTATTGGTTCTAAAATGCTTGCAAAAAGTCTATTGGTTCTACAATGCTTGCAAAAGGGGAGGCGTTGGCGAGAGGAGGACTTACCTGCAGCTGTAAGTATAAATACAGCGCGGGGTTTGCTTCTACAGAGGCCAGGGGAGCCGTTGGCGAGAGGAGGACTTACCTGCAGCTGTAAGTATAAATACAGCGCGGGGTTTGCTTCTACAGAGGCCAGGGGAGCCGTTGGCGAGAGGAGGACTTACCTGCAGCTGTAAGTATAAATACAGCGCGGGGTTTGCTTCTACAGAGGCCCGGGGAGCCGTTGGTGAGAGGAGGACTTACCTGCAGCTGTAAGTATAAATACAGCGCGGGGTTTGCTTCTACAGAGGCCAGGGGAGCCGTTGGCGAGAGGAGGACTTACCTGCAGCTGTAAGTATAAATACAGCGCGGGGTTTGCTTCTACAGAGGCCAGGGGAGCCGTTGGCGAGAGGAGGACTTACCTGCAGCTGTAAGTATAAATACAGCGTGGGGTTTGCTTCTACAGAGGCCCGGGGAGCCGTTGGTGAGAGGAGGACTTACCTGCAGCTGTAAGTATAAATACAGCGCGGGGTTTGCTTCTACAGAGGCCCGGGGAGCCGTTGGTGAGAGGAGGACTTACCTGCAGCTGTAAGTATAAATACAGCGCGGGGTTTGCTTCTACAGAGGCCCGGGGAGCCGTTGGCGAGAGGAGGACTTACCTGCAGCTGTAAGTATAAATACAGCGCGGGGTTTGCTTCTACAGAGGCCCGGGGAGCCGTTGGTGAGAGGAGGACTTACCTGCAGCTGTAAGTTACCCAAATCTGTAACGTTCCATCTCACTTCCAGAGAAGGATTCTGGTGGAAGCCTCTGATTGGTGGACGAGGATCAGAGGAAGCAGCTGATTGGCTTGTATTGTATTTGTATTGTAATTGTAAGGTTTTATTGTATTCGGATAAAGGGGGAGAATGAGGGCCAGGGCAGTTTACTGTTCTGGATGTCAGATGTGGGAGGTCATGGAGTCTGAGTGCTCTCCAGACGTCCACATCTGCGCCAGGTGCGTCGAGATGGGGCTCCTAAGGGACCGCGTTAGGAACCTGGAGCAGCAACTCGATGACCTCTGTCTGCTCAGGGAGAGCGAGGAGGTCATAGAAAGGAGTTACAGGGAGGTGGTCACTCCAAGACCACGGGAGACAGAAAACTGGGTCACAGTTAGGAAGGGCAATGGGCAGAGGCAGGGACTGGTGAGTACCCCGGTGGCTGTACACCTTGAAAATAAGTACTCATGTTTGAGTAAGGGTGGGGGAGACAGCCTACCTGGGGGCAGCGACAGCGGCCGGGCCTCTGGCACAAAGACCGGTCCGGTTGCTCAGAAGGGTAAGGAAAAGAAGGGGAGGGCAATTGTAATAGGGGACTCTATAGTCAGGGGGTCGGATAGGCGATTCTGTGGACGCAGACAGGAGTCCCGGATGGTAGTTTGCCTCCCTGGTGCCAGGGTCAGGGATGTGTCTGAACGTGTCCAAGAAATCCTAAAATGGGAGGGAGAGGAGCCTGAGGTTGTGGTGCATATAGGTACCAACGACATAGGTAAAAAAAGAGAAGAGGTCCTGAAAGAAGAATTTAGGGAGTTAGGTAGACAGTTAAGGAGAAGGACTGGAAAGGTAACAATCTCAGGATTACTGCCTGTGCCACGCGACAGTGAGAGTAGGAATGGAGCGAGGTGGAGGATAAATGCGTGGATGAGGGACTGGTGCAGTGGGTATGGATTCAAGTTTCTGGATCATTGGGACCTCTTTTGGGGAAGGTGCGACCTGTACAGAAAGGACGGGTTGCACTTGAACTCAAGGGGGACCAATATCCTGGCGGGGAGATTTGCAAAGGCTACTGGGGAGACTTTAAACTAGTATGGTTGGGGGGAGGGACTCAAATTGGGAAAGCTAGCAGTCAGTGTGTGAAGCAGGGGGCAGAGAATGGTAGCACTCTGACCCAAAATGTAGGGGAGAGAGAAGAAAAAGAAAATAATCAGAGAATAAGAGAGGGTGGGTTTCTTAAATGTGTATATTTTAATGCTAGGAGCATTGTAAGAAAAGTGGATGAACTTAGAGCCTGGATTGACACCTGGAAGTATGATGTTGTGGCGATCAGTGAAACATGGTTGCAGGAGGGCTGTGATTGGAAACTAAATATTCCAGGATTTCGTTGCTTCAGGTGTGATAGAATTGGAGGGGCAAGAGGTGGAGGTGTTGCATTGCTTATCAGGGAAGATATTACAGCAGTGCTTTGGCAGGATAGATTAGAGGGCTCGTCTAGGGAGGCTATTTGGGTGGAACTAAGAAATGGGAAAGGGGTAGCAACACTTATAGGGGTGTATTATAGACCGCCAAATGGGGAGCGAGAATTGGAAGAGCAAATATGTAAGGAGATTGCAGATATTAGTAGTAAGCACAAGGTAGTGATTGTGGGAGATTTCAATTTTCCACACATAGACTGGGAAACACATTCTGTAAATGGGCTGGATGGGTTGGAGTTTGTAAAATGTGTGCAGGATAGTTTTTTGCAACAATACATAGAAGTACCTACTAGAGAAGGGGCGGTACTGGACCTCCTGTTAGGAAATGAGATGGGTCAGGTGGCAGAGGTATGCGTTGGGGAACAGTTCGGGTCCAGTGATCACAATACCATTAGTTTCAATATAATTATGGAGAGGGACAAAACTGGACCTAGGGTTGAGATTTTTGATTGGAGAAAGGCTAACTTTGAGGAGATGCGAAAGGATTTAAAAGGAGTAAATTGGGACAGTTTGTTTTATGGGAAAGATGTGGAAGAGAAATGGAGTACATTCAAAGGTGAAATTTTAAGAGTACAGAATCTTTATGTCCCTGTTCGGGTGAAAGGAAATCGTAAAAATTGTAAAGAGCCATGGTTTTCAAGGGAAATTGGACACTTGGTTCGGAAAAAGAGGGATATCTACAATAGTTATAGGCAGCATGGAGTAAATGAGGTGCTTGAGGAGTATAAAGAATGTAAAAAGAATCTTAAGAAAGAAATTAGAAAAGCTAAAAGAAGATATGAGGTTGCTTTGGCAAGTAAGGTAAAAGTAAATCCGAAGGGTTTCTACCGCTATATTAATAGCAAAAGGATAACGAGGGATAAAATTGGTCCATTAGAGAGTCAGAGTGGCCAACTATCTGCAGAGCCAAAAGAGATGGGGGAGATATTGAACAGTTTCTTTTCTTCGGTATTCACCAAGGAGAAGGATATTGAATTATGTGAGGTAAGGGAAACAAGTAGAGTAGCTATGGAAACTATGAGGATCAAAGAAGAGGAAGTACTGACACTTTTGAGAAATATAAAAGTGGATAAGTCTCCAGGTCCGGACAGGATATTCCCTAGGACATTGAGGGAAGTTAGTGTAGAAATAGCAGGGGCTATGGCAGAAATATTTCAAATGTCATTAGAAACGGGAATAGTGCCGGAGGATTGGCGTACTGCGCATGTTGTTCCATTGTTTAAAAAGGGGTCTAAGAGTAAACCTAGCAATTATAGACCTATTAGTTTGACGTCAGTGGTGGGCAAATTAATGGAAAGAATACTTAGAGATAATATATATAAGCATCTGGATAAACAGGGTCTGATTAGGAACAGTCAACATGGATTTGTGCCTGGAAGGTCATGTTTAACTAATCTTCTTGAATTTTTTGAAGATGTTACTCGGGAAATTGATGAGGGTAAAGCAGTGGATGTTGTGTATATGGACTTCAGTAAGGCCTTTGACAAGGTTCCTCATGGAAGGTTGGTTAAGAAGGTTCAATGGTTGGGTATTAATGGTGGAGTAGCAAGATGGATTCAACAGTGGCTGAATGGGAGATGCCAGAGAGTAATGGTGGATGGTTGTTTGTCAGGTTGGAGGCCAGTGACGAGTGGGGTGCCACAGGGATCTGTGTTGGGTCCACTGTTGTTTGTCATGTACATCAATGATCTGGACGATGGTGTGGTAAATTGGATTAGTAAGTATGCAGATGATACTAAGATAGGAGGGGTTGCGGGTAATGAAGAAGAGTTTCAAAGTCTACAGAGAGATTTATGCCAGTTGGAAGAGTGGGCTGAAAGATGGCAGATGGAGTTTAATGCTGATAAGTGTGAGGTGCTACATCTTGGCAGGACAAATCAAAATAGGACGTACATGGTAAATGGTAGGGAATTGAAGAATGTAGGTGAACAGAGGGATCTGGGAATAACTGTGCACAGTTCCATGAAAGTGGAATCTCATGTAGATAGGGTGGTAAAGAAAGCTTTTGGTGTGCTGGCCTTTATAAATCAGAGCATTGAGTATAGAAGTTGGGATGTAATGTTAAAATTGTACAAGGCATTGGTGAGGCCAATTCTGGAGTATGGTGTACAATTTTGGTCGCCTAATTATAGGAAGGATGTCAACAAAATAGAGAGAGTACAGAGGAGATTTACTAGAATGTTGCCTGGGTTTCAGCAACTAAGTTACAGAGAAAGGTTGAACAAGTTAGGGCTTTATTCTTTGGAGCGCAGAAGGTTAAGGGGGGACTTGATAGAGGTTTTTAAAATGATGAGAGGGATAGACAGAGTTGACGTGGAAAAGCTTTTCCCACTGAGAGTAGGGAAGATTCAAACAAGGGGACATGACTTGAGAATTAAGGGACTGAAGTTTAGGGGTAACATGAGGGGGAACTTCTTTACTCAGAGAGTGGTAGCTGTGTGGAATGAGCTTCCAGTGAAGGTGGTGGAGGCAGGTTCGTTTTTATCATTTAAAAATAAATTGGATAGTTATATGGATGGGAAAGGAATGGAGGGTTATGGTCTGAGCGCAGGTATATGGGACTAGGGGAGACTATGTGTTCGGCACGGACTAGAGGGGTCGAGATGGCCTGTTTCCGTGCTGTAATTGTTATATGGTTATATGGTTAAAATGTGTCTATTGGTTCTACAATACTTGCAGAAAGTGTCTTTTTTGGTTCTACAATGCTTGCAAAAAGTGTCTCTAATTGTTCTAAATTGCTTGCAGAAAGTGTCTCTATTGGTTCTAAAATGCTTGCAAAAAGTGTCTATTGGTTCTAAAGTGCTTGCAAAAAGTGTCTCTGTTGGTTCTAAAATGCTTGCAAAAAGTGTCAATATTGGTTCTAAAATGCTTGCAAAAAGAGTCTCTTGGTTCTAAAATGCTTGCAAAGAGTGTCTCTATTGGTTCTAAAATGCTTGCAAAGAGTGACTATTGGTTCTAAAATGTTTGCATGGTGTCTCTATTGGTTCTAAAATGCTTGCAAAAGGTGTCTATTAGTTCAAAAAAGGTTGCAAAGAGTGTCTATTGGTTCTAAAATGCTTGCAAAGAGTGTCTATTGGTTCTAAAATGCTTGCAAAGAGTGTCTATTGGTTCTAAAATGCTTGCAAAGAGTGTCTATTGGGTCTAAAATATTTGCAAAAAGTGTATTGGTTCTGAAATGCTTGCACGAAGTGTCTATTGTTTCTAAAATGCTTACAAAAAGTGTCTATTGGTTCTACAATGCTTGCAAAAATTGTCTTTTGGTTCTAAAATGCTTGCAAAAAGTGTCTATTGGTTCTAAAATGCTTGCAAAGAGTGACTATTGGTTCTAAAATGTTTGCAAAGTGTCTCTATTGGTTCTAAAATGCTTGCAAAAGGTGTCTATTAGTTCAAAAAAGGTTGCAAAGAGTGTCTATTGGTTCTAAAATGCTTGCAAAGAGTGTCTATTGGTTCTAAAATGCTTGCAAAGAGTGTCTATTGGTTCTAAAATGCTTGCAAAGAGTGTCTATTGGGCCTAAAATATTTGCAAAAAGTGTATTGGTTCTGAAATGCTTGCAAGAAGTGTCTATTGTTTCTAAAATGCTTACAAAAAGTGTCTATTGGTTCTACAATGCTTGCAAAAATTGTCTTTTGGTTCTAAAATGCTTGCAAAAAGTGTCTATTGGTTCTAAAATGCTTGCAAAAAGTGTCTATTGGTTCTAAAATGCTTGCAAAACGTGTCTTTTTTGGTTCTACAATGCTTGCAGAAAGTGTTTTATGGTTCTACAATGCTTGCAAAGAGTGTTTATTGGTTCTAAAATGCTTGCAAAAGGTGTCTATTGGTTCTAAAATGCTTGCAAAAAGTGTATTGGTTCTAAAATGCTTGCAAAAAGTGTCTCTATTGGTTCTAACATGCTTGCAAAAAGTGCCTCTATTGGTTCTAACATGCTTGCAAAAAGTGCCTCTATTGGTTCTAACATGCTTGCAAAAAGTGTCTATTGGTTCTAAAATGCTTGTAAAAAGTGTCTTTTGGTTCTAAAATGCTTGCAGAAAGTATCTATTGGTTCTAAAATGCTTGCAGAAAGTGTCTCTATTGGTTCTAAAATGCTTGCAGAAAGTGTCTCTATTGGTTCTAAAATGTTTGCAAAGAGTGGCTATCTATATTACTAAATCTCTGTTCTTGACAGCTTTTGGCTTTCTGTGCTGCGATTTCCGAGAGAACGCCGCCACCTACGGCCGTCATTTTTGGCCACCTTGCTCATAGCCCCCCTCCGCCGCATGTGTGCCGAGGATATTTCCCGCCGATGAAAAATGACAGAGATATTAATGTTTTTACACAATTCCCCATTTTCTCTGCTGCCCCTGCTGGAGGGAGGGGGAGGGACTATAAAACCAGGAAGTGGTGTGCCTCAATCAGTCTCTGCAAGTGGTGTGCCTCAATCAGTCTCTGCAAGTGGTGTGCCTCAATCAGTCTCTGCAAGTGGTGTGCCTCAATCACAAAAAAGCACTGCCTGCAAATGGTTGTTTGGGGGCTTTGGGTTCCTCTCACTCCCCACCTCTCCCTCTCGCTATCCCTCTTTCTTTCTCTCTCTCTCCCCCCTGTCTCTTTCCCTTTCTCTCTCTCTCCCCTCCTCTCTCCCCATCCCCCTTCTCCTCTCCCCCCCTCTCCACTCCCCCCCTCTCCTCTCCCCCCTCCTCTCCTCTCCCCCCCTCTCCTCTCCTCTCCCCCCCTCCTCTCCTCTCCCCCCTCCTCTCCTCTCCTCTCCCCTCCCCCCCTCTCCTCTCCTCCCCCACTCCTCTCCTCTCCCCCCCTCTCCTCTCTACTCCCCCCTCTCCTCTCCACTCCCCCCCTCTCCTCTCCTCTCCTCTCCTCTCCCCCCCCTCTCCTCTCCTCTCCTCTCCTCTCCTCTCATCCCCTCTCCCTCTCCTCTCCCCCCCTCTCCTCACCTCCCCCCTCTCCTCACCTCTCCTCCCTCTCCTCACCTCCCCCCCTCTCCTCACCCCCCCCTCTCTCCCCCCTCCTCCCCCCCCCCTCCTCTCCCCCCTCTCCTCTCCCCCCTCTCCTCTCCCCCCTCTCCTCTCCCCCCCTCATCCTCTCCCCCTCTCCTCTCCTCCTCATCCTCCTCCCCCTCTCGCGCTCCCCCTCCCCATCTTCCCCCCTCTCCCCCTCCCACTGCCCCCCTCTCCTCGCCACTCCCCCCTCTCCTCTCACACCCCCTCTCCCTCTCGCTCCCCCCCTCTCCTCATCCCACCTCCTCTCCCTCTCCCCCGCTCTCCCTCACCTCTCCCCCATCCTCTCCTCTCCCCTCTCCTCTCCCCCCCTCTCCTCTCCTCCCCCCCCTCTCTTCCCCGCCTCTCTCCCCTCTTCCTCTCCCCCTCTCCTCTCCCCCCCTCTCCTCGTCTACCCCTCTCCTCTCCCCCGCATCCTACTCCCTCCCCTCTCCTCTCCCCCTCCCCTCTCCGTCCCCTCTCCTCGCCACTCTACCCCCTCTCCTTCTCCACCACCCCCTCCTCGCTCTCTCTCCCCCCTCGGAAATCCCCGCCCCTCTCCTCATCCCCCCTCCTCTCCTCTCCCCCCCTCATCTCCTCTCTCCCCCCTCTCCCTCACCTCCGCCCCCCTCTCCTCACCTCTCCCCCCCTCCTCCTCCCCCCACTCCTCCTCCCCCCCTCGGCCACCTTCCTCCCCCTCCTCTCCTCTCCCCCCTCCTCACCGCCCCCCCCCTCATCTTCTCCCCCTCTCCACTCCCCCTCTCCCCTCTGTCCCCCCTCTCTCTCTCCCGCCTCTTCTCTCCCCTCCTCTCCCCCTCTCTCTCTCCCCTCTCATCGCCCTCCCCCCTCTCTCCTCTCCCCCTCTCTTCCTCCCCCTACTCTCCTCCCCCTCTCTCGCTCCCCCCTCTTACCTCCCCCCTCTCTCCTCCCCCCTCTCTCCTCCCCCTCTCTCCTCCCCCCTCTCTCTCTCCCCCCTCTCTCCTCCCCCCTCTCTCCCCCCCTCTCTCCTCCCCCCTCTCTCCTCCCCCTCTCTCCTCCCTGTCGATTGGTTCTAAAATGCTTGCAAATAGTGTCGATTGATTCTAAAATGCTTGCAAATAGTGTCGATTGGTTCTAAAATGCTTGCAAAAAGTGTCTATTGGTTCTAAAAAGCTTGCAAAAAGTGCCTCTATATGTTCTAAAATGCTTGCAAAAAATGCCTCTATTGGTTCTAAACTGCTTGCAAAAAGTGTCTATTGGTTCTACAACGCTTGCAAAAAGTGTCTTTTTTGGTTCTACAATGCGTGCAGAAAGTCTCTTTTTTGGTTCTACAATGCATGCATAAAGTGTCTTTTTTGATTCTAAAATGCTTGCAAAAATGTCTATTGGTTCTAAAATGCTTGCAAAAAGTGTCTATTGGTTCTAAAATGCTTTCAAAAAGTGCCTCTATTGGTTCTAAACGGCTTGCAAAAAGTGTCTATTGGTTCTAAAATGCTTGCAAAAGGTGTCGGTTGGTTCTAAAATGCTTGCAAATAGTGTCGATTGGTTCTAAAATGCTTGCAAAAAGTGCCTCTATTGGTTCTAAAATGCTTGCAAAAAGTGCCTCTATTGGTTCTAAACTGCTTGCAAAAAGTGTCTTTTTTGGTTCTACAATGGTTGCAGAAAGTGTCTATTGGTTCTAAAATGCTTGCAAAGTGTCGATTGGTTCTAAAATGCTTGCAAAGAGTGTCTATTGGTTCTAAAATGCTTGCAATAAATATCTCTATTGGTTCTAAAATGGTTGCAAAAAGTGTCTCTATTGGTTCTAAAATGGTTGCAAAAAGTGTCTAATGGTTCTAAAATGCTTGCAAAAAGTGTCTCTATTGGTTCTAAATGCTTGCAAAAAGTGGCTATTGGTTCCAAAATGGTTGCAAAAAGTGTCTCTATTGGTTCTAAAATGGTGCAAAAATTGTCGCTATTAGTTCTAAAATGGTTGCAGAATGTTTCTATTGGTTTTAAAATGCTTGTAAAAAGGGTCTCTAATGCTTCTAAAATGTGTGTGTGCGTGTCGTCTGTATGTGCGTGCGTATGTGTGAGTGTCTGTGTATGAGTGTGTGAGTATGTGTGTATGTGTGTATGTGTGAGTGTCTGTGTATGAGTGTGTGAGTATGTGTGAGTGTCTGTATATGAGTGTCTGTGTGAGTGTCTGTGTATGTGTGTGAGTGTTTGACTGTCTCTGTGTATGAGTGTCTGTGTGTGTGTTCGTGTGTGCATGTTCGTGTTCGTGTTCGTGTTCTGCTTGAAATGCTGTGAAATTGGCTTGGAGTGCTGTGAGGTTGGACTTGCGGCCTGCACTCCGTGATGACTTTTGAGGTAAATTCTCAGATTTTCTTTGTTAAAATTTGACTGCTTAATCTCCCTATATTAAAATTGTCTTTTTTTATATCCAAAGCAAAGTGTTATCAAGAGGCAGTGAGCAGCAGAACACAGCAAGAGACACAACAAAAAATAAGTTAATAAATCTCATCTTTAACATTTAAATTGTTGTTATATTTTAAGTCATTCACATTTTAAACTTTAATAAATCCTTTTTCCACTTGCCATGCCTGCGTGCTCTTCATCACAATAGTAACCTAATAGGCAGGAAGGGTTGCGCTGTCGGAAAGAGCCACTAAGAGTGCATGGGGGGGAGATTAATGGGAGATGGACTGAATGCGTGTGGGGGAGGGGAATGGCATGGAGCAGAGTGGGGGGTGAAGGGAGGATGGATGACTGAGTGAGCTGCCACCACCAGCCATGAGAGACTGGGCTGCCAGTCCACCAGCCATGAGTAAGTGAAATGCCAGCCCACCTGCCATGACTCACTGAACTGCAAGTCCAAAAATCCATTCAGTCCACAATGTCCATACTAGCCCTCTGGAAACCAGTCCCTTCAGCGCACAACAGACTGAGTGACTGAGCTGCCCAGCCAGAGTGACTGAGCTGCCAGCCCAAGAATCCATTCAGCCCACAATGTCCATACTAGCCCTCTGGAAACCAGTCCCTTTGACCCACAACACACATACTAGCGCTCCAGAAAGCCCCCCCCCCCCCCACTGGCCAGCAATATTGGAATTGGTGCAGAGGTGGAATATTGCATTGGGGGACCAGCCCTCCCGTGTGAAGCTGGGACCCAACGGGTCCCACTTAGTCTAGTATTTCTATAAGATCCCTTCTCATCCTTCTAAATTCCAGTGAATACAACCCCAGTCGACCCATTCTGTCATCATATATCAGTCCCTCACCATAAGTCAGTCCCTCATCATATGTCAGTCCCGGCTGAGATATGCCAGAAATCTCAGCAAGTCAGGTAGCATCTGTACAAAGTGAAATAGAATTAATATTTTAGTTTGATGACCTTTCATCAAAATTAGGTAACTTGGAAAATAGACATGGTTGAAGTTGTAGAGAAACAGGAAAGGTGAAGCAAAAAGTGATGATTATAAACATGGAAACCAGAATGGTTGGCTATCTTCCCTGGAGCGAAGGAGGCTGCGGAGTGAACTTATCCAGGTATATGAAATCATGCAGGACATAGGTAAGACGGATAGTCACAGTCTTTTTCCCAGCAGAAGGTCGTCCAAAACTAAAAGATGCAGGTTTAAGTTGAGAGGAGAAATATTTATAGGGGATTTGAGGGGGCAAGTTTTTCACCCAAAAGGTGGCAGGTATATTGGAGGTGTAGGAAGATGCAGAGGCTGGTACAATTACAACATTTAAAATACATTTGTACAAGAACATTGATCAAAGCCACTGGCTCCCACAGTTTCCATGACCGCACCTCCCCAAAAAAAGGGGAATAAAGGAGAGAGAAAAACATCAAAATATATGCTGGAACCATGAGCCGCAGAAGGCAATCTGAAGCAGGCCCGTATGAAGCTTTTCAAAAAGGGGGGTGGCATGACAGGATTACAAAAAACTTAATGTGAAATAATGTGCGCGCTGCATCCCTCGATGCCGGGGTCCAGGTCCCGCTTAAGGGCCCTGGAAGCTCAGGGGTTTTAGATGCTTTCTGATCCATTCTGAGCCTTATTTTGGAGCATTTTTGCACCAAATTTATGACCAATATTTCAGAAATTAACAGGATTCTGAGAGGTAGCTTTTTCACACAAAGGGTGCTGGGTGTATGTAACGAGCTGCCAGAGGAGGTGGTTAAGGCTGGGACTACCCTAATGTTTAAGAGACATTTGGACACGTACATGGATAGGACAGATTTAGATGGATATGGGCCAAACGCGTGTGAGTGAGACTAGTTTAGATGGGACATGTCGGTCGGTGTGGGCAAGTTGGGCTGAAGGGCCTGTTTCCACACTGCATCATTCTATGACTAAAAAGCGAAGAAGAAAAATGCATGTACATAAGTAGAGCAGATTTGAAAGAGGAGTGAAATGTAAAGGCAGAGAGAGGTTTATGGGTGGAAAGGAACATAGGAAAGGAGGGGGGGAGAGTGGTCTTGGGCAGATGGGTGAATGGAAAATAGTCACAAAGTGCTGGAGTAACTCAGTGGGTCAGGCATCATCTGCGGAGAATATGAATAGGCGACGTTTCACAGAGTGCTGGAGTAACTCAGCGGGTCAGGCAGCAACTCTGGAGAACATGGATAGGTGACATGTCACAGAGTGCTGAAGTAACTCAGTGAGTCAGGCAGCATCTCTGGAGAAAAGGTATAGATTATATTTCGGGTCAAGATATTCCTGAATGTTACCCAAACCATCGTGAGCTACTTTGTTACGGTGCTTGCCCTCTCGTATAACATCTCTGCTGCCTTGGGTGATGCAGGACAGGACACAAGCTTTGGGGCACGGTGTGAAGCTGTTGCCATCTGTCCCAGCCTGGTAAAAACCTGGATGGAGTGGATTTGGAGAGGATGTTTCCACTAGTGGGAGAGTCTAGGACCAGTGGCCACAGCCTCAGAATTAAAAGACATTCCTTTAGGAAGGTGATGAGCAGGAATTTCTTAAGTCAGAGGGTGGTGAACTGTGGAATTCATTGCCACAGACAGCTGTGGATGTCAAGTCAATGGACATTTTTCCGGAGGAGATTGATAGATTCTTGATTGATACGGGTGTCAGAGGTAATGGGGAGAAGGCAGGAGAATGGGTTTGAGAGGGAAAGATAGAGTCATAGAGTGATACAGTGTGGAAACAGGCCCTTCGGCCCAGCATGTCCCATCTGCACTAGTCCCACCTGCCCACGTTTGATCCATATTCCTCCGAACCTGTCCTATCCATGTACCTGTCTAACTGTTTCTTAAATGTTGCGATAGTCCCTGCCACAACTACCTCCTCTGGCAGTTTGTTCCATACACCTACCACCCTTTGTGTGAAAAACATATCCCACAGATTCCTATTAAATCTTTTGCCCTTCACGTTAAACTTATGTCCTCTGCTCCTCGATTCACTTACTCTGGGCAAAAGACTCAACCATATCTATTCAAATCATAATTTTATACACCTCTATTAGATCATCCCTCATCCTCCTGTGCTCCATGAAATAGAGTCCCAGCCTACTCAACCTCTCCCTATAGCTCTGGCCCTCTAGTCCTGGCAACATCCTCGTAAATCTTCACTGTACCCTTTCCAGTTTGATGACATCTTTCCTTTAACATGGTGCCTAGAACTGAATACAATACTCTGAATGCGGCCTCACCAACTTCTTATGCAACTACAACATGACCTCCCAACCTCCATACTCAGCCTGACCCGCTGAGTTACTCCAGCACTCTGTGAAACGTCACAGAACAGGGCAAGATTAGCAAGTTTGCTGATGATACAGATGTGAGTGGTTTTGCATATAGTGAAGATGGTTGTGGAAGATTGCAGCAGGATCTGGATCAATTAGCCAGGTGGGCAGAGGAATGGTTGATGGTTGCATGGTTCCTTGAAGGTTGTGTCGTAGGTATATCAGGTGGTCAAAAAGTATTTTGGCACTTTGGCCTTCATCAGTCAGAGTATTGAGTATAGAAGTTGGGAGGTCATGTTGCAGATGTATAAGACGTTGGTGAGACCGCATTAAGAATATTGTGTTCAGTTCTGGGCACAATGTTACAGGAAAGATGTCAAACTGAAAAGAGTACAGAGATCCCCATCCTAGATCAGTCCAATCAGGGTTGTGTCATCCGCAAACTTGAGAAGCTTGACAGAGGTGTCTGTGGAGGTGCAGTCATTGGTGTGGCGAGAGTAGAGGAGAGGGGAGAGTACGCATCTTGCGGTGCTCCTATGCTGAGCGTTTGCGGGTTCAAGATATGCTTTCCCACCTCACATGCTGCTTCCTGTCTGTCAGAAAGCTGGTGATCCACCGACAGAGGGGTTCAGGCACAGTCAACTCAGAAAGTTTGGAGCGTAGTAGCTCTGGCACAATGCTGTTGAATGCAGAGGTAAAATCAATAAAACAAAATCCTCGCATAGGTCCCCTGGCAGTCTAGGTGCTGAAGGATGAAGTGCAGGCCCAGATTGACTGCGTCATCCACAGATCTATTGGCCCAATATGCAAAATGCAGAGGGTCCATCAGAGGGATTGTCATATTTTTCAGCTTGGCCAGCACCAGCCTTTCAACGGTCTTCATGACTACAGAGGTAAGTGCGACAAGCTGTAGTCATTAAGACCAGTAATCCTTACCTTTTTGGGTACAGGGACAATAGTGGAGACTTTGAAGCAGGCAGGGACAGTGCATCTTTGCAGGTACTGGTTAAAAATGACTAATTGGGTGTGAAGTGGTGATTGGAGTGGGGTGGGTGTAGAAGGGCCCAGTCTTTGCAGACTGAGGTCAGGCTGTGAGTGGGTGTGAAGTGTTGGTTGGGGTGGGAAAGGGCCCACTCTTTTCATACTGGAGTCTTGCCTTAAGTAGGTGTGAAGTGGTGAATGGGAAGGAGAGGGTGCAGGGTCCATTCTTTGCAGACTGGGGTCTGGCTGTGTTTGTTGGGGAAGGGGTACCAGGTTTACGTTTCTGATTTTCAAACCTGCAGTAAAACTCATTCAGGTCATTCGTCAACTGACGATTGTCCAAAGAGCGGGGGGCTTTCCTCCTATAGCTGGTGATTTCTTGCATGCCCTTCCAAACTGAAGAAGAGTCATTCGCTGAGAACTTGCTCCTCAACTTCTCAGAGTACCTTTCCTTGGCAGCTCTGATTCCTCTTCTCAGCTCTTTATCGATTAGGCTATCTTTTAACTCTTTAACGATTAGGCTATCGGCTTGACGCATATTTGCCCCCAACCCCCAGATCTCGAAATGGAAATGTTACATCTGTATATAATGATCCATTAAAATGTGTATTTATGTCACAAACTATGGAATTCACATTTTTCAGTATTGTTATCAAGGAAAAGAAAGCAGTTCCAATTGTTTGATATTATTTGATATTGTTTAATATTATTCATATGGAGGAGAAAATATAATAGCTCCAAAACCTCCCTTAATTTTGCAATCTCACTAAAGATAATCCCCCTTTCCCTCTCCCCTCCCCCATCTCTCTCTCCCCCCTCCCTTCCCCTCTCTCTCTTCCCCTCCCCCCTCTCACATCCCCCCTCTTTCTGGTGGGGGGGGCGAAGATGAAGGTGGCGCGGGCCCAGCGGGGGTGGCGGGGGTGGCGAGGGTGGCGGGTGCCCAGCGGGGGTCAGTGGGGGTTGTGTGGGCCCAGCGGGGGTGGCGTTGGCCCAGCGGGGGTCAGCGAGGGTGGCGTGGACCCAGCGGGGTGGCGTGGACCCAGCGGGAGTCAGCAGGGGTGGCGTGGGCCCACCGAGAGTGGCGTGGGCCCAGCGGGTGTCAACGGGGGTGGCGTGGGCCCAGCGGGGGTGGAGTGGGCCCCGCGGGGGTCAGTGGGGGTGGCGTGGGCCCAGCGGGGGTGGCGTGGGCCCAACGGAGGTGGCGTGGACCCAGCGGGGGTCAGCAGGGGTGGCGTGGGCCCAACGAGGGTGGCGTGGGCCCAGCGGGGGTGGCGTGGGCCCAGCAGGGGTGGCGTGGGCCCAGCGGGTGTCAGCGGGGGTGGCGTGGACCCAGCAGGGGTGGCGTGGGCCCAGCAGGGGTGGCGTGGACCCAGCGGGGGTCAGCAGGGGTGGCGTGGGCCCAACGAGGGTGGCGTGGGCCCAGCGGGTGTCAGCGGGGGTGGCGTGGGCCCAGCGGGGGTCAGTGGGGGTGGCGTTGGCCCAGTGGGGGTGGCGTGGGCCCAACGGAGGTGGCGTGGACCCAGCGGGGGTCAGCAGGGGTGGCGTGGGCCCAACGAGGGTGGCGTAGGCCCAGCGGGTGTCAGTGGGGGTGGCGTGGGCCCAGCGGGGGTGGCGTTGGCCCAGCGGGGGTCAGCGAGCGTGGCGTGGACCCAGCGGGGGTCAGCGGGGGTGGCGTGGGCCCAGCAGGAGTGGCGTGGGTCCAGCGGTGGTGGCGTGAGCCCAACGGAGATGGCATGAGCCCAAGCAAGGGTGGCGTGGGCCCAGCGGGGGTGGTGTGGGGGGAAGATGGCTTGGGCCCTGGCGGCTGGGGGAGGCGAGGGGAGCGGGCTCTGCCGCAGCGGCGTCTGGTGTTGGGGTTACAGCCGTTGGGTTCAGATTCAGCCACTCCCGCCCGGCGACGGGAGAACGGAGAACAGGCCGTTTCCAAGGTGGAAACGCTGATTTATTTATTTTTTGTGATTTTTTCTTAGGGGGGAAAAAAGGGGGGTGCTGTCGCACCCAACGCACCCCCCCTTTGGACGGCCATGTGAAGTAAGGTGTATGCTGGAAAACCCCAGCAAGTCAAGCAGCATCTGTGAATAAATTTTTAAAAAATGAAATGCAGGTTTTCACCTATTTTCAGGCTCCCTCGGTTCCAAAGCCTTTCTGGATCATCTGTTTTTCTGGACCAACAGAAGTCACATGACAATGAAACAACAATACACCCCCAACCCACTAATCACGTCCATCCCGTGTCCCTAAAGCACCATGGAGTGCCAGAAACTTCAATAAATCAAATTTAAATTGTAAATTGAATTTGAATGGAATAACCTGCCAACCCATCCCCGGCTCCCACTGTCTCCACAGCCGTTTAGAGCACTGGTTCCGACCCCACTCCCAACTCGCAAGATGCACCAATGGCACTTTTGGTGGGTGAAGAAGGGCCTGCTGCGGGTGCAATCAGGGGCGGTGTCAGAAACCGGGGCTTTAAACCGCCGAGGAGACGGTGTAAACAAGGGATGGGTCGGCATGTCCGTCCACTATATCCGACATCTGTTTTAAGGGGGTAGTTAAAACGAGGGTTTACTGAATTTATGAAACAGTCAGGTGAGAAGATTGGGAGCAATGCCCACCTGTGGTCGTTAGGGAATTTTAACTGAGCTCTCATAATTTTGTCCGGATTACAGGAATGGGCCATCCATCGGTTGCTTGAAAATCGGTGTTCAATCTGTATATCAGAACCTGTATATCAGAGCTGTATATCAGAACTGTATATCAGAACCTGTATATCAGAACTGTATATCAGAACTGTATATCAGAACTGTATATCAGAACTGTATATCAGAAGGAATTGAAAAATAAAATAATGCAAATGCTGGAAATCTGAAACAAAACCAGAAAATGCTAGAAATGCTTAACAAGCTATCAGCGTCCATGGAGAGAGAACAAATTCATTGTTTAACCTGGAAGTTTAGAGGTTGTTCTTTGAACGTGTATCGATCTCCAGTAGAAAGGGTTGGACACACAAAAAACAAATGAGCTAATGATCAAGTGATCTATTTCAGTGATGCTGGTGAAGGATATTTCAGTCCGTGCATCTGACTTTTCAATGTAATATTATGGAAGCTTGTTTGAATGCAGGAGTGTCCATAAGTCAGGCATTCGTAACCAGGAGACAGCCTGTATCCTGGATCTAATCATACAACTGTCTCAGATACAGCCATGGCACAGATGATGAACTGCCGCACATTTAATTTTATTATGAACAAGCAGCTGTAAGAATGGTCATTTTATTGTTGGCACCGTTTTTAATCATCTTTTTTAATAGAGTTCCTTTGGGAGCTTCTGGGAAAACTACAATTTATTTTTAACCGTCTGGAATTGTGAAACAAATCAAAACCAAAGGAGATAACTCACCGCTGGTGATTTCAACAGAGGAAACACATTTCTCTTCACTCCTGGCCTTAGATAGGAATTTAAACCACAAAAGTCTTTCCTCAATGCCAAATACTCAAGGGTAGAAATCGGTTTCTGCAGAAAAATGGGCAAAAATGGTGATTCATATGGGACTTACATTAGTTTCTCCCCATGGAATTAATATTGGAAATTAGTGTGTACACTTAATGCCATGATTTGTTTCCTTAAAACTAGCAAGAAATGTTCATTGTTTTTGGATTAGTGTCCTACAGGATTAAGTTCAGGATGCATGCACACTGTTTTAAATTAATCTGTGTAGATTGTAGTCAAGGATATGCCTCTTAAATTGGAAGTGGTGACCATAACGACTGCTGGAAGCCACAGCACAGCTTGGAAAACAGATATCAACCACGATGAGCAAGACACTGGAACAGGCATCCCAATTCTCATATGTCAGTCTGGAAATCTGTATGGAAGAGGTGAATGTCAGAAGGAAGGTCTTACTTCCTAGAAGATACAGAAGCCAAAGGGACGTGGCACCCTTACTTAAATACCCAATGCTAGACTGAAGCATTTTCAATCATTTTCAGCCTTTTGGAGCCTCCTAGTGAGGTCCACGTATAATCGGGAAATGGCTGAGTCAACTGAATACAGCAAAGACTATGAGACCAGGCAACATCCGGACTCTAATGTAAAGATTTGTGTACCATCTGTTCCATCACAACTAAAACAGAAACATCTAACTAGCCGTGGGGAAATTGCCCAGGTATGTCCTATGAGAAGCAGGATAAACGCAATTCTCATCCCATCAATCGACAATCAATCATTTATCAGTGATAATAATGAAGGAAGGTATTATTAGCAGTGAATATTGGTGACACTAACTCAGCCACTACCTGCTCACCCATCCTTAGCTTCACCAATACCACTGGGCACCAGAAATCACTGGTACAACATAGACCAGAGAACTCAATTCCAGAAACAAGTTGTCATCAAGGCACCACTTGACCGAGTAGTGTCAAGGATCTTGGGCATATGAAATAGATTTGAGAGAGTTCATGATGTACTGAGATGATGCCACTAACAGTATATATTACATCCACTAGACAGTTACCTCATGCTCCATTCTGGGTACTTGTCTGACAATGCACAATTGTGAGTATCTTATACTGTGTGGAATGAAATATTGTATTGATATTCTGAATTTCTCAGAATAGAACTGAACACGTCAGAGCACTGCAGCACAGATTATGATCGATATATCACAAAGAAACCTTGGTGTAACTGAAGTCAATGTGAATCAAAAGTAAATCTACACAGAGAGTTTTACATCTTACACAAAAATTGTGGTTGTAGAATTCATTCATCTCGCTCCACTAGAAATAATTGCATCATCCCCGAAGACAGTGTCCTAGACTCAACCAACATCAGCTACTTCATCAAAGAACTTTTCTCCATTTTAAAGTAAGATTTGGAAATGTTGGCTTTCAATTGCCTGATATTTGATTCCATTTGCATCTCCTGAGATAATGCAGTAGCATGTAGTAACAACTGTACAACACTCAAACATGGAGTTAATAATATCCCTGCCATGATTATGCCAGGCAATTACCATCTTCATGATGAGAGATTCTAAACAATAACCCTTGATATTTAACTACGAATTTCCCACCATATGGTGGGGTGGGAATGTGGTAGGTCCCTATTACCAGAAACACAACTGGAAAATACACCTCAATATTGATTAATGGATGATTGGTATCTCATCCACCTTCATAAACACGTCCTCCCTCCGTCACTGGCACTCAGAAGCTTTAGTGCATAGCATCTACAAAATACATTGCAGTAGCTTCCCAAAGCTTCTTCCACAGAACCTCCCAAACACATGTTCTACAACCTAGAAGGAAAAAACACCAGGCAAAATAGTTCCTCTCCAATCTACATACTATTCATACTTGGAAAATTATTCTCGTTCCTTCATTGTTGCTGAGTATAAATCCTGAAAAACCCTACCTAATATTTCAGGGAGTATTTTCTCCAGGACTGCAGTGGCTTATGAAGAGCAACTTAATGGAAAAATAGTCTGCAACCCCTGACCTGAGATGGTGAAGTCCTATATGGTTCAATCTTTCCATCAAGACAATTCCCAACACATCTACAAGTAATTAAGGGTATTTTTAAGAGGTAGTGTATAAATTACTATTTGAAATAAAAAGAAAGTGTTACTATAGTTGGTGGGCTATTCATGGAGATTTTTTCGGTAAAATTGTAGAAGCCCTGGATAATATATTAAATGAATAATTTGTAGTCCATTTAACAATAAAGGGGAATTTATCAAAATTATTGTTTAAGCTAAACTTCTGATAATCCACTATCCAGTTAGATAGTAAATCCAATGATCTGGTATCTGGCTCACCTGTTTCCCTTTCCTACAGTTACTTTAAACTCATAGGACATTCATATCTGCCTTTAAACTCATCATGGCCACGCCTCCTTTAAACTCACCAATGACCCCTTTTCCATTTTCTTACCCGTTTGCTCATTCTCTTTAAACTCACCAGCTCCTCAGTTTCCTGCATTCCCTTTAAACTCACCAGAACCACGCTTCCTACATTAACTATAAATGTATTGGGGTCTTATTCCCTTGTTCACTTTAAACTCACTAGGCCTCCATTCCCCTGCTCCCTTTGAACGTATTGGATTCAGTGGAAATTTCACTATAGTTCTGTGTATACATTTAATAAAAAAGGAATTTAATGTGTGTTGCGGGTATCAATACAAGTAAAATCCAGTAATGCAAAAAAACTGCCAGTCTGGCACCACAAGAGTTCTGAAGGTGCAGGATAATCTCTAAGGAAGTCACCAGGCTTCTGGATAAGATTACGGAATATCTCATTTATCCATTTCTAAATGTGTCAGTTCCTAAAGTAGATGCATCACCTGGTCCAGATGGAACCCATTTCAGGGTTTCTGAGAGAAGCTTATGAATTTTAGGGATGGTAGCTAACATTTTCATATCCTCCTTAGACATATGGATGGTGCTGAAGGATTGGAGGAATAAAACTTGTAATTACTTGACTATTTAGTTTCATAACTGTGGTGGGGTCTTTCAAAAACAATAAGTATCTGCCACATGGCCAATCAAAGTTGAACCAGCACGGATTTGCTCATGATAAATCATGTTTTAGCCACTTTGAACAGATTAGATTCTGAGTGCATGAGGAAGTATAACTGTTGTGGTGTATGTGAAATTTATTAAGTTTAGAGGTACAGGTATTGGTAAACAGTGCGTGATAGGTTTGTTATTAGAATTAAAGCCGATGGAATAAATGGGAAAGTAGTAGAATGGAAATGAAAATAGCAGAGCAATAGAAAATGGAAGCTTAGGGAACTTGCAGTTTATCGGACTCTGGAGAGCTGTACGTGGTGTTCCCCAGAATTTAATATTGAGGCAATTACTGGACACATATAAGATGGGCTTGAGGGCACAATATATCAGTCTGTAGCTGGCACTAAACTTGAAACTGGTGTTACTAGTAAGGAAGGTAGTGATGGACTTAAAATGGACATGGGCAGGTGATACCCTTTAGTCAAAAGAATGGGAAAAGGCAATTGAAGATAATTAGTACCATTTTCAAAAGGGTGTAAGAATAAATATCTAGGTGTGTTAATGCAGAACAATGAAAGGATAGGCTGCTAGAGCATTTAATAACAAATACGAGAGCCTGGGCCTTAAAGATTAGAGTCTCAGAGCATAAAAGCCAGAATGTAATTCTAAGCACACATAAAATACTAGTTCATTTCCAGCTGGAGTACCGTGTTAAATCTGGGCACTTCACTTCACGAAAGATGAGAAGACTTTGAAGCAAGTACAGATGAGATTTATTGAAATGGTTCCAGCAAAGAGGGAATACAATTACACTGCCTGACGAGAGAAGCTGTGGTTCATAGAGCTGAGAAGTCGAAGAGGAGACTCGACAGCAGTGTTAAAACTCCAGAAGGAGTTAGCTAGGTTAAATAAAGTAAAGTTGTTTCCGTTATTGAAGGGTTGTCTTCCATAGGACACTTAATCACAGTAATTGGGAGAGAGAAATACACAATATAAAGGATAACATCTATGCCATGAGTGGTTAAAGTTTGATATAGGATGTTGGAAGTAAATTACAATGGGAACAAGGTAAAAATAAACCAGAAAAATGTTCAGGGCCATTGGGACTGAGAGTGAACGAAACTGAGTTACTGTGAAAAATGCTGTTGACTCGATGGTCCAATTGATTTTTATTATCCTTTTTTCCCCTTTTTTATCCCAATTCCTCTTCCAAGCCTGCTATTACTTATTAACATACTGTAATTGTTATCATCTTGTCACAATAATGCCAATGCACTCCACACTTAACTTCCTTACCCACCTTCTGTAGAGTGAAGCTGGCCTGTCCTAGCTCACACCAACTATTCACCTCTCAAGCCCATGTTTCTTAGTCTCCATCAATACTCAATCAAACAATGCCCCAGGTTTCTCTCATACCCATTTTTTAAATCCACTGCCCCTTGGTCTTACCTTTTCTCATTAACGTAACCTTCTCCATCCCTTAAATCCTTCAAGATAGATACACCACTCCAATAATGTCCTATAGACCAATATCCAAAGCTTCAGTTGAGCATAGTGGTATTACTGCCTTACAGCACCAGAGACCCTGATTCGATCCTGACTATGGGTGCTGTCTATACGGAGTTTGTACGTTCTCCCCATGACTGCATGGGTTTTCTCCAAGATTTTTGGTTCCCTCCCACACTCCAAAGATGTACAGGTTAGTAGGTTAATTGGCTTGACATAAATGTAAAATTGTCCCTAGTGTGTAGGATAGTGCTAGTACTGGATGATTGCAGGGTGGTGTGGATTCGCAGAGCCGACGGGCCTGTTTCGCGCTGTATCTCAGTCTAAACTAAACTAAAGCTGTCATCCCTTCAATTTCAACACTCTACACCCTGGGATTACCTTCTTTAGCCTCTCTGCTCCTCTATATTTTCTTTTTAAATTATTTAAACTCATTAAATGCACATTGACTAAACCTTGGGCCAGCAAAACCAAAGTCTCCCTTGATGGTTCAGTTTTGAGTTTACTAACTTTCCTGTGAAATATCTTGAGACATTTTGCTATTTCAAAGATTCTATACAAATACAAGTTGTTGTAACTGCTAAACAGACCCCGATTCTATTTAGAACTAGATTAAGAGGGACCCGTTGGGTCCCAGGTTCATATGGGAGGGCTGGTCCCCCAACGCAATATTCCATCTCTCCACCAATTCCAATATTGGTGGCCAGTGTGTGGGGGGGGGGGGGGGGGGTCAAGTCAAGTCAAGCACAGTGAGTTCAGGGCCAACAATCCACTTCAAGTCAAGTCAAGTCAATTCATTTCAAGTCAAGTCAATCCACTTCAAGTCAAGTCAATCCACTTCAAGTCGAGTCAATCCACTTCAAGTCAAGTCAAGTCAAGTCAATCCATTTCAAGGGCAGGCCAAACAACTCATTGCATTGTCATTTCATTTTCTATTTTGCATTGCAGCTTCAAGCATGGGCATGGCAGGCCAAACAACTCATGGCATTGTCATTTCATTTTCAATTTTGCATTGCAGTTTCAAGCACGGGCAGGGCAGGCCAAACAACTCATGGCATTGTCATTTCATTTTCAATTTTGCATTGCTGTTTCAAGCACAGGCAGGGCAGGCCAAACAACTCATTGCATTGTCATTTCATTTTCTATTTTGCATTGCAGTTTCAAGCACAGGCAGGGCAGGCCAAACAACTCATGGCATTGTCATTTCATTTCCAATTTTGCATTGCAGTTTCAAGCACAGGCAGGACAGGCCAAACAACTCATGGCATTGTCATTAATGGCTACATTGCAGACTCACAGATCAGTTGATTCACAGCTTAGAATCACAGGTGTGGCCTCTCCCTCGCGATCTTCCACAGTGACTGACTCACGTCCTATGTGGTAGAAGGGAAAGTGTTGGGGTGTATTATGAAGGATGGAATGACAGAATTTGGAAAGGAATAATAGGATTGTGCAGAGTCAGCATGGATTGATAAAAGGGAATTCATGCTTGGCAACTAGGAGTTCTTTGAGGGTGTGGCTAGTAGAATAGATAAAGCAGAGCCAGTTGATATCATATATTGGGATTATCAGAAGACTTTCAATAAGACCTAGATAAGGTATTGAGATTAGGGCAATGGAATTAAGAGCTTGACATTGGCTTGGTTTAAGAATTCATAGATATTAGATAGAAAACAAAGGACGGTTAATTATAACTTTGCAATTCTCTACTCCTGAGGGCGATGGGTTTTCAATCATTGAGTTCATTTAAAAGAGAGATCAATAGAATTCCGGACTTTTAAGGATAGCATGGAATAAGAGGATAGTGCTGGAAAATGGTGTTGAGTTAAACAGTGAACTACAATCTTGATGAATGGCAGAGCAGGCTTCAGGAGAATAAGAGTCTACCCATGCTCCTCAATCTTCTGTTCTTGCTCTATGTTCCTACCTATAGAATTCCATTGGAGCTGTTTTTAATATAAGCATTAACTGGTTAAATGTAAATTGATTTAATAATTAAATGAAAATGATGATAAAAGCAATTATGTTCAGATGGTTTAACTAATACTAGCAAAAGAAAATAGCGTTGAAAGTGGAAGCAGAGTATTTAGATAATTTGCTGAATGTGAAATATTTTTATTTAATTTTGATGTTGTCGTGTTCTTTCAAGCGTAGTCAATTACAGAAGATTAATGTTGCTCACAGTTCAGATTCCTGTACCAAGCTTTTCCAAATCATGCAAGCTTTCTCTTTGAAAGATTGGATCAATCAATCATACATAAAAACATTACCCTGTACTTGGTTTAGTTTGTATGTCATGACAGATTTTGCTATAATATTATATAGTCAGATATACTGGAATCTCAAAGTACCATGTTATTTCCAAATTGTAAGAAATGGACAGTTTTCTTAAAAAAGACAGTACACTGAGAGATTATTTCAAGATGGGATGAGTCAGTTTAAAATTCTTGATAAAGAGAAAAACCTATGAGTTTTTTTCATAAACTTTACTTTAGTGATGGGTCTGATAACAATAAAGAGTTCAAAGAGACAGCAGAAATAGGATAGTTCTTCTTCTTATCGAGTCCACACACAAGATTAGAAGTTGTTCAGCAAGAGCTGAACACACTTCTCGGCATCTGCACAATGGTGTCTGTCTTGCGCTTCTTGTGCGTCTTGTGCGTGGTGGTGGAAAGATTGGTTGAAACAGGGCCGCGACGTGAACGCTCTTTCCTTGACCCCATAGGATAGTTGAAAGTTGTGCATAGGATTAGCTTAGAAATGTAATAGCTTAATTTTTCATCCACACGTATTAGATGGCCTTTTATTAATATATGACTGTTCTGATGTAAAATTATCAATCTGAAAAAAATAATTCCGTGTCTCTCTCCATGGATGTTCTCCAACCTTTTGTGTTTCTAAACTTATATTATTTCAGATTTCCCACATCTTCAGTTTCTTATTTTTGCTTTGCTGGTATTAATTGTTAATCTTCATTAAGCTAATGTGTCCAGAAAATAATAATTCCTGGTTTGTAGTTCTCACTGACATTTATTGCCTCTCGCTCGTTATCTTGTGGGAAATGATGGTGTGCAGTTCATTGGGAGATTCTTTGAAGATGAAAAAAATCAATTTATAACTCTTGAAAAAGAGAAAATCTTGTGGAAGTCTGGGTGGTGAAGGGTTCTCTATGATGCTAATACGATTTTAACTTGCCGATAATGCAGGAATGCCAATATATCTCTACTTGAGCACAGTGCGTCATTCAGAAAGAATCTTGGAAGATGACGATTGTAGATGTGCTGAAGGTCCTGACACGTATGAAGATAGACAAATCTTCCGGGCCTGATCAGATATATCCGAGGGCTGGAGACTGGAGGAAGCTAGAGAAGAAATTGCAGGAGCCCTTGCTGAGATTTATGAGTCGTCGTTAAATACAGGCGAGGTGCCAGAAGACTGCATGGGGAATGGCTGGGAACTACAGGTCAGTGAACTTCGCATCTGTGGTCGGAAAGTTACGAGAAAGTATTCTGAAGGATAGGATACACATGCACTTAGATGGACAAGGGCTGATTAGGGATAGTCAACATGGATTTGTATGCGGGAGGTCGTGTCTCACAAATCTGATCGAGTTTTTTGAATATGTGACCAAATAGGTCAATGAAGGCAGAGCTGTAGACATTGTATACATGGATTTGGCATTTGACAAGGTTCAAGGGGAGATAGCTGAATAGAGTCAGAGCATTGAGTATAGAAGTTGGGAGGTCATGTTGCAGTTATATAAGATGTTGGTGAGGCAGCATTTCAGTTCAGTTTTGGGTATGTTATAGGAAAGATGTCATCAAGCTGGAAAAGGTGCTGTAGATGGTTTATGCATGCAACCTATAATGTAGCTACCTCATCACCACTAACCACGCCCCATCATATTAGTATAACTGTAGTATCCTCCCTTTGTTCCTCCCACTAGGTCCCAGTACGCCTGAAGGCTGGATGCAGTCAGTGCTGGGATGTGTGTGCCATGTGCTATAATAAACTCCTAGTAAAGGTTACAGTGTGTCAGCTATCAACCTTTACATGGTGTCAGAAAGTTAAACTCGCGTCTCCCGTTTACCGGTTTTCTTTTATTTGTCCCGAGTGCCCAGTGTTGGGCTTCCTTTGATATGGCATCCTCATGCCGAAAGCCATCTCCCCTTGTCTTTGACGCTGACATTGCGGAGCGATGGTCGACTTTTGTGATGGACTACACTTACTTCATCAATATTGCGCACCAGAACAACCCAGCTGCGGTCAAAGCCTCACTCCTGCTCAACCTGGCCGGTCCCGACGCAATGAAGAGAGCTCAGGCTTTCGTCTAAGAACCAGCAGTCCTGGATGACAACGGCCAGCCGGTCGAGCCAGCTGAATCTGCCGATGACCCGGTATGTCTTTTGCGCAAGTTTGCGGAGATATGCGACCTGCCCTCCAACTGTATACTGGAGCTGGCCAGGTTTTTCTCACGTAAGCAACAGCCGGACGAACCTGTCGAGTGTTTCATCGCTGACCTGCGCTACCTTGCTCAGCGGTGCCGTTTTGAAACCATGCGTGACCAGCTCACCAGGGGCATTCTCGTCACTGGCATGCTTGACCAGAAACTACGTGCCGACCTGCTGCAACGGCCTGACCTAACCCTGACTCAAGCAATGCATGCGTGCCGCATCGCCGAAGTGGTCACCCCTCCGCATGGGCAGAGGGGATCTGACAGCCGAGCCATAAATCTGACTGGTGTTGCTGGACAACGACGCATGCAGGACAACTTTCGCCCTCCACCGCGGCCCGTTCGTACATCTCGGGTCCCGCGATCTCAGAAGTGTCCAAACTGTAATTATGTGCATCCTACGGAATCACAGTGCCCAGCCCTCGGAAAGACTTGCAATTTCTGCAGGAAAATGAACCATTTTGCAGCTGCCTGCCGGTCCCGTGGGAAAGTGCCCTAGACAACTCCTAAACAACCTTCAGCAAGTTGATAGTGAGATGGATTCTCAGTCCTCTGTCGACACTGCCCCCAGCTCTGAGCTCAGCTATTCCATGGGAGATGCAAGTGTTTACACTCTCCTCCACAGCCAATCTCGCCTCCCCGATCCATCTGTGCTCATTACTGTGAACAACAAGTCCTTCTCTGCGAAGCTGGATACGAGGGCAAAAGTGAACGTAATGTCAACATCACTGTTCCACAAGATAAGGAACAATGAGCTGTTGACTGCAGATCGCTCTGTTTTGCGTGGCTATGGGGGAGAGGAGCTAACACCTGTGGGGAGGGCGACCTTCCATTGCGTGCTACAGAAATCTTCCCGTGACCTGTCGTTCTTTATTCTGGATTGCGACTGTGTAACTACTGAGCAACCAGGCCTGCCAGGATCTTGGTCTGGTGTCCTTCGACCGTATGGTCCACGAGGTGCAAGCAGTGATGGATCCACTATCCGAGTACCCGGACCTGTTTGACGACAAGTTGGGGAAGCTGCCGCTGGTGTATAAAATCGCAACTGACCCATCGTGGTGCCCGTGATCCGTCCACCCCATAGAGTGTTGTTCGCCATGAAGGGCAAGGTGGAGGCCATGCTGAAGGACATGGTCAACATGGGAGTGCTGGAAGCTGTCAGCGATCCAACCGAATGGGTCTCCACCATGGTCGCCACAATGAAGAAAGGAAAAAATGAAATACGGGTATGCATCAACCCTAAGGACTTGAATCTGGCGATTAAACGGCCCCACTACCCTATGAGGACTGTTGAAGATGTTGCCGCCCAGGTCGGACAAGCCACAGTGTTCTCCGTCCTCAATGCCAGAAGTTCGTTTTGGCAAATACCCCTGGACAAACGTTCCACGGACCTAACCACGTTCAGTACGCCCTTCGGCAGGTTTAATTTTTTGCGGATGCCGTTCGGCATCAACTCTGCCAGCGAGGTATTCCAGCGTTCTATGGAACAATTGTTTGCAGGTCTGCCCTGTGCGATTATTGTGGACGACATTCTGGTCTATGGAAGGGATGTGGCCGAACATGACCGCCACCTCCGACGGATTCTGGACCGTGCACGGCAGATCAATCTAAAGCTGAACCAGTCAAAATGCAGGTTCCGGGTGCCTGAGGTCACATAAGTTGGCCACATTTTCACGGCCCACGGGTTAAAGCCTGACCCGCAAAAGACAAGCGCCATCTCAGAGCTGCCTGCCCCGACAGATGTTATCAGTCTACAGCGCTTCCTGGGTATGGTCAACTACCTGGGCAAGTTTATCCCTGACCTCAGCGAGTTGAGCGCACCCCTGAGACAACTCACTAAAAAGGACATTGCTTGGTCATGGTTTCCACACCACCAGCAGGCGTTTGACCTGCTAAAGACAAAGCTGATCAGCACACCTACTCTGAAGTTCTTTGATCTACTGCGTCCGGTCGTGGTCACTTGCGACGCTTTTCGTTTTGGACTGGGTGCTGCCTGCCTGCAGCCCCATGATGGTGACTCGCTGCTGCCTATCTCTTATGCCTCCAGGACCATGACGGACACATAGCAGCGCTATGCGCAGATAGAGAAGGAGCTGCTGGCGGTGGTGTTTGCGTGTTCAAAGTTTAAGGACTTCCTATTTGGCACCAGGTTCACCGTTGAGACGGATCACCAGCCACTGGTGACGATACTTAACAAGCCTATACACTGCGCTCCAGCCAGGCTACAGCGGATGATGCTGCAGCTACAGCGCTTTGACTTTAAAATCGTGTATAAGAGGGGCACCGAGATGCATGTGGCTGACGCACTGTCCCGGGCCCCCCGGACCTCCTGCGACCAGCACCCCTTCGAGCAGTCAGACCTACAGGTACTGAACGTAAACTTCGTCCCTTCCAAGCAACTCCAGTGCCTGGTTGAGCATACCGCTAACGACCCCGACCTGCAACAGCTTGCTGCTATCATCAAGCGCGGGTGGCCTACCAAACGGACTTCATTGCCTGCTAGCGTCCACCCCTATTTTTTGGTCCGCGATGAGTTGGTCCTCCGGGACGGTATTATTATCAAGGGACACAAAGTGGTCGTCCCTGCCTCGCTGCATGGTTTGTACTTCAACGCTGCCCACATGGGGCATCCCGGGGCAGATGCCACTATCTCGCATGCCCAGGAACAATATTACTGGCCGGGCATGACAAAGTACATCAAGGCCAGGGTGGATTCCTGTCCGGACTGCAACTCTCTTGCCCCGCATCAGCAGCGACAGCCGCTTCTACAACAGCCTGCCCCTGACATGCCCTGGTCTTCACTGGCTGCCGATATTTTCGACTGGCGTGGGAAGCAGTACCTTGTGCTGGTAGACTCTTACTCAAATTGGTTCGAGGTGGACCTCCTCCCTGCCATCACCTCCGAGATGGTGATCAGTAAGCTACGCCGTCACTTTGCCACGTTTGGTTTCCCTGTTCGGCTGCAGACAGACAACGGCCGCCAGTTCACTAGCGCCGAATTTAAAGCTTTTGCTGCAAAGTGGAACTTCAATCATTTCACCAGCAGCCCGGAGGTTTTACAATCCGACCCGAGCGAGTGCGCACAGCACAGGCTGGGTGAGGGGACTATATACCGCATATAGTCTATATATGGCAGCCGCCAGCACCTGTTGGCGGTCAACGAGCCCAAACCACCTCCTGCGATTCAGTATACCCCTCCATCGCGTGTCGAGCCTTCCTCAACTAACTTACCCTCTGCTCCCTGCATGCCCCGGTCGGTCCGTTTGCCTTGGGCACCTCTCCCTGCTCTTCCTGGGTTCGCTCCTCAGGCCCTGTTGTCCCCTGCCAGGTCTTCTCTCTCTCCGACTTCTGCTCATTCTACCCCTTCTGTTTCACCTGGCTCACCTGTGCCTCTCCGTTCCCATTCCAAGCTTGGTTCTCCACCCACCTTCTCTCCCCCTCCTGTTTCTGTTCCTGTCCCTCCTCCTATTCTTTCGGGTGGGGAGGGTGAGGGTGCTGTGCGCACTCGCTCGGGTCGGATTGTAAAACCTCCGGCTCGATACGGAGAGTTTGCTTAGCTTTGCAGGTACTGTATAACCAACCTGCCATTGCTGTAACTTGTTTAATTTGTACGGGGAAGGATGTAGATGGTTTATGGATCTTATAGGGATCTATAAAATCATGAGAGGAATGGATTGGGTAGATGCAGTGAGCCTCTTGCCCAGAGTAGGGGAAACAAGAACCAGCGGACATAGGTTTAAGGTGAAGGGGGAAAGATTTAATAGGTATCTGAGGGGTAACTTTTTCACACAAAAGGTAGTAGGTGTCTGGAACAAGCTGCCAGAGGATGTAGTGGAGGCAGGTGCTATTGCAACATTTAGACAGATAGGAGAGGTTTAGAGGGATATGGGCCAAATGCAGGCAGGTGGGACTAGTGTAGATGGGACATGTTGGCTGGTGTGGGCAAGTGGGGCCAAAGGGCTTGTTTCCTCACAGTATGACTATGACTCTATGTCTCTAAGTTCCTGGTGCCTTTAAATTAAAATCTGAGAAGGTGAAGCTATATTCGGTTATCAAATGCAAGAGAGATCGAATAAAAATATACCAGTGGGTTAAAATGTTATTAATCATTGAGGACTAGGAGTGCTGGAAATACTCAACAGGTCAGGTCAGGTCATGGAGAAATAAACTGTTTTAATGTTTTAAATCAAAGATCTTAGAATTGGAAACTCGGGAAATCCTGTGGGTTCTCACAATATGGTTTCATCTGCGATGGACAAATTATCCTCCATTTGGGTCACCGTTTAGCAGAACATTTATGTGCCATTTTCAAAGAAGACGTCCTTACTTAGCTAGCACTTTTTTTCTCCATCCCACTCCCACTCTGACTTCTCTTTCTCTGACTTCTCTTTCTCTAACATCTCACACTGTTCTAATGATGTCCAATGTGAATTCAAAGTACGACATCCCTTTAACTGTCAGTATTCGGGCCTTTCCAGTTTGTGTCAAAGATGACCAAATTTGGTGTAGGAGCAGGAAACGCTAGGTTTCTGGTAAGTCAGGTAACATCTTTGAATGGCGAGCATGTTGGTGGTTTGTGACTGCTGATGGTGGAGGGGGCTGCAAATGTCAATGGTTAATCCTGCTTCTGTACCTGCAGATGCTGACTGGCCTGCTGAATGTTTCTATCAATTCCAGATTTGGTTTCAGGTTTTCAGCATTTAGTTTTCAATCCACAGCCACTTCTGTTGTAACGTAAGTCTTTTTCTCTCTCCATGGATGCTGCCTGACTTGCTGGGCATTTCTCATTTATTTCAGGCTTCCTGCAGCTTCCTGGGTCCTTCACCTGACAGCTCCGACAAACGTTTCTCTCCCCCGCATCCTCCTGGATTTACACTCATACAGAATTGCTGACATTAACAAGCCTTCATTGCCCACTCAAGGAAGACACCAACCTGCACCATCCGTGTTCTCCTGATCTCCACCCGAGTGCAAATATTCCCTTTGTTCTTCCCACTCCCCAAGCCTCCTCCTGTTCTGCAAGTTTAAACATGCCTGATTTCTGAGATGTCACAGATCTAAAGAAATGTAATTGAAATGAAAAATAAACTCTGTTTCTCTTCCGACAGGTGCTTGCTGATTTGTGGAATATTTCCAGCTTTTTTTCTGGTATTTAAAGTGTTTTATTTCTTATTTCTTACTGATATTACATCAGATTATTAAAAGTTGCCCAAATAGGATGATTTTAGATTATTTTTTTAAATTAAAATGGAAATAAATACAGAAAATTCTGGTAAAACTAATCAGGTAACATCTGCAAAATGAAACAATTTTCGGAAGAAGGGTATCATCCCGAACATCACCTATTCCTTTTCTCCAGAGATGCTGTCTGACATGCTGAGTTACTCCATCTTTTTGTGTCCATCTTTGATTTAAACCAGATTCAGCAGTTCCTCCCTACACAAAACAGTTAAAGTTTCAGGTTGCAGCCTTTGACCTGCAACATTAATTGTTTCACTTTCCATAGATGCTGCCTGGCCTGGTGGATTTTTTTTTGTACTTATTTATTTTCTGTTTTTATTTGAGAATCTAAGATGCCCTCCATTATCCTGGGAGTTGGAATTTATATGAAAGATAAAATGATATAAGAACATGAGGACAGGTGGCTGTGGGAGGTTTAAATTAATTTGGCTGGGGCTGGGAGCCAGAAAGCAGGAGAAATTAGGGCAGGGATATAAATGGGAAAAACATCAGAAATATCCCAATTATCACAGGGACCAGATTGAGGAAAATATCAGAATTGGCAAAGGAGGTGTGAATTGGTATATACTACCAATATCTACCGTGGAACAGATAAAATTGGCAAGCAGCAGGCAGTTGCTGCAGGCAAAAATTACCACAAGGAATTATAATGTTTAAGAAGGAACTGCAGATGCTGGAAAATCGAAGGAAGACAAAAATGCTGGAGAAACTCAGCGGGTGAGGCAGCATCTATGGAGCGAAGTGTCTGAAGAAGGGTCTCGACCCGAAACGTTACCTATTTCCTTCGCTCCATAGATGCTGCCTCACCCGCTGAGTTTCTCCAGCATTTTTGTCTAACAAGGAATTATAATGTAATTCATTAACTGAAACATAGATCAAACTAGTGACAAAGGAAAAATAAAACTGTATGCATTTCTGTATCTAATAAGATCCGAGAGCTATAACCACAAATTGTTACTTACGATTATGACGTGGTTCATTAACAAGGACATGGCTCAAAAATACAAGGCCAGGAGTAAATGTAATATTCCTAGTTATTAAGTATTCACTTCTACATGGAAAGGATATAGTAGACAGTTTTAGGACTGAATCAATTTGACGGCTTGAATTGAGGAACAGAAGGGGAACTAGTGAGTCGCTGGAGCTTTTTAAGTGAGGCGTCAAATGAGCAAATTTATGGCAAATTTCAAAGCTACTTTACAAAAATATATTAAGAATATATTAGGAATATTCAGATCTAAATACCTTAATGGAGACAGGAGAAAGCAGAGCAAAAATAGTTGTAGAAGCAATTTGGCCACAAGGTTGGGCAAATTAGTAGCTTTTTAGATATTTGGGTGGTTGTCTTGATTTGTGGTGGTTTGTCAACACCTCCAGCTTTTATCAGCCAACCAAAGGAAAAATGGAGCAGGAGAGGGGGCCTTGGTTAGCGAAGTTAAGAAGAAATGGAGAGTTAAATAATCCACATTTTACGGATCAGATGAGATGATGTAGTGGGGTTAGAGGGATGGGGAGTGTAAGGGAAAGAACTGGTCTGAGCATAATGTCATCTTCAATGATCTCTGAGTTACCACTAACCATACAGTTCAAGCCCTTGCAATCAACGACTGTCATACAGGGCAGTGAGCCAATTTGGCGCCTGTTGGTTCAGCCTGTCTGCTATTGCTGGTACCAGTTACACACAACCTCAATCGTGCAAGAAGTGGAATTGTGTTAGTGAATGTCTTGCCACATGACAGGTTGATGTGCTGGATGCGGTTGAACAATTGGCCCTGTTTGTAAACAGTGAAGTGTGTCAGTGAGGTTTAGAATCATGGTAAGTGAGGATTCAGTGGTTTGAGTGAAATATTACGTAGGCGATGGTAGTAATTGGGGCAGAGTGTGAGCTGGCGGTGCACTTATTAAATACAGTTGATATATTCACCAACTTTGAACATCTGTTAGAACATAACATTTCTGGAGAATTGCCTCTGAGGAATCACTCACGCCATTGTTTGAATTCAAACCCATTCATCTGCCACTTTTCAATGAACCTGAGGGGCTTCCTGTATCTCTGCAGGTAGAGGACCTACTTCCATTGCTCTACATCATGGTACAGAGAACAGTACAACATAGGAGTAGGCTCTTCAACCCACAGTGTCTGTGCCAAACACGATGCAAAGTTACACCAATCTCCTCTGCCTGCACATGATCCATATCCCTCCATTTCCTGCACATCAAAATGCCTCTTAAA
Organism: Amblyraja radiata; assembly: GCF_010909765.2. Classification (NCBI taxonomy): domain Eukaryota; kingdom Metazoa; phylum Chordata; class Chondrichthyes; order Rajiformes; family Rajidae; genus Amblyraja; species Amblyraja radiata. The sequence continues at coordinate 22,784,694 of NC_045981.1, forward strand.
AAGAGTCTCTTAAACGTCACTATCATACCTGCTTCCACTGCCATCCCCGGCTGTGCGTTGTCACACCATTCTCTGTGTGAAACATTTGCCCCATACATCTCCTTTAAACTTTTCCCCTCTGAGTTTAAAGCTATGCCCTCTACTCTCTATTTCCACCCTGGGAAAAAGGTTCTGATTGTCTACTCTATTTACGGCCCTCAAAATTTAATACACATCTATCAGGTCATCTCCAAGGCATCTCGAGCCACAGATGAACTAAAGAACCAGGCATCCTATTTTCACCTTCTAGCCAAAAGCTGTAAAATTACTTCTATCTTGGTCGGCAATTGCTGGTTTCAACTTGCGCCAGACACTCAGGAAATGCAACCCTGTGCATTTGCACTGAGGCAATAACCTCAGTCACTCACGTTAAATAAGTCATAATAGTGAGCTTGGAGAACGAGCTCAGTGTACCTTCTCCCCTTAAACAAACAAATCAATCACACAACACAATTCAAGGGCACACTTTCCTGCTTTATATAATATCTTCATCATCAGTGTCTCCAATGCAATAAGAAAACTAATGGTGTTTATCACTGCAAAATTAAATATTAAAAAAATTAAATATTATTTAAATTAAAAATTTATATTAGCTAAGATTTTGACTGTAAAAATATACAAATGTGATAGTGAGTCAGCAGCTTGGCTTTCATCTGAATGATTGCCTTAAATATATGCCTTTGCATCAGGGCCAATTTGCTGTGTTCATACCCTTGTGGTTGCGCCAATTTAAGTTTAAATCTAGTCTTGGACCCATTCTTCTCTCTCACAAGCTGAATGCTTCTATAACCTAGTTTCCTGATGTTGTGTGGTAATACAATTCTGCTCAATTGGATAAACTGAGAATAGACCTGGCATTTTAAAGTTAGCCATCCATACAGTGTGGCGGACCAAGAGCAGTAACACAAATGTACACCTCCTCAGTCTGTAACGTCACAAATTACTGCATCTCTGGAGTACATGGATAGGTGGCGTCTTGGGTTGAGACCCTTCTTCAGACTGATAGTAGGGGGGGAGAAGAAAACTAGAAGAGGGAAGAGGCAGGACAAAGAATGGCAGGCAGGTGTAGGCAATGGGTATGAGCAGGTTTGATTGGCTGGTGGTTGGAACAAAGGCGAGAGATAAAAGCAAAAGGTGTGAGACAGGGTTAGTTGCAAATTGCGAAGCTAGAGGGAAGAAAGAAGCAGGAGACGAGAGAAATAGGTGAAAGTCTCGGTGGGACATAGAGGTGGAGGGGGGGGTGAAAAAGGGAGATGTGTTGGAGAGAAGGTGGGGAGGTGTTTGGGAGGAAGTTACTTTAAATTGGCGAATTTAATGTTCACACCGTTGGGTTGCAAACAACCTATATAAAATACTAGACCAAGTGCAGACCCGTTGGGTCTGTTCCCCCAACGTGTGGTTGTGGGGGGGGAGGCGGCATGCAGCGTCACACACACTAACTAACCCCCCCGCACTCACGCTAATTACCCCCCTTGATATTATATTAATATTATTAATTTTCTCCATTTACCCCATACACACCCTATCTACCTATGCATAGCCCCCAACTTGCAGTCACATCTAGAGAGGGGGTGGGGCGGGGGTAGAGAGTGAGGGCAGAGAGAGAAGGGGCAGAGACAGAGAGAGAGACAGAGACACAGAGAGAGGGGCAAGAGGGAGAGAGGGGTGGAGAGGAGGAGAAGAGGGAGGGTGGGTGAGGGGGGAAAGGTGGGGGAGGAGGGGAGGAGAGAGAGAGCGTGAGAGTGAGGGGGAGAGAGAGGGGGTGCTGAGAGGGGGTGAGGGGGAGAGGTGGGAGCAGGGAGGGGAGGCAGGGGGGAGGGTGGAGGGAAGAGGGTAGGGGGTGTGGAGGAGAGGGGGTTTAGGGAGGGAGGGAGGGGATGGAGGGGAGGAGGGGAGAGAGAGACAGGGGGGAGAGAGGGGGGAGGAGAGATGGGGAGGAGAATTGGGGAGGGGGGGAGGAGAGGGGGGGAGGAGGAGAGGGGGGAGAGGAGAGGGGGGAGAGGAGAGGGGGGGGGGAGAGGGGGGGGGGGGGGGGGGGGGCGGGGGGGGGGGGAGGGGAGAGGGGGGAGGGAGAGGGGGAGAGAGAGGGTGTGCTGAGAGGGGAGGGGTGGCAGTGGGGAGCAGGGAGGGTGGAGGGAAGGGGGTAGGGGTGTGTGGAGGGATGGGGGTTTAGGGGAGAAATGGTGGGGGAGGGGTGGGAGGGAAAGAGGGGAGAGAGAGAGGGGGGAAGGGTGGAGAGGAGAGGGGGGAGAGGAGAGGAGAGGGGGGAGAGGAGAGGGGGGAGAGGAGAGGGGGGGAGAGGGGGAAGAGAGAGGGGGAAGAGGAGAGGGGAAGAGGAGAGGGGGAAGAGGAGAGGGGGTAGAGGAGAGGGGGTAGAGGAGATGGGGAGGGGAGAGCGGGGAGATGAGAGGGGGTGGGGAGGGGTGAGAGGAGAGGGGGGGGGAGGAGAGGGAGAGGAGTGGAGGGGAGGAGGAGGGGGGGAGAGGAGGGTGGGGGAGAGGAGAGGGGGGGAGGAAGGGGGAGAACTTAAAAACATTTTAGAACCAAAAAAGACACATTCTGCAAGCATTGTAGAACCAAAAGAGACACTTTTTGCAAACATTTAAAACCAATAAACACTTTTTGTAAAAATTTTAGAACCAATAGACACATTCTGCAAACGTTTTAGAACCACTAAGGACACTTACATTTGAGTAGACATGTGTTCAGTGTTATTCACAGCTCAGCGAAACGTGACCCTCTGCCTTCCTCCATCTTGAAGAGACTGATTGGGGCACACCACTTCCTGGTTTTATAGTCCCTCCCCCATGCCGCCAGCAGGGGCAGCAGAGAGAATGGGGAATTTTGTAAAATCATTAATATATCTGTCATTTTTCATCGACGGGAAAAATCCTCGGCACACATATGGCGGAGGGGGGCTCTGAGCAAGGTGGCCAAAAATGACGGCCGTAGGTGGCGGCGTTCTCTCGGAAATCGCAGCACAGATGGCCAAAACCGGTCAAGAACAGACTTTTCGTAATATAGATGAGGCACTGTTCCTCTAGATTGCATGTGACCTCACTCTGACAATGGAGGAGGCCTAGGACAGAAAGGTCAGAATGAGAATAGGAAGGGAATTAAAATGGTTATCAACCAGGTGATTCAGTAGGCCTTGGTGGACCGAGCACAGGTGTTCAGCAAAATGGTCGTCATGTCTACGCTTGGCCTCACCAATGTACTGGAGGACACATTAGGACCACCGGATGCAGTGGATGAGATTAGAGGAGGTGCACATACACCTCTGTCTCATCTGGAAGGACGGCTGGGGTCTCTGGTTGGGGGCAAGGAAGGAGGTAGAGGGACAGGTGTTGCATTTCCTGCAGTTGGAGGGAGAAGTACCTGGGGAGGGGGTGGTTTGGGAGAGAAGGGGTGAGTGAACCAAGGAGTTGTGCAGGGAGCAGTCTCTGCAGATGACAGAAATGTGCGGAGCTGGGAAGACGTGACTGGTGTTGGGATTACATTGGAGGTAACGGAAATGTTGGAGGATCATAGATTGATGCGGTGAAAGGTGAGACCAGGGGAACTCTATCCTTCTTCCATCTGGGGGGAGGGGGAGCAAGAGCATAACTATAGGACACAGAGGAGCACGGGTAAGGGATCCATCTATAACAGAAGGGAGAAACTACATTTACAGAAGGAAGAGGCCTAGAATAGTAAGTCTGGTGTTCCCAATGTGGCCACCTGTACATTGACGAGATCAAGCACAGATTCGCCAACCATTTTGCTAAACACATACGCGCGGTCCACCTAGGCCTACTGGATTTCCCATTTACTAACCTGTTTAATTCCCCATTCTCATTCCCGGACTGACCTTTCTGTCTTGGGCCTCCTCCATTGCTAGATTGAGGCCACACGCAACCTGGAGGAACAGCACCTTATATTCTTGGGTAGCTTACAACCAAATTGTATGAATGTTGAATTGTGTAGGAAAGAACTCCAGATGCTAGTTTAAATCGAAGGTAGACACAAAATGCTGGAGAAACTCAGCAGGACAGGCAGCATCTCTGGAGAGAAGGAATGGATGACATTTCGGGTCGAGACCCTTCTTCAGACTGAATTTTCCAGTTTTAGGTAACCTTCTAGCAAGCCACACCCTCCCCCCAACTCTTTTCTCCTCTCTCCTCCCCTATGCCCCATCCAGACTCCCACCTATTTCCCCCTCTGCTACTTTTTTTCCAAGCTTCAGAACACTTCAACCTTGGCACACACCTTCTGCCTTTAAAACTGGCCTTTGTTCCAACCATCTGCATATCAAAATCCCCTATCGCCTTCATTCACCTATTACCTGCCATGCTTTGTCCCACCTCTCCTGTCTTCTAGCTTTCTTTTCCCCACCACAATCAGTCTGAAGAAGGGTCTCAGCACAAAATATCACCTATCCATGTTCTCTTTAGATGCTGCCTGACCTACTGAGTTACTCCAGCACTTAGTGTCCTTCTGTATATTAACCAGCATCTGCAGTTCAATGGTCCCATGGTTCAATGTTTTCTTTATTGTCACATCTACCAGGTACAGTGAAATACAATTTTTGCAAATGGCTCAGCAAAACTATTACCATACATAAGCACAATCATTCAGATAAGGGACTGAAGTTTAGGGGTAACATGAGGGGTAACATGAGGGGGAACTTCTTTACTCAGAGAGTGGTAGCTGTGTGGAATGAGCTTCCAGTGAAGGTGGTGGAGGCAGGTTCGTTTTTATCATTTAAAAATAAATTGGATAATTATATGGATGGGAAAGGAATGGAGGGTTATGGTCTGAGCGCAGGTATATGGGACTAGGGGATATTATGTGTTCGGCACGGACTAGAAGGGTCGAGATGGCCTGTTTCCGTGCTGTAATTGTTATATGGTTATATGGTTATATGGTTATGTGTCCAGTATGCACAGAACAGCCCACTGGGTCCATATGCAAGAGGTGTCATTTTGACACCATTTTACAGTTTCAGCTGCAGCTGGCCACAAAGACCCGTTGTAGCCATCGCCTCCATTCCGATTGTCCTGCGAACCAATGCCTCTCTCCACGCCTGGCTCTTTTCAGCCCTTGTTCCCCGGGGGGGGGGGGGGTACCTCCCATGGCCGACCTTGATAGCGCAGAAGGTAAGACCCGCCCACGGTTCTCCATGTTTCTAAAGAAAATAATGACTTGGACACCAGCTTTATATTCAAATCCAGCACATTTATAAATATGAGTGTGACATTCCATGTTAGGTCATAGTGAAATTTGGGCATTCTAGTATTACAACAGTGACTGCAGTGCAATACTCATGCTCCAGGGACCCAGGTTCAAGCCTGACCTCTAGTGCTCAGTGTCTGAGATTTTTTTCTCTCTGTTAGCACTTAGATTTCGTCCAGGTATACCTGTTTCCTCTCAGATCCCAAAAATCTACAGGTTGCTATGTGCAGTTTTTGCGTGGTACCAATATTCTGCCACTAGGTGGGCTATGTTGCCTTTGCATGTGCATGGATTGCCTCAGTTAGCCATTTCCAGACCTGAATCAAAACTATGGCCACTTGGAAACATCGTGGGTAATTTTTCTTCAACATATAGGATTATAGCTTTAATTTCCCTAAGATCCACCTCGATCCCAAGTGTTATTGGCACTCAAGGTTTATACTTTAGCAGATGTGCATAATAATTTGCAATTTCAGAAAAAACACCATACACATAAGGTGCAACGATGCATTTATAGGCGTGTGGCCATCAGAGGAATTTGGGGACATGGGGGAAAACAACTATTTATAAACCTTTCGGAGAGCATTAAAGAGCATCTCAATCTAACGGCACTTGTATTTAAAAGATGACGGAGTGTGGGATTGTGATGTGACAGGATAGGATATGAAGGAAAATACTTGTATAGATGCCTGCAATCTATAAACTGGCAGAACAATTCTGTTTAATGGCTCCTGGGGTACCTGATGTTGCATGAAATTCATGCAATGATGATTTTCTTCTATCCCATTTCACAGCAATATCCCACAGAACAGCCTTGCTGTTGGGTATCAGACCAGGGACAACCATTATGTCACTTCAGGTGCAACGTCCATGTTCTATGTAGCTGGTGCCCTTTAGGAAGTGACTTAGCTAATTTCCCACTACCGATCCAGAGATTCAGGACATAGAAGATAGACATTAAATGCTGGAGTAACAGCGGGACAGGCAGCAACTCTGGATAAAAGGAATGGGTGTCGTCTTGGTTCAAGACCCTTCTTTAGACTGAGAGTCAGGGGAGAGGGAAACTGGAGATATAGATGGTTAAGGTGTGAAAACAACAGATCAAAGCAGATGTGATCAAGGAAATATAGAATGATTCATTGTTGGCTGAGGGGACGATGGCAACGAGGCATACAAACAGTAAAATTAATCAGAAGGATAGTGAAACTAGTCCTCACTTTACCCAGCATAGCAAATGCACTAAATAAAACGGTGGCCTGAAAATTGTTTGCCAGAACTTTCTGGGATACAGGCTGGAAAGTATGAATGAGAGTGGGGGAAGCTGATAACCAGTAGATTGGCATAAATAATCTAAGGTAGCCTGAAGACAACTGGGACATAAAACTGTACAGTACAGCTCGAACAGAAGAGGATGCGAACAATGCTTAAACTAAGGTTTACATATACCCATACGATGGGTAATGTGCCTCGTTTTGCTTTCTGTCCCAAAATAAGGTGTATCAGTAGAATATTTAACCACAGATCTGTTGGTTTTCTGGAAAGGCTTCGCTAACAAGGTTATTTACTTCAGGCAAACGTATGAGTAATACAGGTCCACTACCGAATGTCCGGCAACTGATGGTCTAGCGCTTCTTTTAATCCAGATAAAATTATGAAAGTGCACTTGAAATCTCCCCCCGGATGTCCCCCCCGAATATGTGACATCTAGACTGGTGCGGCCTCATCGGGAGTTCCACATCGATCAGTGGGTCGGATTTATCCCCTACGGCTGGGGCTCTGGAACTCCGGCGTGGCCAGAGCCGGCAGATCCATTCCCATAGCCAAATTCTGTGACTGACTTTGCGGGTCGGTATCTTGGCCTAGGCAGACCGTTCCAGTGCCGTTGGACTCCTCTCGGAGGGCATGACCCCAGTTGATCCAGAAAAACGGATAATCCAAAAGGGCCTGTTTCCACGCTGTATCTCTAAACTAAACTAATCTCCGTGCTACACCATGTGTGTTACTATTCCCCCACTCCAAAATCATCATGAATAAAATAGGCAAATGCTATGACTCATCAACCTATTTGTTCACTATAGAATATTGAAATTTGTTCAACACTGAAACGTTTGAGCAATGGCCACTGCTGAACTCTGCGTAAATTAAACAAAATACCTGGGGAAATTACATACCTTTGGAATTATTCCACAAATGTCTGTGCAATGTAACTACCCTTGAAACTGCTAATTGGCACAGTATCAACATCACATTTAATGCTAATTTATTTGGATTGTTTAGAAGAAAAATAAGCATTCTGATGCTTATCTAAAGTAATTTTATTTTTTAAGTATGCCTCTATATGTTCTTCCTGATGACAATGTAAAATTGTCGCTAGTGTATCTAGGATAGTGTTAGCGGGTGGGGATCACTGGTCAGTGCGGACTCGATGGGCCGAAGGGCTGCATCCCTAAACTAAAGTAAGCTAAAACTAAAAATAACATAGAACAGTACAGCACAGGAACGGGCCCTTTGGTCCACAACGTCTGTGCCGAACATGATGCTTTGCTGAACTGATCTCGTCTGCCTGCACATGATCTCTATCCATTTATTCCCTGCACTTGCATGTGCCTATCCAAAAGCTTCTTAAACGCCACTATCCAGTGACACCACCCCTGACAATGCGTGCAAGGCCCCCATCACCCTCTGTGTTTAATACTTGCCCTGCACATCTCCATTAAACTTTTCCCTCACATCTATAGCTATGTCCTCTAGTGTTAGACATTTCTACCCTGGGAAATAGGTTCTGTGTCATTTTGGCGCCATTTTATATTTCGAGCTTCAGCTGGCCACAAGGGCCAATTGCAGCCATTGCCTACCTTTTGGTCGTCGCACAAACCGATGTCGCTATCCTGGCCTGGCCCTCTTCGGCCCATGTGCCCCAGTGGGCACCTCCCACAGCCAATCTTGAGGGCGTGGAGATAAGACCCCTGGTTCTTCTCACCGAGCCTTTTATCCAGTCCACTGCCATCGCTGCCTCCCTCTGTCCTCGTCTCTGATTCTCCATCTTCAGGGACGAGCAGGGGCCCGGCTCGGCGGCCTTCCCTCGGGAGAGACAGGCCTGCAGTTGGGATACAGCTACGGCTCAGCGGGCCCATTGGGAATTCCAAACATCTTAAGCTTCTGGATCAGCCTACCATGAAGGACCTTATCAAAAGCCTTACTAAAATCCATGTATACAACATCCGCTGCCCAAACCTTTGTCTCTCAAAAAACTCAGTCAAGTTCGTGAGACATGAGCTCATAAGTTCATAAGTTCTAGGAGCAGAATTAGGCCATTCAGCCCATCAAGTCTACTCCGCCATTCAATCATGGCTGATCTATCTTTCCCTCTCAACCCCATTCTCCTGCCTATGCCCCATAACTCCTGACACCCATACTACTCAAGAATCTATCTATCTCTGCCGTAAATATATGCACTGAATTGGCCTCCACAGCATTCCGTGGCAAAGAATTCCACAGATTCACCACCCTCTGACTAAAGAAATTCTTCCTTGTCTCCTTTCTAAAGGTACGACCTTTTATTCTGAGACTATGGCCTCTGGTACTAGAGTCTTTCACTAGTGGAAACATCTTCTCCACATTCACTCCAATTAGTCCTTTCTTTAGTAGGTATGTTTCTCTGAGGTCTCCCTCCCACCATCCTTCTAAACACAGGGAGTACAGGCCCAGAGCCATCAAATGCTCATCAGGTATTAACCCAATCATTCCTGTGATCATTCTTGTAAAATCTCCTCTCAACCCTCTCCAATGCCAGCATATCCTTCCTCAGATATGGGGCCCAAAATTGCTCACAAACTCCAAATGCATAACACTGCATTTATATGGCAATTAATTATAAAACTTCAGAATTATATTCCTGTTTTTGTATTGTAGCCCTCTCGACATAAATGCTAGCATTGTATTTGCCTTTCTTATTACTGATTCGACTTATTACTGATTCGACTTTTTGGGAATCCTGTACCAGCACTCCCAAGTCCCTTTGCACCTCAGATTTCTGAATTCTCTCCCCATTTGAAAATAGTCTATGTCTTTATTCCTACCGTTAAAATGCATGACCACACTTTGCTACGCTGTATTCCAACTGCCACTTCTCAGCCCACACTCCCAAACTGCCCAAGTCCTTCTGCAGAGTCCCTGGTTTCTCTACACTACCTGCCTCTACACCTATCTTCATATCATCTGCAAATGTGGCCACAAAGCCTTCAATTCCCTCATCCAAATCGTTTATATACACCATGAAGAATAACGGCCCCAGCACCTACCTCTGCAGAACTCTGCTAGTCACTGGCAGAGAAAGCCCCCTTTATTTCTACTCTTTGCCTTTTGCACTCCAGCCAACCTGCCATCCATGCCAGTATCTTCCCTCTGATACCATGGGCTCTCATCTTCTTTTGCACTCACGTGCAGCACCTTATCAAAGGCCGCCTGAAAATCCAGGCTTTCAGGAAATTCCAGGAATTCCAAAGGTTCGTTAGGCAAGATCTCACTTGGACAAAACCATGTTGACTTCAGCCTATTTTATTGTGTGCTTCTATGTACTCAGAAACCTCATCTTTTATAATGGACTATAATGGATATAATAAAATCTCACCAACCACTGAATTGAATTGAATTGAATTGAATTGAATCCTTTATTTGTTATTCAGACCTTTCGGTCTGAACGAAATGTTGTTGCCTGCAGCCATACATGTAATAATAACAACACACAATAAACACAAATTTTACTTCGGAGTCACGTGAGTGACTACGTGAAGAAGTCCGCCAGGACGCATGCGTGTCATATCGCTTTCACGCTTGCGAAACAACAGGCGGGGTGGAACGTTCCCCCGCAGCGGTAAGTTTGAAACCGCGACCTGCAGGTAAGTGATTTACTCTGCGGTAGTTTTTGTCCCCGCGCTGTTTTTACACAGGGGGGGAAGCTGGACAAAATAGTGTCCACAAGTGCTGCGAGTAAAGCTGGCTGGGGAGGACCGCAAAGTTGCGGGAGCCAGCAGCAGCTGAAGGCACAAGCCCCGTAGGTGATCAGCTGTGCCGACTTTTTGTCCCGCGCCGGCCAAAATACCACGGCCGGGCGGGAGACTATTCAGAATGGGGCCGTCGACTTTTGACAAGTCGAAAATGGAGGAGGCGGGGTGGAACGACGTTCCCCCATAGCGACAATTTAAACCAGGACCTGCAGGTAAGAGCTGCGGTCTTTTTGTGTTTTCCCATGCTGATTACAGGTGGAGAAACCAACGGGCTGCGACAAAGCTGGTGAGGGAGGACCGCGGAGCAGCGGGCAGCCAGCAGCAGCCAGCGGCACTCGGATCACCGATAGTGGGATCAACTGTGCCCGATGTCGCCTCCGCACCGGCCAGATCTACGCGGCCGGGCGGTAAGGCTAGACACAAAACAAACAAGGTCGTGGACTCAGAGGAGTCCGACTTTGAAGAACCGCGGGCGGCCAGCGACCGAGAGCGCTGGAGCCGGATGGAGCGGTGTGTGGAGCATTTGCTCCAACGTGACAGACTCCGGGAGATGGAGTCGGGTCACTGTGGGCCCTATGATAAACCCACAGCAGTACCTCTTGAAGGGCTGCACAGTGCTTCTACCTCATCAGAGGGGAGCACTGCGGGTCAGTTCTGGGCTGACCTGGAAGAGGGGTCCGCAGAAGGAAAGACAAGTGTGCAAGGGGTGCAGGGACTGTGCAAACCTGGGACCACAAAACCACCAATACTATTGTTTGGAGGCAACCTATCGAAGCAAGTCGATATACAATAGAGTTTATACACAAGTACAGCCCTCCAGTTCAACATATACCGAACCGAATGTTCGTGCTTTCTGATAAAGAAAAATCAAAAGCGCAAGCTGAACTGGAGCGGCTTTACGTAAAAGGTGTAATTGAGAAAACTCAACACGAACCATTAGAATTCGTGTCCAATATATTTACCAAAAACAAAAAAGATGGTGGTTGTCGCATCATCATAGATCTGACAAAATTGAATACATTTGTACAATATATTCACTTCAAAATGGAAACCTTTGTTACTGCTAAGCATTGTGGGCAAAACTTTGGAATTGGCCAAACAAACTGTAACAGCCACAAAACAGTTGTTTGAAAAACTGGGATTTATTATCCATCCAGTTAAATCTAAACTAACGCCTTCCACTACTATGGACTATTTGGAGTTCACCATTGACTCAGTTCACATGTCGGTGACCCCGCCTAAGGGAAAGGCTAGAGATTTAATAGAGGCTTGCAATAACCTCATTGACATCAGCAAACCATCCATCAGATTGGTAGCAAAAGTAATTGGCAAAATGGTGGCTGCCTTTCCAGCCACACAATTTGGACCTCTACATTACCAAAACTTACAGAGAGCAAAAATACAAGCACTCAAAATTAATGCAGGTCACTTTGACAGACCTATGAAACTACCAATCAAAGCAAAAATGGAACTAAAATGGTGGATAGATCTGGCTTTGTTCCAATCCAATCATTGTCAGTAACCCTTCCATGGTACTACAAACTGATGCCAGTGCACTTGGGTGGGGAGCCACCAATACCATCACCAGCTGTGGAGGTAGATGGACTGCTCAGGAGGCATCATTATTACTCACACTGGGCATAAACTACCTGGAAATGTTGGGTGCATTCCATAGCCTAAAGTCATATTGTACTGGGTCATATCACCAGCATGTTAGACTACAGATAGACAATACCACCGTGGTAGCATACATTAACCACATGGGTGGAAACAAATCGACATCATGTGACAATCTGGCTAATACAATTTGGCAATGGTGTATCCAGAGAGATATTTGGATATCAGCCACTTACCTACCAGGAAGACTAAATTTAGTGGCAGACACCAGGTCACGCAAATTTAATGAAAACACCGAATGGATGTTAAATAAAAAAGTATTTGCTGATATTACAACAAAATATGGAACACCAGATATCGATCTATTCGCATCCAGGCTTACCCACCAGTTATCAAATTATGTTTCATGGGAACCAGACCCTGGGACAGCGGCGACAGATGCATTTTCGCTGCATTGGGGGGGAAATTGTTTATTTACGCATTCCCTCCTTTCTGCCTCATCAGTCGGGTATTAAGGAAAATACAACAAGACTCTGCGTCTGGTATTTTGGTAGTACCCGATTGGCCTACTCAACCATGGTTCCCAGTGGTATTAAACATGGTATTAGAACCATGTATCACCATCCCACATAGACCAGATTTATTGCTACATCCCGTAACAAGGGATAGCCACCCATGCCATAAACATTTGAACTTATTCATTTGTAGAGTTTAAAAACACCTCTACTACAACTGGGACTGACGGACCGAACAGTGAACATGATATTGGCGGCCCAAAGACAGTCAACCAAAAAACAGTATCCGGTCTATATCAGGAAGTGGGAGATGTACTGCCATAAAAACAACATCACCTACAGAGACATGAACATCCCGTCTGTTCTGGAATATCTGGCAGGCCTCCACTATGATGAGGGGCTCAGTTACAGTGCCATCAACTGCGCCAGAAGTGCCCTATCGACTTACCTATGGCAGGGGACAGAGCGTTACTCTGTTGGGACTCACCCACTGGTAACAAAACTTATGAGGGGAATTTTTAATACTAATCCCCCAAGAACCAGGTACTCCCAAATATGGGATGTAAGTATTGTCCTGAAGATGCTCATGAATTGGTCTCCAGCAACAGCTCTGTCCCTACACAGACTGACATTAAAAATAGTCATGCTAATGGCATTGGTCACGGCACAGAGAGTACAGTCACTGCACAAACTAAGACTGGACAACATGACTTCCTCAACAGAAAATATTACGTTTCATATCTATGAGTTAGTAAAGCAGAACAGACAGGGATCAGCAGGCCTCAATATACAATTTAGGTCATACCCAACAGATGACCGTCTCTGTATAGTAAGACATCTGTCGTTATACATGGAGACAACGAAAATCCTAAGAGGCAATGAGAAGGCACTTTTGGTCAGCCACAAGCAACCACACAAAAGAGTGACGGTCCAGACCATCTCAAGATGGCTGAAACAGGTGCTAACACAGGCTGGGGTGGATACTAATATTTTTAAATCTCATTCCACCAGGGCTGCAGCTACATTGGCAGCGATACAGTTGGATGTACCAATGAACCAAATCCTCAAGGCAGCAGGATGGTCTGGGGGAAAAACATTCCAATTATTTTACAACAAACCAGTAATGAAACCTGGAATGTTTGCAGAAACAATTTTAAGTTCTGTAAATTAATTTAAACCCATAAAAAGGGGTTATAATTTTGTGTTAACAAATTTTATGATTTCAATGTCGAATTCATGTCCAAATTATGTTAACACAATTCCTCCTACAGTCATCAAGGCAGACGTGATGCATGGACTCGTTTACACGGCATGAAATCACAGAGCTTTAAAATCTTCACGTAGTCACTCACGTGACTCTGAAGTAAAATAGTAATTAAACGAGAACTTACCAGTTTGAAGTTTGATCTGTATTTTATGAGGAGTTACGATGAGGGATTACGTGCCCTCCGCTCCCACCCTTGATCATATACTTAACTGGTATCTCTTCTCTAATCTTACTATGTTTAGTCATTACAGTTATCTGTGATTTCACACCGCTGCTTTGAAGAATGACACGCATGCGTCCTGGCGGGCTTCTTCATGTAATCCCTCATCGTAACTCCTCATAAAATACAGATCAAACTTCAAACTGGTAAGTTCTCGTTTAATCTTACTATTAACATCCACCACAGTGAGTTCACCAAGCACCTCCTCACTGTGATGGAGGCAAAAGTCTTAGAGTTACTGTCTCTTGCCTCGTCTTTTCCCTCTGCGCTGAGGCGATACCCCACCGGGTAATGGTAAGTCAGTCCCGCGGTTCAAGCTCCGCGGCCCGAGGGTGGTCGAAGCTGCCGCCCTCCAGTCCAGCGGACGCAGCTGTTGCCACAGGAGCTCCGGAAAACAGGCACCAGCCTGTGACCTGCGAGCTCCCGACGATGTCGTCCACTGGCCCGCGGCCGAGCCCCGGATTCAGGTCGCCGCCGCCATAAAGCCGCCTCAGCCACCGGAGCACCGTCTCCGTCCCGCACCGGGCCGCCCACATGAGAGCGTCTCAGCCCCGCACCGCGCCGCCCACACGGGAGCGCATTCCAGCTGAGAGCCGGGCCACCCACACGGGAGCGCCTTCCAGCCGGGACCCAGGCCGCCCACACGGGAGCGCCTTCCAGCCGGTAGCCGGGCCGCCCACACAGGAGTGTCTCAGCCCCGCACCGTCCGCCCTCACCGGAGCGCCGAGTCGTGCCGCTGCCCGAACGTTGCCGCAGCTTGAAGACGGCCAGCCTCGCGTTGGTAAGTCCTGGCTGGCTCTACCTCCGGAGCCTCGAGGTCGGTCGCAGGTTGGAGGCCGCCAGCTCCGCCATTAGGCCTCAGCTCAGGCGGGGGAAGAGAAGGGGGATACGACAAAAAAGTCGCATTCCCCCGAAAGGAGAGACAGAAAGCCCTGTTTCAGCCCCCCCCCTTCCCCCACACACATAACACCACCTAATAACCAAAAGTTTAACTGAACTAGACAAAAAAAACAACACAAAAAAAGTAAAAACAGACAGACTGCAGGCGAGCCGCAGCCGTTTCACAGCGCCGCCACTTCCGGAATTCAGACTAACCGGCCTATAGTTTCTACTCTGCTGCTTCGCTCCCTTCTTGGACGGCAGAGTAATATTTGCATTTTCCCAATCGTCTGTAACCACCCCTGACTCTAGTGATTCTTGAAACATATTGAAAGAGCTGCCAAGTACAAAGTCATGTTGGTCACCCCTAATTAGCCGATTGGGTTTTGATATTTCATCCCATGCAATTCCACTCATTTCAACTAAAGTATATAACCATTTGAGACTGTGGCTGCAAGCCATCCTAAGCCTGGCCTATGAAAGGCTGTGGTGAACAGCCTCACATGCTGACGTTTACAACGGGGGCTCATGGATAGAAATAGCCATTCGCACCCCACTTCTGCTGTGCCCACGTAGTGCACCCATTAGACTGCTTAAAAAATTCAGGACACAGGACATCTTTGCGTAAAAAGACCACAAAATGATCAATAAAGATTTAAGAAATCCAGGCGTATTATAATTGGATGACTTTCCATTCATTTATGCTCTTATGGGCTGTCTATTCCCTTTGCTGGTATTGAGAATACCTGTGCAAATTTCAAGCCAGAATATTTTGAATATTTAACTCTTCAGGGTGTAGTGATTATACTTGCACACCATAACTCCCCCCCACCCCCCCCCCCCCCCCCCCCCCCCCCCCCCCCCCCCCCCCCAGAAAGCAGATATAATTTTGCCATTTTTCCCTATTTTACTATTACTGTAGGATTCTAGCATCAGCAAGAAGGTTTAATAGCATGAACATCATTTTGAAAAACCACTTTCATGAGCTAACCTGTGTCTCAAGGATCATTAATTCCATGAATAATATTGCAGCTTTAGGCCATAATGCAAGCAGCTATTACTGTACTTGAGAAGCAATACTTCAGAGTGGCAAACCCTATCAACATTTCTGCCATTCTGCAGCAGTCCCTTTTACAATGTCACACTCTGAGTCAAATAGTTTAGGAATTTTCCAGAAAACTAAGTGTAGATGGCAACCTTCAACATGACCTTACCAAACGGTTCTTTTGAATTTCGTTCTGGAGCCTTTTTTCCTCTCAGCTGCAAATCCGGTATTTCTGAAGTTTTGGAAGTAATGAGTCTTATTGCTAGATATCAAGCCAAAGACTTATCTGAATGCAAGCAACACAGCAGAGGCTTCATGGCAGCATTTTAGTGTTACATCAAGTAGTGGAAGGCCTTCATCTCAGAGAAAATGCAATATAGAAAAAACGTGAGGTGTTGCATCTTGGGACGCCGAACAAGGGCAGGACCTACACAGTGAACGGTAGGCCTCTGAAGAATGTTGCAGAGCAGAGGGATCTAGGAGTGCAGGTGCATGGTTCCTTGAAGGTCGAGTCGCAGGTAGATAAGGTGCTCAAAACGGCTTTTGGCACATTGGCCTTTATCAGTCAGAATATTGTGTATAGAAGTTGGGAGGTCATATTGCATTTGTATAAGACATTGGTGAGTGCATTTAGAATATTGTGTTCGGTTCTGGGCACCATGTTATAGGAAAGATATTGTCAAGCTTGAAAGGGTTCAGAGAAGATTTACGAGAATGTTGCCAGGACTAGAGGGTCTGATCTATAGGAAGAGGTTGAGTAGGCCGAGTCTTTATTCCTTGCTGCACAGGAGTTTGAAAGGTGGTCTTATAGAGGTGTATAAGATCATGAGAGGAATAAATCAGATGCACAGAATCTCTTGCCCAGAGTAGGGGAATCGAGGACCAGAGGACATAGGTTCAAGGTGAAGGGAAAAATATTTAATAGGAATCTGAGGGGTAACTTTTTCACACAAAGGGTTGTGGGTGTATGGAACAAGCTGCCAGAGGAAGTAGTTGAGGCTGGGACTATTCCAACGTTTAAGAAACAGTTGGACAGATACATGGATAGGACAAGTTTGGAGGGATATGGATCAAACGCAGGCAGGTGGGACTAGTGTAGCTGGAACAAGTTGGTCGGTGTGGGCATGTTGTGCTGAAGGGCCTGTTTCCACACTATATCACTATGACTCTTGGTCTCGCCAATGTAGAGAAGTCTACTGTATCCGCTGTTCCAGGTGTCATCTTCTCTACATCGGCGAGACAAGCGCAGGCTCGACAATCGTTTCACTGAACACTTTCACTCAGTCCGTCTTAATCAACCTGATCTCCGGGTGGCTCAGCATTTCAACTCCCCCTCCCATTCCCAATCTGACCTTTCTGCCCTGGGCCTCCTTTATTGTCAGAGTGAGGCCCAGCGTAAATTGGAGGAACAGCACCTCATATTTCACTTGGGTAGTTTACACCCCAGCGGTATGAACATTGACTTCTCTAACTTCAGATAGCCCTTGCTTTCCCTCTCTATCCCCTCCCCCTTCCCAGTTCTCCCACTAGTCTTACTGTCTCAGACTACATTCTATCTTTGTCCCGCCCCCTCCCCTGACATCAGTCTGAAGAAGGGTCTCGACCCGCAACCTCCCCCATTCCTTCTCTCCAGAGATGCTGCCTGCCTCGCTGAGTTACACCAGCATTTTGTGTCTACCTTCGATTTAAACCAGCATCTGCAGTTCTTTCCTACACATTAATATTGAGCAAGCGTATTGTAAACATTGGTCTAATTACATGTCTGATTGGCCAAAGCAAACATTAATCATTTCACTAGACCTGAAGTTAGACCAATCAATCTACATTATTTGTTGCTTTCTCCTTGTGCTTTATGGTTGTGAATTGTTGCTTGTGTGTCAGTGAGCAGAGCAGAGTTCAGTAGAAATCCTAATATGCTCAGGGTTTCATGGTCACATTTCTGCTTTGCCTTAACTAAAGACCAGTACTATAGACTTAATAACAGTAAAATAAAGACTAATATAACTAACTATTGCAAACTCCCACCAATCTAAGCACTTATTATTAAGACAGTACCTACAGATTAGGGTAATCAACCTGAAACATTCACACTGTTTAGCTCTCCACTTATGCTGCATGATCCACTGCATATTTCCAGATTTTTTCTGTTTGTACTTGGAGTATAACAAGCCCAGTTGACATTTCAGGAAATACTAATTGGCTATTTCCCTGTCATTTTCAGTTCAGTTCAGTTTAGTTTACTGTCACGTGTACCGAGGTAGAGTGAAAAGCCTTTGTTCCGTGCTAACCAGCCAGCAGAAAGACAATACATTATCTAACCAGTCAGCAGAAAGACAATCATTTATAGATAAGGTCATTAAGATAGTATGTTGCTTTATTAGTGATAGTGCCAAAGTTTGCAGAATAACATTGAGACATTGAGATTTCCTACACAAATTACATATATTTAGTCTTATATTAGACTGCATGCAAATCAGTTCATTACACATTGTGGATTGAAATCACAATTGGCAGAACTAATACATGAAAGCTAAGTCG
Organism: Amblyraja radiata; assembly: GCF_010909765.2. Taxonomy (NCBI): domain Eukaryota; kingdom Metazoa; phylum Chordata; class Chondrichthyes; order Rajiformes; family Rajidae; genus Amblyraja; species Amblyraja radiata. The sequence continues at coordinate 22,803,034 of NC_045981.1, forward strand.
GTTTCTCTTGTTTTTCTGGCTCCATTTTAAATGCTCGCAATACCCATTTATTTTAAGTGGTTTAAATCTTGCATTAAACTATCAGATGGAATTTCTGTAAGATGCCCTGTTTTGTTCTCTAATATCACTGCTTGGAATTTTGAAAAATGCATAATTAACTGCACTTATGACATGTTTTATGACTTTAAAACGGGGAAGGTGTTTTCTGACCTAATAGGAGACGTGATTTACTTCATGATGTGGAATGAAGCTCCTCAAATTCAGCTTCAATATTCAAACGATATTGTGTTGGCTTATCTCAGTTGGGGTGAAAGTATGCAATTACTCAACAGTGGACCAAAGGAAGCAAAATATTTAGTCATGATGCGAGTTGGAAAATGTATGTGCATGGGATACTGTCAAAAATTGCAGCAGATACACCCACGCCACCTTTAAAAGATGAATAGCCAGCTAGGTTCACTTCAGAACTACATATCGGTAGGAATCACCATCATCAGGAGGAATGAAGAAAATAGGGGTGCATGGGTGGTACAAAAAAATACTTTTTATAATTACATAGAAACATAGAAACATAGAAAATAGGTGCAGGAGTAAGCCATTCGGCCCTTCGAGCCTGTACCGCCATTCGATATGATCATGGCTGATCATCCAACTCAGTATCCCATCCCTGCCTTCTTTCCATACCCCCTGATCCCTTTAGCCACAAGGGCTACATCTAACTCCCTCTTAAATATAGCCAATGAACTGGCCTCAACTACCTTCTGTGGCAGAGAATTCCACAGATTCACCACTCTCTGTGTAAAAAATGATTTTCTCATCTCGGTCCTAAAAGACTTCCCTCTTATCCTTAAACTGTGACCCCTAGTTTAATTGCTAAATAACACATTTTGTGATATGATGTCACAATGACATTTGTATTGAGATTATTTTTACAAATATGAAGACAGGTGCCAAAATATAATGCCTTAAACAAATACCTGATAGAAACAGAGAAACAACAAGCATTAATACGGTGGTTATCAAGTCTGTGATTTTTTTAATTATTCATGTACATAGTCAGCAAAGCAGAAATGTTCTCTAACTCCTCAGCCATCTTCTACAATTGTTCTTCGGGTAAAGGTATTTACATGTTGTTCGATAGAGAATTTAGAGCTGTAGTCTTAGCCATGCAGCACAGTAACAGATACTTTGGCCCTACTCATCCTTGCCAACCAAGATGCCCACCATGCTACTCTCATTTGCCCGGTCTTGATAATTTTCCTTTGATCAATATATTTCCAAGTCAGGATGGTATGTGACAGAGGAGAGCTGACTGCAATTCCAGTTGCCTTGACAAGTAACTCGAATGAATTTTGTACGTGGGACCATAGCACTGTACCAAGTGAATGTTTCCTGCAGTGAATGGGTGCTAATCAGATGGGGTTAGGTTGCTTTAGGTTGCTTTATCCTAAATTGTTCTGATGTATCGGGTTGCTTTTGGAGCTGTAATAACACTGAAGTCACACTCCTTTCTTGACACAATGGAACAGCTTTGACAAGCCAGGAGGTGAACTGCTCACCATGGAATACCTAGCATTTAACCTTAGGGCCACAGCTTGCATGTGGCTGCTGCAGTGACTCTCATTATGTGTTGATGGTAGGGATTTGACAGGGATGGTATGGATGTTCATTGTCAAATATAGGAGGTTAGGTGTTCTTCTGGACAGATTATCTCTTGTATTTGGTCTTTAGAAGGGGTTGCTTCTTTATATGAGGGTGCAAATGGAATTGAACATTATGCAACTAACAGTGAACATCACCATTCTGAACTTAAGAGATAATACAGCTGATGATGGTTGGCCCAGACAAACTTCTACAGCAATGTTCTGAGACTCATACGATTGGTCTCGAACAACAATTACATGAAAACCATATGAAACAATACCAACTGCATTAAGATACATGTTTGTGGAAATGCTAAAGTGTGATAGCACATTATCCACACATGTATCATTCCACCTTGTCTCCCCCCACACCATTCCCCCACTCTTCTCTTCCCCCCTCTTCCCTTTCTCTTACTATCCCTTCCTCCAATATACATTTCACTCCTTCTCTATCTGATTCCATATTTGTATCCTTTTGCCTCCATTTCGTCTCCAGCCTTTGTTACCAACTACACCAATCTGCTTATCACCCCTCTTCACCTGAACCTGCCACACCATTGTCAGTTTTTGTCCCACCCCTTCCCTCACTTCTCTACCAGCTTTCTCCCCTCTACTGCATCAATCTGAAGAGGGTCACAACGCAAGACACTGTGTCCATTTCCTCCCACAGATGCTGCCTGGCCTGCTGAGTTCCTCCAGCACTTTGCTTTTTACCTTATTCGCATATGACAAAAGTAGCAAAATTCCTGGAGATTTCAGAACTCAAATATATTAGAGATCTGAGCAATAAAAACTTCTGTCTTTGCACTTTAGTCCATTCAGTGCACCTAAAACTCTTGTATATCCTTTATTACATTGTCAAACGGTTCGGTTTGAACATGGAAGGCCAGATTGACCTTCTGACCTACAAAGATTTATCAGTGCTGGTCTATCAGTCAACTTAAATATCACAGTGAATTATCCAATAGAATTGATTGAATGCAGCTTAACTCTCACTGGTGTTAGAATAAAAGTGAGACTATAGAAAATGCAAAGATCGAGCATAGTAGGTTTTTCAGCATTGCAAATCTACCCTACTGATTTGTTTCTCAATTCCACTATCTGTCTTTGCACCATTTCCCTTAATATCTTTGACTAAAATAAATCTGCCTAACTCCTGAAAGCTCCAACGTTGCAGCATTCACAATGTTGTCAGGTGAAGACACTTCCAGATTCCTGACACATTTAATATAGGAAGTATTTTCTGATTTTGCTCCTGGTTATTTTAGTTCTAATTATAAGATTGTGTCCCTTCTTCTTTATAATCCAACTAAAAGTTATAGATAATTTGTACTTTCCCCTACCAAATCCTTATGTTACTTTCAATACCTCAGTAAGATCATCCCTCAACTTCCTTATCTCAAGGGAATACAAACCAAATGTATCCAATTTGCCCTCATAACTTAATCCACCAAACCTCCATAATTTGTCAGAATAGAACACAGACGAAGAAAGGAGAAATGGGATAATGATTAGGTAAAAAGCAATTCTAAAAGCGAGTTAAGAGGTAAATAAGTCAGAAAATAATAAGCATAATACATGGGAGAGATAGCAGGAGAGAGGGAGAAGTAATTTCATAGAATAAGGCTTAAAAAAGGAAAGTTATTGTTCTTCCTCTGTAATGGGTTGGCTTGAGATTCCAGCAGCAACAATTGCAAAAAATATTTCAGGAAAAAATGTCCTTAAATAGACAAATGCCTTTGAAACAGGATTTCCAATAATCACTTCCTTGCTGCCTCTGTTCACTGTGTACAACACTTCCTCAGCTACTTCCACTGGGTGAACACCATACGCCAACTTCCTGAAGAAAACTAAGCAGCATAAAACAAATAAAGAAACAATTAATGTGTAGGAAGGAACTGCAGATGCTGGTTTAAACCGAAGATAGACACAAAAAGCTGGTGTAACTCAGCGGGACAGGCAGCATCTCGGGAGAGAAGGAATGGGTGACGTTTCAGGTCGAGACCCTTCTTCAGGCTGAGTCAGGGGATGGGGAGGAGGAGATACAGAAATAAGGAAGTGTAAGGTGTGAGAACGAAACATCAAAGTGGGTGGAGATCAACGAAAATGTAGAATAGATCATTGTTAGCTAGGAGAAGGTAACAACAAAGCAAACTGAGATAAAGTGTAATCAGGGACAGTCAGACCAGTCGGAGAACTGGAAAGGGAGAGACATGGAAAAAGAAGGAAAGCAAGGGTTACTTGAAGTTAGAAAAGCCAATATTCATACCACTGAGGTGTAAACTGCCCAAGCGAAATATGAGGTGCTGTTCCTCCAATTTGTGCTGGGCCTCACTCTGACAATGGAGGAGGCCCAGGGCAGAAAGGTCAGTGTGGAAATGGGAGGGGGAGTTCAAGTGTTCAGCAACCGGGAGATCAGGTAGGTTTAGGCGGACTGAGTGGTGTTCAATTAACAATCAATCAAAAAACAATTAACATCTCTTCCAATTTAATTTTCCCTCTTAGCCCCGTGCTTTATTTCAGTAGTTATTCTCAAATTATAGCCTTCATAAAAGCGATTTTTCATGTTTGTTTCATTCATTAAAAATTGAATTTTAAATAATGCAGTATAATTCATGGAAGAGCAAAGGATATTCTCAATCTCCTTGATCATATGCATGGAAAAAAAGGATTAATTCCTCAAAAAACACTATCTTGGGGTTATTCATAATAATTCCATTGTTAAATGTTCCACAAACTAAAATCTTGCCCATTTTTGCATGTCATTATTTTATTTTTAAGCAATTTCTTGAAATTGAAACATTTCTGTATATATCTCTGACAAATCACATGCAACTAAATAAATTCAAGTCTTACTACTGAGTTAGAAAGATTGGTCACTTAGTATTGCAATCCACAGCGACTGTTATGAATGGTTTGTAATTATTAAAAATACCACATTTCCCAAATTGAGAATTGCTTTGAATCCCAGGGTGTGACTGATTGCAGTATTAGCTCTGAGACTTTGCAAATCACAGTTTAAATGTGCAAATATTGTATCCTGCTTGCATCCAGTTAAGATGGAAGGGAAGGCAGTTCTGCATACGACCTGAACCATTATCTCAACTAAACACATCTGCAAACTTATGGAAGCCAGAGTCAGCACCCCGCATAAAATGTTGTACACCCCTCTGCTACTGGATCTTCGACTTCCTAACCCACAGACCACAATCATTGAGGGTGGGTGACAAATCATCCTCTACAATCATTCTCACACTGGTGCCCCACATAGATGCGTGCTCAACCCTCTACTATACTCCTTATACTCCCATGAATGTGCAGCCAAATTCCAGTCCAACATAATCTACAAGTTCGCAGACAACACCACTGTAGTGGGCCGATGTCAAACAATAACGAGACTGAGTATAAAAAGGAGATTGAGAATCTTGTAACTTGGTGCCAAGCCTCTCCCTCAATGTCAGCAAGATAAAGGAGATTGTGATGTCTTCAGGAAACGAAGCAGTACACACACCCCAATCTATACTGATGGCACCGAAGCAGAGATGGTCGAAAGCTTCAAGTTCCTAGGTTTTAAATATCACCAGCTACATCAAAGCTATGGCCAAGAAAGCACACCAATGCCTCTATTTCCTTAGAAGGCTGAGGAAGTTCGGCATGTACCTATTACCTAACAACCCTCACCAATTTCTACAGATGCACGCTAGAAAGCATCTTTTCGGGATGCATCACAGCCTGGTTTGGGAACATCCAAGACCGTAAGAAATTGCAGAGAGCTATAGACGTATCTCAGACCATTGCACAAACTAGCCTCCCTTCCATTGACTCCATCCACCCTTCACACTGTCTTAGAAAGCCCACCAGCATAATCAAGGACTAGCCTCACCTCAGTCACTCCCTCTTCTCCTCTCTCCCATCAAGCAAGAGGTACAAAGATCAAAAACGCACACCTCCAGATTCAGGAACAGTTTCTTCCCAGCTGTTAACAGGCAACTGAATGGTCATTTAATTCGGCAGAGTGCAGTCCTGAAGTAGACTGCTTTATTGCCCCAACAATGTTTTTAATTTTTCATGCCACAGTATTACATCCACCTCCAACAAAGTTCCCATGGGAGTGCAGCTAAACTTCAAAATTAATGAGATACTGTAAGTATATCATGTATATCAATTGTAATTCTATAACCCAATGTTGTACAGTGACAGGTCAGTAGCTACTAATACTGGAGCCCAGTGTTACACAATATTCTACCCCAATGTTATAAAGTGAATGTCCTGTTTTCACACTGGCATTATGCCATGACGCACCTGCACTTGGAGGCATTGCATCCCAATCTATAACACTGGCTTAATCCATGATTATCTGGGGGAAGTAACTGTTTCCATCAGCACCGTATCCCTGATTTAGTGGGTACAGGTTTGTACTCTATCTGCACACTATAATATACTTGTACCCAGTAACACACCAATATACGAAAAGTATTTTATCCCAGTGTGAAAGAATGATAGATCATACCCAGCAATATTGTACCTGTCTTATTCAATGAATGTGTTGTAAATAGCAATACTGTACTGCTAAAGAGTGAAAGATCTGAACCCTATTATAGTGTCACATAGTGGTATTCAGTGACAGTATTATTCCCATCTGTACCGTACCCGTGTTATAAAGGAACAAACTGGATGTAGGCAGTGATAGACCTGGGCCCATCATCTTATATCCCTAAGAATAGAGCTGAATATGGTTCAGGATTTGGGCACACGCCTTATCAGATCTCTGGTTCCAGGTTTCATTTGATCTCCAGTCCTACGCTCCAGACGAGGCCTGCTCCCTGGGTCTCTGGCCCCAGTTACCCAGCTTGAACAAGGGACACTGGCAATAGTCAAATGTTGAACATGAGCAGAGATAAATTCAGAATATAGTTTTGCAGTCAAGGAAGTGCCTCATATTGACAAGGCTGAATTAATAATAACAAAGAAAGCTCAGTCTGGAGTCACAATATTTTCCAACCTCCACAGCCACAGTATTGCTTCATGACAGGGAGGAAGGCTTCAAGGCTCACAATGAATTGCATAATAACATCACAGTAACTAATTTTAAGATGTTTGGTTTGGCCTGGAGATCCCTATCCCTGCCCTACAGCCTTCTCTATGTTATTACAATTAATTTGACGTGGCATATCAAAGTCACGAGACAGCTCATTTTCCTAATAGCAGAACTATTATGCAGAACTGTTGACAACCCTAACCTTGTCAATTACCTTTCCTTTCGATCTCTCCCTCATTCCCTGTATCTGAAAATTGACATCATCTCTCACTATTCCCAACTCTAATGAGAGGTCATCGATCCAAATGCTACCTCCATTTGCCTTGCTGCTGATACTGCCTGAACTTTTTGTACATTTCCACATTTTCTTCTTTTATTTCACTTTCTAGCATTTGTGGCATTTTGCATTTGTAAAATTTCTTGCTCCTTGAAATACCAAAGCGAAATTATTTTAAAAATTAACTCAATTGCTCTGCGAAGGTAAAATTCCTAGCAAAATGAATTGGTCTTAACTGTCTGAAGTCTCAGGCTCAGTCACACCTGTGGATGCAGGATCTATTTCAATGCAAGGAATTTTCTTGCAGATAGATTTATTTCCCCCCTTTTTTTTTAATCTCCTGATCCAAGTGAATAATTATGATGGTTCTTACATTTCCAAATGGATGCCTCCCAATTCCCAGCTTCTGGCATTTGATGATAAGAACGGATGAATGTTGGGCTCACAGTGTTGACAGTAATGCCATATTCTGCAAATTCAGCCCGGAGGCAATCAAAAAAAGCTTGCAGTGCATGCTTTGAAGCAGCATCTTGAAAGAGATATAAAACATTGTCAGAATATTCTAAACTACAGCAAGATTTTAATAACTGTTCGAAATGGCAGAAATACTTCTTCCTCATTAATAATCAGTACGGGAGCACCTCAAGGCTGCGTGCTCAGCCCCCCTGCTCTACTCACTCTATACTCATGACTGTGTAGCCGGACACAGTGCGAACTCCATCTTCAACTTCGCCGACGACACCACCATTGTTAGATGAATTATAGATGGTGATCAGTCAGAGTATAGAAGTGAGATTGACCGATTGACCAAATGGTGCCAGCACAACAACCTGGCTCTCAATGTCAGTAAAACCAATGAACTGATTGTGGACTTTGGAAGAGGAAAGATGAGGACGCACAATCCTGTTTATTATGGTGGAGAGAGTCAAAAACTTCAAATTCCTGGGCGTGCATCTTTCCGAAGATCTTTCCTGGACCCAGCACACTGATGCAATTATGAATAAAGTACATCAATGCCTCTACTTCCTGAGAAGATTACAGAGATTTGGTATGTCAGAGAGGATTCTCTTGAACTTCTACAGGTGTACAGTAGAGAGCACATTGACTGGTTACATCATGGCCTGGTTCAGCAACTTGAACGCTCGGGAGCGGAAAAGACTGCAAATGGTTGTGACACTGCCCAGTCCATCACCGGCTCTGACCTCCCCACCATCTAAGGGATTTATCGGAGTCGCTGCTTCAAAAAGGCAGCCAGCATCATCAGACCCACACCATCCTGGCCACACACTCATTTCACCCCTGCCATCGGGAAGAAGGTACAGGAGCCTGAAAACTGTAACGTCCAGGTTCAGGAACAGCTTCTCCCCCACAGCCATCAGGCTATTAAACACAACAACCTCAAATAAGCTCTGAACTTCAATAGACATTATCATTATCATTATTATTATTATTATTGCACTACTATTGTTTATTTTTTGAGTATGGATGTGTATGTACTGTATATACGTATATATATATGTGTGTGTGTGTGTGTGTGTGTGTGTGTGTGTGTGTGTGTGTGTGTGTGTGTGTGTGTGTGTGTGTGTGTGTGTGTGTGTACACGTACTTGTGGGTATGTGTATATATACTTCTCTCTCTTTTATCATATTATTTTCAGTGTACTATGTTTACTTATTCTGTTGTGCTGCAGCAAGTAAGAATTTCATTGTTGTATCTGGGACTCATGACAATAAAACACTCTTGACTTGACAATTTTTAAGAAAGCACAATTGATCATTCATTATTTTTATCATATTAGCTTGGTTGAAATGCAGTGAAAGATTGTGTTAGCATGTAATACTGAATTATCCTATTAAAATACAACTCGAGGTTGTTATGTTAAACCTTAGTTAAGAACAAACTGCAGGTTATTCAGTCATTACATTTTCCACAGTGTCTAACGTCAAATTCCTGTATGAGCAGTAAGGTAAAGAATGGATGTGTTTCAACTCAGTGTTACTGAACCACAGGTCAGAAGAATGCTCCATGTTTTGCATGCAGTTAGTGTGATGTCTTACGCATGATATTTGCATGCACTGATATTTCCTTTTTATTTTATTAATGAACATACTGAGCAAATTCTGTGTAAATCTTACAGGCTGCACGGAATGGAAGTCCTAATTTTCCTTGGATACTGTTGACCAGCACAATTTGACCATTATGTCTAGCGATCATCGGTGGAAGAAGCTCTGTGAAGAAGAAGAGATGCTGTTCAACGACTAAAACAATCTGTGTCGAACTTATTGTAAATCCATATGTCTCTCGTGACATTGTCCACAAATGAAATGTTAAACATTACATCAATATGATTGAATTGACTCCTTTCAAATCCCGTTCCTTCAGGACTATAACATAATGGAATTACCTCATCTTATCTCACAATTATCCTTATTCTATTGCGGGGTTGTGTAGTCTGATCCTCCTACCATTATCTTCTTATGGTCTCTGTGATATTCCTGTTGTGGCGGCTCCCAAGAGTCGGGCCATTCCACCATCGAACCCTTCGGCACTAGTCCGGGGGCGGCCCTTAGCTACAGGGATAAAGGGCAGGTGTTTAGGTGCGATCTTTCTCTTGCAGACCCGACTGGTCAAGAGAACAACACCTAATAAAAGTCCTCCCGAAATACCTGGCTCCTCGCCTTCATTTCGGGCTTATCACTGCGCTACATTGGTGACCTCGATGCTCCATTGGTGTCATAATGAAGTCAAAGGACAGAGCCGCCCGGTCGTCCGCCTCACAGGCCGACCGGGCCCTGTCTCTCGACGCGGTCTCTGTTAAACTACCTACGTTCTGGACCGCCCGGTCTCGCGTCTGGTTTCAGCAGGCGGAGGCCCAATTCCAGCTGCGGGGCATTACAGCGGACGACACCCGCTACTTCTACCTGGTGGGGGCCCTCGACTAGGACACGGCCGGAGCGGTCACTCAGTTCTTCGAAGAGCCCCCCGGCGGCCGAGAAATACCTCGGCCTTAAGGAGCTCCTGCTCCAGGTTTACGGGCTCAGCCGGATCCTTCACATGGAGGGCCTAGATGACTGATGACCATCAAGCCTCCTTAACGATATGGTCGCGCTCCTGGATGGGCACACGCCGTTCCTCCTGTTTGAGTACACGTACCTGCATCTGCTGCCGGCCTACATCCGCCTGCAGCTCACTGACGACTCGTTCACTGACGCGCTGTGGATGGCGCACCGGGATGATGTCAGCGCGCTGGCTGTCACTCCGGCAGCACCCGATTCCCTCCAGTTGGGTGAGGGAGCCGTGGAGGGAGTGACAGCTGTGCTCCGGAGGCCTGTGTGATCGCCCCCCGTGGCCGTGGCGGATACCGCACCTGCAGTCCCACATCAGCAGGCTCCAAGCGCCACCGGCAGGAGGCACTGGTGCTATTACCACCAATGCTGGGGTGTTGCAGCACGACAATGCTGCCAGCCGTGCATGTTCCCGGGAAATGCCGGTGCCGGCTGCCAATAGTCCCCGCGGCTGCCAGCCAGATTCACCGTCTCTTCGCCTGGGATCGGCACACCGGGAGTTGCTTCCTCGTGGATACCGGGTCAGAACTGCGCATCCTGCTCCCTTCGCTGGCGGACATTCGTTCCGGTAAGCGGGGTACCATCCTCACCATGGCGAATGGCAGCCCCATCCGTACGTATGGGGTTCGCACGGTCCCGATCGTTTTTGGCTCCTGTCATTTCTCGTGGCAGTTTACCATCGCCGATGTCACCCAGCCGTTGCTCGGTGCCGAATTCCTCCGGGTTCACTCCCTCCTGGTGGATGTCAGGCGGCAGCGCTTGTTCACGCCGCAACGATGGAACCAATCACACTGCATCTGAGTGAGCCGATTGCACGCCCCCTGTCGTCCGTGGATTCCTGTTTTGCTCATGTCTTGACCGCGTTCCCGGACATCCTGGCCCCACAGTTCCGGTCACCAACTCCCGAGCACGGGGTGGTGCATTTCATACCAACTACCAGCCCAACCTTCCACGCACGAGCACGCTGACTGCCACCTGATAAGCTACGTCTGGCATGGTAGGAGTTCCGCTCGATGGAGTCCTTGGGGATCGTCCGCCCTTCGAACGTGGCGCCAGAGGGTTTTCGACGTGATCCATGGGCTGGCTCACCCATCCATCCGGGCGACAACGGCACTTGTGGTTGCTCAGTCCATGTGGCACGGTCTGCGCAAGCAGGTTGGCCAATGGGCCCGCACCTGCATTCTGTGCCAGACGGCAAAAATCCAGCGCCATGTCCGGACCCCCCTCCAGGAGTTCAGTCTATCACACCGGCGGTTCGACCACCCCCACGTGGACATTGTGGGGCCTCTCCCGTCGTCCCGGGGCATCGCCCACCCCCTCAATTGTGGACCACTTCACACGGTTGCCGGAGGCCATATCGCTGGCCGATACTTCGACAACTACGTGCGCTCGTGCGCTGGACTGCTCGCTTTGGGTGCCGGTGGACATCTCCTCAGACCACAGTTCACCTCTGAGCTGTGGTCGGCCATGGCTCACCTGTTGGGTGTGCGGCTGCATTACACCACACCGCAGGCAAACAGCCTGGTGGAGAGGTTCCACCTCAAGGCAGCGCTGAAGGCGCGACTCTCTGGCCCGGACTGGATGGACGAACTGCCGTGGGTCTTGCTGGGCATCGGAACTGCGCATAAGGAGAACTTGGCCTCATCCTCAGCGGAGCTCGTTTATGGGTCGCCACTCACGGTGCCCAGGGAGTTTCTGCTGTCAGCACCGGGGCAGCAGGGAACGCCCTCATCCACCCTACAGCGCCTTCATGAGCGAGTTGGCAGGCTCGCACCCGTGCCGACGTCCCGCCATGGGACATTCCACCCGCATGTGCCATCAGCCCTCCGGGACTGCCCTATGTTTTCCTGTGCCATGACGCCCACCGGACGCCGCTCCAGAGGCCGTATGAGGGCCCATTCTGAGTGCTGGAGCACGGACAGGCCACCTTTGTGGACATGGGGGTGCTGGAGCGTGGACATGGGGGTGCCGGCCGGATGTCGTGTCGATTGACCGGTTAAAGGCGGCACATTTGGACATTGACCAGCCGGTGCTGGTTGCCCAGCCTCGGCCGTGAGGTCACCCCTCTTCGCGGCTCCCTCCACCTGTGCCTCCGCCGGCCCCTCTGTCGGCCGACTTCCGTACGCGGTCCGGTCGGGTTGTACCCCGTTTCGTGCCTCCTGTTCTGGGGGGGGGGGGGGGTTCTGTGGTGGCTCCCAAGGGTTGGGTCATTACACTGTCGAACCCCTCGGCACGAGAATGGACTAGTCCCGGGATGGGGATAAAGGGCAGGGGTTTAGGCGCAATCTTTCTCTTGCAGACCCTACTGAACAAGAGAACCACACCTAATAAAAGTCCTCCCGAAATACCTGACTTCTCGCCTTCATTTCGGGCTTATCGCCGCGCTACACTGTGAATAATTCTCATTTCATACTCAAGATATCAATCGGAGTAATTAATTTCATATTTTCTACATCCTGGGTAATCAATACCATCTCACATATACATTATCTGTTCTGTCCAGTACCCTGTGTATTTATTCAACAGCCTGTAGTCATGAATGTTGTATTGATTACTATTTTCAGGGTTTAAACCAAGTTGATTACATTTCTAACTGCTGAAAAGCAGTTGGGAACTTCATTTCTAACTCATTTGGCATTCAGGTAAATACACCTTTAAACTAAACTACATCTCTAAACTAAAATAAACTAAAATTAAGTTCTAGGAACTTAATTACTATGTACAAGCCCATTTGTTGACCAAAAGCTTCCCTGGTTGGAGTTATTTCATTTCCAGTTTTATCTCTGCCCTCCACCTTCCCCGTTCATTTAATTATCTGCCCCAATATTCCATGCATGTCTCTGGGTTCCATATGTTTATTTTAAATTCAATTTGATTCTTGAGGAAATTAAACATTGTGGATTTGATAGCACAATTAAATATTATTTTCACCATGTAAGAAAATGTTGTTTTATCATCTCACTGGCACTAAGGTTAATGCAACAGGATACCTTTGGTTAGAGAAATGGGTCCAAAATAATTAGCATCCATTATCTTCTTGTCCAATTCCAAAGGGACATTGAGGGCACCTCCTTTAACTTTCAGACTGCTGTTGTTAATGAGCACATCCACACACCCAAATGATTCAAGGATTTCCTTGGCTTTCTCAGGGATGCTCTCTGTGTCACTTAGATCCAAAAGCACTATCTTTGGACTGAATGTCTACAAAACAAAAAATCACCAATTAGTTCTTCTTGTATTGCAGCTGCATTCAAGATCCCAATAAAGAGTTTCTACACTTTGATAAAAATTGATTAAATGAAAAAAATATCACGAAATACAAAACAAGTAAATTTACTTTTATTCCATATAAAAATCTTGTCGCATACGAGTGCAGCTGACCGCCATGTTAGTGCAGTTACATTTGGTAAATATATTTTTACTGACATATTTTAAATAATTATTTTCTCCTCCGGCTTTATTTGCAGGCAGGCAGAGATGCTGATCAGGGAATCTGTGACTTTCCACAAATTGGCGATACAGTGTAATAAATACATGTTAAAATTGCACGTGAAATTCTATCACCATGAAATTCCCCTCAGCACATAACATCTAAGCGAGGACATCTTTTTTTTCCATGACTGCTGGTCAAAATCCAAGAAATTGCTAACTAACAGTACACTAGGATTACAGTTGCCATGCAGACTGCACAGATTCACGAAGAATGCTCTTATTTGATGCACTTCAAGTAAGTAGTAAATGCTGGCATTCTCTAAATATTTATTTAAAGTAGTTTCTCACCTGTGTATAAATAGTACCCAGAAATGTGGTACAAGTTTGTTACATCAACATAGTTTCCTTGAATTTTATACCCTGCAAATATCTGGCTCTATATACTGCATTCTTCACAACATATTGATATGTATTTATTTTGTTCCCTTTTTTATCTGTGATAGTGTCCTGCTAATCAGTTTTGCCTTTCACCTCGGTTTTTTTCTTTTTAAATAAATTTGAAATGACAGTGCGCCACGTTTGTATCTAAATATAATCTAGTTTCTTGTAGTTCCACCAGCATTTTGCGTTTTGCTGTTTGAAATCAATGCTGTAATTGTCAGGAAGACAGATGTGGACAATACTCACCTGGCTCGGGTCTGCAACATCAAGTAGGGCCTCTTGCAGGGCTTCTAACTTATCCCAGTCATTGCCACACAAGACCACACGGCCTCCTCCACTGTGAAATACTCTGGAGCATTCTGTTGAGTGTTAAAAAGCAAAGGACTGATACAAAGTAAATTTTTATTTTAATCCAATGTAAATGTTGGTTTCTAATTTTGGAGGCTCTGACAACCTGAAACATTTGTATACGTTGGGTATGCAAGCAGATAATGTCACTGTGCCTAGTCACATGTGACAATAAAGTATTCCATTCCATTCCATTAATTGTTTCTCTTCCAAAGATGCCGTCTGAGCTGCTGTGTATTTTCAGTGTTGTTTGTTTTAGTTGAATCCTTGTTGGTACCTATTCTGTACCTGGGTAACAGTAGGTCAGATCCTATGACATCAGCCTTGTCTCATTATTAGCAGACTCATCTTTAAATCAAAGGTTATAGGTTCAAGTCCCACGATAGAGATTTCCATGGCGTCGTAAAGAGTCTACGTGACAAAATAGCTCATTTGGCTGGCTTCTCTGATATTTGCTGCTATTTATGCTCCACAAAAGCTTCTTCATCTATCCATAACTATATCTTTTTTTCCTTTCTTTTTCATACACCTACCCAGCTTCCACTTAAATGCATCAACATTATTCACTTTTACTCTACCTAATAATCTTTTATTTTAAGCAACATTTGAATCAAAACATTTCCTCCAAATTTATTGATGGTTAATTTATGTGTGTTTATTTTTTTGCCTTCTTCAAAGGCAGAAACATCTCATTTATACCTACACTATCGAACACTTCACTGGTTTTATATGCTTGTATCAGGTCACCCTGAACCTCCCTGTTAAAAAAACCTGCTGAAATTCTATTGAAATACATGACTATTTTACACTTTAGTTTTGGTATCGTCCGCCTAAATCTTTTTTTTTTCACAATTCCCATTGTCTCTATGTCCAGAACTCCAAACTAGTGTATTTACGTACACAATCTATGTTGTCACACCATTGAAGGACTGGTGAACCTGCTATCTTTCAAGTGAGATCCTTCAAGGCCTTTCTGCAAGTGAACTTAAAAGAGTTTTCAGCGCAATTTCTCACTCTGGAAACCTACACATTTTTATTACTTTCCTTCAAACATCTGTCTACTCCCTCGATTTGTGAACCATTGGTTCAATCATTAAAATTACTTGCAAATTGTTTGTCACTAGTATGTGTAGGATAGTATTAATGTGTGGGAATCGTTGGTCTGCATGGACCCGGTGGGCCAAAGGGCCTGTTTCTCTAAACTAAACTAATTATGTTTCTTAACTATTTGCTTGTAGACATGCTTACTGTGTACTCAACCTTTTGATGTACCTCATCAATTTAGGTCCCAACATTAGATACATAAAAGCAAACAATAATGTAGGACTACGGCATCCTTTATTCATAGAACATCACACGTTGGTTGCCATGAGCAGGAAAAGAGGACTGTGTATCCAAATATAGGCTTTACAACTGTCCAACAGGCTGTTTGATCAACCCTATATATAGTTTTAAACCATTTATGCTGATGAAAAACTGCCTGGCTGACACAGATATCAACTGTCAGTGTTCCAAGGGTGTTCTCGTGCTTTTTTAATACGTAGATGTATAAGTAACAGACATGAACTAAATTGGCAAATCTGGGAGAGAATTTTGTCTTTATCCAAAGGACTAAATACATGCAATACTGTCATCCATTCTCAATATTCAGTTCCACTGAGTTCAATGAGGTTGCAAGTGAGAAGGTGAGTAAAACCACCATGTGACGTTCCCAAAGTGTTTAGTGCCAATGACCAAAAATAATTTCACCCCCCACGAGTTCAAGTTTTTTTTAAAGCTACTGTATGGCATTAGTTCAAACCTTGGGACCATCATAATGAACAATTTTGGCATTCAATCTTGGTATTCAATCTTGTGAATCCTGGAGCTATAATTAGCAATGTTACAAAATTTTGAGATTTAAAAAATCAAGTCTGTAATTTATCCCATCAGATAAAGCATAAAAATAAGTTTAATTTGACACCTAATTCACTTTCATATCTCAAGTATTTAAAAAGTTATGGCCATTTTCATACTCGGAAATGAGCATCTTGTTCCCTATTGATTTTCTATGGACATAACAAAAAAGTTGTGATCGTGAACAGTCAAAAGCCCATAACTTTCTTAAAAATTAAGAGAACTGAATGAAATTTTCAGTTATCATAGATTGAAGCATTCTGAAACAAATATAAAATAATCTTACTTGGATGACCTGAAATTAAAGCATATAATTAGTTAGTTACCTAATTGTAGCTAATTTCAGACTTCAATTACTAGATCTAAACATCTATCCATTTCTTAATAAATTATTAACATTTTTAAATAGCCTAAATGTCCAAATAATATTCACAAATAATTCACAATAAAACATGATTTTTAAATCTCATTTACATTAATTTATAGACCAAATGGAAGGAATTCAGTGTTCAATTGCTGTAAATAAATGCCCATTTAAATCAGCTTTCTAGTAGGATCCTGTGGAACGCGCTGGTTTAGAACGTTCACATTGCGGTAGATTTGTGCCCCAAATGCCCAGAAAAATACTGCGCGATATAATGGGCCCAAATTGAGCTACTCGCAATATTAAATTTTGTATAAAGGGATCTTTAGAAGCCCTTTTTAATGTAAAAATATACAACCTAACTTCTGCTATTTGCTTTATGAGACTCTGCGGTTGCTGACGGTCGCGGGTTTAGAGATTGATTTTTAAACTACTATAACTATTATACGAGGCCTTTAAACCTAATAATAGCCTTTGCGACGGGGTCTTCCAGCGATTTTTCGTTAATAATTAACTAGGCTGAACATCTTCGATTTGAACAGCCTAGAGAAAATCGCGTTTTAAACCCGCCCCCTCTAAACGGCGCCAAAATCGCGCACACGGGCAGCGGCAGATTTTCAAAGACGCTTCAGGTAGGCTTTGCAACATACCTACTATAATCAGGCTTTTAAGATGATCTGTATGAAAGATTAAAGATTTTATAGAAACATAAAATTCTTAAGGGATTGGACAGGCTAAATGCAGGAAAAATGTTCTCGATGTTGGGGGAGTCCAGAACCAAGGGTCACAGTTCAAGAATAAGGGTGAGGCCATTTAGGACTGAGATGAGGAAATACTTTTTCACCCAGAGAGTTGTGATTCTGAGGAATTCTCTGCCACAGAGGCCAATTCGCTGGATGTTTTCAAGAGAGTTAGGTGTAGCTCTTAAGGCTAATGGAATCAAGGGATATGGGGAGAAAGCAGGGACGGGCTACTGATTTTGGATGATCAACCATGATCATATTGAATGACGGTGCTAGCTCAAAGGGCCAAATGGCCTACTCCTGCATTTATTTTCTATGTTTCTATGTTTCTATGAAGAGGTTCAAGGTAAAAACCACACAAAACAAAATTGGTCTGCCAAATCTACAGACCCTGGAATGTTTAAGATAAGGGAAAATTAGCAAGCATATATCAGATACTGAGAACTTAATAAACTGGCAAGCCTGAAGGTATATTACGGGTAGGGTTTTGAATATATTTTTACTCATAGGATGCACAAAATAAGGGGCTGATGTTGATATTGTAATTAAGGACATTGAGTGTGAAATGTTCATTAGAGTAACTTCAGTAAAAAAGGATGCATTAAGGGGTTTGAAATCTTTGAATATTGATAATTTGCCAGGCCCAGAATAAATAATTCTCAGGTTGTTAAGAGAAGCAAAGGAAGAAAGTCAAAGAGGATCTGACTACAATTTTTCAATCATCTCTAGCTATTCATAGGAAGTGATTTCATAGGTACAGAGGTCTGATAATGTAAAACCATTGTATGAAAAGGCATTGTATGAAAAATGTGAGCCTGCCTATGAAAAGGGAGGCAGGCTCACACCAAATAATTACAGGCCAATTTGTTTTACTTTGATGGAGTACAAATTATTGAAATCCACTCAAGCGAACACTTTAAAAAATTGATTTTTTTAAAGGCATAAGGTAATCAGAGACAATTGAGATGGATTTGCTCAGAGAATACCTGTACTTTGTCTGACCAATAAGTGAATTTAAAACAAGTAACTGGAATGGTCCTGCAAGATTATTGTATAAATAAAATGGTAAAAGCAGAAAATTATGGAAATATTCTTATTGTAAAGAATAATCAATATAATCTACAGGCCGATTTAGTCAAAAATTTAACTCTATTTCTCTCTCCACAGTTGTTTCCTGTTCTGTTGCACACCCCCCGTGTTTTCTGACTATTTCAGATTTCCCTCATCTACCGTTTCAAAATATTTAATGCATATGACCATAATGGCAGTAGGGACTATCTATTAATGACATGGCATTTGGCCGCAATCTGTGCTCACAAGGGCTATCTGCATTTACCAAATGGCCTGATATCCAATACAGTCGGGGAAAATAGACTACTGGTGGGCTTAACTCACTAATTGCGCTGCAGAACTCAACAGAGCAGGTCGTAACATGCATGGTGTTTTATTGTCCATTGCACAAATTCGCCAACACGTGTTCAACCCTCATCTCCAACTTTAAAACTAACCACTGAAAAGGTGGAGCAAAGGAATTAGAAGAAAGGAGGGGTCTCTCTGGGTTGTCCACAACCACCAAATCCAAACAGCAGGTAAATGCCCATCTTTGGAAGCCGGTTGAATTGGTGGCATGGACTGACATACAAATGAAGGAATAAAGTCTGAGAGAGAGAGAGATGGACAGGGAGGATTAATCAAATGAATAGGTTTACCAACATCCTATCTTGGATTCTCCTCAACACAACTTTAAAGGGAAATTAGCTGTCCAGTACAATTAAAATATGGAATGCCATTTTTCTATTCAATTTTTCTGAACTGCACATATCAAGTCCTGGGATGGTCTCAAACAGAATGATTCCAGGACAACACGGCATAGAAATTCATTTGTATAAATCCAAAACAATTTTCCAACCAACACAAAATTGGTTTAATGACTAACTTTCTGAATATCTTACATCCATCAAGAAATGTATCCCCTATTTTTTTGCTGAACATTTTATTTGCCTTCATACCTTTATTCAAACATAAAACTCCCAAATTAAAGTCAGTGTTTAAGCAACCCAAAAGTTTATCTGCAGTAAGCTTTACAAACTCCTACATCTGAAACTAAACTGTTCCTATATGCTCGCAGAGAAGACAGGATTTGCTCATTCTGTTGCCGTTGCATCAGATTCGTGATTAGTACGGGTGTCAGAGGTTATGAGAAGACAGGAGAATGGGGTTAGGAGGGAGAGGCAGATCAATCATGATTGAGTTGGAGAGTAGACTTTATGGGCCGTATGGCCTAATTCTACACCTATCACTTATGATCTTATGAACACATTCTTTGTCCTTGAGATTTGTGCCTTCTTCAACCACAAATGCAACTTTACACCTTGATTGCCCTGGAAATCAGAGTCCATCACTTAATGTTCACAACCTAGGGATAGTCCCAGCATACCATGGTGTTCTCCACCACATCTCATAAAATACTGTTGACTGCTACATTAGGGCAGCCACTCTTATTCCAGTTAATTTGTCCCACGTGTCACATGGGCCTTTTTTGCAATCAAGATTCATAGAACATAGAACGGTACAGCACAAGAGCAGGCCCTTCGGCCCACAATGTATATGCCAAACATGATGTTAAGACCGTGACACAACCCACATCCCTCCATTGCCTGCATATCCACATACAAAAGTCTTTTAGATGCCACTAACGTATCTGTTTAAACCACTACCCCTCCAGTGCGTTCAAGGCACTCACCACCCTTTGTATTAAACATTTGCCCTGCACATCTCCTTTAAACTTTGCACCTCTCACCATAATGCTATGCCCTCTAGTATTTGATTTTTTCATCCTGGGAAAAAGATTCTGACTCTCTACCCTGTCTATGCCTCTCATAATTTTATGTACTTCTATCAGATCCCCCCGCAGCCTCTGATATTCCAGAGAAAACAATTCAAGTCTGTCCAACCTCTCCCTGAAGCTAATACCCCTAATCCAAGCATCATTCTGTAAACTGCATCCTTTCCAAAGATTCCCCATCCTTCCTGAAATGGGGCGAGAAGAAGTGCATGCAATATTCCAAATGTGGTCAAACATCCTAAAAGTCCTATAAAAAAAATTAACATAACTTCCTTACTCTATCACTCAATGGCCTGACATACGAAAGTTAGCGTGATAAGAAATGGCCTTCTTTACCACTCGGTCTAATTGTGTTGCCATTTTCAGACCATTATTGACTTGAACCCAAGATCCTATACTTCAATGCTCCTGAGGGT
This sequence comes from Amblyraja radiata, assembly GCF_010909765.2. NCBI lineage: Eukaryota > Metazoa > Chordata > Chondrichthyes > Rajiformes > Rajidae > Amblyraja > Amblyraja radiata. The sequence goes on from NC_045981.1 coordinate 22,823,542, forward strand.
CAGGCCATTAATTGTACACTAGACTAAGTGGGACCCGTTGGGTCCTCCAAGCATCTCACGGGAGGGCTGGTCCCCCAACACAATGTTCCACCTCTCCACCAATTCCAATATTGGTGGCCAGTGGGGGGGGGTGGGGGGGGGGCTTTCTGGAGTACTAGTATGGGTGTTGTGGGCTGAAGGGACTGGTTTCAAGAGGGCTAGTATGGACATTGTGGGCCGAATGGATTATTGGGCTGGCGGCTCATCACTCAAGCCTGTTATGCTGGAAGCTCACTCACTCACGACTGGTGGGCTGGCAAATTCATGTGCAGTTTCTTACCATTCCAAGCAGGGTGCAAGGCCAACAAATTCAAGTGCAGTTTCATACCACTTCAAGCAGGGTGCAAGGCCACTAAAGTCAGCAAGTCATGACCTCTCCCTCCTCCATCTTGCAGAGACGGAGCCACGCCCACACTTCTGGGTTTTATAGTCCCTCCCTTCCTCCCACCAGAAGGGGTGTGGCCTTCATGGCATGATTGACTGGAGAGAGAATCTCAACATTTTTTAAACACTAATAACTCTTTTATTTTTCATCGATGGGAAAAATCCTCAGCACCTGATGAGGGGGACTCTGAGTAAGATGGCCTAAAATCACAGCCGTATGTGGTAGCGTTTATTCTAAAATCAATATAAAGCGCAAACAGGAAGATTAGACTTTTAATTATATAGAAGGCAACGTAACTTTAATTAGGCAAGGCAACTTTAATTAGGTAAAGCAACTTTAATTAGGCAAGGCAACTTTAATTAGGCAAGGCAACTTTAACTAGGCAAGGCAACTTTAATTAGGCAACACAGCTTTAGCATTTCCAAACCAAAGGCAACACAGCTTTGGCATTTCCAAAACAAAGGCAACACAGCTTTGGCATTTCCAAACCAAAGGCAACACAGCTTTAGCATTTCCCAACCAAAGGCAACACAGCTTTAGCATTTCCAAATTATATTTTCAAACCATATTAAGGTCAGTAAAAGCACTCACAGTTTAGTAGACATATGTTCAGTGTTATTCACAGCTCAGACTGAGAGATGTGACCCACTCGCTCCCCCATCTTGCAGAGACTGACTGAGGCACTCAACACTTCCGGGTTTTATAGTCCCTCCGGAAGGGGTGTGGCCTTCAGGAGAGAGAATCTCAACATTTTTTAAACACTAATAACTCTTTTATTTTTCATCGATGGGAAAAATCCTCTTGTCCTGCACAGCGGAGGGGGGCTCTGAGTTAGCTGGCCAAATTTCACAGCGGTAAGTGGCAGCGTTTTTTCTAAAATCAATATACAGGACAACAGAAAGTGGTCAAGATCAGACTATTAGTAATATAGATTTTCCCCTTAGATTTGACCCTCCACAATGCAACACCTCTCATGTGCTTTGAGTAAACTCCATCTGCCATTTCTCCACCGATTGCTGTAGCTGCTTTAAATCCTGCTGTATACTTTGACAGCCTTCCTCACACTCCAGCAATCTTGGTGGCATCTACAAACTTACTAACCAGCCCATCTACATTTATGTCCAAGTCATTTATATATCTTCTACATACTATTAAAAGTCTTGTTGTGTGTGTGTGTGTGTGTGTGTGTGTGTGTGTGTGTGTGTGTGTGTGTGTGTGTGTGTGTGTGTGTGTGTGTGTGTGTGTGTGTGTGTGTGTGTGTGTGTGTGTGTGTGTGTGTGTGTGTGTGTGTGTGTGTGTGTGTGTGTGTGTGTGTGTGTGTGTGTGTTGGTATCTACGGCAAAACGGTACATGGTAGCACTAACATTTTTGCAGAACCTTACTCAGCTTTTTCCCGTCGTCACCCTTGTCAAGTTTCCTTCAGATTTGATGTTATATTTTGGGTTATTGATATTTAAAGGTTTAAAAATATTTTAATTGTTAAATCCTTGCAGCCCCAGCTTCCAACAAACTTCCATACAAAGTTGCGATCCAGGAACACTCTGTGCTTCCACCAAGTTTTCACCTGAATGGAATCTCACAGTCCCCTGACATTTGCAACAATGTTGCCAATGTTGCCAACACTTAATCCTGCTCCTGCCAGCACCTGAGGGGGGAAGGGCCAGAGGAAGTGGAATTGGCATTGGAAGCAAAGATTATAAATATATATATAAAGCTCCTCTATAATCTTTGATTGGAAGTGCTGCGGGAGGTAGAGGAAGTGCAATTGGAATTTTTTTTTAAAGTCCAGTGCTGGGGGTTATGGGTGAGTGGTGGAATATTGTGTTGGGGGAACGGGTTGCATTGGGGGACCAGGCCTCCCATCTGACAGGGACCAAGAAACCACTTGGTTCTTGGTTTCTTGGTCCTCCAAAATATTCCAAATGGAATTTAAACTGGAGGTGGTGAAGGGAGGGCTTGGTCTAGTATATCATAACTAGCATTGGTATCAGCACAGATTCCTGCTGAACTTCACAGGTCACAAACCTCCAGCCTGTATTTCTTCCTTCCAATCCTCTATTTTCTATCAGTAAGCCAATTCCAAATCCATATAGCAACGTCACTATTAATCCCGTGTAATCCCGTGTATCTTAATCATCTAGATCAGCCTACCATGGGGAACTTTATCAAATGCCTAACTAACATACATATGGACAGTATCCACTGCCGAAGCTCACAGGCCTATAACTCCCTGGATTCTCTCTACTTTCTTCAAATATTTTGACAAATATTTTCATCAAGGCTCCCGCAATCTCCTCTCTTGCCTCTCTCAATAATCTGTGAATAATCCCATCAGGTCCTGGGGATTTATCCACCTTAATGCTCATCAAGAATCCTAACACCTCGCTCTCCTTAATCTCAAACTGTTCTTGTATACCAATATTCACCACACTGATCTCTCTGTCTTCCACATCCTTCTCCTTGGTGAAAACAGATGTAAAGTACTTGTTTATTAACGTGCCTACATCCCCAAACTCCAAGCACAAATTCTCTCCTTTATCCTTGAGCAGCCCTACCTTCTCCCTGGTTATTCACATGTTTATAATATAGCACTAAAGAGTTTGGGGTTTTTCTTTAATCCAACTCTCCTGTTTCCCCTTCTAATCGCCCACTTGTTCTTTCCTCCCTTCTTTATATTCCTCAAAGACCTGTGACTGATTCCAACCTCTTAAACCTTGCATGCGCTTCCTATTTCCTTTTACCATAATTTACAACCTCTTTGGTCATTCAACATTCCCTGACCTTCCTTACCCCTCCTCCTTACTGGTACACACTGATCCTGCGTTTTGAGGATCTGGCCTTTAAACGACTCCCACATATCATCTCTGCACTTACCCAATAACAATTGCTCCCAGAGTACCCCCTCCCCACAGTTCATGTCCAATAACATGGTAGTTTGCCTTACTCCAATTTAGCACCTACCTATTGGATCTCATTTCCCAACACAAGGTCCAGTGTGTTCCCTTCTCGGGCTGGACTATTCACATACTTTTTCAAGAAACTCTCTTGGATACACTGCATAAAATCTGCCCCGTCCTAGCTTTTGGTACTACGCAAATCCCAGTCAATATTGGGAAAGTTAAAATCACACACTAAAACAACTCGGTTGCTTTGCCATCTTTTGGTAATTTGTCTACATATCTGTTCCTCCATTTCCCGCATGCTATTGGGGATTTACAGTTCAATCTCTTTAGAGTGCTTGAATTTCTATCATTTCTAATCTCCACCCATACTGCTTCAGCAGAAGAACCCTGCAGTATGTCTTCTCCAAGTGTTGCCATGATAGTCTCCCTGATTATTAGCGCAACTTCTCCATCTTTTGTCTCCCTCTCAATCACATTTGAAACATCAAATCTCAGAACATTGAGCTGCCAGTCATGTCCATCCCACAACCATGTTCCCACAATGGCTACAACATCATAGTCCCAAGCATCAATCCAGGCTCTGTTCATCTGCCTTCTCCACAATTCTCCTTTCATTGAACGAAAAACACCACAGCCCTTCAGTCACCATATTCTTTCACCTGTTTTTCCTTTGAGACTTACAAGTCCTAATCTCTACTTTCCCCAACACTCTTTCTAATTTCTAACTGCTCTGGTTCCCACCCCCCTGCCTCTCCAGTATATACCTTCCTGACTAGCACTTGCAAACCTTCCTGCAAGGATGTTGGTCCCCTTCCAGTTCAGATGCAACCCATCCCTCTTGTACAGGTCACCTCTTCGTTGGACCTTATCCCTTTTCCTACCTTTGTCCATTGTGCCTATGGACACAACAATTTCTGGCTGCTCCCCCTCCCCTTTGGGAATGTTCTACAACCACTTGGAGATGTCCTGGACCCTGGTACCACGGAGGCCACACACCAACCTGGAGTCTCATTTGCTGCCACAGAATCTCCTGAGTGTGCCCCTAACTCCTTTCACTATGGCTATGTCTGAAATTTCCCTTCCCAACTGTGTTTCAAAACCAGCCTCAGCACTGCTGCTGCTACTACTGCTACTGTTTTCCACTGACTGGACCCCCACCACAGTATTCATAGGAGCATACGTGTTGTCAAGGGGAATGACCCCAGTGGATTCTTGCACTTTCTGCCTCCTCCCTTTCCTAGTGGGCACCCATCTATTTCCTGGATATATCTTTCATGTTCGTTTTCTAGGTCTGCATGAAAGTCTGCATGAAAGTCTGAGAGTTTTCAAAGTACAACAGAAGTCTTTAATATATTACTCAATGCTGGCAGCAAGACAAGTCAAAAAGGCTGCACAAAAAACACACAGACAGACAGGAGCAAAGATCCTAGAGGAGCGCTCCTCTAGTATCTTTGGACAGGAGAAAAGCTCCTCTAGTATCTTTGGACAGGAGAGAACTATATACAAAACATCTCCCTTTGTCCTGTGCAGTGCCACCTGCTGCACGGGAGGAGCAACGGGTCCTCTGACGCCACAGTCCACCAAACATCACATTCCCCCTTTCCAGTTTGAACGTCTCTATTTGGCTGGACCTCGCTTCACTCTTTTTTTCCAGCCTTTTATGTGTTTCACAACTCTTGCTAAAGGCTCAGAATCAACAGAGTTTACCTCAGTGTTCTTTTTTGAAGAGATATCAGTATTTGCTTTATCTGTATATGGTTCTTTCTCCACTTGGCTGTAGTTTTTTCTCGGTGGTCATCAGCGTTTTGGATGCAAACGCGATTGGTTCTTCCTTGCCGTTCAGCACTGTTTGGGAGATTACAGCTCCAAGACCAGACGGCGATGCATCGGCGGCCAGCAAAATCAGCTTCGATGGGTCATAGTGGACCAAACACAAGTTCTGGGCGAGCATCTCCTTCAACCTGGTGAATGCATGGTCACACTCTTTGGACCAGTGCCATTCGACGTCCTGTTTTCGCAGGTTGTTCCGTGGTACAATCCGTGGTAGATGACAATGCCATAGTTGATCCATTGTAGATCAAGGCGTTCATGTCAAGTTTGAAAGCTTGGATCCAGTCGATGGCGCACAGGGATGTACCTTCTTTACCAATGACGATCAGCGGCAACATCTGTGTCATACCATTACAGGAAACGGCGACAGTGCATTTGCCTTTCGTGGGAATGGGCTGTCGTCCATATCCTTTCTCTCTCCCTGAACAAAGGTTTAGTACAATTAGGGTTACCTGATACTAGATGGTTAGTATCTTGGCAAGGGTTACATTTTCAAGAGAATCGTTTGAAGAAACCATTTCATAAAGAAGATGCAAAATTTGAGGATATAAAAAATGAAGAGACACCAGACCATGAAAATTAGTGTCAATCTTCCCATAACTTGACCGTTGCAAACACATCCTGCACTACAACCTCTGGGATCTTTGTATTCCTGCAATTCTGGCCTCTTGTACATCCCTGACTTTACTCATTCCACCACTGATAACCGTGCCTTCAACTTCTGGATTCTAAACTTTCAAAGTTCTCCCACAACCTATAGACATTTCATAAGTTCATAAGTTCTAGGAGCAGAATTAGGTAATTCTACTCCGCCATTAAATCATGGCTTTTCTATCTTTTCCTCTCAACAACATTCTCCTCCATATGCCCCATAACCCCTATCAGCATTTCTACCACGCTATCCCATTTCCTTAAGAAGATTTTAACACCAACTTCTGATCATCCATCCTAGTATCTGTTGACATGTAAATTGTGTAAAATATAATTCAAAAAACAATTTATTATATTAAAAGCATTATGTGAATGCAGTTTGTTTTATAATTTATTTATTTTGCATGAAAAGAGTCCACCTAAAATCTAGGGCCAATTATCAAAGAACACTTGATTGCTTACCTTTCCCAAAGCCTGATACAGCATCAGTTATCACAACCACTTTGTTCCTCACAGCTGATTTGGACATCAGACGCATTATTCGCTTGTAAATATAAACAATGCCAGCAATGCCAATCACCAGTATAGGGAGAATCAAAAAAGCCAGGATACCCATTTCTCTGCAATTAGCAAAAGCATAGAGAATAGTATCATTAATACACATTATAATACACATTATAAATGCAATAATGTTATTGCGAGAAACAGTTATGAATCTTCGCAGTTCTCTATTATGTAAGGTGGGTGGTCAGTCAATTACGACATTCAAGGCTGAGATCCAATAGATTTTTGGACTACAATCTGGAGCGCAGAAGGTTAAGGGGGGACTTGATAGAGGTCTTTAAAATGATGAGAGGGATAGACAGAGTTGACGTGATCAAGCTTTTCCCTTTGAGAATAGGGAAGATTCAAACAAGAGGACATGACTTCAGAATTAAGGGACAGAAGTTTAGGGGTAACATGAGGGGGAACTTCTTTACTCAGAGAGTGGTAGCGGTGTGGAATGAGCTTCCAGTGGAAGTGATGGCAGCAGGTTCGTTGGTATCATTTAAAAATAAATTGGATAGGCATATGGATGAGAAGGGAATGGAGGGTTATGGTATGAGTGCAGGCAGGTGGGACTAAGGGAAAAAAGTTGTTCGGCACGGACTTGTAGGGCCGAGATGGCCTGTTTCCGTGCTGTAATTGTTATATGGTTATATGGTTATACAATGAAATTGAGGGATATGGGATTGGGAAGAGAACCGAATTGTACATTTGCCGCAATCCCATTGCTTTATCGAGCAGGTTCCTGGCCAAATGCGCTACAACTGCTTCGATTTCTTATTTCTACGTCACACCTGCACTTTATGTGCAATGTGACGAATAAAACGGATTGATTGATTGATTGATTGACACCTGTGGTAGCAGTCGCTGTTGAGTCAAATAATAGGGCTGCACTTATCAAATAGAACAAAATAGGTGCAGAGCTTATAGAATTGTGCTACAAAGTGTGACGAGAGTTTTTTGTGCTATAAAATGTTCTCAGTCAGAAAACAAAAATAATTTGTATCTTAGTAACACTCAAAATATTCTAAATACAGTTAGTTTGCACTGCCACAATTTTAATACAGAGGTGTCTAGTACATCCATTTTGTATGCATCGTGATCCCAACACACAGAATGACCATTTCCATTGGTTAACCTATTGGTATTAGTTAAAGTAAGAATACTGATAAAGATACTATAACAACATCCTTGACGTTCTTTGAATACTGCTGTAGAATATTTAATATATATCAGAATGGAATCCAATTTTAACCTCGTCTAATTTAGAACATCTAATTATGCAGAGACCTTTAATCCTAAAGCGTATTGCCAACTTAAATTATTCACTGGAGTTTTGGGAATATCTATATTACTAAATCTCTGATCTTGACCGCTTTTGGCCCACTGTGCTGCGATTTCCGACAGAACGGCGCCACCTACGGCCGTCATTTTTGGCCACCTCGCTCAGAGCCCCCCTCCGCCTTATGGGTGCGGAGGATTTTTCCCATTGATGAAAAATCAGAGAGATATTAATGTTTTTTTTTAATTCACCATTCTCTCTGCTGCCCCTGCTGGAGGGAGGTGGAGGGACTATAAACCAGGAAGTGATGCGCCTGGTTCAAGGGTCACATCTCTATGAGCTCTGAATAACACTGAACAAATGTCTACACAACTGTGAGTACCCTTAATGTGGTTTGAAAATGAATATATGGTTTGTTTGAAGTAAAAAGGCACTGCCTGCAAATGGTTGTTTGGGTGCTTTGGCTTGAAGTTGAATTGCACTATTTACTGCAAATGGTGGCTTGGGAGCTTTGGCTTGAAGTTGAAAGGCACTACTTACTGCAAATGGTGGCTTGGGAGTTTTGGCTTGAAGTTGAAAGGCACTACTTACTGCACATGGTGGCTTGGGTGCTTTGCTTGAAGTTGAAAGGCACTACATACTGCAAATGATGGCTTGGGTGCTTTGGCTTGAAGTTGACAGGCAGTACTTACTGCAAATGATGGCTTGGGTGATTTGGCTTGAAGTTGAACGGCACTTCTTACTGCAAATGGTGGCTTGGGTGATTTGGCTTGAAGTTGAATTGCACTATTTACTGCAAATGGTGGCTTGGGAGCTTTGGTTTAAAGTTGAAAGGCACTACATACTGAAAATGGTGGCTTGGGAGCTTTGGCTTGAAGTAATAAAATCACCATTCTCTCTGCTGTACCTGCTGGAAGGAGGCGGAGGGACTATAAAACCAGGAAGTGGTGTGCCTCAATCAGTCTCTGCAAGATGGATGAAACCAAGGGTCACGTCTCTCTGAGCTCCGAATAACACTGAACAAATGTGTACACAACTGTGAGTACCCTTAATGTGGTTTGAAAATGAATATATGGTTTGTTTGAAGTAAAAAGGTACTGCCTGCAAATGGTTGTTTGGGTGCTTTGGCTTGAAGTTGAATTGCACTATTTACTGCAAATGGTGGCTTGGGAGCTTTGGCTTGAAGTTGAAAGACACTACTTACTGCAAATGGTGGCTTGGGAGCTTTGGCTTGAAGTTGAAAGGCACTACTTACTGCAAATGGTGGCGGGTGATTTGCTTGAAGTGGAAAGGCACTACTTACTGCACATGGTCGCTTGGGTGCCTTGGCTAGAAGTTGAAAGGCACTACTTACTGCAAATGGTGGCATGGTTGAAAGGCACTACTTACTGCAAATGGTGGCTTGGGTTCTTTGGCTTGAAATTGAAAGGCACTTCTTACTGCAAATGGTGGCTTGGGTGCTTTGGCTTGAAGTTGAAAGGCACTACTTACTGCAAATGGTGGCTTGGGTGCTTTGGCTTGAAGTTGAAAGGCACTACTTACTGCAAATGGTGGCTTGGGTGCTTTGGCTTGAAGTTGAAAGGCGCTACTTACTGCAAATGGTGGCTTGGGTGCTTTGGCTTGAAGTTGAAAGGCGCTACTTACTGCAAATGGTGGCTTGGGTGCTTTGACGAAGTTGAAAGTCACTACTTACTGCAAATGGTTGCTTGGGTGCTTTGCTTGAAGTTGAGAGACACTTCTTACTGCAAATGCTGGCGGGTGCTTTGGCTTGAGGTTGAAAGGCACTACTTACTGCAAATGGTGGCTTGGGAGCTTTGGCTTGAAGTTTAAAAAAAATCACCATTCTCTCTGCTGCACCTGCTGGAGGGAGGGGGAGGGACTATAAAACCAGCAAGTGGTGTGCCTCACTTAGTCTCTGCAAGATGGATGAAGCCAAGGGTCACGTCTCTATGAGCTCTGAATAACACTGAACAAATGTCGACAGAACTGTGAGTACCCTTAATGTGGTTTGAAAATGAAAATATGGTTTGTTTGAAGTAAAAAGGCACTGCCTACAAATGGTTGTTTGGGTGCTTTGGCTTGAAGTTGAAGGCACTACTTACTGCAAATGGTGGCTTGGGTGCTTTGGCTTGAAGTTGAAAGGCACTACTTACTGCAAATGGTGGCTTGGGAGCTTTGGCTTGAAGTTGAAGGCACTACTTACTGCAAATGGCAGCTTGGGTGCTTTGGCTTGAAGTTAAAAGGCACTACTTACTGCAAATGGTGGCTTGGGTGCTTTGGCTTGAGGTTGAAAGGCATTACTTACTGCAAATGGTGGCTTGGGAGTTTTGGCTTGAAGTTTTAAAAAAATCACCATTCTCTCTGCTGCACCTGCTGGAGGGAGGGGGAGGGACTATAAAACCAGGAAGTGGTTTGCCTCACTCAGTCTCTGCAAGATGGATGAAGCCAAGGGTCACGTCTCTATGAGCTCTGAATAACACTGAACAAATGTCGACACAACTGTGAGTACCCTTAATGTGGTTTGAAAATGAAAATATGGTTTGTTTGAAGTAAAAAGGCACTGCCTACAAATGGTTGTTTGGGTGCTTTGGCTTGAAGTTGAAGGCACTACTTACTGCAAATGGTGGCTTGGGTATTTTGGCTTGAAGTTGAAAGGCACTACTTACTGCAAATGGTGGCTTGGGAGCTTTGGCTTGAAGTTGAAGGCACTGCAAATGGTGGCGGGTATTTTGGCTTGAAGTTGAAAGGCACTACTTACTGCAAATGGTGGCTTGGGAGCTTTAGCTTGAAGTTGAAAGGCACTACTTACTGCAAATGGTGGCTTGGGTGCTTTGGCTTGAAGTTGAAAGGCACTACTTACTGCAAATGGTGGCTTGGGTGCTTTGGCTTGAAGTTGAAAGGCACTACTTACTGCAAATGGTGGCTTGGGTTCTTTGGCTTGAAGTTGAAAGTCACTACTTACTGCAAATGGTGGCTTGGGTGCTTTGCTTGAAGATGAGAGGCACTACTTACTGCAAATGGTGGCTTGGGTGCTTTGGCTTGAAGTTGAAAGGCACTACTTACTGCAAATGGTGGCTTGGGTGCTTTGGCTTGAAGTTGAAAGGCATTACTTACTGCAAATGGTGGCTTGGGTGCTTTGGCTTGAAGTTGAAAGGCACTACTTACTGTAAATGGTGGCATGAAGTTGAAAGGCAGTACTTACTGCAAATGGTGGCGGGTGATTTGGCTTGAAGTTGAAAGGCACTACTTACTGTAAATGGTGGCTTGGGTGCTTTGGCTTGAAGTTGAAAGGCACTACTTACTGCAAATGGCAGCTTGGGTGCTTTGGCTTGAAGTTAAAAGGCACTTACTTCCTGCAAATGGTGGCTTGGGTTCTTTGGCTTGAAGTTGAAAGTCGCTACTTACTGCAAATGGTGGCTTGGGTGCTTTGCTTGAAGTTGAAAGGCACCACTTACTGCAAATGGTGGCATGAAGTTGAAAGGCACTACTTACTGAAAATGGTGGCTTGGGTGCTTTGGCTTGAAGTTGAAAGGCACTACTTACTGCAAATGGTGGCTTGGGTGCTTTGGCTTGAAGTTGAAAGGCACTACTTACTGCAAATGGTGGCTTGGGTTCTTTTGCTTGAAGTTGAAAGTCGCTACTTACTGCAAATGGTGGCTTGGGTGCTTTGCTTGAAATTGAAAGGCACCACTTACTTGTTTGCACTGTATATTGATTTTAGATAAAACGCTACCACTTACGGCTGTGATTTTTGGCCATCTTACTCAGTCTCCCCCTCCGCTGAGCAGGTGCAGAGAATTCTTCCCATCAATGAAAAATAAAAGTGTTAGTGTTTAAAAAATGTTGAGAATCTCTCTCCTGTCAATCACGCCCTGAAAGCCACACCTTTTCCGGTGGGAGGGAGAGTGGTTATAAAACCCGGAAGTGTGGTGTGGCTCAGTCTCTGCATGATGGGGGAAGGAGAGGTCATGACTGTCTGAGCTGTGAATCAACTGAACTACTCTTAATGTCTACTGAACTGTGAGTTTGGTGTTTTGTGTGGTTTTATGGTGGTTTCGCCTTGCATGAAATGGTATGAAGCTGCATTTGAATTTGGTAGCCTTCGACCCTGCTTGAAGTGGAATGAAACTGCACTTGAATTTGGCGGCCTTGCATCCTGTTTGAAGTGGTATGAAACTGCACTTGAATTCGGTGGCCTTGCACCCTGCATGAAGTGATTAGAAACTGCACTTGAATTTGGTGGCTTTGCACCCTGCTCATAGTGGTAAGAAACTGCACTTGAATTTGGTGGCCTTGCACCCTGCTTGAAATGGTAGGAACAAGGATTTGAATTTGGTGGCCTTGCACCCTGCTTGAAATGGAATTTCAAGGAATAGTCATGAGTCAACTGCCAGCCCACCAGCCGTGTGTGAGCTGCCAGCAGATCAGGTTTGAGGGACTGAGCTGCCACCCCAAGAACCCATACCAGCACTCCAGAAAGCCCCCCTACTGCCACCATTATTGGAATTGGTGGAGGGGTGGAATATTGCGTCGGGGGACCAGCCCTCCCGTGTGAACATGGGGCCCAACGGGTCCCACTTAGTCTAGTTTTATATTAAAAGCCAAAATTATACCAATTGAACTAAAATGAATTTCAAATAAACATGAACTCCTTGAAATGTGTCAAAATACCTTACTTTAATGCTCTTACCTCTAATGCTCTCTCCTTTTTTTGTGCACAATTTCCATTGAAGTCCTTCCTTAAATTATACCGCTTTCTTTTTTTGCCAGCTCTGCCTTAATACCTCTGATGTTAGTATAATCAATGCATGTTAATAACAAGACAAATATATTTTTAAATCTATCATTTTATACGTTTGAATATTTAACCTGGGATGACACTCAAGCTGCACTGAAGGTCTGCTGCACTGTTGGAACAGTTACTTTGTTGACGATTACACAAAAAGCAAACCTACCCCACCCTTCCAGAAGACGTCTCAGATGGAAGTAAAAGATCGCATAATAATCTTCAAAAAGTAGGGGCAATCTACCAGTGTTCAGGCTAATATTTATTCCTCAAGAACACAGCTGAAAAAGGACTTGTTGGCATCTCTGGGGACTTGCTTTTTATAATTTACCAGATAATGCTCCCACATTGAAACAGTGCATTTCAGAGGGATGCTTGTGCCTGAAATGCAATTTGGAATATACTGAGAACATGAGAAGCTAATATAGAAACAGAAAATGATGGTCAGACATGTCTGTGGGAAGGGAAATAGAGTTAACATTTCAGGTCAAAGACAGTCGTCAGAACTGGAAAGGAGAGCAAAGGAAATGTAAAGCTATTTATAAACACCTGTTCTTGCTTTCTAATTTTTTATGTGCAGACTTCATGTCTAATTTGTAAAGCATTATTGTATTCTTTAGCAAGGACTTTATGAACTTGTGACATAATCCACTCCTCCCAAAAAGTGAGAATTCTACTTCAGAGGCAAAAAGTGTGGGATTAAATACAAACTAATCACTTTTTAATTAATATAATCCGCTTATCTCTACAAAATAGATTCACAATCTTTCCCCAAATGAGAAGAGCCTATTTACACAGAAACCGAAATACAACATAAAACAGTATTTAACGAAATATTGTATTTTTACTGAATTATTTGCGCAGATATGGAAACCTACAGGCACATTTAAAAAAGAATTGTAAGGTTTACTTACTGCAGTAACTGATCCAAGGGTAAAAATACAGTAATTGCCCTTGTGGATTGTTGCAGAATAAAAATAATAGTCCCAAGAAAGTCAGTTGGATATGCTTATCTGTTCACATTTAAACATTCACTCTTTTCAGCTTCTAGTGTGCTGTGCACCAAAGTAGATCTTTAAAAGTTTTTTAATAGCTATACGCTGAGTCAGTCATTTCTGCAAAGCTGTGATGAACCCTCCACCAAATTCCACCCTTGGCTCCCCTTCTGAGTGTCATGTTGTTCTAATAATATACAAACCATAAACAGCTACATGCTACTTATGAACATGCAAACCTTTGGAAAGCTTTTCAGCTGCAAGAATTATTTAATTTAATCACTCTGCTTTTCCAAATGAACAGTGTTAAATTTAGAGCCACATCTAGTATAAAATAACTGCCATCGCATTGAATTGGTCAGTTCTGGCAATATTGAATAGAACACGGGGGGAAACCTATTGCGTCTGTTTCTTTTTTTGGTGGAGGTATCCAATTAATTCCATCGTACGTTATGTCCAATACCCTGTAAATTCTTCCCATTCAATTATCCTTTTTTAAAAGTTACTACTGAATCTGCTCTCGACTCTCTTTCAATACATTGCAAACCACAAATCCTTACTGGTGTAAAAAATCATGTTAAAATCTGCCATCATTTAATGTTACTTGTTCCAAAATAATTAAACCTGTGCATTTGATTTCTGACGTTTTTGCCACTTGAAGGAGACTATCCTTATTTAGTCTATAATTATTTACCAGAACAAATACTGACCTCCCCACCATTGAAGGAATCTACAGCACATCCTGCCTCAAAAGGGCAGCCAGCATCATCAAGGACCCACACCACCCTGATAACACTCTCATTTCACTCCTGCCATCAGGAAGACGCTATGGGTGTCTGAAAACCGTTACCTCCAGGTTCAGGAACAGCTTCTTCCCAACAACCACCAGGCTACTGAACACTACAAACTCTAAGTAAACTTAGAACTGTGAACTGTCCTGGTTGCACAAAGGACTTCAGGCTTTTGTTTTGTTTCCCAATATACTGGGGTTTTTTTTTAATGTATTGATCATTTTTGTTGGTTATTATATTATACAAGACCAGGTGCGGACCCGTTGAGCCCGTCCCCCAAGGCAATATTCCAACACTGACCCATAGCCCCCAACTGCGCAGGCGCGGCTGAGGGGTTCCCGTTGTGTTGCTAGAGATGCCCGTTGTGACGCGAGCCACAGCAACCCTCCCCCAACTGCGCCTCGCCATCCCTCTTCCTACCCCTATCCTCCTCCATTCCCCCTCATCCCCCAGCATTCCCTCCCCTTCCTCTTCACCCTCCCGCTTCTTTCCCCTCCCCCACTCCCTCCCTCAACTCTACCTCCCTCTCCTTTCCCCTACCCTCAGTCACTCCCTCCCCTCCTTACCGCCCTCCTCTCCCTCTATCTCCCTGCTCCCTCATTCCTCACCTTCCCTATCCCACTCCCCCATCTCACCTCCCCCACTGCCCTCCTCTCCCTCTATCCCCCACCTCCCCCACACTCCCTCCTCACCTCCCCCACTTTCCCTTCCCTCTCCCCTCCCTACCCCCCTCCTTTCCCTCTGTTACCCTGCTCCCCCACTCCTCAACTCCCACCTATCCCACCCCTTCACAATGAAAATAGCAATATTTATTTTTATGAAACCTCTCCCCTATCCCATCCCCCCCCCCCCCCACAATGAAAATCACGATGTTTAAAAAAAAAACCTAAACACAATGTTAGCTGTTAATGAAAACGGAAGAATTTGATTAAAACTTTTTCTTTTTGAAAACCGTGATTTTTTTAATATAAATGGGATTCGGGATCCCATTGTGACATCATTTGATGACGTCGAATGCGGATGACAGCCAGGGCAAGTGGAAAAGTGGTTTGAAAAATGTTTTTTGTAAAGTTTAAAATGTCAATAACTTGTAAAATATACCATCAGTCTGAACGAAACTTGTTTCTTTTACATCCCAGGACAATAGTGAGTAAGGTGGGCCAAAAATTGTAGCGCTATCGTGTACCGTTTTGGTGGGGTTTTGGAATATCACACACTCACAAACGATCAAGATGAGAATTTTAGTAATATACTAGACCAAGTGCAGACCCGTTGGGTCTGCTCCCCCAATGGTGTGATACCCAAACCCAATATTCCACCATGCACCTGTCTCCTCCAATGGAACTGAAGCCGTCCCCAAATGTAAGATTCCAGCACTCCCCTGCCTCCCTCAGCAGTGGATTTAAAAAAATCCAATTGCACCTCCCCTGCCTGCTACAGCAGTGAAAGGTTCAGAGTGTTCCTGTCTTGCAAGTTTGTTTCGAAGTGTGTTGGAAGCTGATAGGAAGGAGCAGCCGTCAACAAATCAAAAGGCAGAAAGTCAACGAATCAAAAGGCAGAAAGGCAGCCGGACGGACGGCAGCCGGTCGGATGGCACGAGAGTTTTAATAGTATATAGATAGATAGATATTGAACATACTGTGTTTACAAACCTGTTGTAGTGCTGCAGGGAATAATTTAATTGTTCTGTTATGGTATTACGACAATTGAAAACTTTTTACATTTTCTTGACATTCGGAATTTTGTATATATTTCTCAAACAACAATGGTATCATATCCATGGTATCATAACCATTCTAGTATATTTCTCTTACACTCTCCAAACTGAATCGAACAAAAATACTCAAAGTGAAGCCTAATCAGTGATTTATATAGGTTTAACATAACTTACTTTTTCAGTTTTCTGCTACTCAAATGTCTCTAACTCAAATCGAACTGACATCAAATATCCTCGGAAAAATCAGAAACCTTATGACTAGTCCAGAACAGAAATGTTTGCTGCTCCTTCCAATCCACTCCTCCTCTACCGTTTACATTTTTTTAATGATTCCGGGAGTAAAGGAAGTACAATCCAAAAATGGGTGCAAAATGGTCTGAATAAATTTCAATATTTGATGGAAGGAGGAGGATTCGGATGTTTATTCCAAATTCCTTTGCATCAAAAATGAAATGCTGCAGGGTTTCTCTAAATCTACAAGATTTCAAAGAATGCCTGAGTGAGTTTATTTTTAATATGAAATGGAGAGGCAGCCAGGCCCTCCACAATACATGGTCACAGCCCTCTTTCATATGTTCTGGAAAAAACATCAAGAAATTGAGAAAAGGGTGTGG
The DNA here is from genome assembly GCF_010909765.2 of Amblyraja radiata. Classification (NCBI taxonomy): domain Eukaryota; kingdom Metazoa; phylum Chordata; class Chondrichthyes; order Rajiformes; family Rajidae; genus Amblyraja; species Amblyraja radiata. Next base: position 22,840,081 of record NC_045981.1, read on the forward strand.
CAAATGTCAGAAAATGCACTGAAAAATCCATCTCTAATCCTATCAGGCAATTGAAACCAGTCTAAATCACAGGAACCAAGCATATCATGATATTTGTAGTTATGATACACCTGAATCATGCCCTCTGTTTCTTTTCATAGTTGCTGCCTGACCTGTTGTCGCATTTCCAACGCTTTTTATTATTATTTATTTTACTCATATTGATCGGAGTAAACGATATAACTATATAACATTCCTGGTTTTGAAATCTATATTACTAAAAGTCTGATCTTAACCACTTCCTGTTGTTCTGTATATTGATTTTAGAAAAAACGTTGCCACTTACGGCTGTAATTTTTGGCCATCTTACTCAGAGTCCCCCTCCGCTGCGCAGGAGAAGAGGATTTTCTCCATCGATGAAAAATAAAAGAGTTATTAGTGTTTAAAAATGTTGAGATTCTCCCTCCTGGCCACGCCCCTCCCGGAGGGACTATAAAACCCGGAAGTGTTGAGTGCCTCAGTCAGTCTCTGCAAGATGGGGGAGCGTGAGGGTCACGTCTCTCAGTCTGAGCTATGAATAACACTGAACACATATCTACAAAACTGTGAGTGGTTTTACTGACCTGTCAGTGCCCTTAATGTGGTTAGAGATTCACCACTCTCTGTGTGAAAAAAGTTTTTCTCATCTCGGTTTTAAAGGATTTCCCCCTTATCCTTAAGCTGTGACCCCTTGTCCTGGACTTCCCCAATATCGGGAACAATCTTCCTGCATCTAGCCTGTCCAACCCCTTAAGAATTTTGTAAGTTTCTATAAGATCCCCTCTCTATCTCCTAAATTCTAGAGAGTATAAACCAAGTCTATCCAGTCTTTCTTCATAAGACAGTCCTGACATCCCAGGAATCAGTCTGGTGAACCTTCCCTGCACTCCCTCTATGGCAATAATGTCCTTCCTCAGATTTGGAGACCAAAACTGTATGCAATACTCCAGGTGTGGTCTCACCAAGACCCTGTACAACTGCAGTAGAACCTCCCTGCTCCTATACTCAAATCCTTTTGCTATGAAAGCTAACATACCATTCGCTTTCTTCACTGCCTGCTGCACCTGCATGCCTACTTTCAATGACTGGTGTACCATAACACCCAGGTCTCGCTGCATCTCCCCTTTTCCTAATCGGCCACCATTTAGATAATAGTCTGTTGTTGCCTTTGGTTTGGAAATGCTAAAACTGTGTTGCCTTTGGTTTGGAAATGCTAAAGCTGTGTTGCCTTTGGTTTGGAAATGCTAAAGCTGGTTTGCCTTTGGTTTGGAAATGCTAAAGCTGTGTTGCCTTTGGTTTAGAAATACTAAAGCTGTGTTACCTTTGGTTTGGAAATGTTAAAGCTGTGTTGCCTTTTTAAAGTTACCTTGCCTAATTAAAGTTGCCTTGTCTTCTATATAATTAATGGCGAGTTCTCACGGTGCGACCTGAAGCAAGATGTCACCCGAGTGAAGTGGTCGTTGTCCAGCACGCGTTCCGCACGATAAAGTGTTCCCACGATAAAGAGTTCCCACGGTACTCGGCAATTCTGTCATTTGTGCGACTGACTTGTCCGTCTCCCGATCTTTCCCGTTAATCGTGAATGAACATCGTGGACTGTAGTGTAGTTAATCACGTGGCACAAATGATGTCACTTTTTTTTCACACGCTATATAAATATCCTCCGTTCGTAGAATTGTCTCATTTGCAGACATGCCTATACAAAGTTGGTTCGAGTACAGGCTGGTTGTTATTTTCATTGACGTGCTGTATGCATTAGCGCAACATGTGTATCGAAAACGCTTGCGTGAAGGCAGAAGGGTGAGATTAATTAAAAAGATAATTAAGAGGAAGTCTCACTGGGTTAAGCCCATGTTTCAACGGAGACCTCAATTAGGACAATATGAGCAACTGCTTAATGTGCTGTGCGAAGAGGATAAAAGTGCATTCAAAAACTTTGTCAGAATTTCACCCGAGCTCTTTAATGAGTTAAAGAATAATTTGGGACCTCATGCATAATTTATTTTATGGCTCTAAAAGAGATGATTCCCACTTCAAACGAAGAGGGTGTAAAAGCTGTCTGCCACTACTTTTACATTGCAGCTGCAGGGAACAGACAGACTTATACGATAAATTAAAGGTGACTGCAAAAACAGCACTTTTACATCTGTAGCATTGTATGTTTTAAAATCATGGATAACATTAAATTGTTCTCCTGTACATAAACTAATATATTGTTATAGTTACTCACATGAGCACCGGGGATACTCAGCAGCCTTCGTCTCCAGCAGGTTGCGCTTTCTCTCCCTATTTCTATAATCCTCTCTGGATTTGTCATAGAGAATCTCATTGAATTGGTACCACTCCACCAGTTCACCCTCTTGTTCCCTGTTGAAGTTATATGGCTTTACCTTCTGCCACCTAACCTTTATGTTCTCGTCTGCTGAGAATATTGTGGAGGCAACAGCTACTGGGGAGGCAATCTCAAATACACCCTGATCACCCTCTCCCTGCTCCAAGGAGCCCACAGGCAGTGGTATCTCTGGCATCTCCTCTTGCCTCTCCACCTGTCTCGCTTGCTGAGTTTCCTCCTCATTTACCTGCATGGCTAAAAACTTTCCGACTTTCTTTGACCCCTTTCTTTGCGATTTTCTGAGAGGCATCTCTGCAAGTCTTACTGTGAAAAAGATTCTCAAACAATGACAATTAGGTGGGACGTCCTCGATGGACACATGGTCCATTGGCGATATTGAGACCACCTCTTTTACTCACCTTATGTCCCTTCTGTCAAGCTTCCGGGTTTACCGTTCGCAGGAGTTCCCACGGTATTCGCAAGTGTCATTACGGATATCGCACGGATATCGCACTGGCATCTGCGTCCATACAATGTTGCAACGCTGCTCAAGACACTCTTGGAGAAATTCAAAAATGTTTGAATTTTCTCCCGACCTTACCAAGTCACACGACTACCTGCCGTTAGCGCCACGGAGGTCCTCGGTGGTCCACGAATGCCGTACTGCTATCGCAGAAGGTTCCCACGATGTTAAATCTTGTTAGGTCTTGCTTCAGGTCGCACAATGAGAAAGCCCTTTAAAAGTCTAATCTTGACAACTTCCTGTTTGTGCTTTATGTTGATTTTAGAAAAAATGCTCCCACGTACGGCTGTGATTTTTGGCCATCTTACTCAGTCCCCCTCCGCTCATCAGGTGCCAAGGATTTTTCCCATCGATGAAAAATAAAAGAGTTATTAGTGTTTAAAAAATGTTGAGATTCTCTCTCCTGTCAATCACGCCATGAAGACCACGTCCCTTCTGGTGGGAGGGGCTATAAAACCCAGAAGTGTGGGTGTGGCTCAGTCTCTGCAAGATGGAGGAGGGAGAGATCACGACTTGCTGTCTTTAGTGGCCTTGCACCTTGCTTGAAATGGCATGAAACTGCACTTGAATTTGGTGGCATTGCACCCTGCTTGAAGTGGTAAGAAACTACACTTGAATTTGGTGGCCTTGCACCCTGCTGGAAATGGAATTTCAAGGAATAACCGTGAATCAACTGCCAGCCTGCCAGCCGTGAGTGAGTGAGCTGCCAGCACAACAGGCTTGAGTGACTAAGCTGCCAGACCAAGAATCCATTCGTCCCACAATGTCCATACTAGCCCTCTGGAAATCAGTCCCTTCAGCCCACAACACCCATACTAGCACCTCAGAAAGCCCCCTCCCCACTGGCCACCAATATTGGAATTGGTGGAGAGGTGGAATATTGCGTTGGGGGACCAGCCCTCCTGTGTGACACTTAGTCTAGCTCCTAATAAAAGGTTGAATTTAAAGCTTATTGAAGTAGATCATTTTGTAACACCTTATAAAATATCAATAAATCACAACAAAAGACAAAGTGCTGGCAGATGTCAGAAGGCTACGCAACATCTGTCGAGGGAAAAGGACAGATTGGGTTTCAGGTCAGGACCCTTCTTCAGAATGATGTTTTGGACATGGAGGCTGGTGCAATGTAATGTGAAGACCAGGGTTACACCATCCTTATGCTGTCTGGAGGGACGGGGATCAAGAGCAGAACTGCAGGAAATGGAGGAAACACGGGTGAAGGCTTTATCTACAACTGCTGGTGGCCCATGAGAATGCACATGGCACACCTTTGACTTGAAGAGAGTGAGAGGAATCTGAAGAACAGTTGTTAAGAATGAGGACAGGTTCCATTGGGCATAGAAGAGTGTAAGACTGAACTGATAGATTATTGTATTCAGAGATGAAGGGCACTGCAGCCTTCCAGATTGGGGAATGGAGATATGAAGGGACTGAAAGGCCATGGTAAAGATGAGGCAGTGAACCATGGTAAAGATGAGGCAGGTCAAGGAATTGGGAGTTCTTAACTGTGAAGAGTGTGTGAGGTAACCCTGATGTACGTGGGAAGGGACGGCACAAGGTGGAAACGAGATAGAGCTGACATATAGGAGATAAGTTCAGCGCGGAAAATGGAGCCCGAAACAATGAGCCTTTAGGCACAGTCCTGTTTGTGAGTAGTATTATCAATAATGCACAATTATGAATAATACAGAAGTATCAATGGATTACAGGTACAATGGCAAACCGCTCCATTGTCCTCATATGATACATAAACTATTTTATGTGTTAACTCTCTCGTCTATTAGGAACAGGATTTCTTAAGACAACAAACAACATATAACATATGTTCTTAAAACAACATATAAAAACAAAAACAATTGCAAATCCTCTAATCCTCCCTTTAAGAAGGGAGGGAGAGGGAAAACGGGGAATTACAGACCAGTTAGTCTAACATCGGTAGTGGGGAAACTGCTAGAGTCAGTTATTAAAGATGGGATAGCAGCACATTTGGAAAGTGGTGAAATCATTGGACAAAGTCAGCATGGATTTACGAAAGGTAAATCATGTCTGACGAATCTTATAGAATTTTTCGAGGATATAACTAGTAGCGTGGATAGGGGAGAACCAGTGGATGTGGTGTTTCTAGACTTCCAGAAGGCTTTCGACAAGGTCCCACATAAGAGATTAGTATACAAACTTAAAGCACACGGCATTGGGGGTTCAGTATTGATGTGGATAGAGAACTGGCTGGCAAACAGGAAGCAAAGAGTAGGGGTAAACGGGTCCTTTTCACAATGGCGGGCAGTGACTAGTGGGGTACCGCAAGGCTCAGTGCTGGGACCCCAGCTATTTACAATATATATTAATGATCTGGATGAGGGAATTGAAGGCAATATCTCCAAGTTTGCGGATGACACTAAGCTGGACGGCAGTGTTAGCTGTGAGGAGGATGCTAGGAGACTGCAAGGTGACTTGGATAGGCTGGGTGAGTGGGCAAATGTTTGGCAGATGCAGTATAATGTGGATAAATGTGAGGTTATCCATTTTGGTGGCAAAAACAGGAAAGCAGACTATTATCTAAATGGTGGCCGATTAGGAAAAGGGGAGATGCTGCGAGACCTGGGTGTCATGGTACACCAGGCATTGAAAGTAGGCATGCAGGTGCAGCAGGCAGTGAAGAAAGCGAATGGTATGTTAGCTTTCATAGCAAAAGGATTTGAGTATAGGAGCAGGGAGGTTCTACTGCAGTTGTACAGGGTCTTGGTGAGACCACACCTGGAGTATTGCGTACAGTTTTGGTCTCCAAATCTGAGGAAGGACATTATTGCCATAGAGGGAGTGCAGAGAAGGTTCACCAAACTGATTCCTGGCATGTCAGGACTGTCTTATGAAGTAAGACTGGATAGACTTGGTTTATACTCTCTAGAATTTAGGAGATTGAGAGGGGATCTTATAGAAACTTATAAAATTCTTAAGGGGTTGGACAGGCTAGATGCAGGAAGATTGTTCCCGATGTTGGGGAAGTCCAGGACAAGGGGTCACAGCTTAAGGATAAGGGGGAAATCCTTTAAAACCGAGATGAGAAAAACTTTTTTCACACAGAGAGTGGTGAATCTCTGGAACTCTCTGCCACAGAGGGTAGTTGAGGCCAGTTCATTGGCTATATTTAAGAGGGAGTTAGATGTGGCTCTTGTGGCTAAGAGGGTATGGAGAGAAGGCAGGTACGGGATACTGAGTTGGATGATCAGCCATGATCATATTGAATGGCGGTGCAGGCTCGAAGGGCCGGATGGCCTATTCCTGCACCTAATTTCTATGTTTCTACGTTTCTATACCTGGTAAAAATCTTTACAGCTCTCTAGGTGTAACTAGGACGATGGGATTTTCTGTGGAGTGTTGGCGTGGAGGGGGGAGATGTGAGGGGAAATAAGGGTTTAAATTTGGTGTGAATTTCGCCTTTGTTGCAGGTGGACGGGAGCTGCGATGTTTGTCCCTCTGCGCGTTCACTTGCTCTTCAACCAACCGTGACTATCATTGTCCCGCCTCCGTGCTGGAACGATTGGTGGAGAGCGGCGCCGCCCGGAGCTGCGCGGGCACCGGTTGGCCAGCGTCGCTGTCACTCAGAAAGTAAAGTTAGGCTGAGGCGAGCGCAAGCCGGGAGCTGGTGGCGAGGCGGCCATTGTATGAGGGAGGTGACGGGCTTTGGACGCCGCTTTTAACGGTGGATGAAGAGACCATCCGACACAAAGATAACGGGTTTTATTTCTCAATTAAGATACGTTGAAGTGAGAATAGGCAGATGTCAGATTTTGACGATTTTGAGAAACAGCTGTTGGAGAACCGGCAAGGTGAGCGGGTGGGCTTGAGAGACGAGGCGTTTTGTTTGGAGTTGTCCTTTTAATTAGATGATGTTGTCGGGAAATGGCGGTTAAAGGTTCCATTCAATGTTTGATTAAAACTCGTGTCCGAGAGAGGGGGAGGGTGAGGCCGAGCGGGATGCGCAGGCCCCATCAATGAGACAAGTGTTTGCTGCCTCTCAGACCCCTTATTCCATCTTGCAAAATCCTAACCCTACTCGTTACTTGATATTTGACCAGTTAGTTAAAAATCGACTGCAAATTTATTATTTAACTTATCTGCAATCGGTTTCATAATAGTGGGAGAAATATTCAAAGTAAACTCAGATTATCTACAAATTATGATGGATGGGCATTTGGCTCACCCGTTATTTCAAAATATGTGCCAGTGGCCCAGTGTACAGCAAAAGGAACTGCAGATGCTGGCTTACAAACAAAAACACAAAGTGCTGGAGTAACTTAACGGGCCAGCAGCATCTATGGAGTAGACACAAAAAGTGAAGGGCCTGTCCCACTTAGGGGACCTTATTTGCAGTTCAGGAAACTGCGCTCGCCATATGGTCACCACATGTTCGTAGGTGGTCTCACCAGTCTCCTTCATGGTCGAGAGGAGTTCCCGCATGGTGGTAACTGTTCGCGGCCTCAGTATGGGAGCGCAACAGTTTTCACCATTCAAATGTTTTCCGCGATTGGTGGAGAGCGGCGCCGTGGAGAACATTGGTACTTTTGAGAACGAAGTGCAGTGGTAGTGGGGTCGCCATGTTGTTGTAGGTAGTCGAGGTAGCTGTAGGAAATCTCCTTTGCTGACCGGGCATTTTAATTGGCTCATTGGAGGGGAAAAAACGTAAGCACGAGTTTTCAGAACCAAGGAAAACCGACTGGTAATGTTAAATGCCTGCTAAACTAAAATCACAGCTGTGTATCTCTGGCTTATTAAAAGTTGTCTGGCTTCTTAAAAGTGTCTCCCCCCCCCCCCCCCCCCCCCTTCTCCCCCTCCCCTCCCCGCTCTTTTAAAGGACTTACCATGTGTGTGTGTGTGTGTTCCGCGCTGACAGTCGTTCCAGTTCGTGGTTTTTCAGGCGAGTGCCCCCGAGCTCGAAGGTCGCAGACAGTCCACTGAAAAGTCGTGTAAGTGGGACAGGCCCTTTAGAGTAACTCAGGGGGACAGACAGCATCTCTGGAGAGAAGAAATAGGTGACGTTTCGGGTCGAGACCCTTCAGAGTGAGGGGGGGGGGGGGGGGCGGGGGTAGGGGGAGATGGAAGAGAGGACAGGCAGGACAAAGCCTGGCAAATGATAAGTGTATACAGGTGGAAGGAAGGAAGGGGTGATATGCAGATGGTAGGACAAAGACCAGAGATGAAAAGATGTGAGATAAGGATTGAATTGTGAAGCGAGTGGAAGTAGTGTGGGTGCAAGGGGAGGGGAGAAATAACTATCCAAGTGGAAGTGGAAGCGGGAAGACAAGCAGGGTGTACAACCAAATACATTGAGCTGGTTATGTGGCCAGTGCTGGAATCATGCATGCCATGGGGTCAGTTGGTGCTCAGGATCTGTAGTGATGATAGGCACAAAATGCAGGACAGGCAGCATCTGGAGAGGAGGAATGGGTGATGTTTCAGTCCAAGACCTTTCTTCAGACTGATATCAGGGGAACATGGATAAGGAAGTGTATAGATAAGGAAGTGAAAGGTGTGAAAACAAGACAAAGAGAATGATGGTCAAGGAAAATGTAGAATAGATCATTTTTAGTTGGGAGAAGGTAACAACAAAGCAAACCGAGATGAAATGTAGTCGGAGGCAGTGAGACTGGTCAGAGAACTGGGGAGGGGATGGAGAGAGAGGGAAAGCAAGGGTTACTTGAAGTTAGAGAAGTCAACGTTCATATTGCTGGGGTGTAGCTCCATCAGTAGTATCTGTAGTGATGATATATTTTCAGCATTTAAACTTCTCAAGATTCACTGAAATGTATTAAACTACTGTGCAATATGTTTACAGAAAATTCGATTACAAAATGGTTACATATTTAATTGGAGTGACATCCTATAGACTGGAATATTTTAGTCTGGCATTTCATCCTGAGGGTTGCTGGATTATTGGAGTTTTACTGTAGTTTGAAGCAGAATTAGGCTCATTGTCACTTGTACAGTGGGTATCGTGATAGGCTTTGTTTTGCATGCTATCATATCAGATAATACTATATTCCCAAAAAGTTAATTTGCAAGTTGAATAGGTAGTAAGGATGGTAAATGCAATGCTCGCATTTATTTCGAGTGGACTAGAATATTAAAACAGATGTAATGCTGGCCAGACTGCATTTGGAGTATTGTGAGCAATTTTGGGCCCCTTATTTGAGGTGCTGGTGCTGGAGAGGGTCGAGAGGAAGATTAGGAGAATTTTCCCAGATATGAGTGGGTTAACATGATGAGTGTTTGATGGCACTGGGCCTCTACTTGCTGGAGTTTAGGACAGAAAAATAGGTGAAAGAGGACGCCATTCGGCCCTTCGAGCCAGCACCACGATTCAATATGTTCATGGCTGATCATCTAAAATCAGTACCCCGTTCCTGCTTTTCCCCCCATATCCCTTGATTCCTTTAGCCCTTGGAGCTAAATCTAACTCTTGAAAACATCCAGTGAATTCAGCAGGGCTCTCACTTAACTTTTTTTCCCTGTTGCCAGCCGGGCAACCTCAGCAGCTATTTAGGTTGCCAAATGATAGTTTAGGTGGTCATTTAAGACAGCTTGCATGACGTGTGCGATAATGTGCTCGGACGAAATGCGCAGTTACCAGTCGGAATTATGGTCAATGAAGCATTCGCATATTATTTCTGCTTCAAATGAAGTCACAAACTAAACATATTCACCAATCAAGTCTGAAGAAGTGTTTCGGCCGGAAACGTTGCCTATTTCCTTCGCTCCGTAGATGCTGCTGCACCCGCTGAGTTTCTCCAGCTTTTTTGTGTACCTTCACCAATCAAGACTTGATATATACCACAATGACATGCAGCAAAATTACAATACAGCATCTCATCTCTATTTACACGTTGCAATGAATGCAATTTCTATTATCTCTTTCCACTTCCAAACAAAAATCTGGTTGGATTATTCAGCGTATGATCAACCTCGGTGAGACCAAGTGTAGGCTTGGCGATCGCTTCGCACAACAACTCCGCTCAGTTCGCAATAACCAACCTGATCTCCTGGTGGCTCAGCACTTCAACTCCCCCTCCCATTCCAAATCCGACCTTTCTGTCCTGGGCCTCCTCCATGGCCAGAGTGAGGCCCACAGCAAATTAGAAGAACGGCACCTCATATTTCGCTTGGGTAGTTTACATCCCAGCGGTATGAACATTGACTTCTCCAATTTCAGGTTGTCCCTGCTTTCTTCTCCGCTTCCCAGCTCTCCCTCAGCCCTCTACCTCTGCCTCTTCCTTTCTTCTTCCCCCCCCCCCCCCCCCACCTCAAGCCTCACATCAGTCTGAAGAAGGGTCTCGTCCCAAAACATCCCTATTTTCTTCGCTCCATAGATGCGGCCTTACCCACTGAGTTTCTCCAGCATTTTTGTCAACCCATTCACACAAGTTCTGTTATCCTACTTTCCTCACCCACTCCCTACACATTAGGGGCAATTTTACAGAGACAACTTAACCTACAAAGCCAATGTGTCTTTGGAATGTGGGAGGAAACCCACACGCTTGCAGGGAGAATGTGCAAATTCAACACAGACGGTGTCAGAAGACAGGATCAAACCCAGATCTCTGGCGTGTGAGGCAGCAAGTCCACCAGCTGTGCCACTATATTTTGTTTTCCAACACACAAAAAATTATACGCTAATACCTTTGGTTACTAAAAAAAAAGAACCTATCTTAAATCTCAAAGTGACGCTATGTCCCCTTTTACAGCTACTGTATGTTTTCATTCAGTTCAAGCCTATGGGGCAGTACATTGGCCATAAAGTTGCTGCCTAAAATTGCCAGAGCTGGAATTGATCCTGAATATGGGTGCTGTCCGTATGGAGTTTGCTCTTTTTCCCTTTGATCGCATGGGTTTTTTTCCGGGTGCTCTTGTTTCCTTCCACATTCCAAAGGTGCGCAGGAACCTTTTTCAGACCCAACCCAAAACTTAATATTTTCCTGTTGAGTTACTCCAGCTTTTTGAGTCTATCTTCAGTTTAAACCAGCATCTGCAGTTCTTTCCTATACACACAATACTATATGATAGAACTTTATTAATCCCAGGAGGGTGTTTGTGTGTGTGTGTTATATATATGCGTGTATTGTTTTGTTTTCTTGTTTATAACATTGTTTACAGAGTACCTGTACTATGTTTACATATTCTGTTGTGCTGCTGCAAGTAAGGATTTCATTGTTCTAACTGGGACGTGAGAATAAAAGACTCTTGACTTGCGTCGCTAATGTGTGGGGTAGAACTAGTGTACGGGTGGTCGGTGGGCTGAAGACCCTGTTTCCACGCTGTATCTTTAAATTAAACTAAAAACACTAAAACCAGAGGAAATCTAAAGAAGGGTCTCTACCCGAAACGTCACCCAATTTCTTCTAACCAGAGATGCTGGCTGTTCCATGGAGTTCCCCCGCACAATTAAAGCATGGAATAGTCTTCACCCTACCATAGTTACCCAACCAGACGCAACTAAATTTAAGGTAGCTCTTTTTTCCCAAGAACCCTTTTTTTGCTTAAGTCCAAGTCAAGAGTCAAGAGAGTTTTATTGTCATGTGTCCCAGATAGGACAATGAAATTCTTGCTTGCTGCAGCATAACTGAACATTTAAACATAATACAGAACAGGAGATAAGAGTTCAGTGTGTCCATATACCATAGACCATATACAGTGGCTTGCAAAAGTATTCATACCCCTTGAACATTTCCACATTTTGTCACGTTACAACCACAAAAGTAAATGTATTTTATTGGGATTTTATGTGATAGATCAACACAAAGTGGCGCATAATTGTGAAGTGGAAGGAAAATGATACATGGTTTTCAAATTTTTTTACAAATAAAAAACTGAAAAGTGTGGCGTGCAAAAGTATTCAGCCCCCTTTACTCTGATACCCCTAAATAAAATCCAGTGCAACCAATTGCCTTCAGAAGTCACCTAATTAGTAAATAGAGTCCACTTGTGTGTAATCTAATCTCAGTATAAATACAGCTGTTCTGTGAAGGCCTCAGAGGTTTGTTAGAGAACATTAGTGAACAAACAGCATCATGAAGCCCAAGGAACACACCCGACAGGTCAGGGATAAAGTTGTGGAGAAGTTTAAAGCAGGGTTAGGTTATAAAAAAATATCCCATGCCACAGAGGGTAGTCGAGGCCAGTTCATTGGCTATATTTAAGAGGGAGTTAGATGTGGCCCTTGTGGCTAAGGGGATCAGAGGGTATGGAGAGAAGGCAGGTACGGGATACTGAGTTGGATGATCAGCCATGATCATATTGAATGGCGATGCAGGCTCGAAGGGCCGAATGGCCTACTCCTGCACCTAATTTCTATGTTTCTATGTTTCTATGAACATCTCACGGAGCACTGTTCAATCCATCATCCGAAAATGGAAAGAGTATGGAACAACTGCAAACCTACCAAGACATGGCCGTCCACCTAAACTGGCAGGCCGGGCAAGGAGAGCATTGATCAGAGAAGCAGCCATGGTAACTCTGGAGGAGCTGCAGAGATCCACAGCTCAGGTGGGAGAATCTGTCCGCAGGACAACTATTAGTCGTGCACTCCACAAATCGGGCCTTTATGGAAGAGTGGCAAGAAGAAAGCCATTGTTGAAAAAAAGCCATAAGAAGTCCCGTTTGCAATTTGCCACAAGCCATGTGGGGGACACAGCAAACATGGAGGAAGGTGCTCTGGTCAGATGAGACCAAAATTGAAGTTTTTGGCCTAAATGCAAAACACTATGTGTGGCAGAAAACTAACACTGCACATCACCCTGAACACACCATCCCCACTGTGAAACATGGTGGTAGCAGCATCATGCTGTGGGGATGCTTTTCTTCAGCAGGGACAGGGAAGCTGGTCAGAGTTGATGGGATGATGGATGGAGCCAAATACAGGGCAATCTTGGAAGAAAACCTGTTAGAGTCTGCAAAAGACTTGAGACTGGGGCGGAGGTTCACCTTCCAGCAGGACAACGACCCTAAACATACAGCCAGAGCTACAATGGAATGGTTTAGATCAAAGCATATTCATGTGTTAGAATGGCCCAGTCAAAGTCCAGACCTAAATCCAATTGAGAATCTCTGGCAAGACTTGAAAATTGCTGTTCACAGACGCTCTCCATCCAATCTGACAGAGCTTGAGCTATTTTGCAGAGAAGAATGGGCAAAAATTTCAGTCTCTAGATGTGCAAAGCTGGTAGAGACATACCCCAAAAGACTTGCAGCTGTAATTGCAGCGAAAGGTGGTTCTACAAAGTATTGACTCAGGGAGGCTGAATACTTTTGCACGCCACACTTTTCAGTTTTTTATTTGTAATAAAATTTGAAAACCATGTATCATTTTCCTTCCACTTCACAATTATGCACCACTTTGTGTTGGTCTATCACATAAAATCCCAATAATATACATTTACGTTTGTGGTTGTAACGTGACAAAATGTGGAAAAGTTCAAGGGGTATGAATACTTTTGCAAGCCACTGTATATACACAATAAATAAACAGATAAAGTGCAATTGGCTGTTATTTTTCAGAGTTTGGATTTTGGTGGTGGTGGGTCCTTTACAGTTTAAATTCCATTTGGAGGACCAGGAAACCAAGAAGCAAGAGTTACTCCAGCTCCAGGGAGTGATTCTACGTTTGTTTTCAGAGGTCGCGGCGAGGCAATGGCGGCCAGACCTCCCAAAATGCAAAGGGAGGGAGTAAGTGCCTGACGCCAACCAGTTGCCGTCGCAGTGCGCATGTGCAGGGCGGCACATGCGCACAACCACGGCCGATGATGTGCTGGCCGTGGTTGTGTGCATTTGAAGGGGAGGATGTGCAGGCCGTGGCAGTGCACATGTGTAAGGCGGCCGGCCGTGCCGGCAGAGTAGTAGCGAGCGGAGAACGGAGACCCGACAGCCCGGACACGGATAAGGATGGCGGGCAGAGACAGAGAGAGATAGAGAGGGGGACCGCTCAGAATTAAACGATAGGTGTTCCGGGTGCTTGTCAAGCCGGGCAAAATGGCAGGGTTTTAGGTTGCCCCGTGGCACTTTAGGACCCCATTGGCACCCGGGCAAATTAATTTCAAGCCCTGTTTCAGTGGTAGAGAATTCCACAGATTCACAACTCTGGGTGAAGACATTTTTCCTCATCTCAGCCCTAAATTACCCCTTATTCTTAAACTGTGACCCCTGGTTCTGGACTCCCCAACATCGGGAACATTTTTCCTGCATCTAGCCTGTCCAATCCTTTAAGAATTTTATATGTTTCTATAAGATCCCCTCTCGTCCTTCTAAATTCCAGTGAATACAAGCCCAGTCGACCCTTTCTTTCGTCATATGTCAGTCCCGCCATCCCGGGAGTTAACCTGATGAACCTACGCTGCACTACCTCAATAGCAATAATGTCCTTCCTCAAATTAGGATTCCAAAATTGCGTGCAATACTCTGTACAACTGCAGTAGGACCGCCTTGCTCCTAAACTCAAATCCTTTCGCAATGAAGGCCAACATGCCATTAGCTTTCTTCACTGCCTGCTGTATCTGCATGCTTACTTTCAGTGACTGATGTACAAGCACTCCCAGGTCTCGTTGCACCTCCCCATTTCCTAATCTGACGCCATTAGGTGCCTTCCTGTTCTTGCCACCAAAGTGAATAACCTCACATTTATCCACATTATACTGCATCTGCCCACTTATCCAACCTCATAGCATCCTCGCAGCTCACACTGCCACCCAGCTTTGTCATCAGCAAACTTGTGACATCCCACTAGTCACTGCCTGCCATTCTGAAAAGGACATGTTAATTCCTACTCTTAGCTTCCTGTCTGCCAACCAGTTCTCTATCTATGTCAATACCCTACCCCCAATACCATGTGCTCCAATTTTGCACACTCATCTTTTGCGTGGGGCCTTGTCAAAGGCTTTTTGAAATTCCAGATACACAACATGCACTGGCTCTCCATATTCCATTCTACTTGTTACATCCTCAAAAAATTCCAGAAGATTAGTCAAGCATGATTTCCCCATCATAAACCCATGCTGACTTTGACCGATCCTATCACTGCTTTTCAAATGCGCTGCTATAATATCTTTAATAATCGACTCAAGCAACTTCCCCACTACTGGTCCATAAATCCCTGTTTTCTCTCTCCCTCCTGTCTTTTAAAAAAAAAATGAGTTGGCTACCTTTCAGTCCACAGGAACTGATCCAGAATCGAGAGAACATTGGAAAATGATCACCAATGCCTCCACGATTTCTAGGGCCACCTCCTTGAGTGCTCTTGGACACAGATAATCAGGCCCTGAGGATTTATCTGCCTTCAGTCCCAACAGTTTACCTAACACCATTTCCTGACTGGATTCCCTTCAGTTCCTCCCTCCCACTAGATCCTCGGTCTCCTAGTATTTCTGGGAGATTGTTTGTGTCTTCCTTAGTGAAGACAGAACTAAAGTACTCATTTAACTGTTCTGCCATTTCCTTGTCTCCCATTATAAAGTCACCTGTCTCTGATTGTAAGGGACATAAGTTAGTTGTCACTAATCTTTTCCTTTTTACACATCTAAAGAAGCTTTTAGAGTCCATTTTTATATTCCCCACAAGCCTTCTTTCATGCTCTTTTTTCCCCCCCTCTCAATTAACCCCTTTGTCCTCCTGTTGAGTTCTAAATTTCTCCCAGTCCCCCGGTTTTCTGCTTCCTCTGGCCAATTTATATGCCTCTTCCTTGAATTTAACACTATCCTTGATTTCCCTCGTTAGCCATGGTTGACCCGCTTTCCCCGTTTCACCCTGATCCTGTGCTCAGGGTGAGGGACTTTGATGTATTCCCTTCCATCTTGACTACCTGGGGCCTGGCGGTGAGAAAGTCCAGGGCCCAGGCACACAGGTGTTGAGCCCTAATTCCAGTAGCTTCTCGGCCAGTCTGGTGGGGATTATCGTGTTGAAGGCTGAACTGAAGTCTATGAACAGCATCCTCACGTAGCCCGCCTTCTGGCTGTCAAGATGAGAGAGAGAGAGAGAGAGAGAGCCCCTGCAGGAACTATACATCAGGAGGTGCAACTCCAGAGCCAATAAAATCATGGGAGACCCCTTCCACCCCTGCAACGGACTGTTCCAGCTGCTACCGTCAGGCAAACGCCTCCGTTGCCATGCTGTGAGAACGGAGAGGTTGAGAAGAAGCTTCTTCCCAGAGGCCATTAGGACTGTAAATTCCTATCTCACCAGGGACTAACTTTACTGTACCACTCTACTGCTTTTTAAAAAAAATTGCTGTTTTTTTCCCTTTTTCCTTCCGCCCACAATATTTAATATGAAAAAGAATATTTGATTCTGTTACATTCTGTTTGTAGTTAGTTTGTTTGTTTGTCTTTTTGCACAAAGTCCGCGAGCATTGCCACTTTTCATTTCACTGCACATCTCGTATGTGTATGTGACGAATAAACTTGACTTGACAATTTTTGGAGTTCATCAATGCAGTCTTTAAATCTTTGTCATTGTATCTCCACCGTCAACCCTTTAAATATAATTTGCCAGTCCTAGCCAATTCCTGTCTCGTACCTTCAAAATCTCCTTTCTTCAAGTTCAGGACCCTAGTCTCTGAATTAACCGTGTCACTCTCTGTCCTATTATGGTCACTGTTGCCCAAGGGGCTCTGCACAACAAGATCGCTAACTAATCCCTTCTCATTACACAATACCCGGTCAAGGATGGCCTGCCCTCTAGTAAGTTCCTCTGCATATTGGTTTAAAAAACCATCCTGTGTACATTCCAGGAAATCCTCAGCGCTGCTACCAATTTGGTGGGACCAATCTATATGTAGATTAAATTCACCCATGATAATTGCTGTATCTTTGTGACACGCATCCCTAATTTCCTGCTTGGTGCTATCCCCAACCTCCCTACTGCTGTTTGGTAGTCTGTATACAACTCCAACAATCATTTTCTGCCCTTGGCTATTTCGCAATTCTACCCATACTGATTCTACAGTAAGCAACCTAATGTCTCTCCTTGTTATTGCATTAATCTCTTTAACCAGCAATGCCACCCCAACTCTTCCTTTCTATCTATCCTTCCTGAATATCGAAAACCCAGCATGTTTAGCTCCCAGCCCTGGTCACCCTGGAGCCATGTCTCTGTAATTCCAACTATATCAAACTCCTTAACTGCTAACTGCACATTCAATTAATCCACCTTAGTACGAATGCTCCTCGCAATTGGCACATTGTTTTTCTCATCTCGCGTCTACCTTTTGCTTCTGTCCTCCTTTTATGGCCCTCTATCACCTTCCATTGGTTCCCATCCCCCTGCCCTATCAGTTTAAGCGTAATCTTTCCTACACTCTCTTTCCTGTTAACTGCATGCATACGCTTCCATGTTGTTGACTACACCCCCCCCCCCCCCCCCCCCCCCCCACTGATGAACAGTGAAAGGCATGGATAGAGTGGATGTAGAGAGGATGTTTCCACTCGTGGGACAGTCTAGGACCAGAGGTCATAGCCTCAGAATTAAAGGATGTTCCTTTAGGAAGGAAATGAGGAGGAATGTATTTAGTCAGAGGGTGGTGAATCTGGAATTAATTGCCAGAAAAGGCAGTGGAGGCCATCAAGGGATATTTTTGGCCAAGATAGATACATTCTTGATTAGTACGGGTGGCGGGGTATGGGAAGAAGGCAGGAGAATGGAGTTAGGAGTGAGATAGATCAGCCCTGATTAAATGGCAGAGTAGACTTAATGGGCTGAATGGCCTAATTCTTTTACTATCACATGATCTTATGAACACATTCTTTGTCCTCCTTGAGATTTATGCCTTCTTCAACTGCAACTTTATACCTTGATCAGAGTCCGTCACTTAATGTTCACAACCGAGGGATAGTTCTCGAATGCCATGGCTGTTCTCTGCCACATTTCACAAAATACTGCTAACTGCTACATTAGGGCAGACACTCAAATTCCAGGGGGAAAAACACTTCACTGACTGTATCATCAGTCCACATGAACCAGGAATTTACCGCTTTGCAAACTTTCTAAGTTTTAGGCATTCATAAAGAAATTTGTCCTGCTTGTGTCACTGCAGAGGCCTCTATGGCAATCAAGATTCATAGAACATTGAACGGTACAGCACAAGAGCAGGTCCTTCGGCCCACAATGTATATGCCAAACATGGTGTCAAGACCATCACACAGCCCATATGCCTCCATTACCTGCATATCCACATACAAAAGTATTTTAGATGCCACCAATGTATCTGCATAAACCACCACCTCCTCCAGCGTGTTCCAGGAACTCACCATCCTTGGTGTTAAAAACTTGCCTTGTACATCTCCTTTAATCTTTGCACCTCTCACCATAATGCTATGCCCTCTAGTATTTGATTTTTTCATCTATGGAAAAAGATTCTGACTACCTTATCTATGCCTCTCATAATTTTATGCACTTCAGTCAGATCTCCCTGCAACCTCTGTTATTCCAGAGAAAACAATCGAAGTCTGTCCAACCTCTCTCTGAAGCTAATACCCCTTAATCCAAGCATCATTCTGTAAACCTCTGCATCCTTTCCAAAGCTTTCACATCCTTACTGTAATGGGGCGACATAAAGTGTATGCAATATACCAAATGTGGCCTACCTTATGAACATAAATCCTTAAATATAGCCAAGCCAAACTCGTACAATAGGTAAAGCAAAGAGAAAGATAAGAGCGCAGAATATTGTTGGCATCATTGTAGCGCAACTGTTTCCGAGACAGTCCAATGAGATACAGGAGAATCGGGCTATGCCCTAGTTTATGAAAGGATTGTTCAGAAGCCTGGTAATAGATAAACATTAACACTTTTTATGTATTTTAGAAATGTCCAGGTTTAAATGCCACATGCTTTCTACAGCTAAATTCTTGGTCAAAAACATTCAACTGTTCCTCCACAATCTCAATAATATTTGGGAGAGAGTGGTCTCAGTTTCTTCAACAACCTATGGGGAAGTCTGTTTTGAATCTCCCATGATCTCACACATTGTGCTTTGATGTTTTGAACTCCAATGCTCTGTTTCATTGTTAATAGTTATGGTGCTTGAATCCAAGCCATTCATAATTTGCATTCTTAATTTATATTGGGAGAACAAAATGTTGTAACTCCGAGTTTGTTGCTGATGCATAACTAAGTGGAATTGAGTAAGGAGGAGGATGCAACAATGATTCAACGGAGCACTGACAATTTTAGAGGGCAAGAACAGTATAAAAATATAATGTGGAAAAAATGTGAAGTTATTCATTTTGGTGCACAAAGCAAAAGAAAAAGGTATTATTTTTATTATGAGAGATTAGGTAACGTTGATGTTCAAAAGCTCCAGCGTGTCCATTAAACCACACTGAAACCCAAATGGGCAGGAGCCGGAAGGAATTTGGAAAGCAAAATATTCAATGGCCTTGATTACGAGAAACTTTGGTAGTAAATCTCTTGTAATGAGTATAGGGTTTTGGTAAGAATGCACCTGGAGTACAATGTACATCTTTGGGGCCTCCACTTAAAAAAGGATATACCGTATTTCCCAGCAATGAAGACGCACCCCCAATTTAAGTTGTTAAATTTTGAGAAAAGGATGGCGGGGCAGGATCATCGGTTTGGTCGGTAACATCGACTGCGTGCCCCGGGACTGGCTTCAGTTCCCAGATCCCTCGCGTCCCCGGGACTAGCTGCAGTTTCCAAATCACCTGCCCCGGGACTGGCTGTAGCGCCCAGGTCGTCTGCCCCGGGACTAGTAGAGAGAGAGAGAGAGAGCCCGGGACGGAGCAGCCAGCCTTCCGCCCAGTAGCTACCCACCAACAACCACCTCCACTGGTTACGCATATGGCAAAGGACACCGTGGCTGGCTGGCGGGTGGGCTGGCAGAAGGCACTGAGCTAGCGGCCGGCTCCGCAGTCCGGTCCCGGCGGCCGCTCGCAGCCACCCGAGCTACTTCCCTCCCTGGCCACAATGGGGTGGCTCCACGCCCGAAGCGCCGCGGCAGCGATGAGTGAGTAAGTTGCTGGCATGATCCCCGACCCCCTCCTTCTCAATGCCCCTGCCCTCCCCGCAACTTTACCCCTAGCCAGACTCCCCACACGCTGTGAAGGAACTCCTCCCCCCCCCCCCCCCCCCCCCGCCCTCCAGCGGAGCTGTCCTTTTACTGCTGCTTCCCATCAGCTGCCAGCAATAAGGGATAGACTTGGCTATCCCTCAGTACAGCAACATCGGTCTTGATGTTGCTGTGCTGAGGGATAGCCAAATCTATCTTTCTTGGCTAACAACCTAACCTTTGGCTTCCAAGATGCAGGTAAATTTTCGTGCCTTCTTTTTGGGTAAAAAATAGCGTCTTCATTGCCGGGAAATACGGTACTTGCAATAGAGGCAGTGTAGACTAGGAACAATGGCTTTGCCAGGTGAGTGGAGATCAAATAGGCTACAGATCTGTAAAAGCCTTGAAAAATGAATGATCAGTACCGAAACAGGCTCTTTGCTCCAACTCATCCATGTCATCCAAGATGCCTCATCTAAGTTAGTCCCATTTACTGGAATTCTTTGCCACAGAAGGCTTAAGAGGCCAAGTCAGTGAATATTGTTAAGGCAGAGATAGATAGATTTTTGATTAGTGCAGGCGTCGGAAGTTATGGGCAAAATGGGTTTAGGAGGGAGAGATAGATTAGCTGGAAGCGATGAAGACAACAGGACAATTCGGGACCGGCAACAGATGACTTCAGGCAAGTAGGTTCCCTGATAAGCTCATTGTTGGTTAGGGACAGGCGAGGGAGGTTTTGTAGCAGATGTTTAAAATTGGAGAATTCGACGTTCAGACCGTCAGGTAGTATGATTATCCAAGCAAAATGTCAGGTGATGTTCCTTAGATTTGCGTGTGGCCTCAGCCGTACTGCAAACAAATTCTAATCTGGTGTAATGTCATTTGAACCCATAGTCAAGAGTGTTTTATTGTCATATGTCCCAGATGGGACAATGAAATTCTTCCTTGCTGCAGCACAACAGAATAGTAAGATTAAACGAGAACTTATCAGTTTGAAGTTTGATCTGTATTTTATGAGGAGGAACGTTGAGGGAATACGTGAAGAACCCCGCTTACGACGCATGCGTGTCATCCTTCAAAGCAGCGGTGTGAGGTCACAGAAACACTATAATGACCTAATATAGTAAGATTATCAAAGAGATACCAGTTTAAGATATGACTAATCGAGGGTGGGAGCGGAGGGCACGTATTCCCTCAACGTTCCTCCTCATAAAATACAGATCAAACTTCAAACTGGTAAGTTCTCGTTTAATCTTACTATTTTACTTCGGAGTCACGTGAGTGACTACGTGAAGACTTCAAAGCTCTGTGACCATGCCGTGGAACGAGTCCATGCTTCACAACTGCCTTGGTTGTGGGGAGAATGATGTTAACATCATTAAACATAATACGATATTGAAACCCAACTGTAAAATATTAATTCCAATTATTGCCCCTATTTATGCGGTGAATTATATGCAGAACTTAAAATTGTTTCTGCAATTCTTCCAGGTTCAGTAACTGGTTTGTTATAAAGTCGTTGGATAGTTTCCTCCGTTGACCATTCTACTGTCTTGAGGGTTTTGTCCATTGGTACGTCCAGCTTCATAGCTGCCAATGTAGCTGCAGCCCTGATGGAGTAAGATTTAATTTCTCCTTAGAGTCCACTCCAGCCTTTGTCAGGACTAGCTTAGCCATTTAGAGATGATCTGGACTGTCACTGTTTTGAGTGGCTATTAGTAGCTGATAAACGTGACATTTCTTCCCTCTGATGATCTAGCATACTTCATGTATGATAGTAAATGAGTTATAATACAGCAACGACCATCTGTCGTATAGGCTCTGTACTTTGTTTTTAGGCCTGCTGACCCCTGTCTGTTCGGTTTGACCCTTTAATTGATGTGACAGGTTTAATTCCCTGATGAAATCATCATGTTGTCCAGCCTTAGTTTCTGTAGTGACTGGACTCTTTGCGCCGTGACCAAGGCCATCAGCATGACTGTTTACATAGTCAGTTTCTGTAATGACAGAGCTGTAGCTGGAGACCAGTTTCTTAACTTGGTCAGTACAAAACTCACATCCCATATATGAATGTACCTAGTTCTTGGGGATTAATTTTAACATGCCCTTAATGAGTTTTGTTACCAGTGTGTGTGTCCCCACAGAATGTCGCTCTGTACCTTCGACAGGTATGTAGACAGAGCACTCCTGGCGCAATTGTGGTACTATGACTAAGCCTCTCATCGTAATGGAGGCTTGCCAGGAATTCCAGAACAGATGGCTGTTTATAGATCTGTGGGTGATAACAGTTATGAACGTACTTCCTATTTCTAGAGAATACCAAGTACTGTTGAATGAGTGGACTGTCTGCGACCCGCTGAAAAGATTCCGCCTATGGTCCGTCAGTCCTAGGTGTACAAGAGGTGCTTTCAATTGTACAATAAATAGGTTAATATATTGAATCCTTTATTTGTCATTCAGACCTTTCGGTCTGAACGAAATGCTGTTGCCTGCAGCCATACATGTAATAATAACAAAACACAATAAACACAAATTAACATCCACCACAGTGAGTTCACCAAACACCTCCTCACTGTGATGGAGGCAAAAGTCTTAGAGTTACTGTCTCTTCCCTCCTCTTCTCCCTCTGCGCCGAGGCGATACCCCACCGGGCGATGGCGGCCCAGGGGGTGGTCGAAGCTGCCCGCAGCTGTTGCAACGGGTGCTCCGGAAAACAGGCACCAGCCTGTGACCTGCGAGCTCCCGACATTGTCCTCCACCGGCCCGCGGCCGAGCCCAGGATCCAGGTCGCCGCCGCCTCAGCCGCCGTAGCACCGTCTCCGCTCCGCACCGGGCCGCCCACAAGGCAGCGTCTCAGCCCCGCACCGGGCTGCCCCCACGGGAGCACCTTCCAGCCAGTAGCCGGTCCGCCCACAAGGCAGCGTCTCAGCCCCGCACCGGGCTGCTCACACGGGAGCACCTTCCAGCCGGTAGCCGTGCCGGCCGCACAGGAGTGTCTCAGCTCCGCACCGTCCGCCCTCACCGGAGCGCCGAGTCGTGCCGCTACCCGGACGTCGCCACAGCTCGAAGACGGCCAGCCTCGCGTTGGTGAGTCCTGGCTGGCTCTACCTCCGGACCCTCGAGGTCGGTCGCAGGTTGGAGGCCGCCAGCTCCGCCATTAGGCCTCAGCGCAGACGGGGGAAGAGAAGGGGGATACGACAAGAAGTCGTATATAGATAGTAACATGGGTAACTCTCCATGTTGCTAGAAAGAACCAGTAAGTTAGGTCTATGATGGATGGTGATGAATGGTTCTGCCTTCTACCACCGTTGTTTATAATATGTTGTTTATTCTTATATGGCTGCAGGCAATATCATTTCGTTCAGACCTAAATGTCTGAATAAAATAAGAATTCAATTCAATTTACAAATAGAGTTGGCCAGATAGTCACGTGGTGTCGGTAAGTTTCTACCCATAGTTGACATACTACTCCCGGTGTCCATAAAACTGGTCACTGTTAATGTTAGGTTATGACCATGCCTAATAAATGTACCCACATCTAGCGCCATAGTGGCGTCAGTCGGTTACTTCATTAGCCTGTCAGAATGACCCATAAATTGTTTGAATGACGCGTGACTGCGTTCAGTAATTAGATAATGTCTGATATTATATGGCTGGCACACAGTCCCTATGCCAATTCTACTAGCAGTCTGATGGATAGTTAGTTCCCTGCCAGTCTCCATTAAGGCTGTCCATATTACCAGCAAAGTCAGTGCCATGTGAACTGTGTTAGCAGTGAACCGCAGATGACCTGTAGTTTAACACATCTGTGGGTACCTCTAATTGGTAATCTAGCCAGCATATCTTGATACGATGCTTGCCAAATAGTACCCTAGGATCAATACAGAAGATGACACAAAGTTCCCATCTGAAAGAATATAAGTACGAAGTTCCATTAACCTAAGATGAAGTGGCAACCACCTCTGATTATGATAAGGATATTTAGTACACGAATTTCTGTGATTCTTATTGGATGTCTCCATAACATCTATAATGTGTGTACGTAGTTTAATAATGCTTCAATTTGTTGCTTCCTTGTCTGAATGACGTTCAGTTCAGTACATGCTGAACTAAGGAGCAAGTAATGAATACCTCCACATTCTATATCAGTGGTTTGGGAGGTTCCAGGTTTGCATATAAGGCCAGTGCATCCTGGTGAACTAGTGTCATGTTTATTTCTAATAGTGCGGCCGTTAATATCCCGCTGATAGGACTTTAGAACTTTCTTTCGGTTCAATACCTTGTCCTGTTATGTTTTTGGTTACTGCTAAGACTAAAGGATCCAGCAGTCCAATACAATTCCTGATAGATAGCATTCCCATCTCAGGATTACACAGTAATGTCTGTTCCAGTAATGTCTGTTTCAGGGGAACAAAAGCACACCTGTGAGTAAGGCTAACTGGTCAGATTTGAAGCCAGCATGCTGACCAACGTGTCTCCAAATACTTCAGTTAACACTGGCCACATTCAGAGCCCCATATAATTGTGCCGTTGCTCGCAGTCCCGGTACTCCCCGGCACCTGTCACTGACGGCCGAACATGCTGCAGCCACTCGTACCGGTTTCCCAGCTCCGCGAAAATGGCCGCTGCTGGCTGCGCTATATCCTGCAGCTGCTCATCCTTACTTCGGTATCGGTAAGTATTATCCGGAGGCTGTTTCTCCACATCACTTTCGCAGTGATGTACTTTGCGCTTTGCCTTGCCTTCCCACAGGATTTGATTTTCCCGGCGCGGGGTTTAAATCCGGCACAGCTGATGTCTCCATACAAGTTGCCTGTGCCGGCGGCTGCTGCTGCAGGTCCCCAGCACCTTCGCCACTGACGTCCTGTAGCTTCTTTACAGCCTTTCTACGCGTTGCTCTGTCCATTTCCTACACTGGGTGAAATGCAGAGTCCACTTTCTCCCCTCCTTCAGGGTTATGTAAACCTGTGCCTTGGTCAGGGTCTGACCAAATTTGGTCCTGCCCACTCTCCTCCGAGGAGTAAGAGATATCTTGCGGCCCCACACGGGGTACCGCTGTGGGACTTACCTTTTGCCCACTGTGGCTAGCCTCCATATTTCTGGGACTGCCACCATGGAGGAGCTCCTCCAGCCGTTTTGGTGTGATTTGCACTCGCTCCCTTTCGGGAGATGGTGGTGCTGATTCTTTCTTTCTTCCACCCGTTTTGGTGTGATTTGCACTCACTCCCTTTTCGGAGATGGTGGTGCTGATTCTTTCTTTCTTCCACCCGTTTTGGTGTGATTTGCACTCGCTCCCTTATTGGGAGATGGTGGTGTCGACATTTGTTGCTGTGCCTCTCGCTCCCTGCTGCTCTGTCCGCTCGTGGCTGCTCCTAAAACCCCTCCAACCGATCTCCAGTGCGCACGGGCACTGGTCGCTCGCGGCTATTCAGAGTCGGACTCCTCGAAGTCAACGACTCTGATTATGCCTACCTCTCCCGACCAGCCGGGGCCGGCGCGGGAGCGAAGTTGGGAGCAGAAATCGGGAGGGAAAGTCGGGAGCAAAAGTCGGGCGCGAAAACCCGGGAGCAAAAGTCGGGGGGGGGGGGTAAGTCTGGCACAGCTATTCCCATTACGGGAGTTTAGCCTGTTGCTGCTGTGTTTCCCCCCCCCTGCCTCTGCGGTGCTCCAGCGGGTCCAACGTGTACTCAGTGCTCTCGGACACTGACCGCTCGCCGCTATTTTTAGACCTGCGGAACCCCTGTTAACGCGCCAGTTCCGCACCTTCCAGCCCCTCGGACCCATGAATTATTAAATCCACTAAACGACTTGTGGGGCTGTTTCCGGGTTGTCGGGAAAACTGCTCCAGCGACCGTTGGCATAGCGCTAAAGTCGGCTCCGTTCCTGTTTAAAAGCAATTAACGGGCCCCGGCCGCTGCTGGCTGCCTGCAAATCTGCAGACTCTCCCCAGCCAGCTTCATCAGCCTTCTAGATAAAAAAGGGTAAGTATAGAAAACGAAGTTCCCTTACGTTCCTGTTGCAGGTTCAACCCCTGCCGATTAGGAGAAACGTCCTTCCTCCAGCGATGACGAGTTCGAATGCGTGTAGCGATATGACACGCATGCGTCGTAAGCGGGGTTCTTCACGTAGTCACTCACGTGACTCCGAAGTAAAATATGTGACTATGTAAACATAGTACATAACGGGGGAAGAGGAAAAAAAAGAAAAAGTTCAATAAATAACAAATATAGTGCAATAATAATATAGTATTTTGCAGTTCAGAGGTTATTCATTGTGTTTAATAGCCCGATGGCTGCAGAGAAGAAGCTGTTCCTGACCCTGGACGTTACAGTTTTCAGGCTCCTGTAACTTCTTCCTGATGGCAGTGGTGAAATGAGTGTGTGACCAGGATGGTATGGGTCTTGGATGATTCAGGCTGCTTTTCGAGACAGCCTTCAATGGTGGGGAGGTCAAAGACGGTGATGGACTCGGCAGTGGTCACAACCTTTTGTAGTTTTTTTGTCTCCTGGACGTTCAAGTTGCCGAACCATGCCACTATGCACCAGTCAGAATGCTCTCTACCGTGCACCTGTAGAGGTTTAGGAGAATCCTCTTTGACAAGCCGAATCTCTGTAATCTTCTCAGGAAGTAGAGTCTTTATAATTGCATCGGTCCAGGAACGATCTTCGGAAATATGCACGCCCAGGAATTTGAAGTTTTTGACCCTCTCCACCATTGTCCCATTGATGTGAACAGGATTGTGGGTCCTCATCCTTCCCTTACCAAAGTCCACAATCAGTCCCTTGGTCTTACTGATGTTGAGCCAGGTTGTTGTGCTGGCACAATTTGGTCAGTCGAGCTCATTTCTGTACTCGTTGGACAAATCACAGATCTGTGATTTGTCCAACAACAGTGGTGTCGTCGTCGAATTTGATGGAGTTCGCACTATGTCCAGCTATGCAGTCATGGGTATAGAGTGAGTAAAGCAGGGGGCTGAGCACGCAATGCTCCCGTACTAATTGTTACTGAGGATGAAGTGTTTCCACCTGTGGCATTTTGTCACGGTCAGCATCAACATCTGATTAGATGACTTGCTTTCATACAGCCTGAGTAAAGTGTCAATGTAGGTTTTGTGCCTTTCTCAACATCCTGTTTTGATATTCACTGTTATTTCATAGAAACATAGAAAATAGATGCAGGGGTAGGCCATTCGGCCCTTTGAGCCTGCACCGCCATTCAATATGATCATGGCTGATCATCCAACTCGGTATCCTGTACCTGCCTTCTCTCCATACCCCCTCTTCTCTTTAGCCACAAGGGCCACATCTAACTCCCACTTAAATATAGCCAATGAACTGGCCATTAACCATTTCATTAATCATCTTCTCAGAATTGCTGTGATTCTCTTCCAAATAGCATCACAACATTTGAGTCCTAAGTAGACAGGTGTGATTCTCGCCAGAAGATTGTCCAGACACTGTTAGTGACATTTTGGAAGGGTCTCGACCCGAAACGTCACCCAATCCTTCTCTTCAGAGATGCTGCCTGTCCCGCTGAGTTACTCCAGCATTTTGTGTCTACAATAGATCTACCTTGGTTTATTGCTTGGATCCGTTAATCATAAGTGATAGTTTGGGTCCAATAATTTGGACTTTATGTAATAATATACAAAAATAGCATGCATCCTTGTCCCACAAAAAATAGATTGAATGCAATTGAACTAAATGCTCCTCCATTAATTTACCAGCAAAGTATTGGAAGACCTCAACGGCTCTGCTGTCGGGTGGTACTTAATCACCAATAACATGTTTGCTAATGTAATTTGGGATTCTGCCAATGGCATATCACAGCCTTGATCCAAATGTTGAATTCCAGAAAAGAAAATCACTGTCTTGAATATCGGGGAAATACTACCAGCAGCACAGTGCTGCAGAGACCTAGGTTCATTCCTGACTATGGGTGCTGTCTGTATGGAGTTTGTATGTTCTCCCTGTGACCACTTGGGGTTTCTCCGGTTTCCTCTCACATTCCAAAGACATGCAGGTTTGTAGGTTAATTGGTTTCTGTAAATTGTCCCTAGCGGGTAGGATAGAACTAGTGTTGAGGTGATTATTGGTTGGCACAGACTCGATGGGCCGATTGCCTGTTTCCACGTTGTATATCTAAACTAAAATGCACTTAACTAAGTGTGACTGAAGGACTTACCGAGGTCAGTGGGAATAGAGTCCAATCTCTTCGTTAGCTGGACATTTTGGTCACAAAGGAAAATCTTGATAAATCAGCATGCCTCAAAGAAAAAGATCCCAATTTGCTAAAAGATATGTGAGGAAATTGTAGAGTCTCTGACGTGTATTCTTTTCAATCTTTCCTGGCCAAAGGAATAATGCCAGAGGTTTAGAGGACTGCCGGTGTTGTACCATGGCGTGTCCTTTGTCTCTCCAATTTTTAAAGGTAAGCACAGCCAATTCAACTTCAATGTTGACGAAAACCAGTGAAATTAATTTTGTTAAACAATATATGCCTTCATTTAAAAAGCCACTGATTAACCAAAGATAATCGGCATGGATTTAATGGAATGACCTGACTGAATTTTTGCGGCAATAACAAAAGTCAATTAAGGGATGTTGGAGGTCTGTGTTTCCTCAACATGGAAAGCCTCTATCAAGTCTTGTGCAGGTTCATTGTGATTCTTACTGCTTCACTGGCAATCAACAGTACAACCCTGATAATTATGCACATTGGAATTTTGAGAATTTTCACCCCTCATTTGGAAGTTTTGAGTTGTGAACACTATCCAGTGGAACAAGCAAAATTACTTAATTTGGTTTCATTTCGTAAGCTAATGTTGACTCTCATTTTGTAAAAGTAATATATCCCAATTATAATCAGTGTTTCATTGAATACTGATATCCGAATACTTTTTCTAGAACGCGAAAGGGAGCGTCACAAGAAGAAGAGTCGAAGCGTTTCCAGAAGTAGAAGTCGGGATAAAAAACGGAGAAGTCGAAGCAGAGACAAACGCAGCCGTAGTCGAGACAAAAGAAGTAGAAGTCGAGGAGGGAGAAGTAGAAGCAAAGATAAGCGAAGCACTTCCCGAGAACGAAAGCGACACAGGTAATTTTTATAAATTTCTGAAACATTTGCATACCAAGATTGTTAATACAGAATCTTTACAAAGAACAGGCGTTCCCACAAACAACAAGAGATATTCTTATTGCCAACAGTTGTCACACTGCTGCATCAGAGTGTGCTGAAAGTGAATTGGCTGCAGTGACCAGTATGCAATTATAGTATTATGTTCACCAATAAACTATACTTGTTTTCTTTTCTACCTGTGAGGTAGTTTTCTAGTGAATAAAACTCCGTGCAACATGCTGCAGATGAGCCTTTAGACTTTAGAGATACAGTGTGGAAATAGGCCCTTTGCCCCACCTTGTCCGCGCTGACCAGTAATCGCCTCATATAGTAGCACTATCTTACACGTTAGAAATGATTTATAACTTTTACCAAACCCAATTAACCTAAAATCCTGTGCCTTTGGAGTGTGGGAAGAAACAAAAGTACCCAGAGTAAACCCACGCAGTCACAGGGAGAATGTTCAAGCTCTGTACAGATAGCACACGTAGTCAGGATCAAACCCGGGTCTCTGGCGATCTAAGGGAGCCACTCTACCGCTGCGCCACTGTACCTGAACCAGTAAACAAAACTGCCTGTGCTTGTCACCCAGTGCCAGCACAGAGTGTTTTTTGTGTAGTCTACTGTTACACTGACACCTTTAATTACACTCAATTGAGTATCTTTTCAGGAAACTAGGTGTCTGATCGATGATTATCTGCCCCTTCCCCAATGTTGTTATGACTATAAACATCTCTGATAACCGTCGTCATTTTTTTCTTCTCCCGTTATGTACTATGTTTACATATTCTGTTGTGCTGCAGCAAGCAAGAATTTCATTGTCCTATCTGGGACATATGACAATAAAACACTCTTGACTCTCTTGACTTTGAATGGTTCAATGTACATAGTAGGTTACAAATCCTGATAAATTGGGAGGCCTTCTCTCACATCTGTGAGCCTTCCCAACAGGTTTTGACTCTTCAATTAACACTGCAAACCTTTGATAAAATATAATGCATTGGTCCATAAGCAATGGATTTATTGTCACGCACTTTAGAGTAGAATCTTCTAATGCCTGTGGAATGACTGAGGAGAAGCTAGGAGCGGTAAACCAAGGAATTATGGTTATGAATGCAAAAGAACCATCTTTTACAAAATTAAGATAACTGATACAATTCTCAGATTGCAGCAAAACCTCCCAATCTGAAGGACTCTGGTCAAGGTACTGGAAAGTTTGGAACATTTTAAGTTTTTAGCTATATCTATGACTTAAATTAATTCCCTAAATATACTTGGAAAAAGAGTATATGATAGCAAATATAGGTGAGTTTACATTATTTGATTGTAAAGTGTCAAATACCTAATTCTGTCAGCCTAAATTTTGGGAGTTTTAATTCTTGGGGAGGTTTTTGGATATTCCTACCCTAATTGTATGGTTATTTGAACAAAATAGACCTTTTTTCCAATTTGTAGTCTACAGGATATACATGATATTGCAGATAAATTATTGGTGTGTGGTATAGCCTCTGATATTGGCACCACACATTTCTCTGAGACTGAATTGTGTTTGTTTTGTCAATATAGTCGGTCTCCTCGTCGTTCTCGGAGAAAGAAGCCCTATAGATACTGGGATGTTCCTCCGCCAGGTTTTGAGCACATTACGCCAATGCAGTACAAGGCAATGCAAGGTAAATTCTTCCTGTTTTTATTATGTCTGGTTTAATGAAAACTAGTTCCAGACATGCTCTCGGACTGCATCTATATTATACTAAGGAAAATAATCTGCCTCTACCTTTGTTTTTCTTTAGCTGCAGGACAGATCCCAGCCACAGCATTGTTGGCAACCTCTACAGTAGGTGGTGTGACGATCACACCCACGCAAGTTCCAATCATTGGCAGTCAGATGACAAGGCAAGCTAGGCGACTCTATGTTGGCAACATCCCCTTTGGTGTCACGGAGGCAAGTGCAAATTTTCGAAATGTGCTAATATCTTTTGGTTTGTGATGTAGCTGTCAAATATTCTACCCGTGCGTTTGCTAGACACTTCTCTTATTTCATTCTCATTTAACCGAGTTAGAGTTGGACAATGGAATTTAAAGGTTGCAATTACCAGTGATTGGGAAAAGGCAAGGGTGATTTGTGGCTTCTTTTATGTTTAAATTGGATCTAAGGACCACAAAACTATTAGGGAAGAAATAATTTGATTTATTGGAATTTATTATGACTTTGGGGTGTTCCAAAGTGCTGTATTGTCAATGAGTGCTTCGGAAGTGTATTGGCTATTGTAACTCAAGACATTAAGTAGCCAATTTGTGCACCATAAGCTTTTGCAATTAGATACATGATCAGAGAATCAAATTTATCATGGTGACCATTCTGTATGTGTGACTAGAACATCAAACAGTACATTACAGGAACAGGCATGTCTGTGCCAAACATGATGCCAATTTAAACTAATACTGCCTGCACTTAATCTATATTCCATTCACTGCCTGTCTGGGTGACTATTGCATACCTTGGCAAGGTATGCAAGCAAATAATTTCACGGTGACTTGTCACATGTGACAAAGCATTCATTCATTCTGCTCGTGTGTGTCTAAAAATGCCTCGAACATTGCTTTTGTGTCAGCTTCCACCAACTACCCTGGCAGCTTTTCCTTGACCTCTGACTGCTCACTCTCCCATTTCAGAATGTCCTATGCCCACTCAGAGACGTCCTTGAACCTGGCACCCGGAGAGCAACACACCATCTGGAAGTATTGTTTGTGGCAACAGAAATGCCTGTCTGAAGCCTTGACTATTGAGTCCCCTATCAAGCTTGCTAGCTTTGTCTTTGACCCACCCAACTGAGCAACAGAGCCAGTTGAGATGCCACTGACCTGGTTGCTGTTGTCACTTTCTCTGGGACATCTTTTCTTCTTCTCTCTCCCCCTTCCCCCCCCCCCCCCCCCCCCCCCCCCCACACACAAAAAAAATAGGCTCTAAAACACAGTTGTTTGAGAGGGTAGCAACCACAAAGATTCCTATAACACCGGCAGTCTTCCATCTCGCTGTCTAAATTGTAATGTGGTCACACTGCCTCCTGTATGCTCCTCATTGTCCAACCACTGTTGCAAATAATTCATGCGATCTGAGATGAGCTGTAGCTGAACAATCTTCCTGCAGACTAAGTAATCAGAGACATTAGACTCGTCTCCCAGCATACTGCTCCTCGAGCTGCCATTCCTGCGCCATTAGGAACTCAATAAAGGAAGAGGAAAAATCTTTACTTGCCAGGAAATAGATGCTTTAGTTATCCTATTTCTGAGCTATTTGTCTGTTGCATTTTAGATGTGATTCTTCATTTGCTCAAGATACCTTTTTAAATTGTGAAGATTTTGGCTTTCCTCGAAACCTCCGATCAATTCTACTGTTTCACTAGTCATAGGCATTTGCTTTGAGGATTGGTGCTCGAATGGATGTTTGTAATCTTAAGTGAATTATGTGGATGGCAAGATCTGTGCGTTTATGGATCTAGTCAGACAGCGTGGAAACAGGCCCATTGGCACAAGGAGTTGTGAATAGTGTGGAAGGTAGTCTTAAATTATAGAGATATTGAAGTTTTGATGAAATGGGCTGAAAAAATGGCAGATTTTAATCCAGACAAATATGATATGATGTATTTTGGAAGTGCTAATGAGGCTGGAATGTACAGCAATGGTAGATGTATTGGGGAACACAGGAACCTCAGTATAGATCCTTGAAGGTGGCATTGTAAGTAGACGATGTGGTTAGGGAAGCATACATGCTGCTGACCTCTGTGGGGACATTGAATACAGAAATCGGGAGGTCCTGCTCTATGGAACCTCGGTCATGTCTTGGCTGGAGTACTACATGCAGTTGGGATGTAGAAAGGGTTTGTGGCTCTGGAGAGAGTTCAGAAGAGATTCACCATGATGTTGTCTTATGATACATAGATACATAGAAAATAGGTGCAGGAGTAGGCCATTCGGCCCTTCGAGCCTGCACCGCCATTCAATATGATCATGGCTGATCATCCAACTCAGTATCCCGTACCTGCCTTCTCTCCATACCCCCTGATCCATTTAGCCACAAGGGCCACATCTAACTCCCTCTTAAATATGATTCGAAGATGATCAATTTTTGCTTGTCAAAATTCATTCAGGGATAAAAATTGGACAGTGAATTTCTGAGTCCTTTTCAATAATGGCATGTGATATTTTCTATGCACATAAGGCAGACAAGGCATAGTTGGGACTGAGGCTCTTAACAGCATTATATCAGTTCGCTGCTGATTAATGTACTGATTAAGTCGTGGGCTTCGAACTTTTGACTTTTAGCTCTGAGGAAACTTACAACTTAGTTGCTGGGTAAATTTGAAGAGAGATTTGTCTTGTGTAAAGAATTTGTAAAGAATTTCAAATCCATAGCCTTGAGGTCAAGGAGCCTGTATAGGTCAGTGATGTGACTTGATACTTTAAAGAAATTGATCCTGTGAGTCATTGTCATGATCATTCTCAATTCTGTTTTGCTGTTTGTGGTGATATAACATAATACGGTTAACATTCATGCCTGAAAAACATCACCATGATTGTAAGCAGTTTAAAAAAAAAAAAGCTACCGTCCTAAACTTTCTCCAAAAAAAAGTTCTTCTATGGATTATTATGCTGCTCCATCTAGTACTGTGATTGTTAGAATTGACTAGGGTTTTTAGATCCAGTAAAAAAAAAAATCAGCCATGTTCTTTGCATTGCTCAACAACCAAACCTTGGCATAAGTGAACATTTTCCTTGTGTCGCTTTCACGCTATCTTGCTCTAAGTAAGGCATCAGTGGAAGAGTACCGTGGCATAAGAATGAATCTTTTATTAGCACTTGCCTTTTTGGATGCACTGCAATTGAAATTGGTATTGAATTGGTATTCAGAACAGGATAACCATTTGAGAAGTTTTCATCATCAGCAGATATTAACTTGTCCTAAACAACAACTATCATACATCCTGGAGTTGTCAAAAGTGTTTCTTCATTGGGTAAAACTGTATAAATTTAGTAGAAAACTAAAGCTGCCATTAACTTTGGCATCATGCGGATAACATGTCGGAATGTAGAAATTCATACTCCATTAGTGCATTTCAGTGACTGAATAATCTTTTTTTTTCCCTTTAGGAAGCCATGGCAGACTTCTTTAATGCTCAGATGCGCCTTGCTGGGTTGTCGCAGGCTCCGGGGAACCCTGTCTTGGCTGTGCAGATCAACCAAGATAAAAATTTCGCTTTTCTTGAGGTGAACTTATGTCTTCCATTCCTATATTTTTTGTCATCTTTGTTAAACGTTCAATTCATTGAGTGGTGTGACATAGTTAATTGAATAAAGCAATATGTTTGATTGGTAAAGATGGTTTGTTTCCAAAGAGAGATGTGATATAGATGTACAGCTTTGAATAACTCTTTGAGGATATCTGTATGTCCAATTATAGAACAAAATATACTGAAAATGCAGTATCATGGTACATTATGCAGGCACATTGATAGCTGGTGAAAAATATCATAGGCAATGAATGAATAAATTTGTTAGCAAAGTGCATTTATTCTCTGTGTGTCTAGTAGAATCGCTTTTTCAATTTTAATGTAAGAATTCCATCATTTTCCATCTTAGGTTGTTTATTGCTATATTTGGCTTTAGAAAATAGGCAAACTGTTTCCTAACTCGGACAGTGCTGGTCATGAACCAGTTACTGCATGAAATGGAAGTGGAAGCTGGCTTGATTTGCGGTCCAGTTTCTCTTCATCAAAATATGCAACATTTTGTGTCTCTGTGTTTAATTCCATTCGATCTGTTTCATTTTTCTCATGGTATTTCTAATATTATGTTTTCTTAGTTCCGTTCGGTTGATGAAACTACACAAGCCATGGCATTCGATGGCATCATTTTCCAGGGTCAATCTTTGAAGATCCGACGTCCCCATGATTACCAACCTCTGCCAGGCATGTCTGAGCAACCTTCTTTCCATGTTCCAGGTCCGTCAAAAAATGCAACATCTGTGTGCTGGACTTCCTTTGCAGGTTTAAGTATACTGCATGTATCTGATGTAGTGCCAGGACACCAAAATGTTATTTGTATTAGCTATTTGTTGGCTAAAATGGATAAAATTCAATCCTACAAAACAAAATTAAACAA
This sequence comes from Amblyraja radiata, assembly GCF_010909765.2. Classification (NCBI taxonomy): domain Eukaryota; kingdom Metazoa; phylum Chordata; class Chondrichthyes; order Rajiformes; family Rajidae; genus Amblyraja; species Amblyraja radiata. The sequence continues at coordinate 22,875,271 of NC_045981.1, forward strand.
TGCAGATACTGTTACAAACAATATGCAAGGAAAGTCAGTGTCAGAACACGCACGGCAGAATTTTAATTCTGTGGATGAAAATCTCAGTCGCTGTCTGCTCGAATGCATGGACATTCTGAGTTGCAACCTGAAAAGAGGAACATTTTATGTTGACATCAGAAATGATATTTTTGGGTCGGGAAAACATGTACATTGTTCTTGTTGCAGCAGGTAACTGATGGGGTTTTTTGGAGGGGTAGAGTTATATTTGCAATGATCAAAACTTGATTAAAGATTGTATTGTACTTTTGTACTGAGGCACTCATCGCAGGAGGCCATTGATTTTGCCAGCTACCATTTTAGAAGGAATGTTATAAATGCCAAACTCGAGTGCCCAGAACACCAGCAGCACTTATTGCTTAGTGTCTGCTTTGGGTATATCAATGCACCCTTAGCCAAGTCATGAGGAGATTTAACTATTTATTCGACTTGGCCCCAATGCTTTCTCTTAAATAATAAGAACAGATTCAGTTATAATACTAAATGGGTTCAGATAATGTTTAATTTTTATAATGCAAAAGTCATTAGCCTCTATTTAAGGTTTGCAATTAAACAAAAACAAACTGTTAGAGTCGTATGGAGGGGGATGGGGTGGTTGGGAGACTACACTGAGAATTCACCTTTACTTTTGCTCCATTTTATTTTTTTATTTTTTTTCCCCATTAGAAATATTTTTCTCGACTTTCTTCATTTTAATCTTTCCATCCTCACCAGTTCTTAATCCCTGCATCTGTTAAAGTTCACTCACTTGTGAATTTTGGAAACCTGCAGAGTCTTTATGTTCCGGGTTGGAGCAGCTGGCGCAGCAAGATTCTACGCCAGCCTGGGAGCGTGTACATGTTACTAGGGCCACATTCGCAATACTGTAAGTTAGAAGGTTTTTCCAGTTATGCTTCTGCTTGCCTCTGACTCGTATGTGGCTTGCTTATTTTATTTTGTTTTTCATAATAAAGGGTGAGTTCATTCAAACTAAAACTGACAACATGTACTTCCTAAGTGTTCCATGTTTACCTTTTTGCCTACAATGCAAAACATAAATATGTCCATTATCTGAACCCTTCTCTTGTCCCCTTAAGATACACATCTTGTACCCCTGCAGTTGGTTTCGTGGACCAGTCTTGGCTGACACGATCCGCAAGCATGACTATTATCATATTTTCAGCTGCACTTGTGTACCACGTGGAAACCGATTGTTTTGCTCCTTAATGGTAGCTACTTTACATCTCCCTGCAGCATGTCTTCCTATGCAGCAAGTAGCACGATGATACAGATATTACAAATCCCCTACTTATCACCCAAAGTGGATGCTTTGTGTGATCCTGATTTTTTAAAATATTTTTTAAGAGATAGTTTTGTTATGTTCTTTGTAGCTTTTGGTTCAAGTTGTTTAAATTGCCATGTTTGTTTCTCTTGTTTTTCTTTTAGGTGTTGTCTCCACGGTGGTTCCAGATTCTCCGCACAAGCTATTCATTGGCGGTTTGCCCAATTACCTCAATGATGATCAGGTAGCTACGGATATAACCCACTTGGAGAAAGCTGACTATATTGTTCTGCATTTTCTCCTCTTCGATTTCATATATCCAAAGCTGCCTTGATTTGAGCCATTGATCAAACGTGGCTGTTATCTTGGTTATGTTGCAGTTGGTTGACTGTTCAATGAGAGTTCGCTTTTTCCAATGCAAATTTTGAAGGCTTTTCTCAAACCACTTTGAAGTTCTTATTGACCAGTGTAATTGGGCTAGTCCTTCTCATGAGAAGCTTTAAAATTAGGCTAAGATAGACATTTTTTGTGGGCAAAACACTGAACAAGGGATGTCTACTTTGCAATGAAGATGGGTAAATCAGATTGTCATTGCCTGTTTTTGTTTTGTTCTTTCTCCTCCTCAACCCCATCCCCTCACTTCCTCCCTGAAAAATTTGAATAGATGAAATTGCTTGTGTGAAAATCTTGATTACATAAAATGGCTGGCTGAGAATTTGTACCCAACTAAACAAATCGTCATTTTTGTTCAAGCAAACTTCACCACTTCCTTTTTGCAGCAAGGGGGAAAAAAAGCAGCTCGGGCCACTGAAAGGTGACAAAATGCCTTAAAGATCCAGATCTGCAAAACCAGCACCACAAATGAAACCAGAAAGTGAAATCCATTCTGTATCAACATTACCTGATAATTTATATCCTATGAGGGCCTTTCTCCCCCTTTGTAGGAATTTGCTTTATTTCATTCATTTAGGACTGTTGGAAGTGGCTTACGATTTTTACATTGTTTCGATTTTGGTTGTAAAATAGAGTAGGTATTTTGAATTGAATTCAGTTCACCAAGTTGGCCTTTTTGTTTACAGTGGTAAAGCTTTTTGTTCTAGCCCCCCTTTTCTTTTCACAGCAGTTCAGTTTTTACAGGTTTTTTATCCCCAAACCGTTGGGCACATAAAGGTGAGATGCAATTACAGTCAATTTCTTTACTACCTTATGATATGCAGTGTTTAAAACACTTTTTCAATAAATTTGTATAGTTCAAGCTTGGTTTACAATAAAATTGCCTTTGAAGGGTCATATCAAGTTGTTTTCCTAATTAATAATGTCCTATTTATATAATTTAAACTAAAAATAACACAGCGTAGGGGACACACGACTGAAGCTGAAAATTAACTTGAATCCAGTTGTGTACACGAACCATGATATTAAAATCACTATCTCATTGACAAGTTCAGACTTTTTTAATGAATATTAAAGTCTTAGCTACCAACAAATACAGTGTTCTTCATAATGTTTGGGACAAAGACCCATCATTTATTTATTTGCCTCTGTACTCCTCAATTTGCGATTTGTAATAGAAAAAAATCACATGTGGTTAAAGTGCACATTGTCAGATTGTAATAAAGGCCATTTTTATACATTTTGGTTTCACCATGTAGAAATTACAGCTGTGTTATAGTCCCCCCGTTTCAGGGCACCATAATGTTTGGGACACATGGCTTCATAGGTGTTTGTAATTGCTCAGGTGTATTTAATTGCCTCCTTAATGCAGGTATAAGAGAGCTCTCAGCACCTATTCTTTCCTCCAGTCTTTCCATCACCTTTGGAAACTTTCATTGCTGTTTATCAGCACGAGGACCAATGTTGTGCCAATGAAAGTCAAATAAGCCATTATGACACTGAGAACCGAGAATAAAACTGTTAAGAGATATCAGCCAAACCTTAGGCTTACCAAAATCAACTGTTTGGAACATCATTAAGACGAAAGAGAGCACTGGTGAGCTTACTAATCGCAAAGGGACTGGCAGGCCAAGGAAGACCTCCACAGCTGATATAACCATATAACCATATAACAATTACAGCACGGAAACAGGCCATCTCGGCCCTACAAGTCCGTGCCGAACAACTTTTTTCCTTTAGTCCCACCTGCCTGCACTCATACCATAACCCTCCATTCCCTTCTCATCCATATGCCTATCCAATTATTTTTTAATGATACCAACGAACCTGCCGCCACCACTTCCACTGGAAGCTCATTCCACACCGCTACCACTCTCTGAGTAAAGAAGTTCCCCCTCATGTTACCCCTAAACTTCTGTCCCTTAATTCTGAAGTCATGTCCTCTTGTTTGAATCTTCCCTATTCTCAAGGGAAAAGCTTGATCACGTCAACTCTGTCTATCCCTCTCATCATTTTAAAGACCTCTATCAAGTCCCCCCTTAACCTTCTTGATGATGACAGAAGAATTCTCTCTATAATAAAGAAAAATCCCCAAACACCTGTCTGACAGAAGTCAGGTGTGGATTTGTCAATGACCACTGTCCACAGAAGACTTCATGAACAGAAATACAGAGGCTACATTGCAAGATGCAAACCACTGGTTAGCCACAAAAATAGGATGGCCAAGTTACAGTTTGCCAAGAAGTACTTAAAAGAGTTAGAGAAAGGTCTTGTGAACAGATGAGACGAAGAATAACTTGTATCAGAGAGATGGCAAGAGCAAAGTATGGAGGAGAAAAGGAACTGCCCAAGATCCAAAGCATACCACCTTATCTGTGAAACACGGTGTTGGGGGTGTTATGGCCTGGGCATGTAAGGCTGCTGAAGGTGCTGGCTCACTTATCTTCATTGATGGTAGTAGCATAATGAATTCTGACATGCATAGACATATACTATCTGCTCAAGTTCAAACAAATGCCTCAAAATTAATTGGCCGGCGGTTCATCCTACACCAAGACAATGATCCCAAACATACTGCTAAAGCAAGAAAGGAATTTTTCAAAAGCTAAAAAATGGTGAATTCTTAAGTGGCCAAATCAATCACCCGAAGCTGAGCTGAGCATGCCTTTTATATGCTGAAGAGAAAACTGAAAGGGACTAGCCCCCAAAACAAGCATAAGCTAAAGATGGCTGCAATACAGGTCTGGCAGAGCATCACCAGAGAAGACACCCAGTAACTGTTGATGTCCATGAATCGCAGACTTCAAGCAGTCATTGCATGCAAAGGATATGCAACAAAATACTAAATATGACTACTTTCATTTACATGACATTGCTGTGTCCCAAACATTATGGTGCCCTGAAACGGGGGGGACTATGTATAAACACTGCTGTAATTTCTACATGGTGAAACCAAAATGTATAAAAATGGCATTTGTTAAAATCTGACAATGTGCACTATAACCACATGTGATTTTTTTTTTCTATTACAAATCTCAAATTGTAGAGTACAGAGGCAGATAAATAAATGATAGGTCTTTGTCCCAAACATTATTGAGGACACTGTAAATTGCATAAATAATTTGATATTCCCAAAGGATAGCTTCGTGCATGCCTGAAATATTTTTTGTAATAAATTAAAATCGGAAAGTGGAGCTGCAGCATTATCAGTCAAATAGATAGGTAAATTAATTATGGATGATAGTTGTAAGTAGATCTTGAATCTACAGCCTAAAACATTAATGTTTACTACTTGTTGATTGGCTGATGGAAAGCTAAGGATATCTTTTTATTTTATTTAAAAAAAAAAAAAGAAACTATTGGTACTATGTAAAATTTACCGCATCATTATTAATTTCAAGCCTTGATCTATGTACCTTGCATCAATCATATTTTTTTTCCCCTTGATTATTTTAATTCTGAAATGATCGTGAATTCTTTGTAGTTGTGGCATCTTTAAGCTGCAATCTCTTTCCAATCTTCATTTTAATTTTTAATAGGTATTGAATTATATTACAAAAACTTGATATGATCCGTGGTGGCACTTTATTTATTTTTTTTAGCTATTTATATCAATTATCTTACTCACCTAAACTGGGCGGAGAAATCAATTGGAGAAACTGGGTTTATGAAATCTGTAATTAATATTCGACATTAGAAAGTCTGAAATGCACGGTTTGTTGAGAACAGGGAGTTTTGCTTTCTAATTCTAAATTTGTGAGCCAGTGTTATACTGACTCCTTTGTAGTCACTGCTGGTTGATACTCATGGCTCTTTCATTTTTGTTCCCCCACTTTGTCCCCAGCTAGGGGCCTGTAAGATCGTAAGTCTTGGCGCATAGTTTGTTCAGTAGTACTGATCTACTGCTGCCATGCCAACCTGTAAGACAAGGCAAGTAAGAGCTCATGTCCCGCATTCGGATACCCTCGGAGCCAGTTGCTGTGCACTCCCCTCAACTATAAAACCTGTCCAGCCTACCTGAGAGTATTTGCTGGCTTTGAGGGTACACCTAAAAAAGAGAAAACAAATTAATTTGTTCTTGGTACAAATGAATAAACCACTGAAAGTTGTGGTGTAAGTAGTACATATACCTATGGTATATATATATATATACCTATAGGAGGTAAGATTTTTCCAACCATTTTTCTGTATTTGAGGATTGCTTCAACAGTGTTCTTTCTCCATACGTTTTTATATTTTTGAGCTTAGTGAACTAAAAATGCCATGATTAACCCTTTGCCAACCAGGTTTACTTTGTGCTGGTTGATTTTATGAACGTTTTTATGACTTTCCAGTTTCATCGCATAAAACAGCAAGAATAAAATGCCCATAGCATAATTAATATAAAATTCTTCAACTAAATTGATGTCCTCAATGGGTTCATCGTTGGAGGCCAGAAATGAAGTTTCTTTAACTAAACAAAATTGTGTCTGGAGTCCAGAGTTCCGTAAAAGTATGAATTTACCTAAAATCTTTTTAATATTTTGGGTGTAGAAGAGGGGTTGAAGGCATGTGCAGGAGGACAAAATAAATCTAGATTGATGTTTGCTTTTCTATTAAGCCATTTATTTTGATAACCCTGGGCTTGATTTGATCCATGATGAAAACCCTTTGAAATCATATAAGTTTGTGAAGTAAAATGTATTTGTTCTTCATGTCCATGACTTTTGCCTTGCATTTCAAAATTTGTGATCCAATCAGAATAATTATGGAAATACTTCCTTAATAATGAAGTACATCTGGGGCAATGACAATATTGAAAAGAGATTCAATTTTTTAATGGATTCTGAGGACTTGTAGGAACACTTGCTAGTTTACATTTTTGATTGTTTTAATCTGCATTGGTATGTAGCCTGGTAACTTGAGCAGTAGACAACCTCCCTGTCATTAAGATAATTAAGTTTCAACAATTTTTTTTTAAGCTGGCCTTCAGATGGAATATATGCATTCGGTTGAACTGTTGGGAGAAGAATAGCAGCAGCAAACTCTCGAATCAACCTGCTGTTTTGGGGAATCTCATAACTGTTGTAAATGCTGGCAACTGCAGCCATGTCTGTTAAAGAAGCCAATGTGTTGCTATTTTATTGTTAACCAAGTTGATATCGACTGGAATTAAAACAAACTAGCTTTTCCTTCAGAAAATGCTGTCTGATATCTTATGCTGTCTTTATATGATATGGCCATGTGTTTAGAAAAATATGAGAATAAGCTAGTTAGTGGATCTTACATGATATAGCCATGTGTTTAGAAAAAAAGAGTATAAACTAGTTAGCAGATCATGTTTTCCATGGAGATTCTTCATCTATTGTGAATTTTAGTGGGATTCTCTTTGTCAGGCATTTAATTTGGCTGAATTAATATTGATGTAGGCTAATGACTGAGTGCGAAAGGGGAAGATGTGCAGAATATTGGAGCCTGAAGTTCTGTTTGAGCATAAGGATGGGGTTGGAAATGATGGGGGTGACTGTTGCTTAACATTTTCTGATTGTTTGTGTCTCACTAGTCAGAACTGATTGAAATCTGGTCTGATTATATGGTTTCATGTAAACCCTTTTGTGGTCACAGGATGTTCCTATGCCTCTAGTCCATGCATATCTTAAAATAGCCCACATTAGGTTATTGCCCAAGTTCCTTTTAATTCGATCAATCGTAATAAGTGGTCTGCAATCAAATTACATATATTCATATAGGAAATATTTGGCAAAATAATTGTTGCTGGATTGAAGATGTCCACCTTTTGGGCTTTACTGCTGTGAATCCTGTACTGTAGTTCACTGCGCTTTGAAAATTACTTCTGTCAGATTTAGCTAGTGGAATTGCACCGTCCATTTTGCATTTCCACAGTAGCATAGCACATAGCATTTTAGTTTTTAGTAAATTCAATAATTTAAGTGGGTCATAGTTTTTATTTTAAACTGACTTGCAAATCTTCTTTAATAAAGTTGCTTAGCACCAAGAGATTTGTCATGTGCAAGCAAGAGGTGGCCAACTCTTGGTTTTATTTTTAGCATTTGGATTATTTTTGTTCAAAATGGAATTACAGGATCGCTGTTCTAACAAATCTAAATGGGTAACATTGTTTGGTGCTGGGTCTTGTTGCTTTGAGTAAGCTGGGAATTTTTTCACCTTGATTTCAATTGCTAAGAGCTGACCCAAGGCTTGTTCTTAAACTTCTGATTATCTACCCACAACTGAAATTTTAACTAAGCAACAATTCAATTGCAGTGATACCAATGGTAGAAATGGTTTCTTGAATTGGCTGTTCCAACATTCAATGCCGTCTCTGAAAAATTTAAAGGACTTTATGATCCCAAATGTTTAAGAGTTACGATTTTTTCACATATTTTGTTTTTTAACAGATTCTGAATCGATTCTTATTCACTGTTCTGCTGTTGCCTTTGGCTTACAGGTTAAAGAACTTCTGACTTCATTTGGCCCACTGAAAGCTTTTAACCTAGTGAAGGACAGTGCAACATCTCTGTCCAAGGGCTATGCCTTCTGTGAATATGTGGATGTCAATGTTACTGATCAGGTACAATTTATTTATTATTGGAATTGCCACAGGCATTCAGATCAGAGCTGAATTAATATAATCGAAGATCCAATTTTAAGTAATTGGATAAATATAAGTTTGAGAGAAAACCCCTTTGCATACCATTCAAAGTATAGGCCATGGAGCAGTGACCCTGCGCGGTGAAAAAGGTTGTAATTTCATGTTGAGAATTTGAGTGGTTGTGCCCATAATACAACCAGTTTTGTCGAATTCAAATGACTTTGGTCAGGGGTGGTGGCATTTTGGAGGTAATTTTCTAATGTAAGTGAGGCCAAATGATGAACAATTGAACCTGGGATGTACCAGATAAAAAAGGTAAGGAAAATATTTTAAACATGTTTCCATTTAAATTATTCAAATTAAGGAATGTATAATTCCAAGGCTGCAGCATGCCAATTTTCATGCTGTGTGTGCTTCTCTTACCTTTTTGAATTTTTGATCCTACCTTTTTTTATTTTTCTTTGGGCCCACTGCTTCTCTCCAAACTACATAGCTGCACTTCATTTCAGCATTTACTTGTGGTTTCTGTAATAAATGATCGCACTAGATGCTTCCCACTGTTTTGTATGTTGGGTATTTTCCCTTTGTATCGCTTCACTTTTGTTGCTTTTGGCCAACACATTTGTATTTAAGCTGACTGCAACTGGTATCCTTGCATGAATCCTAACATATAACATGGGCGACAATAACTCTTGAAACCGATGGTGCTAACCTGGTGATGCTGGGCCTAATTCAGTTTTTGAAATCCCAGCTATTTATACTTTGAGAAAATGCATGAGTTGATGAGCAGGTTCACAGGATAACCATGGATTCTCATTATGTATATATAATTTATAATTTGTGGGATTATGTAGAGATATTTGCGAACAAAAAATATTTGGGAATAAGTATAGGCTATTTCAGAACACCTGGCTCTCTAATATGCATTTTGTTTGCGTCATCTATTACTAACATAAACTACTGTCATTCTGTGGCCAGTAGTTTTAATTTCTGATGCCATTGTCTCTGAGCAATGTCCTCTTGCCAGTCATTCCCGCACTCCTGCACACGCTCATATTTGTTTCTTTGCGCTGGCCTGTGTAGATGGAGTGGCAGATATCTCCTGTGGGCCACAGGTAAGAGGACCACCATCCTAAGGAATACCTTAATCATTGGCTTCTAGGAGAGCTTGGTGAGGCCAGCCGTTTGGTTCTTACAGCCTGGGATCACATTGCATCTCTGGTTGCAAGCTTAAACTTCTGTGGAGACCAACACTCAAGTCTGCCAATCTTGAGCATGATGAGTTTCATCGGTTTTCTGCTGGGCCTTCAGGTATGTCTACTTCTTACCAGCTGTTCCTTGCAGAGAAGCCCACAGTTTCATTTGTCTGCTATTGGTAGGTACAATGAGTATCGGCAGGGAATTTAGATTCAAAATGGGCAGATGAAAATCTAATGAACTGCTAATGTTTGCGGAAAACTAATTTGAGACATGGAACATAATTCATGCTCATGGTGCTGTAGTCAGCAATATCTGTTGCAGCTTGTAATTTTTCAGTCATCGGGTTTTTATCAAATTGAAGATTATCTTGGGAATGCTGATTTGTTATGTTTTGTGAAATTGTAAACTGGATTTTTTTTTTTAAACAGATTAGTAGCACAAATATCTTCCCCATTATGTACACTTTGAGCCTCATTCTTAAAAATAGAAAACTGATGCAATTGATAATTTAAAAAAAAATTTAAACAAAATTGTTCCCTGCCGGTCCTAAATAATATATTTTCTGTTTAGGCTATTGCAGGATTGAATGGAATGCAGCTTGGGGATAAGAAGCTTATCGTACAGAGGGCCAGTGTTGGTGCAAAGAATGCTAACCCGGTAACTAAATTGTGGTCCAAATGTTCTCAGTCTTGCAGTTGTGCCACAGGTTGTCTTCTCCATTGGGCTCTTCCTGCCATCTACATCTTTTGTTTCTCCTATGTTTTAAAATGTTTATTTTGTTTAAATTCATCACCAAGGCAAAACCTTTGCCCCTGTGACTGGTTGATCTGATTTTAATCATTTTGAAGAAAATATGAAGAGATGATTAAAGTTGTGTGACAGAATGGGGAAACATACCTCCAACCCCATCACCCTGAACACAGCCTCCTCTTGAATGTCACTAAAACGAAGGAGCTGATTGTGGACTTTAGAAGGGCACAACAACCGGGGACATACATGCCACTGGGGATAAATGGGACTACTATGGATAGGGAGTCCACATCACAGAGGATTTGACATGGACAACACACACTGCCGCACTGGTGAGAAAGGCAAGGCAGCGCCTTTACCACCTCAGGCAGCTGAGGAAATTCAGTCTCTCTGAGGATCCTTCAATCCTTCTACTCTGGTGCTGTAGAAAGCATCCTGGCTGGAAACATCGTGATCTGGTTTGGAAACAGCTCTGCGCAGGACAGGAAGGCTCTGCAGAGAGTAGTGCGTTTGGCCGAATGCACCATGGGAACAACACTCACCCCCCCTGCAGGACCTATACACCAGGTGGTACAGATCCAGAGCTAGCAAGATAATGAAGGACCCCTACCACCCCAGCAACAGACTGTTGCTGTTGCTACAGCCAGGCAAGCGCCTCCGCTGTCACGCTGCGAAAACAGAGAGGATGAGACAGAGTTTCTTCCCACCGGCCATCAGGACTGTAAACTGATCTCACCAGGGAGTAATTACTGTTGTGTCTTTTTTTTAAATGCAAATACTTGTTCTATTTTTGCACAATCCCGCAAGCATTGCCACTTTCATTTCACTGTACATCTTGTATGTATGTCTTGACTTGAATAAAAGTTTATCTGGGCACACATGAGACCATCATCAACGATTGTTCTCCTATTGGTTCCTTTCTGTGTGTCTTGAGGGTTGAAGAGGCCGATTCTGGAGCCACAGACTTGATATGTCCCTCCAGGTGGACCCTGTGCTTGACATATTTTAATATTGAAGATACTGCTGCAAGGACAGCCACCACACAGTCCTTGATAGAGACAGATCCAGTCCAACTACAGGTGCACAACCTTTTATCCGAAGATCCAAATAACGAAAACCTCCGAATAGCAGACATTTTTTCGGTCCTTGAAGAAAGGTCCTTGAAAACGTTCACCGAGGGCGGCCCGCAGAGGTGACAGCGGAACCTCCGGTCGGTCCTCGAAGAAAGGGGAACTAAATCCCCATTCATAAAAGAGAAGGTGAGGGTATATTGCGCGGGAGGGTTAATAATTGACAATATGCTGCTGCCTGCCCGCTGAGTTAAAAAGTTCCCACGGTAGACTCACGATACACAGTGTATCGTGAGTCTTGCGTGGGAACTTTTTAACTCAGCGGACAGGCAGCAGCAGATTGTCGCTCCCTTCAGTTTCACCCCACCTACACCCCTCTGCTTCCCGGCCATGTGTGTGACCCCTTCCCTCCCCTCTCCAGCTCCCCGCTCATTGCACCGGCGCGGGGGCTTTGCACTGTCTTCACGTCGGCGATGACAGCAGGCCAGTGCCAGTCACCGGAGACGTCAGGACCAACGGGACACCGACCCCCAGGCCCACTGCAAGCACGGAGATCCCAGAGACCCACAGCCAGCAGCAGCCCAGCCCCGTTCCAACTCCAGAGGAAAACTGCAAACTGGCCGGAGACGTCAGGACCACCAGAAGCCGTTCCCCGAGCTGCACCCCCTCATCGGGACACCGACCCCCAGGCCCACTGCAAGCACGGAGATCCCAGAGACCCACAGCCAACAGCAGCCAGCCCGCTCCAACTACAGAGGAACCTGGGTTGCGGATGACGGGGCGCAGCTCGGGGCGTCGTAGGGGCCCATCGGGGTGCGGGTTCCTGTTGGTCCTGACATCTCCGGCCACCTGCCATCCTCCGGGAACTGTACCGCCTTTGCAGGAGAGTGGGGTTGTTTGCAGTTGCAGAGGGAGGGGGCAAGGGCGGTACAGTTCCCAGTCTCAGCTCCAGTCCAGGGGGGTGGCCGGAGACGTCAGGACCAACGGGACACCGACCCCCAGACCCACTGCAAGCACGGAGATCCCAGAGACCCACAGCCAGCAGCAACTCCAGCCCAGCCCCGCTCCAACTCCAGAGGAACACGTAGGGGCAGAAGCTGATGGTGTGCAAGGTACGTCTTGTTCTTGGGGTGGCGGACGAGGGGGCGCAGCTCGGGTTGTGGGCAAACTGCCACTTGTCGCCGTAGCGGCCCATCGGGGAGCGGATTCCTCTGGAGTTGGAGGGGGAGGGGGGTATTGTGCTGTTTGATCGCCCCCTGCTATCCCAGGGACAAGGAGACACAGCAGCTTTTTAGACTGGTGGGCAATCACTTCCAAAGTTCTGTCCACACAGTCAGTACACCTCTCCTACACTGCATTTCATACAAACATTTATTCTGCAAGAAAAAACTACATTGAAGACTCAAACTCGCGACCGAGTAACTGCCGGGATCAAGGCGCAAACTCGTGACCTTGCGGATATGAGCCGAGCACTCTACCACTGAGCCAGCCATTAAAATCTACGCAAAAAAATTTCCATTCCGAAGGCCGACAAATTCTGAATTACGAAAAGTGTCTGGTCCCAAGGCTTTCGGATAAAAGGTTGTGCACATGTACATGGATTCCATGACAGTTGGGAAACTCTCCCAGCTGCAATCATCTTCCACCATCTTAAAGGTTGTGGGGTTCCACCTACTAGCCAGCCACCATCTTCCACTGTTTCAGCATGGGCCACGCTTTAGTTAAGAACCTCTCCAACCTTCCTGCTATTTCCAGATGGTTTAGCTCTCAGATCTTCGGCATGCCCAAACGTCTCCATCATGACAAGGTGGCAACCCTCAGAAACCTTGTGTTTGGGTACACACAAGACCAACATTTGATAATTCTAGTTTCATGCAATTGACATTATGCGTGTTTACTGGCACACAAATGCTTATTAGAATCCACTAGAATCCATTGGTTTAGTTGGGTGCTTAAAATACTACTTTTTCGTACAACCTAGAATACCTGACACATTTAAATGGGATTAATATATGTAAGTCATTAATTAGAAGTAAACATTTTTGAGTAGAATCAGTTACCTAAAGAAAATTAGTAACCGTGGCTGTTTTGGTTTGTGAGTTGCATTGGCTTCTGTGGCCACATTTTATCCTTGACGTGGTGGAGACGCTTATGTGGACCTGAGATTCTGAGAGCGATGCTGTCTGGAGCTATGCTCCTGGTAGGGCCACCCATGGCGGTAAGGTCGGGGAGGAGGTCTCTGACAAAGAGCAATCCAACCAAGACCTCAACGGTGCAACAGGCGGAGGATGAATATTTTGAGGATGTAACCAGGATAATGGATAAGGGAGAGCCAGTGATATAGTGTACCTGGACTTTCAGAAAGCATTTGATAAGGTCCCACATTGGAGATTAGTGGGCAAAATGAGACAACATGGTATTGTGGGTAGGGTGCTGACATGGATAGAAAATTGGTTGGCAGACAGGAAACAAAGGGTAGGAATTAACGGGTCCCTTTCAGAATGGCAGGCAGTGATTAGTAGGGTACCCCAAGGCTCAGTGCTGGGACCATATCTACTTACAACATATTAATGATTTGGATGAAGGGATTAAAAGTGACATTAGCAATTTTGCAGATGACACAACGCTGGGTGGCAGTGTGAACTGAGGAGGATGTAATGAGGATGCAGAGTGACTTGGACAGCTTGGGAGAGTGGGCAGATGCATGGCAGATGCAGTTTAATGTGGATAAATGTGAGGTTTTCCACTTTGGTGGTAAAAAACAGGAAGGCAGATTATTATATAAATGGTGTCAAGTTGGGAAAAGGGGAATTACAACAAGGTCTGAGGGTCTTTGTTCATCAGTCACTGAAAGTAAGCATGCAGGTACAGCAGGCAGTGAAGAAAACAAATGGCATGTTGGCCTTCATGACAAGAGGAGTTGAGTATAGGAGCAAAGAGGCCCTCCTGCAGTTGCACAGGGCCCTAGTGAGACCACACCTGGAGTATTGTGTGCAGTTTTGGTCTCAACTTGAGGAAGGACATTCTTGCTATTAAGGGAGTGCAGCATAGGTTCACGAGGTTAATTCCCGGGATGGCGGGACTGTCATATGTTGATAGATTGGAGCGGCTGGGCTTGTATACTGATTGTGGATGATTAGCCGCGATTACATTGAATGGCAGTGCCTGCTCGAAGAGCCGAATGGCCTACTCCTGCGTCCATTGACGATGGCTGACCTTAGTGGAGCGTCCCAACGGCTGGGAAGGTGGATGAAGGCTGCAACAGAAAAGGGTCTCCGGTCGTCTTGGACTCCATGGCACTGGATCCAGATCTGTCAAAGACTGTGGGGTGGCTGTCTGTGCACCAGTCTCCCCATGTTAAACAAAGTCACGCACAGGCATCCTCCATATAGAGAATAGCACCCTGGAGACACCCATGGTCAGCCATGACCAAAGATATTTGTCTTAATACTTTCTTGTGGCTAATTACAAACATTTTAAAAGGTTGTCTCCTTGTCTGCAATATGTGGTAACCTGAAGTCCATGGTTTACATCTGCTTTCATAAGAAGCCACTAGTTAGGAATCAGCAATGGAACTTGTTACTCAAGTCTGGGAAAGGAAAGAAACAAGGCCAATTGTTATATGTCGCAGCACTTTGACTGCTGTCAGTTCAGCACAGAGTGGCGATCCAAATTGAAAGTTTTGGTATAACGTTCAGCTGCTCAAATGTTTTTTAAATTTGTCCGTCAGGAATCGGGCACATTTACTTAGCAAGGCAGAAGACCAGCATCTCCTGAAGAAATTGATTTTTTCTGAAAAATTTCTCGTTTATAAATATGCTCGGCCGAGGTTGACTTTATTCAAAATAAATATCCGTCAGCAGAAGACCAGCTTCTGCCTCGTCCTGCTGAAGGATATTTATTTTGAAGAAAGTCAAACTCGTCTGAGCATATCTATAAACGAGAATTTTTGCAGAAAAAAATCAATTTAAATTAGTTTATATCGTGAAGTGAGAGGTACTGTTTACCATTTCACCTGAGAATTAGTTTAAATAAGATGCAAGAGTCGGGAATGAGAAACAGAACAGTGCAGCACAGGAATAGGCCTTTAACATAATACCGTTAATCTCATCAACCTGCAGGTGATCCATATCCCTTCCCATTCCCTGCATACCCATGTGACTATCTTAAATGGAACTATCTTAATACCTTCACCATCCCTGGCAGCGTGTTCCAGGTGCTCACCACTTTGTATGGTTTTTTTAAATTATCTGCAAGTCTCCTTTAAACTTTCCCTCTTCAACAGTATATTTTTACCTTCTAGTCTTTGAAATTTACACTTTGGAGAAATGTTTCTGACAGTATCCTATTTATGCCTCTTGTAATTTTATATACTTGGGTTTTCCCCTAACTTTCAATGCTCCAGAGAAACCAATTCAAGTTTGTTCAATTTCTCCTTGCAGCTAATGCATTCTAATTTAAGCAGCAATCTGGTAAATCTACTACACCCTCTCAAGCCTTCACATCCTTCCTGTAATAGGGCAACCAGAACTGCACACAATACTCCAAATGCAGCCTGACCAAATGTTTATAAAGCTGCAACATGACTGCCTGACTCTTATACCCAATGTCTTGTACTCTAAACCATGTTGGTATTACAATTATGTGACAAGACCAGAGTAGCTTGGATTCTTTAATAGAATAGAATTACCTTTATTGTCATTCAGACCTTACGGTCTGAACGAAATTTCGTGCCTGCAGTCATACATACAATAATACAATAATAAACAACAACAAACACAAATTAACATCCACCACAGTGAGTCCTCCAAACACCTCCTCACTGTGGTGGAGGCAAAAATCTTAGGGCTGCAGTCTCTTCCGTCCTCTTCTCCCTCTGCAGAGAAGGCTGTGAAAAAAACTGATGGTGATAAAATCATCAAGCGTTTGATTGGGCTGGGGGATACAGGGAACTGCTCTGGCAAGTGGGGGATACATAGATACATAGAAAATAGGTGCAGGAGTAGGCCATTCGGCCCTTCGAGCCTGCACCGCCATTCAATATGATCATGGCTGATACCTAGGGATAATTGTTGAAAATTGATAGAACTAGATGGGGGTGAAAAAGGAGAAACATGTAGAGGTGGGGCTGCAGTACTCCACCTCCATCATGGAATCTGATCGCTTGAGAACTTCAGAAGCCAGGTAATGAGCAAAACATTGTAGGACCAAATTGAACAGCCCTTTCAAGGAGTTGGCAAATGATTACTATATTAATTCATAAGAGTTTTTAGCTTGCCCACTACTGTAGCCATTGGTGCTAATGTGTTACACAATATAATACAATTTTTTTTTTTGATATATCTTTCTTCAGCCATTTCATCTTTGTCAGTTTGGCGGGTAAAACATGTGCCTTTTAAGTACAGTTTTGATTTGCAATCCAGTCAATTTTTAACATAACACTTTCTGAATGTGACAGTAAATTAAAGTAATTTCCCCCAGAAAGTGCTAGATATCATTTGGTTGACTGGAATTTCCCACCAGGGTTACATATTTGCTTGATGCTTAATGGAATGCTTTACTTTGAATGGATCTCAGAACTTTAACCGATTCTATTTTTAGCATTGTTACTGGGAATATTCAGTAGCAGCAATAAAGACTATTTCTTCCCACTCTCACCCTCCCAGTGCAATGTCATGGGATCGCCATCAGATGTGCAATTGCAGATTTAGAGTTGCTGTTGTTGTTGTTGTTTTTGCAGAATGCCATTATTCAAACTCCAGTGACAGTGCAGGTACCAGGCCTCCCGACAATGCAAGTTCAGAACACAGGGCTGCCCACCGATGTGCTCTGCCTGCTAAACATGGTGTCACCAGATGAACTTATCGATGATGAAGAGTATGAGGAAATCTTGGAAGACATCAGAGAAGAGTGCAGCAAATATGGAACTGTGAAATCAATTGAAATCCCTCGACCTTTGGATGGACTAGAAGTGCCTGGCTGTGGCAAGGTAAAAGAATGGCAATCAGAATTTGAAGCTTCAATGTTCAAATTGCAACATTTTACTGTATACATCAAGTTGGCAAGCAGCAGGGTGATTTAAATTGTTAATATCAGGATCACTTATTTATTGAGTTTATTCTGGTGCAATGAACTTTATAGTTGGGATTCGTTCTATACCATCTCTGCCAAGAGCATCTCATATCTGCCTGCACATAATCCATATCTCTGCATATCCACATGCCTCTCCAGAAGTCTCTTAAATGCCAGTCATATCTGCCAGGCATTCACCACCCTCTGGGTATATATATATTTTTAAAAGCCCCTCTCACCCTAAAGCTTTGCCCTCTAGTATTTGATTTTTTTTCTATCCTGGGGGAAAAGGTTCTGTCATCGTTTTATTTTCTAATATTGTGTTCTGATTAGTTCCGTCAGATTTCTTTTGTCTTGGATCTTAAATGCAGGCTTATCCATGGCTTTTCACTGTTTATCTTTCCCATCCACCCCAACACACCCTGCTCCAAGCTTTAGACTTGGGATTAAAGATGATGGGGTTAATTTTAACAGGGCATGCTGCCTTTATTATTTAGTTTTTTGGGTAAAGGTGAATGGAGAACGAGCCTTGTGTAAAAGCAGTGATAGAGTAAATAATTCAATGGAAACAGGAGAAAATTCAGTCAGTAATTTATTCGTTATCGTGGGCAATAACTTAAAAAAACAGGTAAAAGTCTAGGGTTTATATAGTTGAGATTGGGTCGTCTTTTATTATAATGTTCATTTACCATTGTATTTCCAGTTCATTGTGCTCACTGGTCGTTTTTTTTAACAGATATTTGTAGAATTTATCTCACCTCTGGACTGCCAAAAAGCAATGCAAGCACTAACGGGGCGAAAGTTTGCCAACAGAGTTGTTGTAACTAAGTATTATGACCCAGAGCTGTACCACAGACGTGACTTCTAACAACATGCAGCCACCTTGCTGTCTACATTTCTGACTAAAGCTTTGTTTATAGTTACAACTAGGATTTGTATAAAATGGCAGAGGTTTGAGTAGTTTGTAGTAGTCAAATTCCGTTTATTTTTAGCACGAATGTCTTGATGTCGTTAGTGTTCTGGGTGAAGATCCATGTTGCAGGAACTGTAATAGCAAAACAACTTGTAAATGGAATTGTATCTTTTTTATAGTGTTGGGCCTTTTGGCTTTTGTGGGGTGGGGGGGGGGGGGAGAACAGCAAATTCTGTAATAGCTGATTCAGTCAGCCTGGTGAAACCAGTATTTGAACACTGTAGCTGGTTTCAACTAATAAACTTTTGGAATGGAAAATGCGTTGTGCTGGTTATGCATCAAAGCTTGTTAAGGTAGTCTGGACCAGTAACAACTTTTCTCCTATCTTTGTTTTGACTCTTATTCTTCTGGACACAAACCCTTCCAGCGATCGTGTTATTTCTTCCCAAAGTGTTGGGCAGCATACGATCTGGCGTCTTCAATTCTGGAGCGACTGCAAACAAACATGTATTATTACTGGAATAGGACAGAAATAATGCTTATCAAATTGTTCTGTACTACCAAGACTATCGAGCAGTGGGAACACTACAACGGATAATTCATAGAAACATAGAGAATAGGTGCAGGAGTAGGCCAATCGACCCTTCAAGCCAGCACCGCCATTCAATATGATCATGGCTGATCATCCAAAATCAGACCCCGTTCCTCCTTTCTCCCCATATCCCTTGATTCTCTTAGCTCTAAGAGCTATATCTAATTCTCTCTTAAACAGGACAAACTAACAAGTTACACCTTGCAGATTTAAAATTAGTCCAATTGTATTCCTCCTCCAAACGAGGAATAGTCCCACATTTGTCATTGTGTCTGACAACCGTGGAATAAACAATTTTTTCAAACTTGGCTATTATTTTTTATTTAAGTGTTGAATATGCTAGAATTTCTGTGGTTTTGTTTTATGTACCCTAGATTTAAATCTTTAGAATCATGATATATATTTGTATGGTTTATAAAAGAAAGGTGTACTCTTTTTATCAAGGCATTGGTATTTTAGACACTACAGATCATGACAGTAGAATGTTGCAGGCTATTCTAGGTGTTGCTTAGTGCACCTGGTAGCTGCAAAACAGCTACCCTATCTTTGCTTCAAACAATGGCTTTGTGTATTTTCTAAAATGTTTTTAAATGTTTAGCATTCTTCAAAAACGAGCACAATATCCATAATTTTAAAACATTTAGTTATTGGTATAATTTTGTACAAATTATGTAGATATATGTGTTTGTTCCACAGCATAATACATTTTACAGGGGGTGAGTGCTGGGTAGTATCGCTTCTACGTCAATTCCTGCTTCAAAAGCCAGCAGCTGACAGTTTCTGAGGAAGAGAAATATCCTCCATTCACAAGACAGGAAAATTCCCAGAAGGACCTAGTGGGTTGGATGTGAGTGGGATGACACTTGAGATAGCACGAGGCAAATCTCCACTGTCTCAAATCTGCACTATCTACATAGTGGAGTGCAAAGAGCCGACTTAACCAAGTTTAACATATTTGACAACTCTTGTGTAGGACTAAGCTACAAATGATTTGATTGATAGCAGTACAGTTTGCTTTACCACGTAACTATAGATTATTTTTCTAATTATAATTCTGGGACACAAATATAAATAAAATATAATGGTAGAAAAGTGCAGTATAGTTGTTTCAGCTTTTATGTGGAATACAAGTATTTCTGCTATAACACGATTATAGAACCACTTTGTTGGAGAAAATCACGTTAGAAAACAGTTGCATAAAAGGGGCGAGGGGCTAGAGAATTTCAGACATGCAGTAAGTTTATCCCTGCAGAACTTTCAAAACTAAAGGTTTTTTACTAGCTGTTTATTTTTGCTACTGCTAAAAATACTAAATGGTGTATATTGCATTTTTTAATCTTTGCACGTATCAATAGAAGGAATTGTTTGTTAACTTGGGTGAAATTGACACACGGTTCTTGAGACAATGGTGACTGATTATTGCCCAGAGATGACATAGAAACCTTTTTTTCCTGGATTTTTTCTTTTCAAGTTTTTTCTACTAATCAATTTCCATAGTGGTTCTCTAGTTCCCAATTGAAATTGCAATATAACCAATTTGATCTTTATAATGCAAATAGTGTTTCCTAATTCATCAGCTGTGTTATATCCAATTCACAGTATCAGAATTGTTTTTGTCATTAACACTGATAGCATATGCAGACACCATTGCAGTGGGCTCTTTACAAACTTGATGGAACAAGAACTTATACTTATAATTAAAAACTATGTTTGGACAATGAATTTGTGATTATATTGCTAACTATATTTTTACATCACCAGTATATGATGGATGCAAGAAATCTGAAATAAAAGCGTAGTGGCTTATCCAGAATTTACAGCCTGCCTGTTGAATGATCATTGAATTGTTACCCCTTTTCCGTTCCACAGAACTGCCTGATCTCATCATTTTGCACTTTTTCATTTGCACCATTTTTCAGATTCCAATCAATCACAACATTTTGCCTTTGTAACTGAAGGGATACTGCAAGGATCTTTGTTACACGTTCCTCCAGTCTTTCCTCCTAGTCATTTTCAAGTCTTAACACTTGGTTCCCATCTGCAGGTTATTGTCATATGCACAAGCACAGAGAAATACAGATATAATGAAATGCAAGACTGCAAAGAAAAAAGGCTGTGCAAAAAGAACCCAAACCACCCCCTCCCCAGGTACATTTCCCTGCAACCGAAGGGGATGCCACGCCTGTCCCTGTACCTCCCCCTCGACTCCATCCATGACCCCCCCCCCCCCCCCCACAGTCTTTTCAGGTGAGGCAAAGATTCACATGTACCTCCTCCAACCTCATCTACTGTTCTAGATGTGCACTCCTATATATTGGCGTGACCAGGCACAGGCTTGGCAACTGTTTTGCTGAACACCTCCGCTCAGTCCGCTTAAACCTACCTGATCTCCTGGTTGCTAAATACTTTAACTCCCCCTCCCATTCCCACACTGACGTCCCTATCCTGGGACTCCTCCATTGACAGTGAGGTCCTGCGCAAATTGGAGGAACAACACCTCATTTTTCGCTTGGGAAGCTTATACCCCAGCGGTATGAACATTAACTTCTCTAACCCTTGCTATTCCTCTCTCTCCATCCCTCCCTCTTCACAGTTCTCTCACCTTACTGTTAAGTCTCACCTAAATGTAGTCTTACTGTCTCGGACTACATTTTATCTCTGCTTGCTTTGCTGTTACCTTCTCCCAGCTAACAATAATCTATTTTAGTTTCCATGAACTTCATTCTCTTTGCCCTATTTTCACACCTTACACTTCCTTATCTATGTATCTCCCTCTCCACAGACATCAGTCTGAAGGGTCTCGACCAGAAACGTCACCCATTCCTTCTTTCCAGAGATGCTGCCCGTCCCGCTGAGTTACTCCAGCATTTTGTCTACCTTTAGTGCCCTCCATAATGTTTGGGACAAAGACCTATCATTTGTACTCCACACTTTTGAAATTTTTAATATAAAAAAATCACATGTGGATAAAGTGCACATTGTCAGATTTTAATAAAGGCCATTTTTACACATTTTGGTTTCACCATGTAGAAATTACAGCTGTGTTTATACATAGTCCCTCCATATCAGGACACCATAATGTTTGGGACACATGGCTTCACAGTTGTTGGTAAATGCTCAGGAGTGTTTAATTGCCTTTTTCATGCAGGTATGAGAGAGCTCTCAGCACCTAGTCTTTCCTCCAGTCTTTTCATCACCTTTGGAAAGTTATTGCTGTTTATCAACATGAGAACCAAATGTTGTGCCAATGAAAGTCAACAAAGCCATTATGAGACTGAGAAACACAAATAAAACTTAGAGACATCAGCCAAACCTTAGGCTTACCAAAACCAACTGTTTGGAACCATTAAGAAGAAAGAGAGCACTGGTGAGCTTACTAATGGCAAAAGGACTTGCAGGCCAAGGAAGACCTCCGCGGCTGATGACAGAAGAATTCTCTATAATAAAGAAAAATCCCCAAACATCTGTGACGGATCAGAAAAACTCTTCAGGAGTCAGGTGTGGATTTGTCAATGACCATAGTCTGCAGAAGACTTCATGAACAGAAATACACTGCAAGATGCAATCCACTAGTTAGCCACAAAAATAGGATAGCCAGGTTACAGTTTGCCAAGAAGTACTTAAAAGAGCAACCACAGTTCTGGAAAAGGGTCTTGTGGACTGATGAGATGAAGATTAATTTATATCGGAGTGATGGCAAGAGCAAAGTATGGAGGAGAGAAGAAACTGCACAAGATCCTAAGCATACCACTTCATCTGTGAAACAGTGGTGGGGGTGTTAATGGCCGAAGGTACTGGCTCACTTATCTTCACTGATGATACAACTGCTGATGGTAGTAGCTTAATGAATTCTGAAGTGTATAGACACAACCTATCTGCTCAAGTTCAAACAAATGCCTCAAAACTCATTGGCCGGCAGTTCATTCTGCAGCAAGACAATGATCCCAAACATACTGCTAAAGCGACAAAGGAGTTTTTCAAAGCAAAAAAATGGTCAATTCTTGAGTGGCCAAGTCAATCACTGATCTGAACCGAATAAGCGAGTTCGGTATTTCATCTACGCATGCCTAGGTCATTCGCGATAAACATTCTCGCCAGCTGAGTTGCTGCGTGTATATAGACCTGCGTTTACCCACCTGTCTACTTGCGTTTCATCCGTATTCATGCATTTTGTCTACATGTGTTGCATCCATTTTTTCCAGTTTTGCTTCTTTGAGGTAAGAAAATACTGCTTTCAAAATTATTAACTATATTTATGGTTCATTTGTACAAAACTACGATGATTTTGTTGGTTTTATTGCTTTAAGCAATATTATGTCTACTGAACATAGCAGTTAGTTTCAGACACTGTTATAACAGTTATATGCTCATTGCAGTTATTGGTGTGCCTGGTAAGAACTTTGGCAAACAAACTTACAGTTTTCTGTGATGTATTTGGATTTGTTCACTCCTTGCGATATAACCATATAACAATTACAGCACGGAAACAGGCCATCTCGACCCTTCTAGTCCGTGCCGAACACATAATCTCCCCTAGTCCCATATACCTGCGCTCAGACCATAACCCTCCATTCCTTTCCCATCCATATAACTATCCAATTTATTTTTAAATGATAAAAACGAACCTGCCTCCACCACCTTCACTGGGAGCTCATTCCACACAGCTACCACTCTCTGAGTAAAGAAGTTCCCCCTCATGTTACCCCTAAACTTCAGTCCCTTAATTCTCAAGTCATGTCCCCTTGTTTGAATCTTCCCTACTCTCAGTGGGAAAAGCTTTTCCACGTCAACTCTGTCTATCCCTCTCATCATTTTAAAAACCTCTATCAAGTCCCCCCTTAACCTTCTGCGCTCCAAAGAATAAAGCCCTAACTTGTTCAACCTTTCTCTGTAACTTAGTTGCTGAAACCCAGGCAACATTCTAGTAAATCTCCTCTGTACTCTCTCTATTTTGTTGACATCCTTCCTATAATTAGGCGACCAAAATTGTACACCATACTCCAGAATTGGCCTCACCAATGCCTTGTACAATTTTAACATTACATCCCAACTTCTATATATACTCAATGCTCTGATTTATAAAGGCCAGCACACCAAAAGCTTTCTTTACCACCCTATCTACATGAGATTCCACTTTCAGGGAACTGTGCACAGTTATTCCCAGATCCCTCTGTTCACCTACATTCTTCAATTCCCTACCATTTACCATGTACGTCCTATTTTGATTTGTCCTGCCAAGATGTAGCACCTCACACTTATCAGCATTAAACTCCGCCATCTTTCAGCCCACTCTTCCAACTGGCATAAATCTCTCTGTAGACTTTGAAACTCTACTTCATTACCCGCAACCCCACCTATCTTAGTATCATCTGCATACTTACTAATCCAATTTACCACCCCATCGTCCAGATCATTGATGTACATGACAAACAACAGTGGACCCAACACAGATCCCTGTGGCACCCCACTCGTCACTGGCCTCCAACCTGACAAACAACCATCCACCATTACTCTCTGGCATCTCCCATTCAGCCACTGTTGAATCCATCTTGCTACTCCACCATTAATACCCAACCATTGAACCTTCTTAATGTAACTATCAATGGCAGTATGTAGGACATTGGCTGTAAATGCGGGGATCATTCAGGTCGCTTTTTTAAAAACTCAGCTGAAAATTAACAAACTGTTGAAACACACTCTCGCTACTGCCGTTGCAGTATTAACCCTTGTGGGTCCATCATTTACATGCCACTGGAAATTAAATCTCGCTCCACTCTCTCACACTCCTCACGAACAGCCACCCGCTACAATAGGCGGAATGGTCCTTTCTTTCATTAATCCTGCCCACAGTCTCTGATGGAGCCGGTTTCACTGACTTAACCGTGACCAGCCGCGTTTAACCAGGGCTCTGGGAACTCGGCATCTGAGTGGAGAGGACGAGGAGGGTTCCAGAGGGAAGACACGAACAACTTAGAATACGGCAGCAGAGTGGATCTGTTAATGGATTCATTCCACAGTGAGTTCAGTTTGGAAAGAATACACGCCGGTAGCTCCGCGGCCACTAGTTCAGGAGATCGATCCAATTATTGATCAAAAGGCGGCGGAATCCGTCTATGACAGACTCCACAGTGAGACGTGTCCACAGGAGCGGGTGTTCACTCTGATCAATAACTCGGACACAGTGAACTTCACAATGTAGAACCATCCCAGTCAAAACCGTCCCAGAGAGCTGCCTTGCCCGAACACTGGGACAACCCTGGGCAAGGTCCCACTGCAGACAAGAACAACATTCTAGTCACTAAAAAAAATACGCCTGCGGGCTGAATGATTTTGGGCTATGGGCTGGATCCGGCCCTTGGGCCGTAGGTTGCCGAACCCTGCCTTAACAGTACATTCACACCGCCTGTACGTAAAGCATCAGCCCACATCACACTGATATGGTTGCTGCCTGCTTCAGATTAAATATATTTTTACACATAAATTATGAATAAACATAAGAAAATGTTACAAACACAAGTCATATTGTCTTATTTCACTAGCAAACACATTATGGTTTAAATGAATAATAAATTCTTTAACTTTTTGAATATCTCATAATTGCAGATCAATGAACTGAACTAGAACTGGGACTGTAAGTAGTGTGTGAACAGCAGAACAAGAAAGGAAGCTATTGGGTTGACAGAATTCTAGATTCATTAATTGGTAGAATAGTTAACAATTTATACACAGTTTATACAGCGCTGCGTTTGCTTTATTTCCCGAATGACCTTTGACAAATCCCATGATTCCTTGCGTTTATCGGAATACCGAACTCTCTTATTGAGCATGTCTTTTATATGCTGAAGAGAAAACTGAAGGGGACTAGCGCCCAAAACAAGCTGTGGATGAAACGTAATATCCTTCCTTACTTAATTTTGATTGGAATTGAACAAGATAACAAAAGGGTGTTTTGGATGTGACAATTGGCAGCTCTCGTTTGACCAGGTGCAGAAGAGATTGTGGGAATCGGCAAGGTAAGATTACCTCTTCTGGGAATGTGTGGAAGTGTGGATGGTAAATGTAAACATGAAATAGTAGAGGAGATAAGAAAGTTTGTTTTCCTTTGTGAGGTGTTGCATAGAAATGTTAATGTAAATGGCTTGGCTGGGAAAGGGGATGGTGGCATGGCCGTCTGAAAGGTGAGATAGAATAATGTTTGACTTGTATTAACCATCTGTTGTTGAATAAGATTAACATAAGCGAAAAGTATGCTATGAATAATGAAATAATTGATAAGAGATGGTATATTTTCGTATAGCTGTATTTATCGAAAACAAAAGTTGTTTACTGCACAGTATAAATGTCGGCTAATTCTGCTGTGAAGTCAGAGAACTGGTGAGCAGTTTTCTGTCGCCATTTCTCCATGATATCATGCAATAAAATCTCTTGAAGCAAACCTGCGTAGTCTGTAACTTCGTTTTTCCTTTCATTTCTCTCTAAATTAATTTCTTCTACACAGGCTACATAAGCTAAAGCTGGCTGCAATACAGGCCTGGCAGAGCATCACCAGAGAAGACACCCAGCAACTGGTGATGTCCATGAATCGCAGACTTCAAGCAGCAAAGGATATGCAACAACATACTAAACATGACCACTTTCATATACATGACATTGCTGTGTCCAAAACATTATGGTGCCCTGAAATGGGGAGACTATGTTTAAACACTGCTGTAATTTCTACATGATGAAACCAAAATGTATAAAAATGGCCTTTATTAAAATATGACAATGTGCACATGTGATTTTCTTTCTATTACAAATCTCAAATTGTGGAGTACGGAGGCAAATAAATAAATGATCGGTCTTTGTCCCAAACATGGAGGGCACAAAGTGAATTGTGAATTTTCAGATGTTCAATAACAGTAGTGTCTCTAACGGGGAATTTTGATTGCACCAGTATTGACTGGAATTGTATTGAAGCGAAAGGCAGAGGGTGGAAAATTTCTGAAGTACATTCAGGAGAATTCTCAGTACATTTCTAGCACAGGGTACGAGAATTATGATGCCTTTGGGGGAAATTACCCCAAATCTTGCTGAATTTCAGCACAGGTCAAAATAGCTGAATTGTCTTATTTTAAGCAAAGGCAATATGTAAATGTAAGTCTTAATCAAGAGGCACTGCAGTCAACTAAAGCACCGCAGCTCCTACTCAATCTGATGTCTCACAACAGTAACTTAATTCATAGATTCAGAAAAGTCTAAACTATGTAAAACTTTTTTGCTCACAATTCCAGCATCTGCAAAGTGTTGGAGAAACTCAGCAAGTCAGGCAGTATTTGATGAGGAGTAGGCAGATGAAGTTTCGGGTCGAAGGGTCCCAACCTGTAACATTGTCCATTCCTTTCACAGATGTTGCCTGACCCACTGAATTATTCCAGCACTTTGCTTTTGCTTATCAATTATGTCACTTTGGTTTACAACAACAGTATAGGAAACAAGGTTATGATCCTCAACAAAGATCCTTGAGCAATTGGGCAAATTTAGCCATGACCTTTCAAAAACCTATCCTTTGCTTCCATACTGGGAGCACTCTCCATTCAGCTTCACGTTTAGAGCTGTGTTTTAAACTACAAGGTAGGTGTTTCAAGGCAGATAATCCTGTTTTTAATTCATACCAGGGATAGAAAAAAGTGGAGAGGAAAGGTAGGATATGTCACCAATGCTGTTCTTGTGGCTTTCTCTCCAAATGTGTTTTTTTCCACATTATCAGAGTGCAGAACTGTTTCTTGTTGCTCTTTTAAGTCTTGCATCAAATGGTAGTGTGGCATCAACTATGATCAGTTTATTCTGCACAAATCTCAGCCTGGATTCCTCATTTAATGTATAATTTAAGCAATCGTCTAGTTACCAGCCAAATATCTGGTTTGAATCCTGGTATCACAGTAGGGGAAGGAGTCTGTAGCATGCCAGCGACTGAAACAGGTAGGGGTTATACACAGCCCTACCTGAATCTGCTGGTGACTGGAGATGATTTATGTAACTCCCAACTGACTATACAAATGAAGTGAATGCTGAGATTGCCTCCCACTGAGCAGGAAAACTTTAACATGAACTAATTGCATGTTTATTTGGAGACAAACCTATGTGCAGTGGTCTCTGAATATGGGTGCAAGGACAACTATCCCACAAAAAGGAACTATCCATGAAAACATTAAACTTATTATTTAGAGCAAAGATTGTAATAGACAGAATATCAATTATGAGTAATAGACATTTACATTGTTGTTCTGATTAGTGAGCGTTCATTTATTCAATGAGTGCTAATCAAATCTGGGCTAGTGGACTCTTTATGCAGGGCTATAATTACATCACAAAGGATTAGCTTGAACTCAACTTTGAGAAATTTATGAACGCTCCACTCCAGATACTTGGCCTTCCACAGTGCTACATTATTAGAATTGTTTTCTTTGGAACAGACATTAAACCAAGATCCTATCTGGCCTCTCAAATGGACAACATGTAAGTAAACCACACCAGTTGAGTCACTATAATAAAAGATAAATCCTAAGATATAGTATAAGTATAATATGTGTTTTCCAGCTCAATGTGACCCTTACCTGCTGCAGCGTGTCTGTGGACGGGGTCCATAGTTTTCCACTGAGGTCAACCTTGCTGGTGCTGTTGTATCTGCAGGTTTTTGTACAAATACAGTATAATTGTAAACACAAGAAAAAGCTCGTATCAGTAAGGATCGGAAGTGCTAGTTATTAAATGAAAAAAGAACACTTGAGCATTAGCTGTAGTATTCTCTCGGGTGTTTTTCGATGGAACATACAATATATCCAGGTACTTTATTAAACAAAATAAATTGGATGAGTGGACCTTTAATCAGGCCAGCAACCGGATGCTGACCTCAAATATATGAAAAGTACAGAAAGAATAAAGTTCTGAAAAATCCTTAACATTGGGGAAATCAATATTCCAGGAATAATGGTAAAGAATAAAGTGCTATGTGTATGTGTGGAAAGAGTGATTTTTGAACTAGAATTAAAATTGAAAGTCTCTTTTAGCTAAAGTCCTTTGCATCTTACTTTGTACTAGGGTTTGCCTTCAGAAGTGTTTCATTTGCTTAAACGTTTCCTTTTTCAAAAGGGTTCAGAAGAACATGGTCCAAATAAAGGCAAATGGGACTAGCAGAATGCCAACATGATTAGAAGTTGGGAGGTCATGTTGCAGTTGTATAAGACATTGGTGAGACCGCATTTAGAGTATTGTGTTCAGTTTTGGGCACCATGTTATAGGAAAGATATTGTCAAACTTGAAATGGTTCAGAGAAGATGCCAGGACTAGTGGGTCTGAGCTATAGGGAGAGGTTGACAAGGCTGGGTCTATTCCTTGGAGCACAGGATGAGGGGTGATCTTATAGAGATGTATAAAATCATGAGAGGAATAATTCGGGTAGATGCACAGAATCTCTTCCCCAGAGTAGGGGAATCGAAGATTAGAGGGGACAGGTTTGAGGTGAAGGGGAAAAGATTTAATAGGAATTTGAAGGGTAACTTTTTCATACAAAGGGTGGTGGGTGTATGGAACAAGCTGCCGGAGGAGGTAGTTGAGGCTGGGACTATTCCAACGTTTAAGAAACAGACATTTACATGTTTAGGACAAGTTTGGTGTGATATGGTCCAAATGCAGGCAGGTGGGACTAGTGTAGCTGGAACATGTTGGCCAGTGTGGGCAAGTTGGGCCGAATGCCCTGTTTCCACACTATCACACTATGACTCTACGACAAGTTGGGCCGAAGGGCCAGTATGCATGCTCTATAGCTTTATGACTCTGTGACACTTTTGTGGCAATTCTACTAGCTCATCTTGATAATTAAATAAGTTATGACTGAAAATGTATTTCTTTGCCACCCAGATTGGATTGACTGGGTTCCTCTGGGATTTTTTTCACTTTCAAGTCAAAGATTATTGATTAAAGTTCTGTTCCAGACTGAAACCAATAGTGATGATGACTGTTCTTAGAATCATACAGAGGCAGGCCTTTCCACCCATGAGTCCATATGAACCATCATACACCAATCCCATTTTTATTCTCCCCATAATCCCATCAACATTTTAGAGCCTCGACCACTCATCTATACCATGGGCAATTTACAGTCACTGATTAGCATACCAACCTACACATCTTCAAGAAGTGGAAGGAAATGTATGTGTTCAAGAGAGAACATGCAAATTCCACACAGCATCTGGTCAGATTGAGGAGGGATCTTATAGAAACTTACAAAATTCTTAAGGGGTTGGACAGGCTAGATGCAGGAAGATTGGCCCCAATGTTGGGGAAGTCCAGAACAAGGGGTCACAGTTTAAGGATAAGGGGGAAATCCTTTAGGACCGAGATGAGAAAAACATTTTTCACACAGAGAGTGGTGAATCTCTGGAATTCTCTGCCACAGAAGGTAGTCGAGGCCAGTTCATTGCCTATATTTAAGAGGGAGTTAGATGTGGCCCTTGTGCGGGTATGGAGAGAAGGCAGGTACAGGATACTGAGTTGGATGATCAGCCATGATCATATTGAATGGCTGCAGGCTCGAAGGGCCGAATGGCCGAATGGCCTACTCCTACACCTATTTTCTATGTTTCTATGTCAGGGTTGAACAGCAACGACTCTCCTAGCTGTGCCACTGTTCCACACTAAACCAATTGGTTTTCACTTAAACCAATTTCCAAGTGCACCTATTTCCGTAATTTAGATCTCTATTAATCCACTGTTTGAAGAGCCTAACAACTTTTAGTGTCCTGATCAACACCATTCACATCATTGATATCATTAGCCATGGTTCTGACGTAGAATTTTCACTTTTCAATCAGGAAGTTGCAGATCAATGTATTACTGTAGAGTTGAGCCCGAGTTGAGCCCATATCACAGAACTCACACTTCAGTCCTGGGAGAATATGTCATATAGTTGGAAGTACCCTCTTTTGGAAGTGCCTGCTTTCTCAGCTGGATGTAACAGATTCCATGATACTTTTGGAAAATCCTTTGGTTTATGTTTAATTCGCAAAAAGGTTATTAATTTATTGAATTTTTGGTTATTATATTATCTGATTATTGCGTTTACAGGCCTGCCATGTTACGACGTAAGAATTTCATTGTTCCATTATCAGCAATTAAACACTCCTGACTTGAGGGCGAGGGCATCTTTTACCACCAAATTTGTAATTAGCAAGTTTGGAATGAGCTGTCAGAAGAAATGATAGAAGGAGGTTCATTTATAACATTGAAAAGAAACTCCGATAGGCACATAGATAGGAAATGTTTGGAGGGATATAAGCCAGGTACAGACTAATGGGACAAGCTTGGTTAGACAACTTGGTTAGCATTATCGAGTTGAACAAAACAGCCTGTTTCGGTGATATATAACTCTGACTACCTAAATTGGTGTTTTCATTTATTGTTATTGCTCTTGAAGGTTTTAAAAAGTCCTAAACCTTACTTTTATACTTAGCCAGATTTCAGTTAAATTGTATGTGAAATAATTAAAGATGCTAGGAAGATTAGAATATAAACCTGGGGCTGCAGTTGACATTTAAACCCTTTTTTCATTATATATCATGCTTGTGAATTTGTCATTTAATATTATAAAGGTCCAGAAGTTTTTAAAAAATGAAACAGTTACTCACATGAACTCCACGGCAACTGCTTTGGTAGAGTCTCCAGCAAATTCTTCACCTCACTAAACCTGAGTTCAGAGAGCATAAAACATAACAAATAAAGAACGGACAAAATGCAGCAAATAAAGTGTGAATTCATAGAGGAAGCTGATCAAAGAACTGAATTGTGTCATCATGCTGGTTGAGATTAGTAGTTCTACAGGAGTACAACAGCATGCAGCCATTCGTATTGTAGTGAATCTAAGACTTAGTCTGACCTGCTGGAAGTCCATAATTTACTACCCTTGTCCAACAGTAGAGCGCAGACTTCCCCAGTATTATACCGAGGAAATCACTGCTCTGATCCTCTACTAGGACAAACTTAATGTAGGATTGGAGGACCCACTTATGAATTAAAGGCAAGTAAATGTTTAACATATTAAGTTAACTTTAATTTTATATATATTTGTGATTTTATTTTACATACATTTTAAAACTTTTTTATAATAATTTACATCACAGTGGAACCAAGACTATTTTCCATAACTGCAGGATAAACTACTGAATAAAACTGATATGCCACTTGCAGACATTGCTTGTATATACACACAGCATTCATAGAAATGCAAATAGGATGGGAATGGGTTCATTACACAACTTGGAGATAACATCATAGCCAGCAAATGGGAGTAATTGAAATAATGATTACTTTGCTTCAGTATTTACTAAGATCTAATTCACATAATCTTGAAATAACTATTTAAAATAATAAAACCTTAAATAAATTAATCAAAATTGGAGATCACTATGATTGAAAAAAAATAGAAAAGTAAAAGCAGAGGCAATCGTACACATACTTAATCATATTAGGTTTGTATTTGAAATGGAAAATATTGCGGGTTTGGGAATTAACAGTGAATTTAGAAATACTGGATAAATCATTTGTAAAGCTGGTAGAGGCTCAATAAGCTGAATAGCCCCCTTCTGTGCTTCATGTTTCTAATGTTTTCGCTGGCAGCAGGGTCATTACTCAAAGAACATGGATTTCAATTACAGGAACAGTTAAAAGATGACATGATTATTATGGTATATTTAGACGAGCATTGGTACATATACAATGAGAGTGGAAGCAGCTTGCATATCCTATTCAAACATCAAAGGAAAGTGAAGCAAAACTGCCTGTGCGCAAATGAGTTTTATTGTCATATGTCCCAGATAGAATAATTGCTGCAGCACAACAGAATATGTAAACATAGTACACTGTAAACAATATGATAAACGAGAGAAAAAAAAAATCAGTGTAATACACATGCTCACAAGTACACACACACACGTGCACACATATAATATATATATATATTATATACTTAAAAACAAACAATAGTACTGCAATAATAATAATGTCTATTGTAGTTCAGAGCTTATTTGGGGTTGTAGTGTTTAATAGCCTGATTACAGTAGGGAAGAAGCTGTTCCTGAACCTGGACGTTACAGTTTTCAGGCTCCTGTACCTTCTTCACGATGGCAGGGGTAAAATGAGTGTGTGGCCAGTGTGGGTCTCTGATGATGTTGGCTGCCTGTTTAAGGCAGCAACTCCAATAAATCTCTTCGATGGTGGGGAGGTCAGAGCCGGTGATGGACTGGGCAGTGTCACAACTTTTTGCAGTCTTTTCCACTTCCGGGCGTTCAAGTTGCCGAACCAGGCCATGATGCAACCAGTCAATGTGCTCTCTACTGTGCACCTGTATAAGTTCAAGAGAACACCCTCTGCAATATAGAATCCTGTAATCTTCTCAGGAAGTAGAGGCGTGATTTATTTATAATTGCATCAGTGTGCTGGGTCTAGGAAAGACCTTTGGAAATATGCATGCACAGAAATTTAAAGTCTTTCACTCTCCACCATTGTCCCATTGATATAAACAGGACTGTGGGTCCTCATCCTTCCTCTTCCAAAGTCCACGATCAGTTCATTGGTTTTACTGATATTGAGAGTCAGGTTGTTTGCTGGCACCATTTGATCACTCGGTAGATCTCACTTCTATACTCTGACTCATCACCATCTGTAATTCGTCCAACAACGGTGGTGTCGTCGGCGAACTTGAAGATTGAGTTCGCACTGTGTCCAGCTACACAGTCATGATTATAGAGTAGAGCAGGGCGCTGAGCATGCAGCCTTGAGGTGCTCCCGTACTG
The DNA here is from genome assembly GCF_010909765.2 of Amblyraja radiata. NCBI lineage: Eukaryota > Metazoa > Chordata > Chondrichthyes > Rajiformes > Rajidae > Amblyraja > Amblyraja radiata. Next base: position 22,908,981 of record NC_045981.1, read on the forward strand.
ATTGTTAATGAGGAAGAAGTATTTCTGCCAATTCGAACAGACTGTGGTCTGTGAATGCGAAAGTCGAGGATCCAATTGCAGAGGGATACGCAGAGACCCAGTTCCGTGAGCTTGGTAACCAGCTTGGAGGGGAAGATAGTATTGAACGCTAAGCTTAGTCTATGAACAACAGCTGACGTAAGTGATTTTATTGTCCAAGTGGTCTAGTGCAGAGGGGAGAGCCAATACTCATTGGCTCTCCCCTCTGCACTAGACCACTTGGAGCATAGTTTTTTAAAATCTTTCATTAAGGGAGGCACTTGGGAAGTTAGCAAATCTTAAGCATTATTTGTTTATATATTATCTGGACAGCAAATTACATGTTATCCAACAATATCTTGTGGTATCTGTGATTGTGAAAGCTGGTGCACAGAACAAGGGTTTACATTGCATGCTCTACATCATGCTATTGCATAAATATTGACCATGAATAAAAAGTTAATAATTGCTAAGCAGATGCTGAAAATGTGAAATAGAAAATGTCGGAAACTCTCGCTGCAGCAGGTTCAGGAAGCATTTGTTGAGAGAAATTGGATTAGCATTTCAGGTCAGTATGCAATTGACTCCAGATTGCAGAGAACACTGGTCCACTTATGAAGAAATAAGGAACTGCAGATGCTGGTTAATATGCAAAAGAACACAAAGTGCTGGAGTAACTCAGCAGATCAGGCAGCATCTCTGGAGAACATGGATAGTACGGAAGGAGAACAGTTGTGAGAAGCAGTAGATTGATTGCAGGTACCTGAAATCCGGTTTGGGTCCTGGAACTGGAGCTGGAAGCCACGAGGCATAGATGGCGGTGCAGGGAAGTATTGAGGAACATGTGGCTGTGATATCGAGCCTGGGTCAGAACCTGGTTGTAAAGCAGGCTTAACCAGCATCTGGGTCAGAACCTGGTTAGAGAGCAGCAGTAATCAGAGGGGAACTAGTGAGAGAGGCTCTCACAGAAATCCCATCTTCAAAGTAGGCATACCTTGCAAAGCTTATCATTGTACCTCAGTATATGACAATAAACTAAACTACCTTGAAGAGTTGTTCTCCAGAGATGTTGCCTGCTGAGATCCACTTATGAAGCTGTCTGATAATGCCAAATCCCAAGATATGTTATGTAAATAATAATGTAAAATTAAGAAAAAGTTACAACCAATCAATTCTAGTATTCACAATGGAAACAAATCCTATTCTGATTGTTCAACTTCCATCAGATAGAACTTTTTACATTCAATGATAATTACAGGAGTGTGACCTTCAGCCTAACTTCTTCATCAATGTCACTTTATTTACGAAGGACTCTTATCAAAACCTGCAGGTATGGCCAATGTGTTGCCTTCCTTGAAGAAAACCCAAGAATTTAGTTATTTCTGTCTTTTAGAGGACTTATTACCTTCCGACAATTGATTGTTGCAGATCCTCCATTTCAGACTCAAAATCCATCAAACAGCTTGTGATTTTCTGCACACTCTCCAGGGAAACTGTGTTTTTAAAAGATTTAATTTTAGCAATTGGAAACTAAGGAAGCAAGCCACAATGCACAAAGACATACAAACATTTCCTGAAGTTTATTACAAAAATCATGGAGTAGATTCTGACCTTGAAAGATGTTGATGTGTAATTGCTATATAAATTATAAATATATACTTGTTAGAAATGAGGCAAGGAATTTGTCAGAGGGAGCAGAAGGTGTTGGCAGCCTGATTGTAAAGCCATTACTGAAGTGATAGATCGTGTGAATGATGAAATCTTTGTGTGAATCCAGCAGGCATGAAGCTGGCAAAATATATAGGAAGGAACTGCAGATGCTGGTTTAAACTGAAGATAGACACAACAACCAGGAGTAACTCAGCGGGACAGGCGGCTACAGACGAAGAAGGGTCTCGAAACATCACCTATTCCTTCTCTCCAGAAATGCTGCCTGTCCTGCTGTCACTCCAGCTTTTTGTGTCTATCTTAGGCATGAAGCTGACAATCTCCAGGATTGTCTTAGACTCTGGTGGAATTAAAGATTTATCCCCAGAGTACAGTTTCAACCAATATATTGTAGAAAAAATGCAGAATATTTAAAAAAACTATTTTAATGATCTTTTAATTGCTTACATTTATTAATTATAAATTAAAAGGTTGAATAACTGAGCCAAAAATCATTCAAAATGTGAAATGTCTGTTTGCTTTTCAATCAGTATGGAAAGATGCTGCTTCATGTGGATGAAAGACATACAGAAGGTGCAGTGAAGCAAGGTTGGGGCTTGGTGTACAGAGGCAGTCGATGGTGTGTCTGTGGGTGTTGGTATTAGATAAATCTCTATGTGGCGTGGAGCTGGATGAAATCTGTCAAATCAAACCAACAACTGCACAACTAGACTTCCAATTGCCTTTACTCAGGAAAGTCTTTATGTCCGTTATATGCAAGGAGCCTCGCTTTCTATCTGTGGTATCGGTACAATATTGAAATATAAGCTACATAGGGATCAATACTTCCCTAAATCACACCCATCACTTTCAATCAGTAGATCACAGTTGATGGCTTTCATCTGAAATGTGGTAGAAGCACATAACACAAAATATAGTAGAAACAATGTTAACAACCAATATTGCATTAGGTTCAATTTATAACCAACAATTACACATTTACATGAGCCCTGATAGTCCTTGACAACCCTATGATCTCAGTCTCTGCGCCCAATGTCAGAACATCCTTGAAAGGTTTCAAAGGTCTTTTATTGTCACATGTACCAATTAAGATACAGTGATATGTGAATTACCGTACAGCCATACGAAAAAAAAGCAACAGCTACATAGAAGTTAACGATCATCCACCACAGCGGACTCCCCACATTCCTCACTGTGATGGAAGGCAAAAAAGTCCAATCTTTTTCCTCTTTATTCTCCCGCAGTCGGGCCAGTCGAACCATCCTTCGGGGCTATCGAAGCTCCTGTGTCGGGGCAATCAAAACTCACGCGTCGGGGCGGTCGAAACTCCCGCGATTTGGAGTTCCCGAAGACGGTCTACGATCAGTCCGCAAGCACCCATGGTTGGAGCTCCGAGGTCGATTCCTGGCCAAGGGATCGCGGGCTCCGCGATGGTAAGTCTGTAGGTGACCGCGGTTGAGCTCTCAAAATCAGTCTCCAGCCAACTCCTCGATGTTAGGCCGCAGTGCGGACGGAGATATGATACGGAAAATAATCCCATCTCCGTCAAGGTAAGAGATTAGAAAAAGTTTCCCTCTACCACCCACCCCCCACATAAAACAAGCTAAAGAACACCGAAAACATACATTTAACACATGCAATTAAAACACAAAGAAGGAAAGGACAGACTGTTGGCGAGGCAGCCTTTGCTGACGCCACCCGGTGGATTCAAGCGTGTAAATCTACGTAAAACATCTGGTCCAGATCGTGTATCTGGATGAGTGCTAAAGACCTGTGTAGCCAACTGACTGGAGTATTCATGGACATTTTTCAACCTCTGACTTGAGCAAGGGCATCAAAAGGGCATCTATTGTGCTGGATCTCAACAAGAGCATGGCAACCGATCTCCATGACCACTGCCTGATAGAACTTACATCCACCATAATGAAGTGTTTTGAGAGGTGGTTTATGGCAAAATCAATCCCTGACTTAGAAATTACCTGGATCTGCTTCAATTTGCCTATCGCCACAAAAGGTCAACAGTGGATGCTAATTCACTGGCTCTCCATTCTGCTCTGATTGCTATTCATCAACGGGTGGCACGGTGGCGCAGCGGTAGAGTTGCTGCCTTATAGCACTTGCAATGCCGGAGACCCGGGTTCAATCCTGACTATGGGTGCTGTCTGTATGGAGTTTGTATGTTCTTCCCGTGACTGCGTGGGTTTTCTCTGAGATCTTCGGTTTCCTCCCACACTCCAAAGACGTACTGGTTTGTAGGTTAATGGGCTTGGTAGAAATGTAAATTGTCCCTAATATGTGTAGGATTGTGTTAATGTGTGGGGATCGCTGTTCAATGCAGGGTCGGTGGGCCAAAAGGCCCTGTATCCACGTTGTATCTCTAAACTAAACTACAGGCCGACATTCAATGCTATCATCCCCTCCAAACTCATCACTAAGATCCGATACCTGGAACTCAGTACCTCCCTTTACAATTCGATCCTCGACTTTCTTATTGGCAGACCTCAATTTGTGCAAATTGGTAACATCTCCTCCCTGACTATCAACACAAGTTCACCTCAAGGATTCATGCTTCACCCCCTGCTCTATTCTTTTAACACCCACAACTGTGTGACTAAGCGTAGGTCCAAAGGCACCACAACTATAGGTCGAATCATAGATTGTGATGAGTCAGCCTACAGAAATAGAGCACCTGTTTGAGTGGTATCACACCAACCTCTCACTCAACATCAACAAAACCAAAGAAATAATCGTTAACTTCAAATGTCACCAAATAATCTTGCAATCATCTTAAGATGCGGTGTCACCTAAGAGACTTTTGGATCGGCATATGGATATGCAGGAAATGGAGGGAGATGGATTATGTGCAGGGAGCCAAGCGATGGTCTTATCATCATGCTCAATTGAACCTAATGTGGACAGAAGGGCCTGTTCTTGTGCTTTACTGTTTTAAGTGTTATGTTCTGTGAAAGATGATGGAGACTCCAGTAATGTTTAGGGGTTAACTGTAATTAAATCTAAATTATGACTGTATTAAATGCATTTGCTTCATTGTCATTCTTACAGGGTACCTTACCATTGGCCAATGCTGTTTTTGGAACTGGAGCATTCTGCTCTTTGTTAGAATAGTTAAGAATAACCTACAAAAGAACAACAATTAGTCACCCCCCTTTTATAGCAATAGCTGCCAGCTGCTGTAACACACACAATAAATGTTGCAAATACGTGTATAACAGAAACCAAGAGGTGCTGGGACATAATTCCATGAAAGTAGTAAAACATGTAGAGAAGATTGGAAGCAGGTGTTTGGCACATTTGCATTCATCAGTTAGGGTATCTAATACATGATCACTATGAGTCCACTTCTCACCCTCACCCATTTCTGCTTTCCGCAGAGACCACTCTTTCCATGATTCCTTGATTTGCTCATTCTTCTCCACCGCTTACCAAGCACTTTCCCCTGCAACCATAGGAGGTGAAACACTGTTGCTATATCTCCTCCCTCACCTCCATTCAGGGACCCCAACAGCCCTTCCAGGTGAGACAGAGGTTTACATACAGCCCCTCTAACCTCATTTATAGCATTTGGCCTCCTCTATGAACGCTGAGACCAAGTGTAAACGAGGCAACTGGTTCACCAAACACTTGCACTCAGTCCGCCAGGGCCAACTAGAGCTTCCGGTTGTGAGACAGTTTAATTCCTCTTCCCATTCCCGTACTGACTTGTCAACTTTTGTACAAACAATTTTGCGACTAACCTTTAAAGGTTATCAATATGAGAATCCCTCTATTTTTATTATTTGAAAATAGATAAAGGAGGGAATTTCAGTAAGACATATGATAAAGTTCCCCATGGTAAACTGATCCAGAAGATTAAAATGCACGGGATTAACAGTGACTTGGTTGTATGATTTCAAAACGGGCTTACTGATAGAAGACAGCGGGTTGTGGTGGAAGAACAATATTCAGGTTGGAGGTCTGTGACCAGAGGAGTTCCGCAGCAAGATTGCTAGGATTGTGGATTGCAAGGAAGGTTGCTAAGGTATACAATGGGATATAGATCAGCCACAGAAATAGGTGGAGAAATGGCAGATGCAGTTTAATTTGAACAAGTGTGAGGTGGTGAACATTGGGAGATTGTTGAGGGTAGGACGGTGTATGTTGTCTATATGGATTTTAATAAAGCATTTGATAAGTTCCCCCATAGTAGGCTGATCCAGAAGATTAAGGAGCACAGGATTAATCGTGACTTAGTCGTATGGATTTGGAACTGGTTTACTGATAGAAGACAGATGGTTATGGTTGGAAGAGAATATTCAGACTGGAGGACTTTGACCAGTGTAGACGTTCAGTTAGTACGCTTGCAGATGACACCAAGTTTGCTGGCGTCACGGACTGTGAGGAAGGCTGTCAAAGAATACAGCAGGGTATAGAATCAGAAATGGGTCGAGAAATGGCAGATGGAGTTTAATCTGAGCTAGTGTGAAGTGTTGCACTTGGGGAAGTAAAATGTAAGGGCAAAGTATAGAATGAACGGCAAGACCCTTAACACCCTTAACAGCATTGATGAAAAGAAAGATGTTGGGAACCAAGTCCATAACTCTCTCAAATGGCCAGATATGTTGATAGAGGGATAAAGATAGCATATGGCATGCTTGCATTCATTGTTCAGGGCATGCATATGAGGAAGTCCTTATGCAGCTTTATAGGACTTTGGTTATTTGAAGTATGGCATGCTGTTCTGGTGCACCCTAGCCCTAATAAAGGAAGGATGTGGAGGCTTTTGAAAGGGTGGTTTACCAGAATGATGCCTGGATTAGGGGGAAATAGTTACCAGGGGAGGTTTGACAGTCTTGGATTGTTTTCACTGAAACACTGGAGGTTGAGGGGTGTATATAAAATTATGGAAGCATAGATAGGGTAGACAGTGGGAACGTTTTCTCAGGATGAAAATATCAAATCTTAGAGGGCACAGCTTTGTGAGAGACGCAACGTTTAAAGGAGATGTGTTGATACGTTTCTTTGTGCAGAGAAGGTGGTGAGTGCCTGGAATGTGCTACCAGTGATTGTCATGGATTCAGTGGCATTTAAGAGACTTTAGGAATGATATATGGATATGGATTTCCCGGATTTTTTTCCCGAATTGGACCTGGGTTTTTATCCGTTTTTTGCCTCCCCCAGGAGATCACGAGGTTCTTGGGGTGGAGAGGGGTGATAGCGGTATAAAGGGGAGGGTAGTGTCTTGTGTTCTGTGTCTTGTGTCTACTGTTTGTGGGTAAGTGTGTCTGTTTAGTGTTCAGCCATGAGCGAATGGCGGTGCGGGCTCGACGGACCTGGTGGTCTACTCTCGCACCTACTTTCTATGTTTCTATGTTTTATGCAGGGAATGGAGAGATATGGATTATGTGCAAGCAGATAAGAGTTGGTCTTGGCATCATGCTTGGCACTATGGGCTGAAGGGCCTGTTCCTGTAGTGTACTGTAGTATGTTCTATGTGGTCCACTTAAATAAATGACTGCAGTCAAACCTAAACCAGCTGTCATTACACAACCATCCTTGTCAGCATTTCTTGATGGTAAGCAGCAGTCCCCAATCCCCCTTCCTGCCATCACATGGAGTTGCAGTCAGCATCAGTGTCCAATTGCCTAAATAAATCAAATGGGTTAACTTTGGCACAGAGTGAAGATTGAAACCACAGCTTGTTGGGACTGGGACTGAACAGCACATTGAATCATCAGTTAATTAAAAGTACATCAGTGCAAAGTGCTGATATGCATGTGTGATGTAGCTCTGTTTTACATATGCATCTGGAACCAAGGTCAACCAGCATCATGATTTTATGAGAAAGAGCAAACTGAAAAAGGAGTTTTTATCCAAATTCATGAGACTTTAAGGTTTCATCTAATCATGATGACAATCTTCAACATACCTCATCCAAACTGTTAAGCTGAGGCATGAGAAGGGAGATCTGCATCAGATGCCTAGGAAAAGTCATTAATTAAACAAGAGATTACATTAGATTAAATAAATGTAACAGTGTAAAATTCAATACCAGCTCTGCCATTGATTAAGAAGTAGGTTATAGTCCATCTGAATTATGCCCTATCCGTTAATTCCCATGGTGTTCAGACATCATGTCTTAAATATGTTCTGTGATTGATCATCTACAGCTCTCTTGAGTAGAGAATGGTAGTTCAAAACTCCTGGTTACATTTAAAAGCCCCAAAAACTAGAGTTACTGGCAATCTGAAGCAAAAAAGAAAGAGAAAGGACAGCACAGTGGTACAGCTGGTAGAGCTACTACTTCACAATGCCAGAAACCCAGGTCTCAGGTTCCATCTATGTGGAGCTTGCACATTCTCCCTATGACCACATGGGTTTCCTCCGGGTGCTCCGGTTTCCTCCCACATCCCAATGACGTGAGTTTGTGATCAATGGTCGGCATGGTTTCAGTGGTCCAAAGGAGTGTTTCCAAGCTGTATCTCTAAATTAATCTAAACAAAAAAGTGTTAGAAATAATCAGCAAGTCAGGCAGCATTTGTGGAGAGTGAAACGGAATTAACCTTTCAGGTTGATGGCTTGTCAAAAGAATAGGGTAAAGGCTCTGATACAAGGTAATCAACCTGAAAGATAACTGCTTCACTCTCCACAGATGCTGGCTGGCAGATCAGCATGTCTACAACTGTTCAACATATTGTTTTCACTCCCAGATGCATGATTATCAGGCAAGGTAGAGAGAGGGAAGAAAATAAAAGGAGAGGAAGGGTTACAATATTGGTTAAGGAAGCAAATATGGCTCTTAAGAAGGGTGATATGCAAGAAATATCAACAAATTAGACTGCATGGGTTGAACAAAGGAACCTAAAAGAGACATTTAACAGCTGGAAATGTTCTATAGATCCCCAAACAATCAGTGGAAGAAAGAAGAATAAGTATGTCTGAAAAATCTCTGAGATACCAATAGTGAGAAATTTCAACTACTACCTTGACAGTAACTGGAATAGGAAGAACGTTGAAGAAGCTGAAGATATCTTAAAATGCATTCAGCACGTTTTAATCAGCATGTCATAGGCTAAACACTAAAAGAGACAGTTTTAGTGAATTGGGCAGCTGGCAGTGATATCAATGTGAGCACATTTCAATGATCGTGTTCACAGAGCAGATTTGGTGTAGATACGAAAAGAGCAAAGAAAGACTGGGAGTAACATTTTTCATTTGGTAAAAAGGCCAGTTTTAATATACCGGCAAGGAATTCAGCAAAGGTGCACTGGAAGTAAATCAGTATCAGAAACCAAGCAAGCAAAAGATAGCAGCTTTGTAATAAATACATCCCCTCAGAGAAAAAGGGTGATATTCCTAAATCTGGACCACCCCTACCACCTTTTTTCTTAAACCCCAGAGAACTACAGGGTTGCTCGATGTATAGAACGTGCAAGGTTGAAACTAAAATGGTAATTAAGAGGCAAAGAGAGGATCTGAAAAATAAGCAAATAAAATCAACAAAAACCCAATAATGTTCTATAAATATATAAACAGCAGGAGGATAACAATTGAAATAATAAGGGCTCTTAGGGACCAAAGGTAATCTGTGTATGGAGGCGGAAGGCATAGACATGATACTTAATGAATGACTTCCGTTTACACAAAAGATGGCTTTGCAATTAAAAAGTGAAAAATACCAGATGTGATAAACATAGAGCAAGGAAATATTCAGGCATTTAACATGTTTAAAATTAGATAAATTGCCGGGTTAGGATAAAAAATCTCCCTAACTGAAAAAAAGAAAAGCAGGGGTGGAAAAAAAACGATCATTTTTCAGTCATCCCCAGCCAAAAGCCAAAGCCTGGTGCCAGAGGATGGAAAGCAGTAAACGTGGTATTATTCAGATACGATGGACTGATTCATTATAGATCAGTCAGACAACTTATTGAAAAATTCTGAGAAACAATATAAATCATAATTTGGAAAGACAAATATCAAGAGCAGTCAGTTATCCACCGGGTGGCGCCATACGATGGCAGCCTCGTTAACAGTCTGTCTTGTCCTTTTCTTCTTTTGTTGTTTTTAGTTTATTGTTTAATGTATGTTTTAGTGTATCTTTAATTTTGTATTATGTGGGGGGTGGGGGAAACTTTTTTTATCTCTTTCCTTGACGGAGATGCGATTTTTTCTGTATCGTATCTCAGTCCGACTGCAGCCTAACATCGTGGAGCTGGCGGTCTCTTGGTTAGGGACCGACCTCGGGAGCTCCAAGCCACAGGAGCTTCGATCACACCAATGCAGGAGCTTCGATCGCCGGCTGCAGATGGTTCGACTGCCCCGACCGCGGGAGAAAAGGATGGAAGAAGATAATACTGTGGTGGATGTTTATGTTAATTTTTATGTAGTTGTGCGTCTTGCTGCTTTTTTGGTATGACTGTATGGCAAATCAAATTCCTTGTATGTTCTTACATACTTGGCTAATAAATTCTTTGTATCTTGTATCTGTATCTTGTATATCTGATTAAAGTAATTGAATATTTTGAGGCAATGATGAGAATCAATAAATATAACACAGTTGCAGTCTACATGGATATTATCATGGCTTTAGGCATGGCGCCATGTAACTGACTGATCATAAAAATTTTAACCCATCAGATTCAAGAGAAATAGGAAACTTGAAATCATCATTGACTGACCGAAAGCAAAGAGAAATAGTGACCACAGCAAAAGTGGTGTTTTGTTGACTGGAAGATTAATGAGCTCAATGCATTTGCCCTTGCTTGTTGAGGTATATATCAATGACACTTTTAAATGCCAGAGATGATGCATACAGTATCAAAACTGGCAACGTAATGGATAGTACGGAAATGGTTGAAAAGTGAGGAGGGGGAAAAAAATCGATTAACCAGTCAAATAAAGATGAAAATGGCAAATGGAATTCAGTCCAGAAAAACATGATGGATTTTTTGGGGAACACAATCAAGGCGAGACTGCAAAAGATTCTTAGAATCTCTATCCATAAACCCCAAATGTATTAGGACCAGGAAGATAAATTGGTTAAGAAGGCATATTATAAACACCTGCCTATGCTGGTTGAGGCCAATAATATATGACAGGAAGGTGATCCTAGAGAACACAAGCTAGGCTACAACTGGACTATGGCACACAACTCTGAACAGGGAGAATGTGATGGTAATATAGAGAATAAAGAGACACAAGAGACTGCAGTTGTTGTCATTTGCAGCAAAAAACAAACTGCTGGAGGAACTCAGTGGGGGAGGCAGCATCTGAAATGAACAATCAAGACCATTCATCGTTATCTGGACTTATACAGACATTAATTGCCATGACGAGTGTTTTATTTAACGGGGAAGATTAGCTACATACATCTGGTTACTTTGGAATGGGAAGACGGCCTAAGTCGCTGCAAAAATCAAAATGGTCCAAGAAAAGGTGCGAATTAAATCAGGCACGGAGATCGCTATTAAAATATGGAGGGGACAGGGGGGACACAATTTCTTGGAGGCCGCGCGCGCATGCGCACACTCACACGCAAAGATTCGGAGGCTCAATCCAGTGTTAAATGCAGCTCAGCTCTGCCTGTCTCGCCGGGTTTACCTACTGCCCTGCCTGGACTGACGGGATTACCAGCGTTGCTTCTCCGCGTAGGCTGTAAACCTGGGTCATATTTCCCGTAAGTCCAAGCAGGGCTGTAGGTTAACCTGGCGGGACAGGCAGAGTTGAGCTGGGTTTAGCGCTGCTTCTCTGTGCTGGCTGTGGGCCTAGAGGCACAGCTCCCATCTGACTCCCGACGTCTCTGGCCATCCCTGGGCATGGGGGGGGGGGGGGAGGCACTCGAGTGGGGTTGGGACAGTGCCGGAGAACCGTGTTCGATCCTGGCTGCGGATGAGGTGCATGTCTGTGCCGAGAGTGTTTTGTCACGTCTCCCTCCTCCCTCCTCTATCCTCAGTCCCACCCCCCTACTTCCGCCTCTGGCTGACTCCTCCCTCCTCCAATGATCACGCTGAATCATCATGTCCCGCCCTCATTGCCTGCCGACCGACGTCTCTCTCGTCCAAACGGCGCCCTCGATCATCAGTCCCACCCCCACTGTCTCGCGGAAAGTGGAGATTTCACCGGGTTTTAAAATCCGGATTACATAAAATGGGGGGATCGTCCCCCACCTCTCAAAACAGGGGGGGACGTGTCCCCCCTGGCCCCCCCGGGATTCCTGCTCCTGAATTTAATAACCCTAATGTAAATAGCTGAAGAATTAGGTTAGAGGAGAGTTGAAGAATTTTTTCACCTAAAGACTGATGTAGGTCTGAAATGAAAAAAAGGTGGTAGAAACCATTTAAACACTATTTGAGTGGGAGCCCAATGTGTTATAGCCTACAAAGCTCTGGAACAAAGATTCCCTTGGTCATCAAGGATTCATTGGAACAAACGGCTTCCTCCTGGGTTCTACATTTCTCTGATTCTATGACAAGCTTATGTAGTGGGCTATCAGCTCTTATAACCAAGAAATAGTAACCATTTGCACATTTTAACATAGCTAACAATTATGAAAGGCTATACACACATGATCATTCCTGTGGTATTGCTCCATTATAAGGAAATAATATAGAATTATAAAACAATACAGTAGCCGCTATTCTCGCTGTAATACTTTGTGAGTAAATTAAAGTTCCTACAGGTACATAATATGGTTCTCACTCATTTTGTTCTTCTTCGGAAGTCCCAGTGTTGCCAGTTAAATGTAGATCCTGTAGGTGGCAGCACTGTGCCAGCGATCTCTGAGGAAAGGAAGAATGACAAAAATAACTTCACTTTCATCACTCCCTTAGCAACTGCAATTTATCGAGTTTTTTAAAGGTCAAATGCTGTTCTCGTTAGACAGGCATTTCAATCTACATAATACATAAAGGTCAAATGCTGTTCTCGTTAGACAGGCATTTCAATCTACATAATACATTTATTTTTGCTGCAAATTTGGTTGAAAATATAAACACACATGCAAACTAAAATAATAAAACAACTATTTATAACGCCCACACTATAAGAGGATTTAATAATACTCACAAGTTCGCCCTTCAAGTCAATGCAGTTATTGGCTATGTTAAGGACTTCAAGATTAGGGAATTGTTTGGAAAAGCTGCAAACAGACTTCAGCTGATTATTGGCAAGATTCAACTCCTGCAAGGAACTGAGAAGCACCAACTGTGAGTGTCATAAAAATAAAAGCTAAGAGACTGAGAAATCACAGGAAGGAAGGATGTGTACATTCTTAATAAATATGCAAACATCATAAAATTAATAGCTTTCAAATGTATTACAGGTGCATTATTGAATATTAATCTTTTAATATTTTTATTTATCTGAAAAGTGATTTTTATAATGTTTTTTTAAGCAGATTGTATAGATCGACAAGTGAATGTTGTGATATTCTGCTTCCTCATAAAAAAAGATAAATAAGATCAATAAAATGTTTACTGTGGGTTATTGCACTGCATGAAAACATCACTTAGGTCCATTCTGTAATTTAGAATTGTCAGAATGGACCTAACTTGATAGAAATGTCAAGTAGAAATTTAAAATTGCACCACCAAATTGCAGTATTCAGTTCTAAGAAAATAACATAATCAGGAAATAAAAAGGGTTCAAATTGATTTTAAAAATCCAAATAGATGGTTAAAAATAAAATCTATTTTTATCAGTCAACTTTAAATTTTACCAAGGTTACTTACAAGAAAATGATTATTCTAGAAATGAATCACTTAATTGGACACAACAAAGTTTCACTGTCATCATGTGAATGCAGAATCTCTGGAATTGATTGAAGAAAGAATGTTATACAAGGGAAGACCCTGCTCTTCCAGCAGTGCCATGGAATCTGCTCGATTCACTTAAGCAAAAACTATATATAGATGTCGGTCAATTTTGTGTATTCAAAGTACATTTTGAGCAACAACTTACTAACACAAATATGTCAATATTTGATACAAGGTCATCATTCCTACAATTCTCCACCTGCCACCAATTAAGTGTTTTTGGCTGAAAAATCTATATGCAAGCAAAACCCAAACTGAATGGTATTTACCGTTGTACAAGAAAGGTTTACAAGAATGATCCCTGAAACTAGAGCGTTTGACGGCACTAGGCCTGTACTCGCTGGAGTTTAGAAGCATAAGGGGGGGACCACATTGAAACGTAGCAAATAGTGAAAGGCTTGGATAGAGTGGATGTAGGGAGGATGTTTCCACGTGGGAGACTCTAGGACCAGAGGTCATAGCCTCAGAATTAAAGGTCGTTCCTTTAGGAAGGAGATGAGAAGGAATTTGGTGGTGGTAAATCTGTGGAATTCTTTGCCACAGAAGGCTGTGGAGGTCAAGTCAATGGATATTTTTAAAGCAGAGAGATAGATTCTTGATTAGTACGGGTGTCAGGGGTTATGGGGAGAAGGCAGGAGAATGGGGTTCGGAGGGAGAGATAGATCAGCCATGATTGAATGGCGGAGTCGACTTGATGGGCCGAAAGGCCTAATTCTGCTCCTATCACTTATGACCTTGTGACCGTTACAAATTTAAAATAAAACCATTCATTTAAAACTATTCATTTAGACATTATTTTTCCATTGCAGCACTGCATATCGGGCCATTTGCATTAGAAATTGAGCCAGTAAAAGATAATTCAACAAAACATTGTGTATTTGGTATTTGGGTGATTTTCGTTATTGGTTTGCAGATTATACTTCAAAATCATTAACCTAAATTTCTATTCCCAAAATGCTAATCACATGAATATCACAAGTAACATATACGTAGTAGCTGAAAATAATTTGATCACCCAAGACTTGATTTGCCTGAATATATAACACAAATAAATTATGCTGTAATAAGCTGCAACGTTTTGGTGTGCAAAAGAAAAGAACCCAAAGATGATGCAAAGACGATCTTATAAGATGAAGAAACTCATCATCTTGTAACTCCCCTGGATCAGGAGAGTGATTTAAAAAAATAATTTTATCATGCTTTTCATCATCCTGCAAGATAATGGATCAGAATTTGGATCTTGATTTATTTACGGAACTTGTAATCTCTGCAGTATTATGGTTGCTTTGCAATATTTGGGGGGAGTGGGATGATGAACCAGAAAAACCCTGCAAGCAAGCAAGGAGGAAAACCGGAAAAGAAAACACAAATTCTTTTCAGAAGAACTTTCCTCACACCAACAAGTTGTATTTCATAGCACCTTTAACATAATACAACCACTCAACACACATCTCAAAAGCATTAACCGCAACTGACACTGAGCTGAAAGAAGTGCATTGAGAAATGTGAACAAAGATTGTCAAGGGCGGTTGGGTTTTAATCTACCAGAAAGGCAAAAGATTGAGCCAAGACTTGGCTAAAAACATTGTGATATAAGAATCTAAGGTTGTCAATTATTTCTTATCCTTTGGCTGGTGTCAAGACAGAACATAAACTTTGACTTGAATTGCCGGCAACACAACATAATGGGCCTGTCCCACTTAGGCGATTTTTTCGGCGACTGGCAGTCATAGTCGTAGCTGGTCGCCGAAAAACCGGCGACTGGACCCCACTACGACAATATCTACAACAACCTACCACCTAGTCGACGTCAAGCTATAGCTTGCTATACAAGCTACCGACAACCGGCAACCCATTAGGATGTCCACCTACGACCACACCTACAACAACCTACGTCAACCCGCGACAAGCTACAACAAGGTTCGACCCTGTCGGCGACACCTGAAGACTACTTAAGAAATTCAATCGCCGGTACCTGTCGCCGGTTGACGTGGGTTGATGTAGATAGTCGCCAATAGAATTCACCGAAGTCAGCACTGACGACAACCCACGTCACCTGGCAACAACGTACGTCATCCTGGCGACAACCTACGACAGCACCTACATCAGGAGAAGTCAAGCTACGCTCAATGGTGTCAAGCTAACTGTCGCCGAAAAGTTTTGAACATTTCAAAATCTAGTGGTGACCAGAAAAACGCTATGATTCTTTGGGCGACTGAGGAGAGTACTCACGACCATACAGGCGACACCCCGGCGACCATGTGGCGACAGCCTAGTCGCCTGTAGTCGCCTAAAAAATCGCCTGTGGGACAGGCCCTTAAGCAACTTTATAATATAATAAAGAACAATATGCCTTAAAGAGCCACTATAACTCAAACAAATGAAATATCAATGGCAAGATTATCAATTGTAAATCAACTAATGGATTAAAACAAACTGTAACAGAATGAAAAGCTTTAAAGCTTGTGTGGAAAACTAACAAATAAATATTCAAGAAATCAGTTCTTATATTTATTTAATGGAAAAAAATGTTGCTGTAAATCAATGGGATTTGACTGCAGATGATAAAACTTCAGTCATTTCATACATGTATGCAGATTTCACATTAAACTTCTCAACTCTGAATTCACAAAAAACAAATTTTAATCTTCAGAGACTTCACAATAAATGGAGGTTTAAACAATACATCACCATCGACAAATGGTGCCAAGGTACTGCAGCACAGAGACTTAGGTTAGTCTTCACAAATGCAGTTTATTTTTAAGAATCTTTGCCAGTTTAATTAACTGCTTTCCTGCCTTTCTCTGTCCAAGACAATCTTGGACAGGAAAGAAAGTGAGATAATGTCTTGATTATGAAGACGACTCTCATTGAAATTAATTTGAAATATTAAATAAATTGGACAACTACTGTTTCCACGTTGCTCATCATAGAACGAGAAAAATGAACTGTTCAAAAACGTTCTTATGCTCTGTTTGAACTTTACATCCTTCCTGTGCACCCTATCAGATGTTATACTGATTTCAATGGATCATAAAATTAAATAAGAAAGTAGAACTGGAATAGACATAATGTGCTGGAGTAACTCAGCAGTTCAGGCAGCATCTCTGGAGAACATGGATTATGACAATAGACAATAGACAATAGAAAATAGGTGCAGGAGTAGGCCATTCGGCCCTTCGAGCCAGCGCCGCCATTCAATGTGATCATGGCTGATCATCCCCAATCAGTACCCCGTTCCTGCCTTCTCCCCATATCCCCTGACTCCACTATTTTTAAGAGCCCTATCTAGCTCTCTCTTGAAAACATCCAGAGAACCCGCCTCCACCGCCCTCTGAGCAGAGAATTCCACAGACTCACCACTCTCTGTGAGAAAAAGTGTTTCCTCGTCTCTATTCTAAATGGCTTACTCCTTATTCTTAAACTGTGGCCCCTAGTTCTGGTTTGATGACGTTTCGGGTCAAGAAAATTCTTTAAATATGGAGAAGGGTCTCGATTGAAACGTCACATCCATGTTCTCCAGAAACAATGCCTGACCTGCTGAGTTACTCCAGAACTTTGTGTCCTTTTGTGTATTAACAGTTCTTTGTTTCTGCAAGTAGAACTGGAACTTGAGCCAAATTGATATCTGGAGTTTAAAGCTAACAATTCCAAACTGCAGAAAATTTCAAACAGAGAGTCAAAAATATTGCCCCACCAAGGAAACCAGAAAGGCAATAACTCTGAACAAAATGAACTTCAAACTTCAATGGGAAATAATCCCATTGTCACTGCCCATTCCACATCAACGACACTGACGTTTGGCATTTGAAACAGACAAAAAGGATCTTGGGAGAAAAGTTAAAAGTGTAGTTTTTGGAGATTAGAATCTGAACTCTATATAACCTTGCTTACTTGGCTCTTGAAACAGAATCAAGTCCCTGTTCTTATTAATGAACATATTTGATTGCTCTAGAATTGCAAGCAACAGGGAGAGGAGAAACAGAGCAAGGAGAGGGCAGAAAGTGAGTGAGGAAAGAGAGGACGGGTATAAAAGCAAGTGAAGGGGAAGGGAGAGCAAATGCATTAGGAAGGGGTGGGAAGGTGAGCGAGAAGCAAAGCAAGCGAGGCGGAGGGGTGGAAGGTGTGCGAGGAGGAAAGGGAGGAAGGTGAACGAGGGAGGAGGAAGCTGAACGAGGGAGGAGGTAGGCTAGAGGGACAGAGGCAGGTGAAAAAGGGGAGGGGAGGAAGGGAGGGGGTGGGAGAGGAAGTGAAGGGGAGTGGGAGGAAGGGAGAGGGGTGGGAGAGGGGTGGGGGAGAAAGGAAGACAAGGGAGCGTGGGTTGGGGAGAAAGGGTGGGGAGGGAGAGAGGGAGGGTTGAAAGGGAGGGGACGGGAGGAAGGGAGAGGGGAAGGAAAATGGTGGCAGAGGAAGAGAGAGGATGGAAAGGGAGAGGGGAAGAGAGAGGGGGGGGAGAGGGGGAAGGGAGAGGGGGAAGGGAGAGGGGGAAGGGAGAGGAAGGGACCAGGGAGGGAGGAAGACGAGAGGGGGATTGAAAGGAGGAAGGGGCAAGAGGGAGAAAGATGAGGGGGAGGGGGAGAAAGGCGAGGGGAGGAAGGCAAGAGGGGAGACGAGGGTTAGAGGGGACGAAGGCGAGTGGGAGAAGAGGAGAAAGGTGAGAGATTGTGAAGCAAGAGAATGAGGGGGAGGAAGGCTAAAAGGGGGGACAGGAAGCGAAATGAGTGTCGGACAGGGAGGGATACGAAGGGGGAAATGTGAGAGGGGGAAATGCAAGGGGAAGGGTGGGAGAGCGAGGGGGAGGGGTGGGAGAGTGAGGGGGAGGGGTGGGAGAGTGAGGGAGAGGGGTGGGAGAGCGAGAGGGAGGGGTGGGAGAGGGAGAGGGAGGGGTGGGAGAGCGAGGGGGAGGGGTGGGAGAGCGAGGGGGAGGGGTGGGAGAGTGAGGGAGAGGGGTGGGAGAGCGAGAGGGAGGGGTGGGAGAGGGAGGGGGGGGGGTGGGAGAGTGAGGGGGAGGGGTGGGAGAGCGAGGGGGAGGGGTGGGAGAGCAAGGGGGAGGGGTGGGAGAGCGAGGGGGAGGGGTGGGAGAGGGAGGGGGAGGGGTGGGAGAGCGAGGTGGAGGGGTGGGAGAGCGAGGGGGAGAGGTGGGGAGTGGGTGGCAGTGGGGGGAGGGGTGGGAGAGCGAGGGGGACGGGGTGGAAGAATGAGGGGGGTGAGAGAGCGAGGGGGAGGATTGATAGAACGGGGAGGAGTGGAGCGAGGGGGAGGCATGGGGGAGCGGGGGGGGGGTGGGAGAGCGGGGGGACAGGTGGGAGAGCGAGGGGGAGGTGGGTGGGCGAGGGGGATGGGTGGGAGGGTGTGTGGGGAGAACAGTAAAAATGAAAAAGGGAGAAAGGAGAGAGTGAGGTGGGGGGGAAGCCAAATCCATATGATGGGACAAAGCGAACATTGGAGATTGTTGAATCATCATAGGATGGGCGGGGAATGGGAAGTCATGAGTGAATATCTGGTTTCAATCTGGCTGTTTGTATTAAATACTGCATCAAATCACCATCTGGATATACCAATCAACAATTACCTTTTAAGCGAGTCATTGGAGGGGACCAGGCACTCATTCCAATCGCCGATTGTTTAAAATGCTTCAATGTTCAACTTCTACCCTATTTTACACCCCTGCTGCACTTCACCAACCTCAATTTAGAAGTCAAATCCTAAATTTCTACATCAAATCAAATGATAAATCTGTCCTAAAAATATAGGTTATCTTTAAGCAGTATGAAAAATGCTCTGTATAATGTAGCCAGCATTTACAATTTACAGTGGGAACAATTGTGGCGATCCTCTGGCATGTTCATCAGCCTCCTCAGTTCAGAATTATGACACATGAAAGAAATGTAAAGTGAAGCATGAATAATTTTTCTAACAGTACATCAGCAAGCAGCTGGGGCTGCCAGAGGACAGGATGATTAATTATCTACCAATCCTCCATCTGGTGCACACACAAATAGGGGAGATTAAAGCTCAAGAAGGGGAATACATTTTAAATAATTGTTTTTTTAATAATACTTGCTCTGAGTACTGAATGCCTGAAATAAAATCATGGGACTCTTGATAATTTAATATTGCTTTATTATGTATATAAGGATTGGATAAGGCTCGTAGTAGTATGACAAATGTTGTGTCCAATATCAAATATGTACTGTGGACTAATTACCAATATGGAGATGGAATAATGACTTGTTAGTTTATTTAGTTGATACTTTTAATTTATGCCATCAAGTAAATATTATTAAATACTAAGACTGGACATAATATTAAAACATAAACAGCTGCACTGGATCAATAAGTATGTAAAAAATAAAATGGGAGACTTAAGATACTTGTGGATATTTCACGTGCACAACAAGGGCATCCAAATAATCAACATTATATACAAACATTTTTACAGTTTTGCTACATTTAGTTCACCCAGGAACTCTTCCCCATTAAATATATTCGATAGGTAGATACAAAATGCTGGAGTAACTCAGCGGGACAGGTAGCATTTATTCTCTGATATGATTTTTTCTAACTCTGATTTGAATCCACCATTTTCAGAGTTTGTGTTAGGTGGGGCATGGTGAAGGTGAGAGATGTGGGAGAAAGATAATCGAATTTACGATTAAGGCCAACAAACACAGATGGTGGACGAAGGATGCCTTTTCTTGATCCAAGTTTTCTCAATAGTTTTATAGAATAAATCCACAAACCTCAAAATTCCAAGCCTTTCAGTACTGCACATGACATTGCTGGACAGATCTACGGACTGTGGAAAGGACAACAAATCATAATTCACATCGACAGTGACAGGTCTGTCAACATATATGGAAATTGTTTCAATGGGATAAGAGTTTTTTACAAACACTTACAGTTAAAGTTTCCAGCAAAGATAGTCCATGGACCTCTGAAATTTTGTTGTTGGATAAATCCAGTTCCTGTAACTGATGCGAAAAAGATCATTAGAAGATAATAATAATAATACATTTTATTTATGGGCGCCTTTCAAGAGTCTCAAGGACACCTTACAAAAATTGAGCAGGTAGAGGAAAAACATGTAAGGGGAATGAAATAAATAGTAGAGACATGACTAGTACACAAAGTAAAGACAGAATTCAATACAACACAGTATGAGGCAATTAATGCACAGATGAAAAGGGACGGGGACGTGGGGCTAAGGATAGGCAGAGGTGAAGAGATGGGTCTTGAGGCGGGACTGGAAGATGGTGAGGGACACGGAATTGCGGATCAGTTGGGGGAGGGAGTTCCAGAGCCTGGGAGCTGCCCTGGAGAAGGCTCTGTCCCCAAAACTGCGGAGGTTGGACTTGTGGATGGAGAGGAGACCGGCTGATGTGGATCTGAGGGACCGTGAGGGTTGGTAGGGGGAGAGGAGGTCAGTGAGATATGGGGGGGCCAGATGGTGGAGGGCTTTGTAGGTGAGGACCAGGATTTTGTAGGTGATCTGGTGGGAGATGGGAAGCCAGTGAAGTTTTTTGAGGACTGGAGTGATGTGATGCCAGGATTTGGTGTGGGTGATGAGTCGGGCGGCTGCGTTCTGGACCAGTTGGAGTCGGTTGATGTAGGTGGAGCTGATGCCAAGGAGAAGTGAGTTGCAATAGTCCAGTCGGGAGGAGATGAAGGCATGGATGAGTCTTTCAGCAGCGGGCGGTGTGAGAGAGGGTCTGAGTTTGGCGATGTTGCGGAGATGAAAGAAGGAGGTTTTAATGACATGGTGGATGTGAGGCTCAAGGGAGAGGGTGGAATCAAAGATCATGCCAAGGTTGCGGGCCTGGGGAGATGGGGAGACAGTGGTGCCGTCGATGGTGAGAGTGGGGTTATTGATTTTGCTGAGTGTGGCTTTGGAGCCTATGAGGAGGAATTCTGTCTTATCGCTGTTGAGTTTGAAGATGAGGTAAAGAATTAAAATTTACATTTGCATTATACTTAGTCCTCTCCCCATCACACAGGTGTTTGGCCTATTCACATCACCTGCCATCCCCTATCTCACCTCCAAAAACCAGAACCGCCTGATGATGGTAAACACACCCCAAGTAACACTCACCAATCACAGACAACCACATCCAATCTCAAGAATGGAGTACAGGCTGGCACGTTTTCACATGTGAAATGTGCAAGACCCAGTATCTTGTGACAAAGCCTTTGGCCATGTGAATTTTCATGCAACGTGACCACAACCAAACTGGTTGTTATTCCACGGTATTAACACTATTCCAACATATCCTTTAATGTGCAGTGGAATATCTTGACTACAGATTTTAGCACAATCACACAACATAATCATGAGTAGTTAGCAGGAACTGGAGATTGTTAAATGGTATTACACTCTATACTAATCGGGGTGGCACAGTGGCGTAGCGGTAGATTTGCTGCCTTACAGCGCCAGAAACTGGGGTTCGATTTTGATTACGGGTGCTGTCTGTACGGCGTTCACACATTCTCCCCGTAACTGCGTGGGTTTTCTCCGGGTTCTTCCCACATTCCAAAGATGTGCGAGTTTGTAGATTAATTGGCTTCTGTAAATTGTCCCAAAGTGTAGGATAGAACTAGTGTACGGGGTAATTGTTGGTCGGCTCAGACTCGTTAGGTCGAAAGGCCCGTTTCCTCGCTGTATCTCTAAACTCAACTAAACTAATAGTTTACAACAGATTGTAGCCGCAGTGATTAAATAGAATACAAATTAGGTTGCACAGAAAAGGGTGAAGATATACTGTATAAAACATGTCGTTTGCAGCTCATATAGAATTCACACTACATCCACCAACAATCAAAAAGATAAAATTAATCAAAATCCGGCCTACAAGTTACTCTCATTTATCGAAAACAGAACAATTGTTTGGAACAAAATTAGCATATGAAATGTCCATATATAGATATACAGGTTAAAATAGTGGTACACTGGTTGCAAATCACTTGGTTCTAAAAATTTTATCCACACACAAATAATTAAAAACAAACATAGGAACAGCAGGCTATATATTGTCACTATTCTATGAGGTAAGCTGACCTATGTCCAAACGTCATATACTCCTCCTTTTCCCATATCTCTCAATGTCTTCAGCAAAATTAAATTCTGTCAACAATTTGCAAAAGTTATCAGGCATATTCATTACATGCAACGAAAAACAGCTTGATATGCATAAATAGTTTTATGACATTTAAACCATGATATGAAATCATGTTAGTGATATGCTTTACTTTAGTAACTGCTACATTTTTATTCCTCATTGCAAATCACTTGGTACACAAGATCTGAAGAAATGTCTGACCTGAAAAGTGTTCATTTCTCACTACAGATGCTGACTGACCTGCTGAGTTTCTCCACATTTTGTTGTTTTACTCCACCTAATCCTCTTTACTCCAAAAACAACAAGCTCGGCTTCTCTAATATATATACTCATCCCTGGAACCATTCTGGTGAATCCATTCCATCTCTCCAAGACCTTCACATCTTCCCTTCGTGAGAAGACCAGAATTTTTGCCATGTTATACTGCTACATCTTAACCTTCCTGCTTTTTCTGCCCTCTGTTTATGAAGCCAAGATTTCCATATGCTTCAGTAAACACTCTCTCATCATGTTTAAGAAGGAACTGCAGATGCTGCAAAATCGAAGGTAGACAAAAATGCTGGAGAAATGCAGCGGGTGAGGCAGCATCTATGGAGCATCCTGGGTGACTACACTTCTTCCCACCCTGCTTCCTGTAAGGATTCCATCCTGCTTCCTTTAAGGACTCTTCTTCTACCCTTCCATCCTCACCTTCCACCCTACCAGCCATCACATACAACAAATAATCCTCTGACATTTTCGTCACCTCCAACGGGATCCCACCACTGGCCACATCTTCCCATCTCCTCCCCTGTCTGCTTTCTGCAGAGACCGCTCCCTCTGTAACTCCATGGTCATTTTGTCCCTTTCCACCCAAACCACCTGGCACTTTCCCTTGCAACCGCAGGAAATGCTACACTTGTCGCTTTATCTCCCCCCTCGACTCCATTCAAGGACCCAAGCAGTCTTTCAAGGTGCGGCAGAGGTTCACCTGCTCTAGGTGTCAGCTGCTCTACATCGGTGAGACAAGCGTAGGCTCGGCGATCGCTTCGCCCAACATCTCTGCTCGGTTCGCATTAACCTACCTGATCTCCCGGTGGCTCAGCACTTCAACTCCCCCTCCCATTCCGAATCCGGCCTTTCTGTCCTGCCTCCTCCATGGCCAGAGTGAGGACCACAGTAAATTGGAGGAGCAGCACCTCATATTTCGCTTGGGCAGTTTACACCCCAGCGGTATGAACATTGACTTCTCTAATTTCAGGTAATCCCTGCTTTCTCCTCCCCTTCTCAGCTCTCCCTCAGCCCACTGTCTCCACATCTTCCTTTCTTCTTCCCACCCTCACATCAGTCTGAAGAAGGGACTCGACCCGAAACATTGCCTATTTCCTTCGCTCCATTGATGCTGCCTCACCCGCTGAGTTTCTCCAGCATTTTTGTCTACCCTCTCATCATGCCTGTCACTTTCAAAAAAAGTATTCACATTCACTAGTCCCTCTGTGACTGCACACCCTTTGGAACAATGCTTCTTAGTCTATCTTATCTCTCCTGAATCTGTCTGCCATAATGTGTCACTTCAAGTATTAGATTTTAAATGCCACATGACCACCCTTCTCATTATGGGCTTCTTGCAGTCTGTTCCGGTTTCCTCCCGCATTCAAAAGATGTGCAGTTTTGTAGGTTAATTGGCTTCTGTAAAAAACTTGTCCATATTGTGTTGGATAGAACTAGTGTGCAGTGAGTGCTTGTCGGTGCAGACTTAGTGGGCCGAAAGGTAGGTTTCCACGCTTTATGTCTAAACTAAACTAAACCTCCCCTGGCAGTTCATTCCAGTTAAGTTTGTGTGAAAAATTTACTGCTCCGAGCACCTTTATTTTTCTCCACTTCTACCTTAAACCTGTGCCCTCTAGTTCTAAACACCGCTGACCTGCAACAAAGAAGTCAATGTAATTTAAAATCTTATAAACCTCTGTATAGTTTCTTCCCAGCCATCTTCACTCTAGAATAGACCTAGCCTATTCAATCTCACCTTAAATAGCAAGGGACCGGGGGTTAAATGAGATGGAGGAACTGAGTGAAATCCAGGTTAGCCGGGAAGTGGTGTTAGGTAAATTGAATGGATTAAAGGCCGATAAATCCCCAGGGCCAGATAAGTTGCATCCCAGAGTACTTAAGGAAGTAGCCGCAGAAATAGTGGATGCATTAGTGATAATTTTTCAAAACTCTTTAGATTCTGGAGTAGTTCCTGAGGACTGGAGGGTAGCTAATGTAACCCCACTTTTTAAAAAGGGAGGGAGAGAGAAAACGGGGAATTACAGACCAGTTAGTCTAACATCGGTGGTGGGGAAAATTCTGGAGTCAGTTATTAAAGATGGGATAGCAGCACATTTGGAAAGTGGTGAATTCATTGGACAAAGTCAGCATGGATTTATGAAAGGTAAATCATGTCTGACGAATCTTATAGAATTTTTCGAGGATGTAACTAGTAGAGTGGTTAAGGGAGAACCAGTGGATGTGTTATATCTGGACTTTCAGAAGGCTTTCGACAAGGTCCCACATAAGAGATTAGTATACAAACTTAAAGCACATGGTATTGGGAGTTCAGTATTGATGTGGATAGAGAACTGGCTGGCAGACAGGAAGCAAAGAGTAGGAGTAAACGGGTCCTTTCAGAATGGCAGGCAGTGACTAGTGGGGTACCGCAAGGCTCAGTGCTGGGACCCCAGCTATTTACAATATATATTAATGATCTGGATGAAGGAATTGAATGCAACATCTCCAAGTTTGCGGATGACACGAAGCTGGGGGGCAGTGTTAGCTGTGAGGAGGATGCTAGGAGGCTGCAAGGTGACTTGGATAGGTTGGGTGAGTGGGCAAATGCATGGCA
Organism: Amblyraja radiata; assembly: GCF_010909765.2. Lineage (NCBI taxonomy): Eukaryota > Metazoa > Chordata > Chondrichthyes > Rajiformes > Rajidae > Amblyraja > Amblyraja radiata. Next base: position 22,934,456 of record NC_045981.1, read on the forward strand.
GATGCAGTATAATGTGGATAAATGTGAGGTTATCCACTTTGGTGGCAAAAACCGGAAAGTAGACTTTTATCTGAATGGTGGCCGATTAGGAAAAGGGGAGATGCAACGAGACCTGGGTGTCATGGTACACCAGTCATTGAAAGTAGGAATGCAGGTGCAGCAGGCAGTGAAGAAAGCAAATGGTATGTTAGCATTCATAGCAAAAGGATTTGAGTATAAGAGCAGGGAGGTTCTGCAGTTGTACAGGGTCTTGGTGAGACCACACCTGGAGTATTGCGTACAGTTTTGGTCTCCTAATCTGAGGAAATACATTCTTGCCATAGAGGGAGTACAGAGAAGGTTCACCAGACTGATTCCTGGGATGGCAGGACTTTCATATGAAGAAAGACTGGATAGACTCGGCTTGTATCGGTCTGAGTATAGGAGTTGGGATGTAATGTTAATGTTAAATTTGTACAAGGCATTGGTGAGGCCAATTCTGGAGTATGGTGTACAATTTTGGTCGCCTAATTATAGGAAGGATGTCAACAAAATAGAGAGAGTACAGAGGAGATTTACTAGAATGTTGCCTGGGTTTCAGCAACTAAGTTACAGAGAAAGGTTGAACAAGTTAGGGCTTTATTCTTTGGAGCGCAGAAGGTTAAGGGGGGACTTGATAGAGGTTTTTAAAATGATGAGAGGGATAGACAGAGTTGACGTGGAAAAGCTTTTCCCACTGAGAGTAGGGAAGATTCAAACAAGGGGACATGACTTGAGAATTAAGGGACTGAAGTTTAGGGGTAACATGAGGGGGAACTTCTTTACTCAGAGAGTGGTAGCTGTGTGGAATGAGCTTCCAGTGAAGGTGGTGGAGGCAGGTTCGTTTTTATCATTTAAAAATAAATTGGATAGTTATATGGATGGGAAAGGAATGGAGGGTTATGGTCTGAGCGCAGGTATATGGGACTAGGGGAGATTATGTGTTCGGCACGGACTAGAGGGGTCGAGATGGCCTGTTTCCGTGCTGTAATTGTTATATGGTTATATGGTTATATGTTATATGTACACGCTAGAATTTAGAAGAATGAGGGGGGATCTTATAGAAACTTACAAAATTCTTAAGGGGTTAGACAGGCTAGATGCAGGAAGATTATTCCCGATGTTGGGGAAGTCCAGAACTAGGGGTCACAGTTTAAGGATAAGAGGGAAGTCTTTTAGGACAGAGATGAGAAAATCATTTTTTACACAGAGTGGTGAATCTGTGGAATTCTCTGCCACAGAAGGTAGTTGAGGCCCGTTCATTGGCTATGTTTAAGAGGGAGTTAGATGTGGCCCTTGTGGCTAAAGGGATCAGGGGGTATGGAGAGAAGGCAGGGATGGGATACTGAGTTGGATGATCAGCCATGATCATATCGAAGGGTCGAAGGGTCGCAGGCTCGAAGGGCCGAATAGCCTACTCCTGCACCTATTTTATATGTTTCTATGTTTCTATCTTAAAGCAACAGCCCTCCATTCAAGACCATAATCGTGAAGCTCTTCTGCACTCTCTATTGCGAAGATCCTTCTCGCAGCACGGTGATCAACACTATACATGTGGGGAGTGGGGAGGAGCCATCTTGGTGAACGGCTGCTAGAAAGGACTCTCCCGACGCCGGGGCAAGACCACCCGGTGAGAACGGCCAGGGACATCGGGCCTCCGTAGAGGCAATTGCGGTGGCCTCAATAGGCCTGACTTTGGGGTGAACATGGGGTGGGGACTGGACATTGTGCCTTCCTCCACAGTGCTATCCACTGTGGGGGGATGATTTTTTTTTGTCTAATTGTAGTCCTGTAGGTCTGTGTCCAAGATGGCTGCCGTGAAGGGAGAGTGGACGCTGGCGCGCTTTGGCTGCCGCTGCTCTCTCTTCACACTGTGTTTTTGATTTTCTGTTTTTGGATTGAATTCTGTTTTTAATTTGTGTCTCTGTAATGTCTTTATTACTTGTTATATTCCGATTATATGTTTTTATTCCGATTACTATGTAAGGTGTCCTTGAGATGTCTGAAAGGCGCCCATTATATAAAATTTATTATTATTATTATTATTATACATATTACTCTGAGTGCGGTCTAATCAATGCTATGCACAGCTGCAACATGATGTCTCATACTTATACTCAATATTTTGGCCTATGAGGACAAGCTTTTTAATCTTCTACACATTTCCAGCTTAATGCCATCTGCAACTTCCAAAATTTTAACCTGTACATCCATATAGAAGTTATTAATATACAGTACATGCGACAAGTAAAAGACAAACTGCTGGAGGAACTCAGTGGGTCAGGCCGCATCTGTGCAGAGAAATGGGCAAACAACATTTTGGGTTGGGATGTTTCATCAATCTGAAGAAGGGTCCATACACAAAACATTGTCTGACAATGTCCCTCCGCAGATGCTGCCAGATTCGCTGAGTTCCTCCAACAGTTTTTTTACTCAAGATTCCAGCATCTACAGTCTCTTGTGCCCACATCCGATAAGTTGTATTCATTGCCCCAACTTCCGAGGAAAATCACTTCCACTATGCTCCTGTGTGAAAAACAATGATTTACAATGACGCATTGCATGCTGACCTTGAGTTAATTCCTTATCTAAGCTGACAATTCATTTTTTACCTCGTGGTCTTTTTGTGTGGAGTTTTTTGTGTGGGGTTTAGCCAACTGCCTTTGTAAAATTTAACAACTTTTGCCTCAACCTTTTCTGTTACCTAAAAGATTTAATCAGATTAGTCAAACATAATTTGCCTTTGATCTGTGAATTTACATTGGCTCTCATTTAACACAAACTTCTCTAAGCGCTTATCAATTTTTTCCTTTATTATTGTTTTTAAAAGGTTCACTCCCAAGGTTAAACTGACGGGCTTGGAGTTGTCTGCTATGTTTTTTCTCCCCTTTTTCACAAGGGTATCACATATGCCATGCCACTTATTGATTGTTCTAAAATGGATCACTGCCAAGGAACATTAAAAGATGAAGACCTGATTGTGGAGCTGGTATAAGTGATATTATAACTGCTTCTCTAAACACGGCTCAGATTTTAAACACTAATCTTTTACCAAACACCTACTCGCCCTGGATGCCCCTCCTAATTATTTCCTTTGTAAGCATTTGTAAGCATTTGTAAGCCACTGCCAACTATGGAGTACCATAGTCTTTGTCAATGAGGTCCCTAGCGACAGCCAGTAGCTGCCTGCAGCTTGTTACATATGAGTGAGCAGAAGGCCATATCTCCTCTTGAGCTGCTTTGCTATTTAATAAATTCATGGCTTATTTGATTTTGCCACAGCTCCAATTTCCTGCCTGCTCTCTTAATTGGTGGTTACCCTATAGTCCAAATATCTATCTAAATGTTAACCATATTCAAAGATTTAGCATCCAGGACAAAAGGCTCCAAAGATTGACAAACATCTGAGGGATGAAATTCCTCTGCCTCTCCAAAATGTGCAATCCCTTATTCTGAAATTGTACTCTTCAGATTCAGATTCAGATTCAGATTCGACTTTAATTGTCATTGTCAGTCCGGGGGGGGGGGGGGCGTGGATTGGCAGTCACCGAGGTACATTGTTGAGTAGTGTGACAGCCGCAGGGAAGAAGCTGTTCCTGGACCTGCTGGTCCAGCAACGGAGAGACTTGTAGCGCCTCCCGGATAGTAGGAGGGTAAACAGTCCATGGTTGGGGTGAGAGCAGTCCTTGGCGATGCTGAGCGCCCTCCGCAGACAATGCTTGCTTTGGACAGACTCAATGGAGGGGAGCGAGGAACCGGTGATGCGTTGGGCAATTTTCACCACCCTCTGCAGTGCTTTCCGGTCGGAGACAGAGCAGTTGCCATACCATACTGTGATACAGTTGGTAAGGATGCTCTCGATGGTGCAGCGGTAGAAGTTCACCAGGATCTGAGGAGACAGATGGACCTTCTTCAGTCTCCTCAGGAAGAAGAGATGCTGGTGAGCCTTCTTGACCAGAGTTGAGGTATTGTGGGTCCAAGAGAGGTCATCGGAGATGTTGACCCCCAGGAACCTGAAGCTGGAAACACGTTCCACCTCCGTCCCGTTGATGTGGATGGGGGTGTGCGTGCCGCCCCTAGACTTCCTGAAGTCTACAATGAGCTCCTTGGTCTTCTTGGAGTTAAGGGCCAGGTTGTTGTCAGCGCACCATGCTGCTAGGAGCTGGACCTCCTCCCTATAGGCCGACTCATCGTTGTTGCTGATGAGGCCAATCACCGTTGTATCATCTGCATACTTGATGATGGTGTTAGTACCATGTACAGATATGCAGTCGTAGGTGAAGAGGGAGTAGAGGAGGGGGCTCAGCACACAGCCCTGTGGAACGCCGGTGTTCAGGGTGAGGGTTGAAGAGGTGTGCTTGTCTAACCTAACAGACTGGGGTCTGTTGGTTAGAAAGTCCAGTATCCAGTTGCAGAGGGAGGGGTCGATGCCCAGGTTACCGAGTTTGGTGATCAGTTTAGAGGGTATAATGGTGTTGAATGCTGAGCTGTAATCGATGAACAGCATTCTTACGTAAGTGTCTTTGTTGTCGAGGTGGGAAAGGGCGGAGTGAAGTGCCGTTGAGATGGCATCCTCCGTACTCCTATTTTTGCGGTAGGCAAACTGATAGGGATCCAATGTGGGGGGTAGGCAGCCTTTGAGGTGTGCCAGGACCAGCCTCTCGAAGTACTTGGTGATGATGGGGGTAAGTGCAACTGGGCGGAAGTCGTTGAGGCTTGCCGCAGTGGAGTGTTTTGGCACCGGCACGATGGAGGTGGTTTTAAGGCACGTGGGAACTGCTTGGGCAAGTGACAGGTTGAAGATGTCAGTCCAGACGTCTGTCAGCTGCGCAGCACAGGCCCTGAGGACGCGCCCGGGGATGCCGTCAGGGCCAGCAGCCTTACGTGCATTAGTCCTACTCAGTGCCACGTACACGTCGTAGGGGGTGAGAGTGAGGGGTTGGTGATCAGCAGGGAGCCTTGATGGCTGTCTCTAGATTGTCCCTGTCGAAGCGGCCATAGAAGTGGTTAAGCTCCTCAAGGAAGGAGGGTCGCTGGATGTGGGGGTGGTGCTGGTGGGTCTATAGTGTGTGATGGCCTGGATGCCTTGCCACATGCGTCGGGGGTCGAAGTTGTTGTTGAAGTGGTCCTCAATCCTGAGTTTATGGCAGTGCTTGGCCTTCTTGATGCCCCTCTTCAGGTTAGCCCTGGATGAACTGTAGGCTCGAGCATCGCCTGACCTGAAAGCAGTGTCCCGTGCTTTCAGCAGTAGCCTGACCTCGCTGTTCATCCATGGTTTCTGATTCGGGAATATGGTCACCCGTTTGAGGGAGGTGACACTATTGATGGTGGAGTTTATAAAGCTCTTAATTCTAGATCGAACCTAAAAAGGAAACATCCTTTCAGAATCCACATTGTTAAGCCTTGAAGAATCTTTATGTTACAATAACTGGTGATTGCTGGCATCATTTAGAAGAGGTCCAGGCTTGGGTGAACCATTCAAGTATTGAGTGGCACCTTGTGCATATTTCCACTCTTAGCTAGCTCAGGAGAAACTATATCAGGCTTCCATGTTTCTTGAAGGTACTTCATGCAGCCAAGGAATCAATCATGAGAAGTCTAAGACACGCAAAACTGAAATTGTTCATTGGCATAGTTTCTCACCTGGTAGGAAACTAGAGCACGCACAACTGCTTCGCCTGACTGTACAGTAAACCCTTGTTATAACAGACCATGGAGACGGGAATGGTGTCCGTTATTCCCGATTGTCCGCTATATAACTGAGTAAGGTATTATAATTGCATGTAGTTGAAGCAAAGAACTGCAGATGCTGGTTAATACATAAAAGGACACAAAATGCTGGAGTAACTCAGCGGGTCAGGCAGCATCTCTGGAAAACATGGATAGGTGACGTTGGGACCATTCTTCAGACTGATTCAGTCTGCTAAGTTACTCCAGCATTTTTCACCTTAAAACTACGTGCCAATGCTGTTGGACTGCACCAGCAAGCCCTTCTTCGCCAGTTACCGCTTCATCCGTTGAAGCTGCTGTTATTGCGGTTCACTCTGTAGCCCCTAGGTACAATGCTTTCTTCTGGCCACTGCCACCGACAGGACATGCTCAGTCACCGTGAGCTTCCTTCCCTCACGATTTCTTCGCTCCATGTTCCTCCGCACCTTTTTCTGTTACTCTGCCCGCCCACCCACCCACCCACTACGACCACCCACCCACCCACTACCCCACCACCGCCTCCTTCGCGCGTTGTTTTGTCCATCCAGCCTCTCCCCTTGCTCCACCGCTGTCTTCTCTTCCTTCTCCCCTGCAGTCACCTACATCTTACAAAGTGAAGTATATCGGCAACTCCGGGGAAGAAGGAGGAGAAGGCAGCAGTGGAGGGGAGGGTGGTGGAAGCGACTGAGTCATCAGAACAATGGGTGGAGGATGAGGTGACATTGAAGTGGGGAGTGACCTTGGACGGACAGGAAGTAGCAGCAGCAGGTGGGAGTGGATGAAGCCCCACGCTGACCGAGGTGTCCTGTTATTGGCGACGGCCTGAAGAAAGCGTAGTCCCCAGCGGCTACACGTGAGCCACAAAAACAGCTGCGTCAATTTGACCGTGCAGGCCGGGGTGGCCAAAGCTGGAAGAGGGTGGGGAGGTGGTGTGAACTGGGAATGGTGTGGGCAAGTCTGTCCACTATAACCAAAATCCGTTTTAAAAGGGTCCGTTAAATTGTGGGTTTACTGTATTTAAGTCATATATTAGAATCATAACCATAACTAACTACCAAGAAAGGCCTACATAATCTATTTAAGGACAGAGATTATTTGGACTGGACAGGCTACCTTCTTAAAATCACAGAATACTTTATAAATCTCTTGGAACATTAAAGGATTAATTCAGAGTTAAATGATTTGAAATGCTCTTTGGCTTCAAATTATATCGATGAGCTGGTCAAAAATTGCATAATGTCCTTCTGCAAACAGATCAATGCAATTTATCAATGCAGTTATTGTCACAGTTAAGATAAAACAAATAAACAGATTTTTTTTTGCATTTTGTACTTTCACTACTGACCTTATTACATCTACTGAGATCAACAACCCCATACAACTTGTTGTGGGATGCAAACAGCTCCTCGAGACAGGGCAATCCATTCACAGCCTGAATAAAGAAAAATAGTTATGACTATCAGTGAAATGCCATTTCTACAAAACTCGATTTTTGCACGTTATGTAAATGAGGTCACTGACTAACTTTTGTTCCCACACAGACTAGATTTAAATTAACCTGGAAATACCCAAAAACCCAACAGGTGTATCTCATTTTAAATTGGAGCTAATATTATTAATGTTAATGATCATGTTATATTTCGATAGAGGACATTGACATGAAGAAAAAGTATGTATCTGGTAGGCAGGCGGGCAAAAGTTGGGGAACACAATCCAGAAAAAAATGAAAACCTGAACTAAGATTGCAGCAGGGGAAGATTAAATAAAAATAGAAAAAGGATGAAAGGATATTGTAGAGGTTTTCAGAGAACTATTGCAATCACAAAATAGTGTAGCATGGAAGGAGGTTATAGAGTCTATCAAATCCATTGAAGCTCATTATGCTGCCCACTCACCATAGCACTGCAAATTCATTTATTTTAGATACATACACAACTTCCCTTTAAAGCCTGCCATTGAATTTGTGGGCAGAAAAGTGGTGCAGCTGGTAACATTGCAATTTTACAATTTTTCCTTATAGCTCATTGTTTTCTGTTATTTAGCCCATGTTCTGTCTTGCTATTTTAGATCACTTTGTTCCTTGGATTTAATATTGATGACCATTACATGCCACTTTATCAATTTTTTTTGCGAGTCTATATTCATAATCATAATAGTACTTTAATAATAGTAACTGCATTTCCCACATCAATTCTCCAGGTACACCAAAAAACTATCAAATATATTCAACATGATTTGTCTCTAACAAATTAATGGAATTCATACGTGACTGCTAGTTCAGTTCAACTTTGTGCCTGTTCAGGTATGGAGTTAAAGATTCAGCTCACGATGAATTAAAAAGTCTAGTATGCATCCCACCTGATTTAGCAAAAGATGCAACCTCAAAGCTGATGAAACCTTCAGGCCAGATCCGGATAACTTCTGTCAGTAGTCTAAACTCATCTAGGATGAGTACGAAACCAAGGAGAGATCCTGGGACATGATGAGTGTAATAATACAAATGAAATAAATATTTTTAAAAAGATGGAGGGATTGCACAAGGATAGATAAAACTGAATCCATAAGAGGGGATTGCCTTTCTCGACTGAATGCACATTTGTCCATTAGATACGCCTCCAGCGGCCTTTCCCGGAGACGCGTCCGGGGCTTCAGCGGCGGGCGCAGCGTGGACTCTCAGTGTGGAGCGGGTGAGCCCTCGCTGGGGCTCGCTGGAGGGGAGCGCTCCGTTTTGCTGGCCCGGGGCTGCCGGCAGCCTGAAGCCACGGTCTGCAGAGCTCCAGCTGGTGCGGCGTCTACAGCCCGGGATCCCTCGTGGGGGACCCGGGGGAAGAAGAAGCCATCACTGCCGGCCCGCGGCCAACTTCTGCCTTTGAGGGGAGCTTCGACCGCCGGCCCTGCAGTCTACGGTGCTTCTGGCTGCGGCGGAGACTTTAAATCTCGACCGCCGGCCTGCGGCCTACAACAATCTAAAGCCGCGGTGTCCGGTGAGGAAGAGCCGATCCTCGACTGACTCTGGACTCTGGTCCTGTCCACGGGGGGGAAATGGAGGAGGACTGGCCAAATGTTGTGCCTTCCACCACAGTGATGAATGCTGTGGTGGATGTTTGTGTTACATTTTGTGTGTTCTTTATTATTGTATCGCTGCTGACAACCCAAAATTCCACCAGCCTGGCTGTGTGGTCATTAAAATACAATACAATACAATATCCTTTTCTTCATGGTTTCCTTTTCTGGACACTTTTATAGACCTTCTGTGCTGTCTAGCAGAGTTTGCACATTCTCTCTGCGACCATATGGGTTTCCTCTGGATACTGCAGTTTCTTCCCACATCCCAAAGACAAGCAAGTTGGGAAGATGATTGCCTTTCTTGGAAGCAGAATAAAAATGTGGGGAATACGTTACCATGACAATTAGTAGGGGAAAGGAATTGCTTTGAGACCCAGTGTAGACTAGATGGGTGACATGGCTTATCTGTATGTAGCAAGGTAAATGGAAATGAATGAATGAATAGATGAGATATTGATTGTGGTCAGGGTTTTTAAAACACCAAAAATATGTTTCTTAAATTCCAATTATCAGTTTAAAATGTTCTTGATGAAGATTGGTGAACTTCAAATCAATTAAGCCTCTGAAAAGCAGTAAATGTACTTGTGATATCTAAACAAAAGTCAGCGGATGAGAAGAATAAGTTAAACCATTTGCCAGTCTCCTGCATTGTTTTGGTCATCCTTACAGTGATGTCAGTTAGCTGGTTATGGCTGATATCCAGAGATGTCAGTTGACTTAGTCCTGAAAACTCCCGTGACTCCACACATATCAGCTGGTTACTATCCAGTCTCAATCTCTGCAGTTTCCGGAGTTTGAGCAAACCTTTTCCTAAATGTGAAAGAGAATGTTGAACAAATGACATTTTATACTTGATCCTATACTGCAGTCAGCAATGAATTTCTTATATTCAGTACTGTTTGCATAAATAAAAATGCTCATTGGGGCTCCAACAAGAGCTTAACAAGTAAGTATCTTACAATCAATGAGATAATTTTAAAGGTATATAATTATTGGAGAAAACACATTAGTCATTACAGAGCATAGCTTGTCCTGAAAATAGTCCAAGATATATCCTGGCCTTCCTCTCACTGCTCCATTTGCTCACACACTCTCTATTCTCCATCATACAATATCCATAATTACAAGAGTCCTTTTGGCTCAATGAGCTTGAGCTGCTCCCAGGACCTCTGTTACATCATGGGGCTTCTTGTGATGCCCCAGCTACAAGCCTACAACAATTATTGCCCCCATAGACTTTTTATATCTGGAATGCAACAATGGTGACTCTTGGAGTCACAATTAATCATCAGTGAGGGCAATATTGCATTTCTCTGGATTAAGCCTATTTTCAACTGCATAGCACCTAAATAATTTTTCCATGGCATTCTCAATCCAAAAAATCTCTTCTTTGAGAAAACATGCACATTTCATTAGTCTCGACTGTGTTGAACCGTACTTTCTGTTAAGACCCATATTTTTGTTTAAAATTCATCAGTATTTGGCTTAAAAATAATAATTGAAAGAAGTGCAAATTGCATCCAGCATTAAATTAATTTTCACATCCGTCCAACAGGGGGCGCTGACCTGTGCGCGGCTGCCCAGCCAGCAGCTGTCTGTCTTTTCATCTTTTTTTTTATTTTTAGTTAGTTAAAGTGTTTTTGTTTCTGGAGGTCTAGACTTTTTTATGTGGGGGGTGGGGGGGGGGGGGGAAGGGGGAAACTGCCTTTCAGGGTCCCTACCTGGTCGGAGAGGCAGCTTTTCTCCGGGCTGCAGTTTCGACCCGTCCTCGCGGCCTACCAGCGGGCCTGGAGCGGTGTTTCCTGACGGGGACCGCCCAGTACCACGGCTTCGGCGGCGGCACAGCGCTGGAGCGCTATCGTGGAGCGGACGATGCCTTGCCTGGGTCGCCGCGCTGGAGCTCCGGTGAGCTGAAGACCGCCGGGAACAACATCGCGGAGCTGCGGGTCTGAGGAGCGGCCAGCTGCGGGCGGCGGCGCCGAACTGTACACCGGGAGCCTGGGATCTCGCGACGAGATCGCCAGTAGTGGAGCTCCAACCGGCGCGGCCTTGTTGGCTTTGGAAGCCGCGGCCTCCAGTACGGAAGCGGTCGTTCCAGGTGTCCCAAGCCGCTGTGAAGACCCTCCCGACGCCGGAGCACCATCACCCGGCGAGAACGGCCAGGAACATCGGGCCTCCGTAGAGGCAACTGTGGAGGCCTCAATTGGCTCGACTATGGGTGAACTGGGGTTGGGGACTGGACTTTTGTGCCTTCCCTCATGGTGGGAGCCATTGTGGGGGGATGTTCTTTATGTTTAAATCTCTTATTAATGTTATGTCTGTATTCTTTCTTTATGTGCTGCATTGGCAAGAAGCATTTCACTACACCTAGGTGTATGTGACCAATAAATAACCTTTGAACCTTTGAACCTTTTTTCCAGCTTTTGAAAAAAAAACGTGCAATAAGAGCTTATTCCATGATCAAAACTGGTGATGCCTCTGATCAATGTAATCACAATTCTCACTATGTCCATTTTCACTGTCCATTTCCAGGCTATTAAGAAGTTCTTAAAAGTAAGCCTTTTGTTGGTGTTAGGACACCTAGCTGTGAATACTTGTGTCTAATAACTATAGCATAACTAGCAAAGGTAACAAAAAATGTCTAATTTATAATCAGGTTACTGAGATGTGGTGGGTTAGACATTTGGATTAAAATGCTATGTATGAATCAAATGTCAGCAAATTACCATTCCTGAATATATCAAGGGATATTTTTTAATACAGTTTCCTTAAAAAAATCTTTCAAATTTTCTTATTTTGGAATTGCACGGTTTCAAGGTAGATACTGCATACACAATACATGGGTGCAGCCTAGGAAATGACACAAGAAAGTAGGACCAGGTGCAGCCCCACCCTTAATATGATCATGGCTGATCAATGCTGGCCTCAACTCATCGTCTGTGTAATTTCTCCATACCATGCTATTTCTCAGTCTATCACATTTTTGTTTACCTCTACTTTTAATATTTTTAATGATCCAGCATCCCCCACCCACTGAGGCTGAAAACTGAAACGAGATTCGCCCCCTCTGTGAAAAGAATCATACATCAAACCCAATTAGGATCTTATATGTTTGAATAAGGTCAACTATCATTCTTCTAAACTCCCAAGGAATAAACACCCAAACTATTTAGTCTCCCTTTGTGGGACAACCCTCTCATCCCAGGAATAGCCTGGTAAATTTTCTTTGTACTACCTCCAAAGTTCCTACATCCATTTTTAGATAAGGGCCCAAAGCTGTATACACTATTCCCAATCAGGCCTCGTTGTCACTCTGTACAATTGCAACAAAACTTTTGTATTCTTAAATTCCAACCCAATTCCAATGAAGGCCAAAATGCCATTTGCTTTCTCAACTACTTGTTGCCTTTTTGTGATCCATGCTCGAGAACACTTAGATCCCTCTATACTGCACTCACGTGCAGTCACTCTCCATTTGGATAATAATCTGTTTTTTCATTTTTCTTACAAGATCTCACACTTCCAATCATTTGGTTCCAAATAATTATGACCTTATCGGCTTATTAAAGGTAGGTTTAATTGATTAATACATTTATCTGAATCCTGGTAATGATGAGTTAACATCTTAAAAATCTCCTTAGCCCATAGTTTATGACAAGAAACAATACTGGAGTTATGAACCCGCTGCCATAATGGGGAAAGTCTGACAACAACTTCTGCAGTGTACTCATTTGCAGTTAATACTGAAATCTGAAATTTCTGTCCAGGATTTCCTTCTTCTCCGCATGATCTAAAGACATTAGTGAATGGACAAGGATTTCAGATATATACATAGTATTCTCAATGTCCAAAATTATAAAACGACATTCTTTGATGCATATGCTGCAAGTTCCAAAAATCTAATTCTAAATCTAATTTAGATTAACAATATCGTCTGCCATGAAATTACAACATTATATATGTGAGGATTGATTACACTTAATTACTTCAATTTTTTATATTTTTGTGTCCATGAGAAATGTTTGTTTTGATTGGCTCTACAGCTAGCTCGCTAATATTTTTGTTTATGGACATTAGAGGTCACACAGAACAACTCTAATTGCAAATGACATTGGGAAATCCGAAATTTAAATTATAGGGAGCATTAGTCTTTAGTCTTAGGTTTTCTTGGAGGTCTATGTTGCGTTATTTCATTTAGATACTAACCACAAACACAAATACAAACATTGGGTATAAGATCTACATTGATGGAATTATTTGAGCCCAAGATGCAATCCATTGTGCACATTTGCTACACTTGTGACTGAAAATCTAACTTAATTTAAAACATATACCAGTCCCTCCTTTTCCTTGCCTTTCCTGACCCTGAAAATTGCTGGCTTTACTTACTTATACTTGTTATGTGATTATACTGCAACTGAAGAACACGGAGCTCTTGAAGGCTATAAATAAAAACATGAGGGAATGAAGAATGGTTACAATCATATTTTCATCTCCTTAAACCGTTAAAAAATAACACAAATTATAAATCCCACAAAGTTATTTAAAACTTATTTTCCTCTCTGAATTCCAATCTGTTAAACTTAAGTTTCAGTGTGTTCATTCCCATTTATCCAACACTTCCTCCTAATCAACCATCAGTACAGCACCACCTAAGGGCTGTACATTCAATCCCATGCTCTACTTACTCGATACCCATAACTGTGCAACCAGACACAGTTCTAATGCTGTTTTAAAATTTGCCAACAATACCACTTTTGTTGGGATGAATAACAGGTAATGATGAGACAGCGTATAGGAGGTAGATTGAAAATCTGATTGAATGATGCCAGAACAATCTTACTCTCAACGTCCGCAAGACCAAGGAACTGATAGATTGGAGGTGAAGAGAATCGATAAGTTCAAGTTCATGGTCATGATCACTGAAGATCTGTCCAGAGTCATATACATTATAGACAATAGACAATAGGTGCAGGAGTAGGACATTTGGCCCTTCGAGCCAAAGAGATCATGGCTGATCATCCCCAATCAGTACCCCATTCCTGCCTTCTCCCCATATCCCCTGACTCCGCTATTTATAAGAGCTCTATCTAGCTCTCTTTTGAAAGCATCCAGAGAACATGCAGAGAATTCCACAGACTCACCACTCTCTGTGAGAAAAAGTGCAATCATAAAGAAAACACATTGAAACCTTTAGCAATTCCATTGAAGCAAACAAGATTTTGAGAGGACTTGGGAGACTTTTGCTGAGAGGTTATTTCATCTGTCTGACCAGATGTGAGAATAGCTACAGGATTAGAAGCTATCCTTTTTTTGGGAAAAATAATAACTTTATTCAAGCAGAGGATTGTTTATCCCAGATAGGTTATTGAGTATATACAAACCCAAGACTGATTCGTTTTGTTGGATGAAAGGAATCATGGGATGTGTGGATTGTGTAGAAAAATTGAGTTGAGCAGAGGATTAGCCGTGATGCAAAGGAATGGCAAAATATGCCCAGAGAATTCTTATGTCGGCTCTCATTTCCCATGTTCTTATGCTTTATATCTGCCACCTGTTTAGATAATAAACTGTCAGCAAGATTTAGGGCCCATTAAGCATAACTACCTGAAACATAAAATACAAAGATCTTGTGACTATATGTAGATATGTAAAATACGTCAAAACCCTAAAATAAGGGTTCAATTATGCCTTTATTAAATATTTTGCACTTTGCATACAAATAAATACATTCTAGACCTCCACATTTATGTGACATACAGTTACTTTGTTTTACTGCACCACAAAAGTTATAGAATCTGGCACAGAGAGACAAAGAGGCAGTCAGAGCAGCAAGTAGAATAGAATAGAATAGAATGCAATTTATTGTCATTCAAACCTAGGTTTGAACAAAATATCATTTCTACAGTTTTTTACATTACAAAACAATCCAAGACCCACACTTAACACAGTTTACATAAACATCCATCACAGTGAGTCTCCAACATCTCCTCACTGTGATGGAAGGCAAAGTCTTTATCTCTTCCCTTTGTTCCTTCTCCCGTGGTTCAGCAGTCCAACTGCTGTGTCGAGGCGAACTGGGGCTCTGATGTTAAAGCCCCCGGCGGGCGATGGTAAGTCCTGAGGCCGTTTAAGCCACGCCGGGCGATGTTAGGCCCCGGCTCCATGTCCTTAAACCTGCGATTCCAGCGGGAGAAGTCGCCGTTGCGGAGCTCGGAAAAGCGGTCTCCCACCAGGGACCTGCGAGCTCCCGATGTTCCCGTCCACCGGGTCTGCGGCCGGTGCCTCCGAACTCCAAAAGTCGGGTCGCAGCCGCGCGCCACCACAGCTCTTCCCGCTCTGAAGTTGGCCAGCTCCGTGATCTCAGTTCCACAGGCTCTGCAACTGGAGCCCCAGGTTAGTCCCGGCCAGAGGTCGCTGCCGGCTCCACGATGTTAGGCCCAACGACATCCGAGACCCGACAGGGAATAGTCGTGTCCCCGCACAGGGAAGAGATTTAAAACGGTTTCCCCCACAGCCCCCCCACCACCCCCCACATATACACAGCTAAAACAAATAATAAAAACTAACTCAAGACATACATTTAACAAGACAAAAATAAAAAAAGACAGACGACTGTAGTCGAGCCGCTGCCGTTAGGCGCCGCCACTAACACTAGTACAACAACATTGTTCAATTGAGAGGCTTATCATGACCCAGAAGGCCAAAGCACCAACTAATATGGCACTTTAAAAAACCCGGCAAAAACACTACATTTGTTTACAGTGAATGGCTGTATCTGACTGCAGCAGTCATGGTAACATAATGTTTAAATTATGTCACTAACTCTTGAAGTGCAAAAAATAATAATTTGCTTGCCAGTTTCTGAATTGTACCCAGTGAATTTATTTTCAAAAAAGCATATTTTGCAAAGCGTTACCCTGTTCTTACTTGCCCCATCGGCTTAACAACCTGGTCAGGCTCAGGTTCAAAACCATCCTTGGTTAAGCTGTTTAATTCAATATATGAATAATGACCACTTAAGTCATGTCAGCGACCGTGGAACTTGTGTCTTCAGGATAATTGAAAAGATGATTCATATTATGTTACGTACACTGTATTTACAACAAATGTTTCCAATGTAACAACTAATTTTATCAATGTTTGTAATCTTGTGCAAATGCTCTCAGCACATTTCTTCAAAATATATGAGCATTGAGATAATGTTATCATTCAGAGATATGAATAGGGCGGGACGGACAAGGACTATGAATGTAACATCATTTATAGACACAAAATGCTGGAGTAACTCAGCTGGTCAGGCAGCATCTCTGTAGAAAAGGAATAGGTGATGTTTTGAGTTGAGACCTTTCTTCAGACCTGAAACGTCACCTATTCCTTTTCTCCAGAGATGCTGCCTGACCCACTGAGTTATTCTGGCATTTTATGGCTGTCTTTGGTGTAAGCCAGCATCTGCAGTTTCTTCCTAAACATCATGGATATTGTGATGTACCTCTCTTTTTACTCTCTCTCAATATTTAGCATTCAATACACCGAATAAGACATTTCCTGAAAATTATTCTCCCTGTGAATTTTTCATTAACGTGATCAAATTGTGGGATATAAATCTGCAACCAATTAATTAATAAGATATACATTTTGTAAATAGAAAATATGAAGGATGGGTCGAATTATGGAATAATACATGTCACCAGCACTGGGTGGGTGCCAAGCTCCCGTTCCTTGCCAGAACATTTATATGCTTTCTGATTTATAGGCTTGTCTTAAGATCTGTTGTGTGTTTGAAATAAGATACTAGGAGCAGAATTAGGCCATTCAGCCCATCGACCCTCCAATCAATCATGGCTGATCTATTCATTCCTCTCAACCACATTCTCTAGCCTTCTCATAAACTTTGATCCCCCTCCGCTAATGATGTACCAGAGCAAATCTCTCTTTGTTTGATGCAAATCCCATGCCCCCTGTAATTAAAATAGCAAACATCCAGAGATTCAACCAGAAATAGCAATATATTCCTGGATGATCAGATGTCCTACCTCACTGGTAAAAGTGTCATGCTTTACGATGGAATATATTCAAAAATATTTAAAACCTTGCAATCAAACCATTCCCCTCTGTTTCTAGCCAGCAGCTTCCACATCCAGGTAGATACATGACCATTTTATTGGAATGTCATTTATTGTCTTAAATAATGACATTCTCATGTTGTACATCAAATGTTTTCTGAATAGACATTATTGAAATACAGTGTAGTTTAAGCTGCCTTTAAATATCTAAAGACCACCTGTCACATCATATCAGATTAAATATTTAAGATAATAAATGCAATTTAAACAATGAGAGATGGCAAAAAAAAACATACATCATATAATGCTTATGATCATTGACACCAACCTGTCTAGATTCTTGATGTGTCTGATGTAGTTACCATATAGTTTGAGTTCAGTAACTTCACATGGATTCTCTAAATTCTCAATTTCTTCAATGAAGTTACAGGAAAGGTCCAATATCTTTATTCCTTTCAACTGCATCAAAATAAACAACAGGATTTCAGAATATAGAGTACAGTTAAATTTATTTATCAGAGCCTGTTATAAGAAAATTAGACGCAAAATTTTGCAACATGCATAGACTAATAATTTATTCACATCAGCCTACTTCCAGTCTATATTAACAAATAAACAGGAATTTCAGAATATCACAGAGATACTGCAGCACAGGGGCATGAAAAACTTCAAACAATTATGATATATGGAATACTGGTAAAATGTAATAAAACGACAGGCATATAAAACATGATAAGATGCATTTATGAAATTAAGATTACTGTAGCTTTGTTTTCTTCTGAACTTGTCTAACAGATCTGAGTGTCTTGTACCCTGTGCGGAAAAGAGTGGGGGTTGCAGGAAGGATGAGCAACTTAACCATGGCACCGTGGATCAGGGAGTCATTCAAGTGTGGGGGGGGGGGGGGGAAGGAGGGTGCAGAAGAGACACGTAGTTGTAATTGGAGACAGTAGAGTCAGGGGAATGGATGCAGGGGCATAGTACCAATGTCAAAGGTAAAACAAGGAAAGAGATTCTGCTGATGGCATTTGAGCAGCTAGAAACTATATTAACAAGTAGAACCAAAACGATAATAATCTCTGCATTGCCACCTGAGCCACGAGTGAATTGACATAAATTTGATGAGATTAGAAAGTTAAACGTGTGGCTCAAAGTCCTGCTGACGCAGCCGCTGGCCCGCGGCCGAACCCCGGACTCAGGCCACCGCCGCCAGAACACCGTCCCAGCCACCGGAGCACCGTTCCAGCCCCGAGCCGGATTGCCCTCACGTGAGTGCCGTTACCGTCTCAGCCTCGTGCCAGGCACCGCTTCTCCCTCGGGCTGGGCCGCCCCGACCGGGCGCCGCTCACCTCGGCTGGGCAGCACGAATGGGCGAGCTAATAACTCGGGCTGGGCCGCCAGATGGGCGCCCTAAGCATCGGGCTGGGCCGCCACGACCGGGCGAGTACTCCTCGGGCTGGGCGCCCCGCTGGGCGCGAGCCTCACTCGGGTGGGCCGCAACCGACTGGGCCGATCTCCCTCGGGCGGGCACGCCCCGAAACGGGCGCCGCTCCTCCCTCGGGCTGGGCCGCCCCGGCATGGGCGCCGCTTCTCCCTCGGGCTGGGCTGCCCCGACCGGGCGCCGCTCCTCCCTCGGGCTGGGCCGCCCCGACTGGGCGCCGCTCCTCCCTCGGGCTGGGAACGCCATACCTCCCCGAGCTCGGCCACTCCGACGGGAGCACCGTTCCTTCCTCGGGCCGGCCGTCCTCACGGGAGCGTCACAGCCCCTCACGGAAGCCCTGTTCCAGCCCCGAGCCGGGCCGTCCTCACGGGAGCGAGCTCAGTGCGAGTCCTGGCGGGCTCTGCTTCCCGAGCCTCGAGGTCGTCAGCTCCGCCATTAGGCCTCAGCACAGACGGAGGCAGAGAAGGGGAATACGACAAAAAAGTCGCATTCCCCCCCAGGGAGAGACAGCAAGCCCCGTTTCAACCTCCCCCCCCCCCCAAAACACAAACTAAAAACCAAAACTAGACTAACCAAAACGAAAATAAACAACCCAAAAAACACAAAACAAACAGGACTGCCGGAGAGCCACTGCAGCCAGAGCCGCGCCGCCACTATATCCTGATGGAAGTTGTATATAGGCCAAATAATAGTCAAGCTGTAGGGCACAAAGTACATCAGAAAATACAAAAGGCACGTAAGAAAGACAATTCGTCATGGGGATTGCAACATGCAAGTAGACTGGGAAAACATCAGGTTGGTACAGGGTTCCAAGATAAGGAATTTGTAGAATGCCTATGAGATAGTTTTTTAGAGCAGCTTGTTGTCAAGCCCACTCAGGAAAAATGCAATTCTGGATTTGGTGTTGTGTAAACAACCAGACAGCTTAACTCCTCGGAGGCAGTGATCCTAATATAGTAGAATTTAACCTGCAGTTGAGAGGGAGAAGATGAAATCGGATGTATCAGTAATACTGTTATGTTGAGCAACGGTAACAGAGGCATGAGGGAGGAGCTGGCTACATTGATTGGAAGGGGACCCTAACAGGAATGACAGTGGAGAAGCAATGGCAGGAGTTCCTGAGAGTAATTCAGAAGCCACGGGATCTTTTCATCCCAAATAGGAAGAAATCTACCAAGGATATCAAGGGTGTCAAGGGGAGAAGGCAAGAAAATGGGATTAGGAGGCAGTGATCAGCCATGATTGAATGGCGGAGTAGACTCGATGGGCCAAATAGCCTTGTGAATTTGTGAAAGGAAACTAGAAAAAAACCCACAAAGTGCTGGTGTAACACAGCGGCTCAGGTAGCATCCCTAGAAGTCATGAATAGGTGGAGTTTCGGGTTGGGACCCTTCTTTAGGCTGATTGTAGTAGTGGGGAGACAGCTGGAAAATAGGTGGTAGTGGGACAAAACCGGGCAAGTAATGGGTGAATATAAGTGAGGGAGGTTTTATTGACAGATGGGTGGACAAAAACTAGAGATAAAAAGGAGACAAAAGGGAGTAAGATAAAGAGAGAAGAGTAGTGAAATATGAAACAAGAGGAAGGCAAATAGATGGAAGGGAATGGAGGGAAGGGGAAGGGTGGAGGGAGAGGTGGGGTGTTATCTAAAATTGGAGAATTCAGTGTTCACTGGATTGTAAGTAGCATTGGGTTGAGCGCTTACAACCCAATGGTATACAATGATAGACACAAAAAGCTGGAGTAAATGAGCGGGACAGGCAGCATCTCTGAAGAGAAGGAATGGGTGACGTTTCCCGTCGAGACCCTTCTTCAGAACATTGAATTCTCCAATTCAGAGATGCTGCCTGACCTGCTGAATTACTCCAGCATTTTGCATTTTTCCTTATGGGAAAATTAGTACTAAAAATTGTAACCATAATTCCAAAGTTCACACTTAATTCACAAGCAGTCATGAATAATAAATAAGTTGTGCAAGCTTACAATATCAAACTTCTGTATCTTCTTAATTCCTTTTCCATGTAGATCTAATATATTGGTGCTCTCACATCCACCCAATTGCTGTGTCAAAAACATGAAAAAAATTAACCAGCCTGTTAATTAAATATTATTCTTTACAGTTGAGAGCGCATCTGGATATAGCAGATCAATCAGTCATTTTTCATTTTTTGTATCATTTTCACCAACATACAAGCCACAAGGATTATAAACGAAATGGGTTTGGGATTTACATTTCAGTATCCGAAAGAATGAAAGCGTCCTAATTGGCAATCTCACTTAGAAACAGATGTCCTTCACATTGCTGATAAGAGCCTGGAGGGATAACAGCTGTTAGAACGCATTAGCTGGAGGGAAAGAATTACAGTAGACAGCTATAAAGCTAGGATTTTCTGTCTACCATAATTGGCTTAGAGAGCAAATCCAAATGCAGCCACCATTCAAAGTATGTGTGCACTGGTAATCAAATATTTTATGGTGTGTATCTGTAGTTATACAGTGAATAAGTTACCAGACCAGTGGGGTGGGAGATTGCAACCTTCACGTGGTCCACCCTGTTTCGACTAATGCAATCAACCCGACGTGCACAAACAAATAGATCAAATAAAACAAGTTGACCTACAACTTTAGGCTGTGCACGCCATATGCAAGAAGAAGACCAGACCAGTTACGCTGAAGCCCAGACTAATGCCCCTGTCCCACTTAGGAAACCTGAACGGAAACTCTGGTGACCTTGTGTTTCCATGAGGTCGCCGGAGGTATTGGTCACTCGCCTGGAAAGCCTCGACCTGGATCGACCGAAGCATGAGCTGCATCTACCGACCAAAGATCCTATAGGATCTTTGCCAGCAACGGCACATACACACACACACACAAACACATCGCGAAGATGGGGGCCACGGAGAGCGGAGGAGCGCTGTCTGCGCGATGAAGAGGAAGGTAAACGGCAGCCACAGAGCACTGTAAGTCCTTTAGAGAGCGCGGGGGGGAGGGGGTCGAAGGGGCGAGGAGAGAGAAGGGGAGAGAGAAGGGGAGAGAGAAGGGGAGAGAGAAGGGGAGAGAGAAGGGGAGAGAGAAGGGGAGAGAGAAGGGGGGAGAAGGGGAGAGAAGTGGAGGAGAAGGGGAGGGAAGGGGGGGGAGAAGGAGTGAAGACAGTTTTAAGAAGTTTAATAAAGTTAGCGGGCATTTTACCTACCAGCGGGATTTCTAGGTCCTGAAAACTCCAATGGGCCAAACAAAAATGGGCGGTCAGTGAAGGAGATGGCCTTCGACTGCCTGTAAGTAAATAGCGACCCTACTCCACTGGCTTCGACCAAACGGCAACCTATTTTTAGTCGAGGCCGGTTTTGATTTTGTTGAAACAATCGAAGCAACCTAGAAGAAGCCTCGACCACGCTGAAACCACTTTCGGCCATTAGGGAGAGTGACCAAAACCTCTGGCGACCTCATGGAAACCTTGGGTCGTGGGCAAGGTCACCAGAGGTTTCCATTCAGGTTTCCTAAGTGGGATAGGGGCATAACAAACCAGAGCTATGATTTTAAGTTCCACCTGTTAATTATGAAGTTTGAAAAACAAAACAGTAACTCTTAGTAATGATGGATTGTCAGGTTTACAAACATCCCTCAAGAGAGGAAACCTATCTTTACCTGATCTGAAGTATATGTGACCTGTAAAAATATGCCCTCTCAAATGATTTGGCAAGTTACTCTGTTATATCACAACTGCCAAATGAAGAAGGGATAAAACCGGATAGTCACCTTTCTTTGACCTACAGTAGGAACCAAATCCAGTCTAGGCCGTGGTGGTCTGGAAAAATGAACTAGGGGAAGGCGGTATCCATAACCAAAACTAAACAAGTGATAACCTGACAGGCATGCTAGATTCCTTTACCACAATTTCTGTGCTGGCCCTGTTCCACTCACAAGATAGTTCCACCAGAAATGGTGGCACAGTAGTATAATGACAGGAAGAAATAAGCAAGGCATATTGAGCAGTGTAGTGCATTTGTGTAGGACAACTACAGGTAGATGCATGTATTATTACAGGCATATGAATTATAATAATGTTCAAATAAGGAACAGGTGAAAAAGATCAAGTTCCTGGGGGTGCATATAACGGACACCTTAAACTGGTCCACAAACATTACATCTCTGGCAAAACGGGCACAGCAGCGGTTGTACTTCCTCCGCAGGTTGAGAAGTTTACACCTCCACCCTCCCATCCTCGCCACTTTCTACAGAAGCACAATTGAGTCGGTCATGACCAGCTGCATCTCTACGTGGTGCGGCAGCTGTACAGCTGCGGACTGGAAGTGCCTTCAGAGAGTGGTGAGGACAGCGGAAAAAATCATTGGGACTTCTCTTCCTTCAATCATGGACATGGGGTACAAGCGCTGTCTGATTAGAGCTACGGGCATTACCAGAGCCCCCACACACCCACAATTCGGACTGTTTATACTGCTTAACTCTGGGAGGAGGTACCGCAGCATGAAGAGTGGGACAACCAGGTTCTGCAACAGCTTCATCCCCCAGGCCATAAGATTACTGAACAATCAACAAAACCGAGGCTAGAACTTTTTAAATATCGACACTTTAAAAAAACTTTTTATATATATTTATTTTACAGAACCATGCACATGAGGCATTTTTATGGACGCACCTAGCACTTTTACTTTTACTATTTACCTGATTGGAGAGTCAAATGCAACGAAATTTCGTTCAAGGTGCACTGTGTCTAGGTGTATATCTGAATGACAATAAAGTTTTCATTCATTCATTCAAATGTTGCTGTAATAACATTCCACTAACCTGGCATTTTGAATTATCCTTATTGGTTGCCATAACACCTTTAACAGAAGCAGAAGACTTTCTTCCAGAATTGGTTGATCGTGTAACATGAGTGCTATATTTTCTTTTCACATTGGTCTGGCTTTTAGGAAATACATAAAATACATCAACATTAACTTTGAAACTAATTAGAAATCAGAGTTAACAGACAATATAGTTAACCCCAAGATCTTATTCTGTTTATTTGACCTTCACATTTACCACCCTTCCTTGCCTCTTGAAGAGAAAAGACAATTACTGCAATCATACACATTGGACCTGCGGTAATCATTTTATTTTGCAGGGAGAGACAAGCTGGCTAATAAAAACACTTCCAGCAGATATTTTCAGAGGTGCAGAAGTCTTGAATCTGCAGTCACTCCAAATACGTATGGAAGTTGGACTTCCTGTGGAGTCCAGTGGCAGAGCAACAATGTCATGCAATTTCCCAGATGTTACACTTACAAATCAGCTCACTAAATTTACTTTAGGTCTAACTTTATGCATAATCATCAACCTATTCTGATGCAGAGGAAATGGGTAAAAGGAAGATAATAAAGTTTCAGGTGAATTAAATTATTTGTTTTGAATTTTCTATATGATTAATTTATTTTTAATCATTTTAATATCATGCTGAACCCATCCAGCCACCTGGAGTTGCCATCTGCAATTCCCACATACCTTCATTCATCTGGGCCCAAAGAACCTATCACCTAAATCTTTACAGAGAGCAAAGTTATGGCTGAAGATTTGTTGCCGATTAGTTTAGTTTAGTTTAGAGATACAGCACAGAAACAGGCCCTTCGGCCCACACCGACCAGCGATCCTTGCACATTAACACCATCCTGCACACACTAGGGGAAATTTTACATTTATACCAAGCCAATTAACCTACAAACCTGTACGTCTTTGGATTGTGGGAGGAAACTGAAGATCTCTGAGAAATCCCACGCGTTCATGGAGAGAATGTACAAACTCCGTACAGAGAGCACCCATAGTCGGGATCGAACCCGGGTCTCTAGTGCTGTAAGCACTGTAAGGCAGCAACTCTACCACTGTGCCACCGTGCCGCCCATGTTGTCACATGGTACTGTTATTGAGTGGCCCCTTTTATTTTAATAATTGGTTACTGATGTCCAATTTAAGATTTTTCAGAACATATCAACTTCAGACTTCACTACAACATAGGTCCAAAAATGGATGAAAGAGCAGAATTCCAGTCCAGAGGAAGTTATTGCATTTCGTTGGGCATCAAGGGGGAACTAGTTTCGTGGTTGTCAAAAGGAAGATGATTGTTATTATTCTTTCATTCCTGCCCAGGCAACAGGTCTTCAGGACAGCATTCCAGGTTTAAACATTTTCACCTGTCCTCAAAGTCGGAGTGTTTGCTGGCGATTGCGTAATGTCCAATTCTACCCAATTTGTAATTCCTCAGTAAATGAAAGTCATGCCTGCATGCACTAAACATCCACATTCTGTGAGTCAACATTGACACCATAAAGTCTTTTTACCATCTACAAGGCTGAAGTCAGGAGCACAGTGGAATATTTCCTGCTTCCTTGAAAGCTCCAAAGAACCTCAAGCAGACTTGACATCATCCAGAACAAAATGGCCCACTTATTTATACCCCATCCTTAATCATTCATGTCCATCTCCACTAGTGTTGCAGCATGCACTTACTGTAATGACCATTATTTAACAGACATCAAATTCAAAGATTAAAAATTTTTAGGTAACCAATTAAAATAAAATAATCACTATGCAATGCAACCTTCCAAAGCAGTCTACCACACAGAACCTACATCCTTGCTTTTATATTCTAGTCCCCTTGAAATTAATGAAGGTGTGGCCTTAATGGCGTGATTGACGGGAGAGCGATTCTCAACATTTTTAAACACTAATAACACTTTTATTTTTTATTGATGGGAAGAATCCTCTGCACCTGATGAGCAGGGGACTAAGATGGCCAAAAATCATAGCCGTAAGTGGTAGCGTTTTATCTAAAATCAATATAGTGCAAACAGAAAGTTGTCAAGTTTAAACAAACAACCATTTGCAGTGCCTTTTACTTCAACCCAAAAACCCCAAACAACCATTTGCAGTGCCTTTTTACTTCAACCCAAAACCCTCAAACAACCATTTGCAGTGCCTTTTAACTTCAACCCAAAATCCCCAAGCAACCATTTGCAGTGCCTTTTTACTTCAACCCAAACCCCCCAAACAACCATTTGCAGTGCCTTTTTACTTCAACCCAAACCCCCCTAACAACCATTTGAAGTGCCTTTTTACTTCAACCCGACCCCCCCAAACAACCATTTGCAGTGCCTTTTTACTTAAACCCAACCCCCGAAACAACCATTTGCAATGCCTTTTACTTCAAACCAACTATATTTTCATTTTCAAACCACATTAAGGGCACTCACAGTTGAGTAGACATGTGTTCAGTGTTATTCAGAGCTCAGAGACATGACCCTCTTGCTTCCTCCATCTTGCAGAGACTGAGTAAGGCACACCACTTCTGGGTTTTATCGTCCCTCCCCCCTCCCACCAGCAGGGGCAGCAGAGAGAATGGTAACATTTTTAAAAACATTAATGTCTCGCTGATTTTTCATCAATGGGAAAAATCCTCTGGTCCAGTCCGGCGGAGCGGGGCTCTGAGCGTGGTGGCCAAAAATGACGACTGTATGTGGCGGCGTTCTCACGGAAATCACATCGCAGTGAGTCACAAGCGGTCAAGATCTTACTTTTAGTAATATAGATATGTGTGTGTGTGTGAGTGTGTGTGTGTGTGTGTGTGTGTGTATAATATATATACCCACACACACAATTTCCCTCCTGGGATTAATAAAGTTCTATCGTATAGTATCGTGTGTGTAGGAAGAAACTGCAGATGCTGGTGTAAACTGAAGATAGACACAAAAAGCTGGAGTAACTCAACAGGTCAGACAGAATCTCTGGACAAAAGGAAAATATTACGTTTTGGGTTGGGTCTGAAAAAAGTTCCTGCAAACCTTTGGAATGTGTAAGGTAACAAGAGCACCCGGAGAAAACCCATGCCATCTAAGGGAAAAGGAGCAAACTCCATACAGACAGCACCCATATGCAGGATCAATTATGGGTCTCTGGCACTTTTAGGCAGCAACTTTATGGCCAATTTACTGCCCCATAGTCTTGAACTGAATTAAAACATACAGTAGCTGTAAAGCGGGACATAGCGTCACTTAGTGATTTAAGACTGAAAATGGATAATTTCTTTTTTTTTAATAACCAAAGTTATCAACGTATAATTTTTTGTGTGTTGGAAAACAAAATATAGTGGCACAGCTAGTGGACTTGCTGCATCACACGCCAGAGATCTGTGTTCGATCCTGTCCTCGGGCACCGTCTGTGATGAATTTACACATTCTCCCTACAAGCGTGTGGGTTTCCTCCCACATCCTAAAGACGCATTGGCTTTGTAGGTTAACTTGTCTCTGTAAAATTGCCCCTAATGTGTAGTGAGTGGGTGAGGATAACAGAACTTGTGTGAATTGGTAGACAAAAATGCAGGAGAAACTCAGCGGGTGAGGCAGCATCTATTGAGCGAATGAAATAGGCAACGTTTCGGGTCGAGGCCCTTCTTCAGACTGATGTGAGGTGGGAAGAAGAAAGGAAGAGGCTGAGACAATGGGCTGAGGGAGAGCTGAGAAGGGGAGGAGAAAGCAGGGACTACCTGAAATTAGAGAAGTCAATGTTCATACCGCTGGGGTGTAAACTGCCCAAGCGAAATATGAGGTGCTGCTCCTCCAATTTACGGTGGTCCTCACTCTGGCCATGGAGAAGGCCCAGGACAGAAAGGTCAGATTCGGAATGGCAGGGGAAGTTGAAGTGCTGAGCCACCGGTGGATCGGTAGGTTAATGCGAACCAAGCGGAGGTGTTGGGCGAAGCGATCGCCAAGCCTGCGATTGGTCTCACCGATGTAGAGCAGCTGACATCTAGAGCAGCGGATGCAATAGATGAGCTTGGAGGAGGTGCAGGTGAATCTCTGCCACACCTGGAAAGACTGCTTCGGTTCTTGAATGGAGTCAAGGGGGGAGGTAAATTGACAAGTGTAGCATTTCCTGCGGTTGCACGGGAAAGTGCCAGTAGAGGGGGTGGTTTGGGTGGGAAGGGACGAATTGACCAGGGAGTTACGGAGGGAGTGGTCTCTGCGGAAAGTAGACAGGGGAGGAGATGGGGAGATGTAGCCAGTGGTGGGATCCCGTTGGAGGTGACGAAAATGTTGGTGGATTATTTGTTGTATGTGACGGCTGGTAGGGTGAAAGATGAGGACAAGGGGGACTCTGTCCTTGTTATGAGTGGGGGGGAGTGAGAGCAGAGTTACGGGGTATAGAAGAGAGGGTCTACCAGGGTGGTGAGAGCCTCTATCGTAGTAGAGGGGCACCCTCGTTCCCCGAAAAATGATGCCCTGGTGTGCAACACCTCATCCTGACTACACTTCTTCCCACCCTGCTTCCTTTAAGGACTCCATCCCTTACTCACAATTCCTCCGTTTACGCCGCATCAGCACCCAGGATGAGGTGTTCCACACCAGGGCATCGGAGATGTCCTTATTCTTGGTCTCACCGAGATTGTTCATACGCTGAATAATCCAACCACATTTTTGTTTGGAAGTGGAAAGAAATAATAGAAATTGCATTCATTGCAACGTGTAAATAGAGTTGAGATATTGTATTATAATTTTGCTGCATCTCATTGTGGTATATATCATGTCTTGATTGTTGAATATGTTTGGTTTGTGACTTTATTTGAAGCAGAAATAATATGTGAATGCTTCATTAAGCATAATTCCGACTGGTAACTACCACTTCGTCCAAGCACATTATCGCACGCGTCTTGCAAGCCGTCTTAAATGACCACTTAAACTGTCATTTGGCAACCTGAAAAGCTGCCTTGGTTGTCTGGCTGGAAACAGAGAAAAAAGGTTAAGTGAGAGCCCTGTAGAGATACAGAGTGTAAACATGTCCTTCTGCCCACCGGGTCTGTATCGACCATCGATCACCCATACACTAGTTCTATGCTGGCCCATTTTTGTGTCCTACATACTAAGGGCAATTTACAGAGGCCAATAAACCTACAAACCTGCACGTCTTTGGAATATGGGAGGAAACCGGAGAATCCGGAGAAAACCTACGAGGTAACTAGGAGAACATACGAATTGAATACAAACAGCACCCGATACCTTGCTCTTCTCTTCCGTAATACAATTTCTCCTCTCCGTTAAACTTAGCTAATCTTTCCAAAATAAGCTTTGGCGGTCTACTTTATGTTACTTGCTAAATTACTCACATATTCTACTTTCCCTTTCCTTATCCTTTGGTGAATACATAAATGTTCATAAAAGTCATAGGCGGCGCGACTCACCCGTTGCAGCGGCCTCCAGTTAAATGTAGTGTTGGTGTTTTTTTAATACTGGTTTTAAATGTGTATATGTGGGGGGCGGGGGGGGGGAGGGAGAAACAGTTTAAAATCTCTTCCCTGTCCGGGAGACCCGACCTTTTCCCTGTCGGGTCTCCGTTGTCGTTGGGGCCTAGCACCGTGGAGCGGCCTCCAGCCTGAACGACCCGGGGGCTCGGGAGACTGCGGAGCTGCGGACTACTCACCATCTGGCCGGCCTCGGAGCGTGGGGGGCGGTGGTGACTCGCTGCTGCGACTCGACTCCTGGGGCTCGGAGGCTCCAGCAACGCAGCCGCAGGTCCGGTGGACTGGGACATCGGGAGCTCGCGGGTCCGGGTGGAGAGACCGCTTTCCGGAGCTCCTGCAACGCGACTTCTCCAGCCCGTGTCGCGGGGTTGGAACGACCCGGAGCGGGGCCGTACATCGCCCGGCGCGGCTTCATGGCCGTGGGACATTACAGCGCCCGCCGGGGGCTCCAACATTGTGACTTTTAGACCAGGAGCGGGGCCGTAAATCGCCCGGCACGGCCTAAAATGGCCGTGGGACTTATCATCGCCCGCCTGGGGCTTGGACATCAGGAGAGAAATGGAGAACAGGGGAGAGAAAAGACTTTGCCTTCCATCACAGTGGGTTCACTGTGATGGATGGTTGTGTGAATTAAATTGTGTGTATGTCTGTAGGAAATTGTCTTTGTTTGTATGGCTGTGGAAACGGAATTTCGTTTGCGCCTCACTGAGGTTCAAATGACAATAAATATTGTATTGTATCGTATTGTTTCCATCCTCAGGCTTATTTCACTTTTTGGCAACTTTTTAAGCCTTTCCCTTTGATCTAATAATAGCTCTAACTTCTCGTTAGCCACAGCTGGACCTGTTTTCCTTTTGAACTGTGTCTTCAAGGGATATATGTTGTAAACTAAGGATTCATGTTTTAATTGTTAACTATTGCTTGTTTATAACTATGTCTTTTATTGTAGTTTCCAAATTTACAAAAGCCATTTCACATCTTTTAACGTGTTCAGATTTAAAATCTGGTTTCAGATTGAACTAAATCACTTTCATTTTTGATTTTAATATTCTATGAAATTATGGTGACACTTTCCTCGAGGTGTTGAAATATCAGATTATTACGACCCTTTATGGGTGTCCATTATTACGTCTCCTTATATATTTCTCAACATACCAATGTGGAAAGCCATCTTTTACACATATATTCCTCACACCACAACTGCTAATTCAACATGTAGGTTAAAATGCTCCATGATTATGCTTTTATCCTATTGCATGTACCCCAAATATCTTGTTTTATACATTGGCCGACAATACTACTATGTTTGGAGACATATGGATCTCTTCCTTGAACATTTTCTGCCCTTTATTGTTGTGCAGCTCCATCCATTATAATCCTACTGCTTCACTTTCAACCTTAGTTCCTTTAACTCCACTGGATTCTTGAACATATCCATAATTATCCTTTACAATGTTGCATATTAATAGCAATCCAGGACTTTATGGATGCTTCAATTACCCATCTATACAAGCATAAGAACCATCATGTCTGTGATAATCAGAGACAATTCTTTACTTTTTATCACTAGTAAAATTCTTATTAGCATCCTGTTAAACAGACTCACATTGAGGGAGACCTACTTCCAGCATCTGCAGTTCCTTACTCCACAAAGCAAATGTGGGTTTTATATAGAGGAAAGGAACTGCAGATGCTGATTTACGTAAAAAAGACACAAAGTGCAGAATTGACTCAGCGGGTCAGGCAACATCTCTGGAGATTCTCTGCAAGCTTTAAATAAAGTGTGGTACAGTAGACATGCTCTTCACAACAAGAAAACTCCAAGATAAGTAACAAAAATAAAACTGCAACTTGTTCACCATCTTTGTCGATCCCACAGAAGCTTTCAACACTCTTTGTCATGAGGGCTAATGGAATATCATGGCAAAGGATGGCTGCACCGAAAAGTTCATGTCAATTGTCTGACAATTCCTCAACAGTATGATGACCAGAGTAATGGATGACAGAATGTCTGCAGACCCGTTCCTAGTCATCAGTGGGGCGCAACAAGGTGATGTGCTTGCCGACATACAGTTTAATATGATGTTCTCTACAATGCTGTCTGATACCTACCCTGATTAAGAAGATGTAATGAACCTTAGAAACAAGACTGGCAGTGCTCTTTTTAACCCAAGGAGACTCTCAACCAAAACCAAAATATGAGAAACCTCATTAAGGGACTTCCTCTTTATGAAAACTGTGCCCTCAATGTAAACTCTATCTCATCACTGTTGCTCGGAAACTAAACTAACCCCAACCAATACCAGACATCTTGTATACAGAACCAAACAGCTTTGTGAATGGTCAGAGGTTTTCAGTAGTGAACAAGTTCATGAACCTTGTCCCACAACATCAATCACCACTGATGATGAAGTCAAAGAAATGATAGAAAACTCTGCTTTTGGAAGACCGAGAAGTAAAGTGTGGGAACAAAGAGGAATCAGCCTAAAGACCAAGATGATATTGTGCTGTTGTCATACTCATCTTTCTACATGATTGCGAGACATGGCAAATATACAGCAGACATACCAGACAGGTTAACCACTTCCTTACAACCTGTCTGTACAGAATGCTTCACAGCATGTGGCAAGGCAGGATGCCAGAAACACAGATTCTGATTCAGCCAAACCTCCCCTGCATCTACACATTACTGAAAAAAATCACAGATCAGGTGGGCAAGACAAGTCTGGAAAATGTCTGATGGCAAAATACTGAGGCGGCTACTTTTTGGAGAGCTGACTGAGGGTAAACGATCATGGGGTGGAAAGAAACAGATTCAGAGACTATCCGAGAACATCTCTGAAGAGTTTCAACATTTGACACACACCACTGTGAGTAGAGTAACAAGCTGTTTAGCGAACCCCACATATAAACTGGTGCTTGCTAACATGAGGAAACTAGACTGGAGGAAATAAAGTAGAAAAGAGAATCTTATCAATCAAGAACTAGAATCAAGAAATCAGGGCGCTACAGTGGCACAGTAATAGAGTTGCTGCCTCACAGCGCCAGAGACCTCGGTTTGATCCTGACTATGGGTGCTGTTTGTGCAGAGTTTGCACGTTATGCCTGTGACCACATGGGTTTTCGCCGGGTACTCTGGCTTCCTTCCACAGTCCAAAGTGGTGCAGGTTTGTAGGTTAATTGACTTCTGTAAATTGCCCCTAGTATGTAGGATGAGTAAGTGGGATAACATAAAACTAGTGTACGGGTTGGCGTGGACTCGGTGGGCTGAAGGTCTGTTTCTACGCTGTATCTCTAAACTAAAATTAAATGAAAGTACAGCAGCTGTACACCTCTGTTAACCCATATTGGTCTAATTATCTAACAATGGATCATCTCCGAACATACTGCATCACCATAGACTAGTGGTCATGGTTTTACTCAAGAACAAATGACAACCAACAAAACCTGAGGTATGAACTGGGCCATGATCTTACTGCGTGATTGCACAGGCTCAAGGGATCTAATGACCCACTCTTGCTTCTTTTATGTTTTTAACTACGCTCCAAACACAGGTCCATAAAATGAGCTACGAACCTACCCTAGAACCGTCTTGCTAACTAAAGATTCCTTTTAACAATCCCAGTATTGGCCCCATCCTCCACTTTGACCTGGACATGCTGTGGCCCCTGCTCATCTACCCATCCAAATGCAGTACTGAGCGGAGCGTAATTGGTTACAGTGTTAAATCCAACCATTATCCCTCAACACCAAGTACAGTATTGGGTTAACACAAACCCATACTGTACTGGGCCCAAATTATACCCCCCATAACGGTACTTCATCCAAACCGTGTGTATAGCCCATGAACAACCAGTATGGAGCTGACTTTCAACCAGATGTTATGTTAGTCCTATCAGATAACAGGCGCAACATTAGGCCTACTGTGCGAATCCGGGTATAGTCGTGGTCTATCCTATTCAAATTTCCACTTATTATCAAGCCCACTTCCTATGCAGGTACAATATGTGTCTCATCCAAGCATGGCATTTGGCTTACCTAATTTGTTAATAATAAATCCACCAATAAACTACCATTCCAACCTGGCTACAATATTGGGCCTATCCAGATATGCTGTGGGCTCACCATCACTCCCTCAAATGGTTGTGGTACGGACGCTGCACACCCTACTTCCCATTAGCACAATCCTTTTTCCACTCCAGTTGGGCTCAATATTGTAATCAGCCTGGCAAAGTATTGTCCCATGTCTCCCCAGGCACAAGATCAAACACCATCTCACTTGCACATTAATGGTACTCCATTCCTGCCATGTACTGTTCTGGCAATTCCACTTGATCTGAGTGAAGTATTAGGCAGTCCCCCAACCAGGCACAGTCTGGGCACCAACCTATCACATCAACCCAGGCATAATGTTGACACTCCAGCACACGCCGTCCAGAGTATTGCCACTCCACCTCTGCTCACCCCACCACCCAGGCACAGATGGGCACTCCAAGCAACCCCATTTACCCAGGCACAAGGTTAAACACATCCCAGCCATCCATCCAAACACGGTATTGACACTCCACCCCACCTCATCCCATACCATCTACCTACATACGGTATTGGCCCCCCAACCCACTCCATACTTACATCCACCTAAACACGGTACAGTCATTCCAATGGCTGCCTCACCAAGAGTCTGTCTGTCGTGTTTTTAATAGTATGTGTTAAATGTATGTTTTTAGTGTTCTTTAGCTTGTTTTATGGGGAGGGGGTTGGGAGAAACGTTTTCTAATCTCTTACCTCGAAGGAGATACAATTTCTTTCCGTTTCGTATGTTCGTCCACACTGTGGCCTAACATCGAGGAGTTGGCGGACTCTGCAAGAGACCGATTTCGAGAGCTCCACTGCGGGTGCCTACGGGACTTTAACATCGTGGAGCCCGTGATCCCTTTGCCAGGGTGGGTGCTTGTAGACTTAAATTCACGGAGCCCGCGGTCTCTGGTCAGAGACCGACATTGGGAACTCCAAGCCGCAGGAGTTTTGACCGCCCGATGCGGGAGCTTCGACCGCTGGCTGCGAGAGCTTTGATCGTCCCGACGGATAGTTCGACTGCCCCGACCGCGGGAGAATAAAGAGGAAGACGGTTGGACTTCTTTGCCTTCCACCACAGTGAGGAATGTGGTGAATCCACTATGGTGGATGTTTATGTTAACTTTTATGTATTTGTGTGTCTTGTTGCTTTTTTTTGTATGCTGTATGGTAATTCGCATATCACTGTACCTTAATTGGTACATGTGCTTATAAAATACCTTTGAAACACACTTCACCCACACCATACCATCCATCTAGATACAGTACTGGCACCCCAACACACTCAATCCACATCATACGATCCTGGACACAGCATTTGCCCTCCAGCCCACTCCACCCCATACCATCCATCAAGACACAGTATTGGCCCTCGACCCTATCCCACCAAATTCCACTGCTCTTCCCCACTGCCCAATATCGGGCCCCCCGCACGGGTTCCGAATTACGATTGCCTTACTCCACTGAGGACGCGGCTCCAACTTGACTCTTCGCCATTGCTGCCCGAGACGGAGCGTTGTGCCCAAAGATCATAGATCTTGCTCCAGTATCGTTGGTTGTGCCTGGATCCGGCGGCGGCGGCGGCGGCGGCGGCGGCGGCGAGCGGGTGGGCTCCGGTCCCTGGCGCCGTTGCCTGGGAACAGACGCGCGCCGTCCGCAACTCCCGCCGAGCATGATGGGAAGGTGCTCCGCCTTTGGGGCAACGTGCGCACGCGTGTGATTAGCAAAGACGGTGATAAGCATCCCTTGCAGAAGGTAGGGTCGCAATGTGTTGACTTCCCAAACTGATACAATGGCTTGCAGATACTCTGCTCACTATTAGTGTCTGTGTACAATGGGATACTGATACCCTGCTCACTATTAGTGTCTGGGTACAATGGGATACTGATACCCTGCTCACTATTAGTGTCTGGATTCATAGAAACATAGAAAATAGGTGCAGGAGTAGGCCATTCGGCCCTTCGAGCCTGCACCGCCATTCAATATGATCATGGCTGATAATCCAACTCAGTATCCTCTGCCTGCCTTCTCTCCCCCTGATCCCTTTAGCCACAAGGGCCACATCTAACTCCCTCCTAAATATAGCAAAGGGATGCAAATACTCTACTCACCATTGGTGTCTGGATACAAAGTGATGCAGTCTGAACGAGGGTCGCGACACAAAACGTCACCCATTCCTGAAAGAAAAATGCAAAAAAGTTAAGTAAAAGTAATCATTGATACTTTTTGCATATCTTTCATTGATTTGTTCTATATCTCTCTACATCACCATCTGTATCTCTCGTTTCCCTTTTCCCCGACGCTCAGCCTGAAGAAGGGTCATCTCTGAAGAGAAGGAATGGGTGACGTTTCGGGTCTGAATAAGAGCCCATTCCTTCTCTCCAGAGATGTTGCCTGTCCTGCTGAGTTACTCCAGCATTTTGTGTCTATCTTCAGTTTAAGTCGGCATCTGCAGATCCTTCGCACACATAAAATGCTGAGGCTTGATATGACGATGGTCAGACCACATTTTGAATATTGTGAGCTGTTTTGGGCCACATTTCTGAGGAAGGATGATCCTGGGGATGATTGGATTAACGTACAGTATGTGAAGATTTTGACGGCTGTCGGCCTGTACTCGCTGGAGTTTAGAAGGTGGAGGGGGATCTCATTGAAACCTACTGAATAATGAAAGGTCTAGGTAGAGTGGATGTGGAGAGGATGTTGCCACTAGTGGGAAAGTCTCAGAGGGCACAGCCTCGGGATAAAAAGATATATCTTTATAATGGAGGAGGAGGAACTTCCTTAGGCAGACAGTGGTGAATTTGTGGAATTCATTTCCACAGAAGGCTGTGAAGGCCGTCATTGGGTATTTTAAAAAATACTGAAATTTTAAAGATGGATAGAACAATACCAGAAAATACTTTAATACATCTTTCATGGAAAGGTGATAAGCCAGCCAAGCCATCGGTTGAACATGAACCTAATTGTCAATCAGGGATCTATTAGTTTCTACGGTTGCTGCTTCTTTATACATCGTTTCTAAAGTAACTTTAATAAAATCTATATTTCATGCTGTAGGTTATCCACATAGACAACTATAAACATAGTGAAATGAGAGACATGCATAAATCTACACATAAAGTATTGTCAGTTGATTGAAATGCCAGAGACTGTTCCAAGTTATAGCAAGCAAGTATTTTTTTTAAGTGGGTGTAAAAGGAGTGGTGTGAAAGAATTCAGGTTTGAATTATTCATGTATGTGCATTTTTTACCTTCTTACAGCTGATACAAAATTGTTAAAGCACAGTGGATATGATGTCAATCCAGTTTCTTCAAACAAAGATATACATCCAGGTTAGATTTTAGGAGCTTATCAGCCATCATAATTTTCTGTTCAACATTACAATAAAACTGACAGACTTCTCTTTATGTTTAAGAAGGAACTGCATATGCTGGAAAATCGAAGGTAGACAAAAGTGCTGGAGAAACTCAGCGGGTGCAGCAGCATCTATGGAGCGAAGGAAATAGGCAATGTTTCGGGCCGATACCCTTCTTCTGAAGAAGGGTCTGAAGAAGGGTTTCGGCCCGAAACGTCTATTTCCTTCGCTCCATAGACTTCTCTTTATGTGAGCTCCTCTCCTTCTTTAGGTTAATGCTGACATTTTCTATATTGTCTCCAACAATATGGACTTTTAACAACATATTCCAATTAAGTGGGCTCTGCTGGCAAGACTAACATTTATTGTCTAATACTATGTGGACCCCTTTCCCAAGTTGCAGATGAATGTATAGGTACCAGTTAAGAATCAACCACGAGGGCGGCACAGTGGCGCAGCAGTAGAGTTGCTACCTTACAGGGCTAGGGACATGAGTTAGATCCTGACTACGGGTGCTGTCTGTACAGAGTTTGTATGTTCTCCCCGTGACTACTTGGGTTTTCTCCAGGAGCTAGTTTTCTCCAGGATAGTGCTAGTCTACAGGGGCCAAAGAGCCTGTTTTCACGCTGTATCTCTAAACTAAACTAGGCACATCAAGTAAAGTTGAATCATCTCTGAAGACACAAAGCAATTATTTTATTTATTAATGGATCTTGAACGGAATATGAGCTGTAGACTATTTAAATTATAACCTCCTAGAAAACAAAACAACAAAAGGCTGCCCCAAAATGATTCTCGATTATTTTTGTCTGATTAGATAGAATTTTAGAAGATGTTCCCATGCTAAATGATTTTTAAAGTGTCTTTTTTCAAAGAAAAGACACATCCAGTCCTCAATTTACTTCTGGAAAAGCTTTGCGAAGCAAAATGTCTCCAGAGATGCTGCCTGACCCGCTGAATTACTCCAGCTTTTTGTGTCCATTATTTTGCTGATTCTTTCTGCTTTGCCATATTTAAATTTAGTTAATGGAAAAGCAGATTTCTTTCTATCTGTTTCATCGAGTGGTCGACATTTTCATTGCAGACAAAAACAAACATGTTGAAGAGTTGGCAATCAGGTATCATTTTCAATGCCTCAGTCAATCAATACTTTCCTCCTGCAAGAGCAACCTGGACTCAAGTCCTCGGGGAAAAGGGGTGCAGCATCCTAGCCATTAGCTTATTTTGATTAATAGTGAAAAGCACAGTCCATTAAGTGCAATATAATTCAATTTTTCAGTTCCATTAAACCATCAACATACACTAATTATAATAAAAAATAATTCAAATTGTTCACTGTCTTACTTCTATGCATTAATCATCATCTGACATTGTAGCCACTGAGTGGAAAATGACTTGAACCCATTAATGGCTCAGCAAATAAGTGGATGAGCAAATGTAATAGTAAACCATACCCGATCTCAACGGGTTTAGTAGATCACAGCTGGGCCACCATAATTAGCATTTTAGCCAGAGATAAATTAGCCAAGCTTCACCCTTTCGATTATCTATAGTTACTCTTGTTGGAAAGTGAGCACTGATATCCCATGTGAAAAGCCATCAAGGATCAAATGAGTATTACAATCACTAATATGAGATACTTGATATTGGAATTATATCACTATTAGCAAGTATCAATGAAAATCTATACATTTCTGGAGAAAAATAATTTAACCAATTTCTGGTGATAGGTTAATTGAAATATAATCCAGTTTGTTATCCTTTTAGCATTTTATATTGTGTACTTCAAAAATGCAGTGTCAGGAACTTGCAAAATATAATGATATGAATTATCATCTCTAGAAATGATTTAAAAAAATTGGTAAAGCATAAACAAGATAAAAAATGTCAGCACCATTTCAGGGGTAGCATTTGTAAAACTGAATCTGAAAACTAACTCATCAAATCAAAAGCATTAACACAAAATCTAGTTTGACACCTCAGTGCAGTCCTAAGGGTCATTCCTGCACTGTCACACATGTAATCTTTTAGAAACAGAAACATAGAAAATAGGTGCAGGAGTAGGCCATTCTGCTCTTCGAGTCAGCACTGCCATTTTGGATGACATGAAAATATGGCAACATCAGCTCTTTCGTGTGGACATAAACGATCCAAGGGACCATTTAAAGGATAATTTCCATCTACCCAGCCCAGCATTTGTCCCTCATCCACGATTAAACATAACTGGATATCTGGTGAAGGTAGACAAAAATGCTGGAGAAACTCAGCGGGTGAGGCAGCATCTATGGAGCGAAGGAAATAGGCAACGTTTCGGATCGAGACCCTTCAGACTGATGAGAGGGTGGGGGGGGGGGAGCAGGAATTTATTATGGGGAACAAGGAAATGGCAGATGAGTTGAACAGGTACTTTGGATCTGTCCTCACTTAGGAGGACACAAACAATCTTCCTGATATAGTAGTGGCCAGAGGATCTGGGGTGACAGAGGAACTGAAGGAAATCCACATTAGGCAGGAAATAGTGTTGGATAGACTGATGGGACAGAGGGCTGATAAATCCCCAGGGCCTGATGGTCTGCATCCCAGGGTACTTAAGGAAGTGGCTCTAGAAATCGTGGATGCATTGGCGATAACTTTCCAATGTTCTATAGACTCAGGATCAGTTCCTGTGGATTGGAGGGTAGCTAATGTTATCCCACTTTTTAAGAAAGGCGGGAGAGAGAAAACGGAATTATAGACCAGTTAGCCTGACATCGGTGGTGGGGAAGATGCTGGAGTCAATTCTAAAAGATGAGATAGCCGAACATTTGGATGGCAGTAACAGGATCGGTCCGAGTCAGCATGGATTTACGAAGGGGAAATCATGCTTGACTAATCTTCTGGAATTTTTTGAAGATGTAACTAGGAAAATAGACAAGGGAGAGCCAGTGAATGTAGTGTTCCTGGACTTTCAGAAAGCATTTAATAAGGTCCCACATAGGAGATTAGTGGGCAAAATTAGGGCACATGGCATTGGGGGTAGAGTGCTGATATGGATAGAGAAGTGGTTGACAGACAGGAAACAAAGAGTAGGGATTAACGGGTCCCTTTCAGAATGGCAGGCAGTGACTAGTGGGGTACCGCAAGGCTCGGTGCTGGGACCGCAGCTATTTACAATATCCATCAATGATTTGGATGAAGGGATTCAAAGTAACATTAGCAAATTTGCTGATGACACAAAGCTGGGTGGCAGTGTGAACTGTGAGGAGGATGCTATGAGAATGCAGGGTGACTTGGACAGGTTGGGGGGAGTGGGAAGATGCATGGCAGATGAAGTTTAATGCGGATAAATGTGAGGTTATCCACTTTGGTAGCAAAAACCTTTAAGGAAGGCAGATTACTATCTAAATGGCGTCAAGTTGGGAAAAGGGGATGTATAACGGGATCTGGGGGTCCTTGTACATCAGTCTATGAAAGTAAGCATGCAAGTACAGCAGGCAGTGAAGAAAGCGAATGGCATGTTGGCCTTTATAACAAGAGGAATCGAATATAGGAGCAAAGAAGTCCTTCTGCAGTTGTACAGAGCCCTAGTGAGACCACACCTGGAGTATTGTGTGCAGCTTTGGTCCCCTAATTTGAGAAAGGACATTCTTGCTATTGAGGGAGTGCAGTTTAAGAATAAGGAGTAAGCCATTTAAAACGGAGACGAGGAAACACTTTTTCTCTCAGAGAGTGGTGAGTATGTGGAATTCTCTGCCTCAGAGGGCGGTGGAGGCAGTTTCTCTGGATGCTTTCAAGAGAGAGTTAGATAGGGTTCTTAAAAATAGCGGAGTCAGGGGATATGGGGAGAAGGCAGGAACGGGGTACTGATTGGGGATGATCAGCCATGATCACATTGAATGGCAGTGCTGGCTCGAAAGGCCGAATGACCTACTCCTGCACCTATTGTCTATTGTCTATTGAAATGCTCAGTAGATCAAGCAGCATTGGTGGAGCGAGAAATGGAAGTTAACATTTTAAATCAACAACCCTTCATTGGACTGAAACATTGAGAAGATAAATGACTTTCAGTTGCAGAAAAGGGGCGAACAAAGATAGTGTCAGTGATAAGATCAGATTTATTCCCGAAGACATAATGTTTCAGACCCCTCTAGTTAATAGATGAAAGAGTGCAATTAGAGAGACAAGCTGAATGCAAATCAGGGTATTTGTTGGAAATCTGGAACAAAAGAGAACACTGGAAATATCCAGCATATAAGAAAGCATATCTGAAGTTGAAACAAAAACAATGATGAGTTACGGAATTCATTTTTGGGTTCTGAGGGCTGCATTATGCCCAGATGGAAAATTAGATGCTGTGGGCCGGTGAGGGCTTCAAAGCAGGGAGGTCAGAAGGAAGACACTAAAAGCTGGAGTAACTCAGCGGGTCAGACAGCATCTCTGGAGAAAAGGAATAAGTAATGTTTTGGGTCGAGACCCCTATTCAGAAGGGAATGTGGTGAAGAATTAAAGTGGCAGGTGACTGGAAGCTGCTTATTTTTATTTATTGAAATTTTTTCGCTTGTTATGTTATCTATGAGTACTGTGTTTACAGACCTGTTATGCAGTTGCAAGTAAAAATGTCATTGTTCTGTTTTACAGTTCATATAACAAATAAAAACTCTTGACTCTTGGTTATCCTTCGTACATTGGGAAAAAGCTTAATCGTGTACAAATGTTACATTTTCATCTAGGAGGGGGAAAGCGAAAAGCTCCGATAGTATGGAATTGTATATAATTGTGAAATTAACATAAATATTATTTAAATAAATAATTGGGCATAAATAAATGATGTAGCAAGTTGGTGGTATATAGGGAAAATTAAAATGGGGTTAATATAGGATTTAATGTAAATGGATGGTTGCCAGTCAGTGCATATTCAGCAGGTCAAAACGCCTGGTTCCATGCTGTGAGTCTAACTGGCTCTACTGCTCTAATCTTGAGTGTCAGATAAGCCTGATGGAAACAATCAATGATATGTCATCTGTCAGTCAA
Source organism: Amblyraja radiata (assembly GCF_010909765.2). Classification (NCBI taxonomy): domain Eukaryota; kingdom Metazoa; phylum Chordata; class Chondrichthyes; order Rajiformes; family Rajidae; genus Amblyraja; species Amblyraja radiata. The sequence continues at coordinate 22,975,487 of NC_045981.1, forward strand.
GGAATTAGTAGCAAAGAGTGGATTCAACTGAATGATTGTAGTACCTTCTTCTTCCATTCAGTGGTGATAATGTGTAAACAGAAGCATGAACAAGTGAAGCTATTTTACTAAACAAATGCAATGGTACTGAGAATCTACTTGGAACGTAAACGTCGTGGAATGCAAAAGCAGGCCCTCAGCCGAACTTGCCAATGTCGACCATGATGCCCCATATTCCCGCATTTGGCCCATACCTTCGTAAATCATTCCAAACCACGAACCTGTCCAAATTTATTTTAAATGTTGTTATTGTACCTTCCTCTAGCATCCTGTTCCATATACCCAACACCCTCTGTAAGAAAACGTTGCCCCTCAGGTTCCTATTTAATCTTTTCCATCTCACCTTAAACCTATGTCCTCTGATTCCCCTACCCTGGGAAAACAACTATGTGCATTCATCCTATCTATTCATGAATAACATTTATGTTCTCCTGGATTGAGCATCTATTTCTGCAGGTATTGAGCCTACTGCACCTGCTTACACTAGAAGTGTAACAAGATGGTAGTTTCAGTGTCCTCTAATGAAATATCTTAATACCAGGCCTTGAGGTGCTGCTTGGAATGTGATGAGAAATACCATTCCACCTGCAAAGGCTGCCCATAAGAATTTGTCGCGAAGCACCAGGAATGATAAGTTAAGATCTATACTGCTGAGCCCAACCCAAAAGATAAGCAAGAATGAAAAAATGGAGATAAATGAAGAAAGGCTAATTGATCGTGACTCCGTTGACATTGAAATAACAGTGTGTAAATGTTCAATGTGTTATGTTGTATTCTGTAAGCGGAAACAGTGGATGTTATTAAGCCTCCTGAGACTGAGCAGTGATGTCCATGAAGAAAAGTCATAATTATACTATTTACCATATGTTAGTTTGGCCTGCTGGAATTAATATATTTGCATCTCAGTGTTTAGAAAGAACTATTTTTAGGGCTGCTGGCTCATTGGTACGTAATTCCCAACTGAGAATAGCAAATTCAAACCATTCCACGTGTATGTAAATTCACTGAAGCAATGGTAGGGATTTCATTTGGAGCTCCCAAGGATTTATATGAAATTTGTATCAATGCTGCAGTGAGTCACTTTAAACCTTCACGTGGTATTGTTTTTGATTTGGTCATGTCATTTAATGCATCTGCCTGTGTCCACCTACAGAAAGCCTGGGCAACATTCAGGCTTCAGTAGAGTAGTAGCAAATGATATTCTTGTCACTAAAGTGCCAGATAACATCATCCAACCTGTCAAAAGACAGGAGCATAATGGGCACTCTCCGTTTGTTTGGTCAACAACTTCAAGATTCTACATTGTATTCCGTAAGCCCCAACAACTCTCACCAACATCTACAGATGCACCATAGAAAGCATTTTATTGGGATGCATCACAGCATGGTTTGGGAAAAGCTCCATCCAAGGCCACATGAAATTGCAAAAAATTGTAGATGTAGCCCAGACCATCACACAAACCAACCTCTTCCATTGACTCCATCTGCACTTCACACTGCCTCAGCAAGGATAACCAAGGATAATCAAGGATGAATCTCACTCCGGTCACTCCCTCTTCTCCCCTCTCCCCTCAGGCACCAGGTACAGAAGTGTGAAGCACACTTCCAGATACAAGGACACTTTCTTCCGCTGTTATCAGACAACTGAACCATCCTATTATCAACTAGAGAATGGTCCTGACCTACCATTTACTTCCTTGTAGACCCTCGGACTATCTTTAATCGGACTTTACTGAACTTTATCAGGTTAATCCCTTTATCCTGTATCTATATGCTGTGAACATCTTGATTGTAATCATGTACAATCTTTCAGCTGATTGGATTGCACACAAAAAAGGCTTTTCACTGTACCTTGGTACACGTGACAATAATAAACTAAACTAAACAAAACAAATTTGAGCGGCACGTTGGCGCAGCGGAAGAGTAGCTGTCTTACAGCGCTTGCAGTGCTGGAGACCGGGTTCGATCCCGACGACGGATACTGTCTGTACGGAGTTTATATTTTCAGCCCGTGACCGTGTGGGTTTTCTCCGAGATCTTCGGTTTCCTCTCACACTGCAAAGATGTACAGGTGTGTAGGTTAATTGGCTTGGTGTATGTGTAAATTGTCCCGAGTGTGCGTAGGATAGTGTTAATGTGCAGAGAACGCTGGTCGGTGCTGACTTGGTGGGCCGAAGGGCCTGTTTCCACGCTGTGTTTCTAAATTAAACTAAACTGACAATATTTAAGAAGCTTCATGCAGTCCTAGGCAAAGTAACCACTCGATTGGCACACCATCCACCAATCTGACCATCCACCACCAGCACATTTGTTGCATGTGTCTAATATCTACAAGCCACATGACAACATCTTCCAAAGTTTACTTAAAGAACAACTAAATCCATAATGCCTTCCACCAAGAAAAGCAAGAACAGACACATGGAACCCTGCCACTTGCAAGATCAATCCAAACCATACGCCATCCTGACTTGGAAGTACATTATACTTTTTTCACTGTTGCTGGGAATTTTGGAATTTCCTACCTAACAGCCTTTAGGGAATATCTTCACTACAAAGAATACAACTGTTCAATGCAGCAGGTCTCACGGGCAATTAGGACTTGCCAAATAATGTTGGCCTTGCCTGTGAATGAATAAGAAAAAGAATTTAAAATATATCCATACATTCTTTCAAATAAGAGCTCTGTTAACCAAAAGTGATACCAGTACAGTAGCCTTAACTTTGAGAAAATTAGTCTAATTACGTTTTTTTTAAACGTAAATTGTTTCACCAACCTCTCTGGAGATTCTCAAGACTATTCCAAGCTTCCCAATTTTAAATCAACACAATCTGCCATTCATTAATTAGAATACAACACGTGGTGGGTGGTCTGGGACTGTTGATAATAACAGGGCAACCTTGTCTACGCTGCATGGAAAAGAATTGCTAAATGTAAATATTTGGCTGTGTTTTGCAGTGATTGCTGGGGGAGCTCAAAAGCCATCTATGAAATTCACTCTCTCACAACAACAAACAATTTTCATTTTATTGAGGTTACTATTAAAATTGTCTTTTTGTTCATCTCTTCTAGGGAGTTATGTGCTTATGAGGTAGATAAACCTTATGCCTGATAAACTGCTTCTGAAGAGAATGGCACAACTGAGCCATGTGCATTTTTTCATACCTCAACCATATTTTATCTCTGTGTTTAAATTTGATATTGTGTTTAAAATCCATCTGCTTCCCTACTTCAAAGCAAGTCAGTGGATAAAAGTAGAGTAAGTCTGAAATTCTTTCACTGTTAACAGATACATGAACAGGCAGAGCATGGAGGGTTATAGACTATGTGCAGCCAGATGGCATTATTTCAGATTGGCATCACAGTGGGTGCAAACAATGTGAGCTGAAGGGCCTGTTCCTATGCTGTGCTACATTGTTCTATGTTTTAGGTTGCTGAATTCTGAAAACTGTTCAAATGAAAGTCAGAGTTGTCTTACCACATTTCACAACTTTTGGAATATGCATCAAGAATATCAATTCTGGGAATATTGGCATGCTCTGCAAAAAGTTTTTTATTTGTTTTATTCCAATGAAATATTCTAACTACCAGAAGATCCTAGTTTAGTTTATAGTTTAGTTTAGAGATACAGCACAGAAACAGGCCCTTTGGCCCACCGGGTCCACGCCAACCAGCGATCCCCGCACATTAACACTTTCCCCAAAACCCACTAGGGACAATTTTTACATTTACCAAGCCAATTAACCCACAAACCTGTACGTCTTTGAAATGTGGGAGGAAACCGAATATCTCGGAGAAAACCCACGCAGGTCACGGGGAGAACGTACAAACTCCGTACAGACAGCACCCATAATCGGGATCGAACCCGTGTCTCCAGCACTGCATTCACTGTAAGGCAGCAACTCTACCGCTGCACCATTCTCGCATTCCAATGCTGGACAGATTTTCTTGATTTTTGTCACGATCAAAGCAATTGAAGGACAATGAATAATATTTTCGGAAGTCGGAAGGAAGAGTTAAGCACGATTGTACATTAATTCAGTGGCAATTCAATAATTGTTATATAGATACAATCAAGAGGAAACGAGATAAGAGCACTAGGGAGATAGGTATACAAGGATTTCTCGCTGGGTTTAGATAAAGAGAAGTAATAGGAAGCTTGTGTAATACATAAACACTGTCAAGGACATGATGAGCAGAGTGCCTGTTTCTGTAAGTAAATCTTTTGTGATACATTTTAACAATTACCAACCTTGGATGATAACTGTGAGGGTCAGACAATGAGCAAAATACAGATTTCAGTTTCAACAAACCAATAAATCAAAAACACAGTAACAAGAGATTTTCAGTTCGCAACACCAAGCAAAACAGGATGCAGAAAGATAAAATAGAAATGGTGGACACGATTTATTTCTCCTCCACTGTCATTGATCTCTGAGCTGCCTGAATCAAGTGGGAACTATGAAGATACAAAGGCTTCTGGATTATGAAATACCTGAGCTGGAGAAATCTGACTTCTCCCACACATTTTAATGCATTTTCATGCAAGCAATATTAATATTAAAATGCTTTATTGGTTTCATTGGACATAGTAAATATTCCATAAGTTTGAAAATGGAGGAATTAAAGTGTATGCAGAGGGATACAATGTGCGTAACTTTAGAAAACGAATATTTCTAACATGGAGAAATCGCCTTATGGACAGTTCACAGGAATGGAACGTTTATGTAATCGAGGGACAGGCTGATATGTAATTCAAAGTTCTATCACATGCAAAGGACCCAGATGGTATTTAACAGAAGGAAAGCCTATCATGGGTATTACAAGGAAGGAAAGCCTATCCTGGGTATTACTCATTCATTCATTCATTCATTCATTCATTCATTCATTCATTCATTCATTCATTCATTCATTCATTCATTCATTCATTCATTCATTCATACTGCAACAGAATATATCTAAAACAGTCATAAACAAAGTATTTGGGGATATCAGAATAAATGGGGTGCTTCGCTGACATTCAAGGAAATTAAGTGGCTTGCAGTTACCTCAGGCCACCTTGGAGCTGACAAGTGATGTGCAGATGGACTCAAAATGCTGGATTAACTCAGTGCGGCAGGCAACATCTCTGAAGGAAAAGAATAGGTGACATTTTGGGTTGGAACCCTTCTTCAGACTGAAAGTAAAGGTTGAGGGGGGGGGGCGAATAAAATTGAGGCAAGAAAAAAAAGGCAGAACAAATCAAGGCCGGCATAGAAATTTACATAGAAATTGATACTAAAGAACCCAATAATAAAATAATAAGATCTATATGGGAAACAATAATCACTGATAAAAGCAATACCATAACAATATTATTACAACAGTAACAATTCTTTAGTAAGAAAATCTACTTTAAATGGCCACTGGGAAATGCCACTGATTTATGCAACACCATTAAGTTCTGTCTTCTTCCTTTTAAAGCTAACCAAAGCTCAATAAGTAAATTAAGAGAATATACAAGAAGTTAAATGTTGTATTCACTTAGTGCTATTATATTAAATACTACATGTTTCAAATGGTTTTCACATAGAGTGAACATGATTGTACCCATTTCCAAATCACATTATGCTCTTCTGGAGGTTCATCTTAGAACTTCCTCTATGGACATGTGCTTGCTTGCATGAACTGTTTTTGATGTGATTTATGCATTCTACTAAGGTAGACAAAAAAGGAGAAACTGAGTGGGTGAGGCAGCATCTACAGAGCGAAGGAATAAGGGACCTTTCGGGTCGAGACCCTTAATGATCTGCATTCTATGAGATCATTAAGCAGTGCAAAGCCAATCTCCAAACTCTCCTTTGGAAATTGAATCATACTGTAAGAAAATGTGCCAATCATATAGACCACACAAATATTTTGCTCTATAGCTCCATGATTTTATGGACTTGATTTCAACTGCAGAAGACTTGCTATGAGTGAATTCCAGCTACTGCTGCTGCAAATGGAACAGATAAGACTTTTGCCTTCCATCACAGTGAGGAGGTGTTTGGAGATTCACTGTGATGGATGTTTATGTGGAATTGTGTTAATTGTAGGTTTTTTTTTTTTTTTGCTGTTATGACTGCAGGAACAAAATTTCATTCAAACCTTGCTTGTTTGAATGAGAATAAAGGGCAATTGAATTGAAAAAAAATTGAATTGAATTGAACTGAATGCTTGTGTATTCCGTTGGAGGAGGTGCAGAAAGGCTCATTACTGAGAAACCTATCCTGCTCAAAACTATAGACAACTATCATCCTATCTTGACATTCCTGAGGAACAGAATCTTTAGATGCTCAGCATTACCAAGGTCACCTCCTCTGAAATTTGTCACCTATCGAGCCCTTGACTGAGGCTTATAAATGGCATGGACTGCTGGACTCTGCGCATAGGGTTATTTTTCACTCTGGGGTTCCGATCCCGGTAGCATTCTGCAGACATTTGGCATTTCCTCAATAATAGAATTCATCATTTTACCTGCTGCTAATATCAGACTAACTCATTACTATCATGAAATTTTCTTAATCATCAGGCTTCCTGTTTCTTCTTATTGTCAAATTACAAGACTTCTATGATTTTGTGTCATTTTTAACTTCTCCTTCTTGCCACACAGGATCACTTTTCCTGTTATTGTTGTTTTAGATTTAAAGGGATGTTTCTAATCTGTAATGCAGGAGATGTAACGCCTGTACCTACTCCTCCTCCCTCACATCCATCCAGGGACCCCAGCAGTCCTTCAAGGTGAGACAAAGGCTCGCGAGCACTACCTCTAACCTCATCTACTGCACTCAGTAGTCCCGATGTAGCCTCCTTTACATCAGCAATACCAAATGTATAGTAAGCAACTATTTCGGCAGACACTTGTGCTTGGTCCTCCGAGGCCTGCAGGATCTCCCAGTTGCTAACCACTCCTGTTCCCATTCCCATACTGACCTTTCCATCCTGGTCCCCCTCCATTGCCAGAATGCGAGCACTTGCAAACTGAAGGAACAGCACCTCATATTCTGCTTCAATGGCTTACAACCTAATGGTAACTAATTGAATTCTCAAATTTTAGATAACTGACCTAGACACAACACCCCCTACCCCCCTTCTTCCCCCTCCCCCCTTTGCTTTCCACTCTCTTATGCCCTGGATTCATACCTGTTTCTCTTCCCCCTCACCCACTTTTTATTGTGGGTTCCCAATCTACCATAGCCCATCAACATCTCACATCTTATAATTTATGCTGGGAAACAATCCTGTACTCATTCCACAAGTTCATCTGCCACACAAATACTGTTCAGACTATACTGTCTTGACTGTAACCATAACTCAAGATCTCCCAAGATTATTGTATTATTGTTCTGACTTGCACCTCTTTTTTCCTTATTTATATTTTGCCTTGCACATTATCACTATTATCACTATTGAGCAGGATATGCACCTTATATACATGTCACATCAGCTTCCGAAGACATAAGAAACTGCAGATGCAGTGGGTCGAACAACACTGTGGGGGAAAAGGAATGGTTGGTATTTCAGTTTGAAGTCCTGCATCAGAATTGATATGTCTGATGTTATGTCTGTATTAGCATTGGTGTAGAATTGTAGCATACATATGGTTACTGCTGTATAAGACTTCATTGGTCATGAATTGTACATTGTAAGTAATGTCAAGCATTTTAGGGCTAAATTTTAAATAGGGTAAATAAGAAGGTTGCGCTACCCTTAGCAAAGACTTAATTAACTAGGGTGTATATATTTAAGGAACTATTAGAAGAATTGGAGAGAAATTGATGAATTTATTTTACATTTAAGAACTTGGAACTTACTGGCTGAAAAGTCAAATCTGGCAGAATCCCTCATCATAATCCCTCATCATCTGAATGAGGAGTTAATGTGCCATTATTTGAAAGACATAGACCTGGACATGGAAATTATCATTGGTCTCAATAGCGCTTTAGCATTAACATATTGGAGTGAACTATTCATTTTCTGCTATAAATGTTTATGATTTTATATGTAACTGCATAGTGTGATTATGTGTGGGAGAATAGGTTCCAGCACTTCATGGGTACCAAATTTTCAGCTTTCAAATCTTTCCCGAATCTCTCCCATTAAGATGTAATATATATGTAACCGCAGAGTGTGATATGTAACATGTAAAGCTCTATGTTAGGCAAGTGCTGTGTATATGGCTTGGTGTTGTTTGCATTTCCAGTACTGAAGGTAAAATAACACAGGAAACACAGTGCAAGAAATATAATAATAATAATAATAAATTTTATTTAATGGGCGCCTTTCAAACATCTCAAGGACACCTTCCATAGTATATCGGAATAACATATAATCGGAATATAACAATAAGGACATCACAGAGACACAAATTAAAAACAGGATTCAATCCAAAAACAGAAAATCAAAAACACAGTGTGAAGAGGGAGCAGCGGCAACCAACTCGTGCCAGCGTCCACTCTCTCTTCACGGCAGCCATCTTGGACACAGACCTACAAGACTACAAATAGACAAAATATAGAAGCAAAATATAGAAGCAAAAACAAGGCAATCAGCCCCTCATGCTTACTCCATCATCAATGATCAGGCATCACTTCCTCTCACTAACCCCATATATCAAGATACCTTTAAGACAGCTGTCATTCGGGTCTCTCAAAATTAATGGAATCAATCAAATCCATACATCACCACTTAAAACCTCTGTCAAGATTTGATTGCAATTTTATTTCCGTGTTCAATAATTGATTGAAGTATTATGAGTGGATACACAAATGTAAATGTACTCTTCTTCCACCTTATATGGCAGAACACCCTGACTTTTTTTTTCTAGCATACACCTATAACTGGAGATGAATTGGTTAAATCCACTGAGATAACCTAAATTATCTCTGTGTTTTCTGGACCAGGGATCTGTCTTTATTACTGATCTAGTGTAGACAACCTATTGGAAATTGCAACCAGCCTTTGCATCACAGGTTAATTTCAACTTTCTTTTTATGACCTCAATTATATAGAATGTTAGAGATTATAAAGAAGCTTTAAAATGCAAACATTCTACCGTCATTTAAATATTTAATTGTACGTGAAAATTTTAATTTTCCTGTAGCATGTGAGACGGACATCATTATAAGATGCAATATTTTCCATTGTACAAAATCCTTCAAGCTATCCATAGTTCAGTAGCAGACATTCTCAAAAGCAGTTGTGAGATGGCATTGAATTATATTTGAAATCAACAGCGGATATTTTACGACAGTGTATTTTTTGCTTATAAATGCTTTATGAACTCAAGCAAAATTGAGTTTCTCAGTGAGTATGCTTCTGCATTACACTGCTGCACCTTTCAACATGCCTTGTGGCAAGACTATTGTCTTAATGGGAGAGATTCAAGAAAGATTTGACAGCTGAAAATTAGGTACCCATGAAGTGCTGGAACCTATTCCCCCACACATTGACTCTCCTGCTACCCATCTCCAGTAGGGGTAATTTACAGGTGTCAATTTACTTAACAATCTTTCGGATATGTGAGGGAACTGGAGCAAGCCAGGGGTGGGGAGCTCAGGGACATGTACATGGTCTACATTGACTTTCTCAACCTTCTCCTGCGATCTCCACCATCAGAGAAGGTAGTGTTCAGCGAATTCCATTCATTCCACCTGATATTAAGAAAAAAATAAGCACTGGATGCAGAATAAACTTTGGGACCCAATGATATCCCAGCTGCTCTATAACTAACTACCACTCAAGACAAGTTGTTCCAATTCAGTTACAATACTGGCATCTACCTGTCAATGTGGTGTAGCTTGTCCATAAAACGCAGGACAAATCAAAATGGGTTAATTACTGCCTGGTGTACTCTTAATCATCAACAATGAGAATGAATGGGAATTATCAGTGTTTCTAAGTGGCACTGCTCATCAATAACTTGCGTTCCAACAGCAAGTTTCGATCACCACCCTTTGCTAAACATCCTCTTTTTCTTTCCACTGGTCCTTGTTCTAATGAAAGTTTTGCAAGATCAGCAACATTAACTCTGTTTGTCTTTCCACAGATGTTTCTTGGCCTACTGATGAACTCCAACACTTTTTGTTTGAATTTTGAAGCCATGGTCCAAACATACAAAAGAGACGAATTCCAGGCTCGTGAGATGAGAGTGAGCACCCCTCTGTCGTCAAGGTATTCATGAGATCACGCGTGACATTGAGGACGCCTCGTAGAACCGGGGCAATATGCATCAAGGGGAAAATTGGTCCAATGTCAGGAACTGTACCTCCAAAGATGATTGTGATTGGTTGTTTCAAGTTAATGATGGCAGAATTTCTCATGGCAATAATCAAAACAGTAAGTCATATAGCCTCTTGAGCGTGTTCAACCATACAGTAATATGGTTGATCGTGCCTGGTCTATTTTGCTAACTTCATTCCCTTAGTCCAAAATTCCACTCCCTACCCTTCATTCTCTTGGTCCAAGCATTCATCAGGCTCAGCCTTAAATATATCCAATGAGTGAATATCCCTCTGAGGTGGACGATTGTCAGACATTACTGCATTAATGTACCACATTACTACAATGGTCAATGCTTGACGTGGAGTAGTACTGTATGGTATACAAAACCTAGTTGTGACCAGCCTAATGTCCATGGGATAGCTGTAAATATGGCAAGCACTAGGTGTAGATTATGGATATAATTAACATGTCATTTGAACTGGTATATGTATAGGAAAGTTTTGGAGGCATATGGACTAAATGCATGCAAATGGGTCTAGCTCAAGTAAAAAAACCTGGTTGGTGTGGATGGGCTTAAAGGTATCTTTCCATGCTAATGACTCCATGGCATGATGCAACACGCAGTGGATGTACAGTCATTGCTGTATACTATGCAAGGCCAAAACTGCATGATCAACATCTAAGATAGACACAAAAAGCTGGATATCGCAGCGGGTCGGACAGCATTTCCGGAGAAAAGGAATAGGTGATGTTTAATTAATTTTAATTAAATTAATTAATTATTCATTTCTAACACTGCACTGTAATTTATATTCTTGTATTTTATACTTGTCTTATTCTATTATTTTTAATGGCTGTTCTTATTTGCTTTTGATTGCTTTTTAATGCTTTGTGTAAAGCACTTTGAATTGCCTTGTTGCTGAAATGTGCTATATAAATAAACTTGCTTGCTTCGGTCAAGATCCTTCTATACATTTCGTAGTGTTGTACCCATCGTTGTGCCTATCACTGCACACGGTGTCAGTACCCATGCCCAACGTGGTTAAATGGTTGTACCCCATATGCACAACTGGGTTGCATTGAGGTGATGTACACTGTGTGCATGGTGGGTGTTATTTCCAGGTGTTGTACACGGTGTGAGCGGTGAGTGTTGTGTCCACTGTGCGTACGGCCAGAGTTATGCCCAGGTTCTGTACACTGTGTGCATGCCTTGGGTTGTATCCTGGTGGTGTACATTGTGTACAGGACGAGTGTTGCATCTTGGTGCATGATCTTTGATGCACACTGTTGTGTTGCCGGGGGTTTAATTCAAGTGGTGTATCCACAGTGTGCAGACCCTGCGTGGCGCTGCCTGGTGGCGGCGCTGTCTGTAGGGAACGATATAAGCGGAGGGGCAGCGCGCGAGCCGGGCAGAGCAGCGCGAGCGGTCGGCACAACGGCGCAGAGTTCGTCCGTTTCGGGCAGAGGGTTCTGGAGCTCGAGACGAGCTGAACCTGGTTTAAATCTGCATCCTCCCGCCCCGCGCAGCACCCTCGCCCTCACACCCCGCGCAGCTTCCCCCGCCCCCCCTCTCAGTGCCCCCCCCTCCCGTCTGCAAGCGCCGCCGCTGCGGCCCAGTGCTGCCATGGAGTGAAGCCCGGGGAAGCGGGCGTGGGATCTGCCGCCAGCAGCAGGGGAGCCGAGTGCGGCCCTGCCGGGAACCGCTCGCACACCAGGCCCAGGCCGCGGGTACACGGCGATGAGCCGGCGACCGCCGAGGATTCAAACCGGGTGACGATCGGCCTGTTTGGCGAGCTGCAGCACCGGCCCCCGCTGTGATTTATTATTTTTATTTCCTTTTAAAGTCCATCAATTGCCTTTTAATTTCACTGCAGCGGTGGGATTTGTCTTTCCTTTCGCCGAGATGTTGGCCGGGGCCAAGGACAATCCGTGCCGCAAATTCCAAGCCAATATTTTCAATAAGAGCAAATGTCAGAATTGCTTCAAGCCCCGGGAGGTGCACCTTCTGACGGACGAGGACATGAACCAGGTGAGTGGGCAAAGCATTTCATGTGGAAAGAGCAGCGGTGTTTGCTTTATCATTCTTCCCCGATTTTCGCAAGTGGTGGTCATGGTCTTTGTTGTGTGATTTGGAGTGTGAATAATAATACTGCAGCTTATATTTTGGCTTTGGTCAATTTACCGAATCTGTCCCTGACTTTTATTCGGGGGAGAAATGGCAAAGACAGAATGCGTTTGAACATTAACAGAGTAGTATCTCTTGGATTTGCACCAACATTATGACTATTTGTTTTAGTTCCCTGTCCCCCACCTAGACTAAACTGTGGAAGGAAAATAAGTAAAATTCCCCTTTTCCAATCCCTTTTGTGTTTTTCTTCTTCAATTAATTATATGAATTGGAGATTATGGACCAGAAATATGCTACGTTATGTTTAATAGTACTTAATTGTGGCTTTTATACAGTATTCAGACCTTTCCTCGCACCCCCTCCCCCTTTCTCCATGACATTAAAAAATCGGAAATTAAAATTCTAATTAGGTTATTAATTTCACAATAGAGTCAATAAGAGTGCTTAGACTATCATTTCCTTTCATTTCTCTTATCCAAATTACTAAGAGAGGAGGCGATCTCAATGGTAGTAGTATCAATGCAGATTAAATATCTACAAGGAACTGCACTGGGATCTGTGCTTATTCCTGACCCCTTTCCATCCCTCTCGTTCTCTCTCCCCCATGCCATGCAAACTTGTGTGTGTATATGCACACACACTTGTGTTTTCTTTAAAATTTACAAGTTTTTTAAGGTCGGTTTACTATGATTGCAATTATAAAGTGATCCAATTGAATATGTACTGCATATATTCAAACCTTGTTTTTATAAATAATATTTATTCTTTGTAAATATTCAGTAGTCGCAGAAAACAATGACATCTTCAAATATCAAATAATGTCAAAATGATAAAATAAGTATAAACTCTGTAGTAAACTCACTTACTAACTTATCTAGTAAGCAGAAAAAATAATGAAGCGATTATTTCCATTTTATCACTTCCATTGAGTAAAGAAGGGGCCTGACCTGAAACGTCACCTGTCCATGATCTCTTGAGATGCTGCCCGATTCGCTCTAGTACTTTATCTTTTTTTTAATTCCCACTTCAACTGTTGCTCATTTTCCACCGTAATAATTCTAATGTACCATGATCAGGATACATTTGAAATTGTTAAGAAAACTGGTCAAGATGTCAAGGAAACTTGTTGAAATTGATTTTTGTTTGAGATGCTGCCTTTTCACCTCCATTATGAAATGAAATAGCAGGAGTATTGGAGTGATATTTTAACACCATTCTAACTGAGTGCTTAATAGGAAACTAGTGTACAAAATATTTTTCAGTATAAAACTACTTTGTTCATGAGACATTACTTTTTATATCTTTTTTTTCCTTTTGAATCTTGTACTTTAAAAATCGCAAACTAATTAAAACTTGTTCATTTCAGTGTAGCAATAATTGGATGATTATTTCTGAAATGAAGGATCGGAAACTTTACCTTCTTGATCAATTGTGCTATAATCTAAGAATAATATTGCTTAACTGGGTCTTTGTGCTACCCTTTATCATGTGCTTTATATAGCAATGCCTTTACTTACTGTGGTTGCCAAAAGATCACTGGACCTGGATGAAAGTTTGATGCTGTATCTCTCCTGTCCATGTGGCCCCAGCTAAACTCTATGGTTCTCTGAGCATTTCTCAAACATTTTCCCCTCCATCCTTGCCTTAAACAAAATCCTCCTTCAACGTGACCTTGACAACCACACCTTGATGCTGAATGCAGAGCATTGAATTCAATTTCTGTTAATGAGAAATAAGGTTTGTTTATGGATGAATGTTATTTGCTCTGTGTTTATTCTTTAGCGTGTCAATTGAGAATGATATTTTGCAGAAGAATATGAATAAATTAGATATACTTTATGCTCACTATTTGCTTGTGATTTCTCAGACTTGGATTCCTGTGTATTTGTGTTTACTTCCTTTTAAACTATTTTACTGCAAAAAGTATAAAGCTTTATGACGTTTCCGCAGTTTTTCATGGACTTTTGGAAGAGTAACACTTCAAAGAATGGTCAGCAAAGTTAAGGCCAATTCGAATAAAGTATAGCATGAATTAAACAAAAATGGTGTCAAGTCAGAAAATAGTCCTGGTAAACTGGAGCGTTGTTGACAGTGGTGATTTTGTGAGGTTATTGCTACAACCACTATATATAATGTGTGCAGGTGAAAATTGCAGATCTCATGAAACTTCAAAATGAACATAGTGAAACGAAGAGTTTAAAAAAAAATGTACAGGTGCATAAAGATAGTGGGCAGATTGGGTAGTCAAGTGTCAGATATGTGAAGTGACATGTTCGGTCTAAATAACTAGAGGAGACCACGCAGGTTTAATAACGCCATTTCAAAGTTTGTGAAGGAAAAGATGGACTTGTTTGTGCATTATTAGGCAGTCCTTCAGTTTGCTGACAGTCTTGATCACACTGCCATGAAGGGTGAATGTACCTTTATATGCGATTTCTGCAAATACAAAGGTTGCCATCGTATACCAACTACTCCCTGGTCATGACCATGTCACTCTTATACCAGTGACAAATAAGTTGATTAGGGAGCTTAAGGTGAAAGGAAACTCGGAGATAGTGACCATAATATGATAAAACTTCAACCTGCTGATTGGGAGGGATAAGATGAAGTCTGATTTATTGTTGAGTAAAGGTAACTATAGAGACATGAGGGAGGAGCTGGCTAAAGATGATTAGAAAGGGAGTAATTCGGAAGACGCAGGATCTTTTCATCCCAAATGTGAAGAAAGATTCTTAAGGAAGTATGAGGTGACCATGACTGACAAAGCATATAATATGGCAAAGATTAGCAGGAAGCTTGAGGATTGGGACCTTTTAAAAACCAACAGAAGGCAACTAAAAAGGCAATGGGGAGAAAATATGAAGGTAAACTAGCCAAAACAGGATACCAAAAGTTTTTCAGATATATAAGGAGTAAGAAAGGCAAGATTGGCCATTGGACTGCTGTAAAATGACACTGGAGGAATGAGGCATAAAGAAATGGTGCATGAATTGAATAGTTTTTTTTGCATCAGTCTTCACAGTGGAAGACAGCAGCAACGTGCCGGAAATTCAAGAGTGTTGGGGCAGAGATAAGTGCAGTCGCTATTACTGAGGGGAAAGGTGCTTGGGAAGCTGAAAAATCTGAAGTTAGATAAGTCACCTAGACCAGATGGACTACACCCCAGGGTTCCGAAAGCAGTAGCTGTAGATTGTGCACGCATTGGTAGTAATCTTTCAATTATCTCCAGAATCAGGATTGGTTCCAGAGGACTGGAAAAACTGCACTGTTTATGAAGGAAGCAAGGCAAAAGAAGGGAAATTATAGGCCAGTTAGTTTATTTTAGCTTTACAGTGCCAAAACAGCCCCTTCAGCCCACCGAGTCTGCACAGACCAGCGATCCCCACGCATGAACAATATCCTACAGACCAGCGATCACCCCGTACACTTAACACTAGCATACACACTAGCGACAATTTGCATTTATACCAAGCCAATTAACCTACAAACCTGTACATCTTTGGAGTGTGGGTGAAAACAGCAGATCTTGGAGAAAAACCCCTGCGGTAACGGAGAGAACATACAAACTCTGCACAGACAGCACCCATAGTTGGGATCAAACCCTTTTCTGGCACTGTAAGGCAGCAATTCTACAGCAGCACCACCGTGCCGCCCTGTTGGTCTGTCTTCAGTAGTTGGTAAGAGTTTGGTCATTTAATAAGTATGAAGTTTCGGGGTACTTGGAAGCACATGATAAAATAGGCAAAGCCAGCATGGTTTTGTGAGAGGGAGATTCTGCCTGAAAATTATGCTGGAATTTGTAAGGAACTAAATAGCAGATGGACAAAGGGTAATCAGTGGATGTTGTTTACTTGGATTTTCAGAAGGCCTTTGATAAAGTACTGCATGTGAGGCTGCTGAACAAGATGAGAGCCCATGGTATTAGAGGAAAGATACTAGCATGGATAGAAGGTTGGCTGAATGGCAGAAGACAGAGTGAGAATAAAGGGGACTTTTTCTGGTTGGCTGCCAGTGACTAGCGATGTTCCGCAGGGGGCGGTGTTGGGTCTGCTATTTTTCTCATTGTGTAGTAATGATTTGGATCATGGAATTGATGGCTTTGTGGCCAAGTTTGTGGACGATGTGAAGATAGGTGGAGGGGCAGGTAGTGTAGAGGAAGAAAGGAATGGGCAAAGTAGTGGCAGATGGAATACAATGTTGAAAAAGTGTGCGGACATGCACTTTAGCAGGAGATTATTTTCTAAATGGGGAGTGGATTCGGACATCGGAGGTGCAAAGACACTTGAGAGTGCTGGTGCAGGATTCCCAGCAGATTAATTTGCAGGTTGAATCGGTAGTAAGGAAGGCAAATGCAATGTTAGCATTCATTTTGAGAGGACTAGAATATGAAAGCTGGGGTGTAATGCTGCAGCTTTATAAGGCACTGGTTAGACCAAATTGGAGTATTGTGAGCAGTCTTGGGTCCCATACAGAGGAGGGATGTGTAGGAAGGAAGTGGAGATGCTGGTTTACACCAAAGATAGACACAAAATACTGGAGTAACTCAGAGGGACAGGCAGCAGCTCTAGAGAGATGGAATCAGTGATGTTTTGGGTCGAGACGCTGCTTCAGGCTGAGAGTCGGGGAGAGGGAAACTAGAGATATGGAAGGGTACAAAGAGCATGCAAGGTGTGAAAAGGACCAATCAAACAGACCTTATTATGGAAATGTACAATGGTTCATTGTTGGCCATGGGGAAGGTGACAACAAGGCATACAAACAGCAAAATTAACCAGGAGGACAATGAAGCTAGTAAGAGAATTAGGTTGGGGAGGGATCCAGTGAAAAGGAAAGCAATATTCATACCACATACATAAGCTGCCCAAGTGAAATATGAGGTGCTGATCCTCCAATTTGTGTTTGGCCTCACTCTGATAATGGAGGAGGCTCAGGACAGAGGTCAGTATGGGAAGGGGAGTTAAAGTGCTTTGCAACTGGGAGATCACGTAGGCCCAGGTGGACTGAGGGAAGGTGTTCAGCGAAACAATCGCCCAGTCTGCGCTTGGTCTGGCTGATATATAGGAGTCCACACCTAGAACAGCGGATCCAGGAGATGAGGTTGGAGGAGGTGCAAGTGAACCTCTGCCTATAGTAGATACAGTAGATGAGGTTGGAAGAGGTGCAAGTGAACCTCTGTCAACTAATCTACTGTGTTCTGGATGTGGACTCCTATATTCTGCTTGAATAATATTTATAAATAAACGGAACTAAGCATCTGTAAATTCTTCTGCATTTTTGTGGTATTGCTTATTTAGTTACTATAACTAACGTCCACAGAATGTTGAAGTTGCATATACAAATAATTAGTGTATGACAGCAGATATAATATTGTTACAAAAGACAACCACACATTTCCCCACCCACAAAATTCTTCACATCAATTTCAAGAAAGCTGCATACAAATCAAAACCAAACATCTAAAATTAAACAATTCCCTCTGAAATATCATAAATCACATTCTTCATTTCCCCTAGGCTCTTTCTCAGTCATAATCTGATTCCATCTAAACTATAAAGTTTATTGGATGACAGATGGCACAATGGGCTAAGTGTCCGGCTGGCAACCGGAAGGTAGCTGGTTCGAATCCCGCTTGGAGTGCATACTGTCGTTGTGTCCTTGGGCAAGACACTTCACCCACCTTTGCCTGTGTGTGAATGTGTGTGAGTGATTGGTGGTGGTCGGAGGGGCCGTAGGCGCAGATTGGCAGCCACGCTTCCGTCAGTCTGCCCCAGGGCAGCTGTGGCTACAGAAGTAGCTTACCACCACCGAGTGTGACTGAGGAGTGAATGAATAATGCGATGTAAAGCGCCTTGAGTATTAGAAAGGCGCTATATAAATCCCATCCATTATTATTATTATTATTATTATTATTATATATCGGCGAGGCCAAGTGCAGAATGGTCAATCGTTTCGCTGAACACTTTAGCTCAGTCTGCCTGGACCTACGCGATCTCCTGTTTGCTAAACACTCTTCCATTCCCTTTCTGTCCTGGGCTGCCTCTACTGTCAGAGTGAGGAAGTATGAAGTGTCGCAGATTGCATCCTGCAGGAATGGTCATTATTGCTCTATTGCAAATCCTTCAAGCTAGGTAGAATTACAGTTGGGTGAATGTTTTCGCTACTGTTGACTTTATGAAGGAGTATACTGATACCAGATAATTTGAAAAATAGTGCCAAGACAAACAGAAAATGTAGTTCATGTATTGACCCTGAAGGATATCCAGCAACCATTTTATTGAGTTTTTAAAGGTAAAGAGAAAATTGTTACTTAAAATTTAGCTTGCAAGATCTGTGGATTTGAAAGTCTTTTGCGTTGCATTAACCCGTTCAGTTTCCTTTTCAGTTTTTTTGTAAGAATGGTGCCTTTTGAATTTGAGTATTTGTTGACACTTGGTTTAAGTTGGTTTAAGTTTTGCAGCTGCATAGAGATTATAGTGTAGTCATATTTCTGAATAGTGTTGGGAAAGTAAGAAAAGTATTTGGACTCCCCACCTTCCCTCAGTATGTCGCCTGACAATGTGTATCCATTCCATCCATAACAAATTTATCAAATTTTTAATGCAAATCCAATCAAGAGAACTAGTCACAAATTTTATTTTGGACAAAAAAAAACAATGTTAAATTGTACAATATTGGAGTTATGTGTTTTATTTGTTTGATTTAGTCGTAGATTGATGCATTGTGGAAACTTGCCCTTCAGCCCAACTTGCTCACACTGGCCAACATGTCCCAGCTACACTAGTTCCACCTGCTCATGTTTGGCCCATATTCCTCAACCTGTCCTATCCATGTACCTGTCTTGCTGTTTCTTGAACGTTGGGATATTCCCTGCCTTCATTACCTCCTCTGGCAGCTTGTTCCATATACCCACCACCCTTTGTGTGGAAAAAGTCATCCCTCAGATTCCTAATAAATCTTTTCCCCTTCACCTTAAACCTATTTACTCTTGTCTTCTATTTAAATAGAAGACAAGAGTGTGCATCTACCCGATCTATTCCTACCCGATCTGAGCACAAGACTGTGCATCTACCCGATCTATTCCTTTCATGATTTTATACACCTCTATAAGATCACCCCTCATCCTCCTGCACCCCAAGGAATAGTCCCAGCCTGCTCAAGCTCTCCCTATAGCTCAGACCCTCTCGTCCTGACAACATTCTCGTAAATCTTCTATGTACCCTTGACAACACCTTTCCTATAACATGGTGGCCAGAATTGAACACAATACTCTAAATGCGGCCTCACCAACTTTTTGTACAACTGCAACATGACCTCCCAATGGTGAGGTGATTTATGGTGATTTAAACCATGACATCGCCAAAGCTGTTCCTTTGCAGTTTGTCGTTCTATCTCTATACCTATAAAAGTCTCATCTTGTATATGTGTGTGTGTGTATGTGTTTTTTGCCAAAACACCAAAACACATTTTTACATATTTTGACTCTCATTTTCCCCATCCACGCAATGATCAGGTTCACTTAAGATTTGATCCTATATTTCACAAGTTATTGGTGAATAAAATTTTTAAAAAAAACAAGACGGCCTTTTCAACCGCCTTTCACACACAGATTCTTCAACCAGATTCAACTGATGACGTCACAATGAGGTGGGCGGGCACCATGGCTCGTGTCGCCGCCCGTTTTACACGCCCGCCCGTGACCTCGTTCAGGTCCACGCCCGCCCGCGGCTTCGCTCGTGTCTTCGGGTCCATGCTGGCCCGCGGCCTCGCTCGATTCCTCGGGTCCATGGCTGCTCGGGTCAACGCTCACCCGCGCCTCGCTCGGGCTCACGCCCGCCCGCAGCCTCGCTCTGGTCCACGCCCGCCCGCGGCCTCACTCGGGTACGCGCCGTTGCTCGGGTCCTCGCCCGCCCGTGCTCGTCAACACTGTGGTAAAGGAATTAAATCCCACTTACAGACCAGCTTCTAAAGTTATTCAAGGTCATACGCCAACTTCACATTCCTGACAACAGCTCAGAAACCATAGAGACTTCAATGCACATAGTTCTGAAATTTGCTCTGAGTAAGAGAAAGACCAAAATTGCAAAGCCATAAATTTATCCCTTAAACCCCCCCTCCCCCCTCCCCCCTCCCTCGGCCACATCACCCCCCTGCCCCCCCACATGCCCCTGCGTTACGTTGGGGGAATGGGTGAGTGCTGGAATATTGTGTTGGGGAGCAGACTCTGCACTTGGTCTAGGATTTCTTAAAATAGAGACTGAAAAATCGTTTTTTATAATCAAGCTTTCATTTTGTTGAATATTTTAAATGACTACCTTTTGACATAAGCCGGATATTGCTGGACGTATTCAACGTTGGGCTGTGTTCAACCCAACTTTGGAACTGGAAAGTAGACAAAATAAGTCGGATAAATAGCAGGGATGTCGGGGGAGGGGATGTCTATGATGGGGTAACATTGGGGAGACTGTGCGGATAGCTGTAAACAAGATTATCTGGTCAATGAGTAAATGGGAGCAGTTGGAGAGCAAGAACAGAGACAAGAATGTGGGCATTGCAAAATGCAGAGCCGGATGACATGCCTGGCACCGCGAGTTAAAGTACTACTTTAATTCTCCATCCCACTCCTAATTCTGGCTTGCCAGCCTGTGGACTCCTGCACCGTAACAGTAAAGGGCCTGTCCCACTTGCGTGTCCTTGGCATGCAAATTACGCGACCTCGTGGTCGCGTTGAGGCGCACGGGCATCGTATGGCCGCGCTGGGCCGGTCCCACTGAGAAGCGTGGAGGGGTATGTAGCTGTGCGCGACATCGCACAGGGCTCCAAAATTTTTGTTGCAAACGAAATATTCGCGCGCCAACGGCCTGTCGCGTAGCTGACGGCCAAAGTGGGACCTGCCCAAGACACTGGCACGACGCAACGTCTCACCTCCAACAGCAGCAGAGGCAAACGATCGCCGAACTCGGCCTGGGGCTCACGGTCGTTGCGGTCCGGATCCGTCCCCACGTCTACTCCCAGAGCGGGGCCAAGAAAATTGAAGCTAGACACAAAATGCAGAAGTAATTCAGCGGCACCGGCAGCATCTCTGGAGAGAAGCAATGGGTGACGTTTCGGGTCAAGACCCTTCTTTTCAGACTGAAGAAGAGTCTCGACACGAAACGTCACCATTCCTTCTCTCCAGAGATGCTGCCGGTCCCGCTGAGTTACTCCAGCTTTGTGTCAATCTTCAAATGACGTCACGCGCTCCAGACGGCTGTGCATACGCATGAAATCGCGTGGGACCGTCGCGCCTCAACGCGACCACGAGGTCGCGTAATTTGCATGCCAAGGACACGTAAGTTGGACAGGTCCCTGAGGCCCAAAGCAAGTTGGAGGAACAATGCCTTCCCTTGCATCTGGGCATGTTGCACCCTTATGGATTCGACATAGAATTTGACAATATCAGGTAACTTGATTTTACCATCTTTATCAATTGCATGTCTATGACATTGGTTCAGCTTGGAATATGGAAGAGTACAGCACAGGAACAGGCCTTTCGATTGACTATGTGTCAAATTAAACAAACCATTTTGTCTTCACATGATCCATATCCTTCCATTCCTTCCACATTCATGTGCTTATTTACAAGCCTCTTAAACATCACTATTGTATCTGCTTCTACCGCCCCCTTTAGGGGGGTGGAAGATTGCAACCTTCACGTGGTCCGCCCTGTTTCGAAGAATGCAATCAAATAGAACAAGTTATCCTACAACTTTAGGCTGTGCACGCCATATGCAAGAAGAAGAAGAAGCCCCCTTTAGCAGTGCATTGTAGCTATTCAAAAAAATATTTTCTTGATCATGCAGATGTGACCCGCCGTATTTCCCGGCAATGAAGACGTTATTTTTTACCCAAAAGTAAGGCACGAGAATTTACCTGCTTCTTGGAGGTCGAAGGTTAGGTTGTTAGCCAAGAAAGATAGACTTGGCTATCCCTCAGAACACAACATTAAGAACGATGTTGCTGTACTGAGGGATAGCCAAGTCTATCCCTCACTGCTGGCAGCTGATGGGAAGTGGCTGTAAAGTGGGAAGCGGCTGTAAAAGGACAGCACCGCTGGGGGGGGGGGGGGGAGGATGGGAGAGTTCCTTTCACAGCGTGTGGGAAGTCTGGCCCTGGTCAGCATGGGCAGGGGCGTTGAGAAGGAGGGGGTCAGGGATCATGCCAGCAACTCACTCACCTCTGGCGCGGCGCTCCGGGCGCGGAGCCACCGCATTGTGGCTGGGGAGGGAAGGTCAGGGCTCTCACTTAACTTTTTTCCCCTGTTGCCAGCCGGGCAACTTAGGCAGCTTTTTAGGTTGCCAAATGACAGTTTAGGCGGTCAATTTAAGACGGTCTGCATGACGCGTGCGATAATGTGCTCGAACGAAGTGCGTAGTTACCAGTTGGAATTATGCTCAATGAAGCATTCACATATTATTTCTGCTTCAAATAAAGTCACAAACTAAATTATTCACCAATCAAAGACATGATATATACCACAATGACATGCAGCAAATTTACAATACAGTATCTCAACTCTTTTTACACATTGCAATTAATGCAATTTCTATTATTTCTTTCCACTTCCCAACAAAAATGTGGTTGGATTATTCAGCGTATGATCAACCTGTGTCAATAAATCCTGGACCATTGTAACATATATGCTTAACCATGCACACTATAGATTGATGCAAGCATGTTTTTGTGTGAAGGACCGAAAATTATCTTGACATGGCCAAAGCATGAGTCGTTATTGCTATTGGTAAAGAAACACTCTCGCTTCCCACATAATTTATCCACAACAAAATATACAGGTTGCAAGGAAACTTCTAAAGGCATTTTATGATAATAGCTGTTAAAACCGACTATACCCATCTGACAGGTTAAACATTACACTAACTCCACTCCCTTCACCACCTCCAGTTTAAATTCCATTTGGAATATTTTGGAGGACCAAGAAACCAAGAACTGACAAGAGATGGCCAAAGGACATAACTGCAGCAAATGTTCTTTTGGTAATATGTTTATAGGCGTCAAAACACCACATTGCCGGACATTCAGATTAAATGTATGTGTTGTGAACAGCAATGAAGATACCCAGTTTGTATGCATCAGACTTAAAAAAATTTATTGATAAACGCTGTTTCCATCATTCCCACTTCAGAATTATTGTTAAAATTTCAACTGAAATATCTCCTGACCAAATTTGCGATGTATATGACTGACTGTAGAAGTAAAACCTGGATAAATCCAACGTATAGTTGTGAATGTTGCTCATTCAATAACAGTACTGATACTCCATATTAAGAGCATTGATTTGCCGTTAAAATGAATTCTGTAATAACATCTTTATGGGTTAAAACAAATAATAACATTGGGATTTAAAACGCATTTGATTGCATTCCGTTATCAAACAGTCAATTTTCGCTCTGAAGACATTTCCAGCACAGTAGGGTCGGGGGGCTGTGAATCAGTGCGGGGTGGATAGATGGCGGTAGGGGGTGAGAAGGCAAGGTGCGGGATGGATAGATTGAGGCAGGGGAATTAGTGCGTGTTGGTTGGAATAGGTAAAATTGTGAGGGGAGAGCGCAGGGGATGTCAGTGGGGTTACATAGAAACATAGAAACAGAAAATAGGTGCAGGAGGAGGCCATTCGGCCCTTTGAGCCAGCACCGCCATTCATTGTGATCATGGCTGATCGTCCCCTATCAATAACCCGTGCCTGCCTTCTCCCCATATCCCTTGACTCCACTAGTCCCTAGAGCTCTATCTAACTCTCTTAAATCCAACCAGTGACTTGGCTTCCACTGCCCTCTGTGGCAGGGAATTCCATAAATTCACAACTCTCTGGGTGAAAATTCTTTCAGTCTGAAGAAGGGTCTCGAGCCGAAACGTCACCCATTCCTTCTCTCCAGAGATGCTGCCTGTCCTGCTGAGTTACTCCAGCATTTTGTGTCTATCCGGTTTAAACCAGCATCTGCAGTTCCTTCCTATACACACATCAGTCTGTCCAGTCGAGGGTACAATTGGCGATCGAAATACAACAGCGAATGTTCAAGGATGATTAATGCACCTGGCCCCAGTTTATGTACTTAACTTCGTCCCGCGTTGAAACCGATCCCGGGGTGCATTAATCACCAGTAAATAAACGCTTCATTCCCCTCTTTTCATTACTTGTATGACAGTTTCTAAAATCGGTGCACACAATGCTTTGGGGCTCGTTTGAATGGGTGAAAAATACAGCGATTCCGAATCTCGCTGCACTTAGCCCAGTAGAGTTATTTTCCTTACTCGTTTCAATGCGCGTAAAAGCAAATGACAATACAACATGAAGATTCTTGCCACAGACAACCAAAAAAGCATGTAATGATGAGCATTTTATTAACTTTTCTCCTTTTCATTTTGGATGAGGGTAACGCAGTGGATGTTGTGTATATGGACTTCAGTAAGGCCTTTGACAAGGTTCCTCATGGAAGGTTGGTTAAGAAGGTTCAATGGTTGGGTATTAATGGTGGAGTAGCAAGATGGATTCAACAGTGGCTGAATGGGAGATGCCAGAGAGTAATGGTGGATGGTTGTTTGTCAGGTTGGAGGCCAGTGACGAGTGGGGTGCCACAGGGATCTGTGTTGGGTCCACTGTTGTTTGTCATGTACATCAATGATCTGGACGATGGTGTGGTAAATTGGATTAGTAAGTATGCAGATGATACTAAGATAGGTGGGGTTGCGGGTAATGAAGAAGAGTTTCAAAGTCTACAGAGAGATTTATGCCAGTTGGAAGAGTGGGCTGAAAGATGGCAGATGGAGTTTAATGCTGATAAGTGTGAGGTGCTACATCTTGGCAGGACAAATCAAAATAGGACGTACATGGTAAATGGTAGGGAATTGAAGAATGTAGGTGAACAGAGGGATCTGGGAATAACTGTGCACAGTTCCATGAAAGTGGAATCTCATGTAGATAGGGTGGTAAAGAAAGCTTTTGGTGTGCTGGCCTTTATAAATCAGAGCATTGAGTATAGAAGTTGGGATGTAATGTTAAAATTGTACAAGGCATTGGTGAGGCCAATTCTGGAGTATGGTGTACAATTTTGGTCGCCTAATTATAGGAAGGATGTCAACAAAATAGAGAGAGTACAGAGGAGATTTACTAGAATGTTGCCTGGGTTTCAGCAACTAAGTTACAGAGAAAGGTTGAACAAGTTAGGGCTTTATTCTTTGGAGCGCAGAAGGTTAAGGGGGGACTTGATAGAGGTTTTTAAAATGATGAGAGGGATAGACAGAGTTGACGTGGAAAAGCTTTTCCCACTGAGAGTAGGGAAGATTCAAACAAGGGGACATGACTTGAGAATTAAGGGACTGAAGTTTAGGGGTAACATGAGGGGGAACTTCTTTACGCAGAGAGTGGTAGCTGTGTGGAATGAGCTTCCAGTGAAGGTGGTGGAGGCAGGTTCGTTTTTATCATTTAAAAATAAATTGGATAGTTATATGGATGGGAAAGGAATGGAGGGTTATGGTCTGAGCGCAGGTATATGGGACTAGGGGAGACTATGTGTTCGGCACGGACTAGAGGGGTCGAGATGGCCTGTTTCCGTGCTGTAATTGTTATATGGTTATATGGTTATATGGATCGAATAAATAAAAGTGATAGACGTTTTCACGGAATTATAATTTAAAAAAAATTATGGGTAGCATTTTGGAGATTTGTAGAGAAATGGAACACTTAATGCTGAGGCACCGTTACTGTAATCCGACGCTTAAAATGCCTGTGTTTTAAAATCTAAATATTTCTTTGCTGTAAAATAAATAGTTACACATGGTCATAGCTGGTTACCCTATATTCTGTTAATTGGTATTCATATATTTTTTTTTTAACCGCATAAATGAAAATTGCAGGAACAACGTGTTTTTAAAAGAGTTTACTTCAGTTGTGATTAGTTAACGGTGTAAACCATTTGAAATTAGAAACCAATTATATTTTCCCAAAACAAAAATCGAGGAAAAATGTCCTGAGTGCATAAATTCCGAATTCACTATCAAGAAACTGCATCAAGAAACATTGGATTATAATTTGATTTTAGATTCCTAATACGATCCATTAGGAACCGCGACAGTTCTGCATGCGGCACACACTTGGGCAAATGAAATGCATTGGTCTTTAGCGATTCAGAACTGTTCTGCATTGCAACAATTTCATACATATTGAGCTGAAACTAGAGTGTGCAGTTTTAGAGCACGGCACAATTATAGGTAATCAAAAGAAAAATAATTAACTTTATCTAACACCTTGGTGAGAAGGGTCCAGAAGAAACGCCATGACAAAAGCTAATAGATTGGAGCGGAGACAGAAGCCAGTTACGGAAATGGCGCTGAGGATTACCCATGACCTACTACTGATTTTTCGACGACTGGACTATCTTGCTCCGCTCTATGATCTTTGGCGATCAGTGTGTGAGTTGCTGGCATGATCCTCGACCCCCTCCTTCTCAACGCTCCTGCCTGTGCTGACCCGGGCCAGACTCCCCACACGCTGTGAAAGGAACTCCCCCCCCCCCCCCCCCTAATTGATCCCTTGAACTAGTATTGTCATTCAATAAGATCACAACTGATTCAACATGTCCCGGTGTGCTCCCGTTTTTCCCACTATCTCTCCACCTGCCGTCACCCTCCACCCCCTACCCATTCAGTCATTCAGAATGGAGGAGATCTGGAAGTCTTGGGCAAATTGAATTGTTACTTTCTTTATTTTTATTTTTTTGAGCGTGAGAAATTCTATGTCCCGGCCAGCCTTTTTTCAAAATTTAGCAACTCAAAATGGTGGTGCGTCTTCATTGCCGGGAAATACGGTAATTTAAAATTGGAATGCAAGTTTTTTTTTTCCAAGAACTTTTCATGACCTCAAGACATTCTACAGTGTTTTACAGTCAATGGAGTACTTTTGAAGGTTAGTCAGTGTTATGTAGTAAATTTGGCAGCTAACCCAGGGAAGAAAGTTATTAGATTTTAGATTCTGTGATCCTGCATTATACTAATTGCCTGCTGCATTGAATTATTTGTAAAGCACTTTTTAAGATAGCCCAAGGCTTTTGATAGATATTTTAGGCAAACGAAAACAGAAAATAATGGAGCACTTAGCAGGTCGGGCAGAATCTGTGGAAAGAGAAAGTTAATTTCTCAGATTGAAGAACCTTCATCAAAAGCTGTAATCGTTCTGAAATATTAACTGTTTCTCTTTCTAGCACCAGCAGATGACTCATTTTCTACATTAAATACTGAGTTGTATATTTGTTATTTTAAATTACCTGCTCGGGGAAGGGAAGCAAGCAGTTTACAACATTTTAAGAAGTTGGCCAGCAATGTAACCCCTTAATTATCCTGAGTGAGCACTTTTGGGTCACATATGTTGCAGATATTATAGAATTGGGTGTTGATGTAGGTCATTAGGCCACAAGCCTGCTCTGCCATTCAATAAGGTCAGGGGTATTCTGATTGTTACCTGAGCTCCACATCCTTGCTTCAGAATCTGTCCAGCCCAGCCTTAATATGCAAACATTTTTCTTCCACTGCCCTTTTGAGATTTTAAAAGACTTGTAATCCTCTAAGAAAGTGGTTCTTAACCGGGGAGTCGTGACCCACATGGGGGTCGTTTGGGGTTTTTCCGGAAGTCATGAAGCAGTCATAAAAAAACATATCAATTTGTTGAGCCCATTTTTAGGAGCCTAACAAAGGTACATACCACACACAGTATTTTGTTTGCATATGTGTGTACGTATACGCACACAAACTGTGTGTTGTGAACCATGTCTGCCAAGAAGCGCACATATAGTGAAGCAATTCTCAAGTTTGGCTTCACAAGCATTGTTCAAAAATCCATGGTCAAGCCGCAATGTGTTATCTGTGCCAAGGTTTTAAGCCACGAGAGCATGAAGCCCAGCAAACTGAAAATTCATTTGGAGTCTTGTCACAGCGACCTTGTGGGGAAGGGCGTGGACTATTTCAAACAAATAGAAGCCGCACTCAAGGGTTCCCGCATCGATTCGACGGGTCACTGCGCTCGTCATAATGAAGCAGCACTGGAGGCTTCATACCGGATTGCTTATCGAATCGCACAGACTAAGTAACCTCACACTATCGGTGAAGAGCTTATCAAGCCATGCCTTCACGAAGCAGCGAAGTTGGTGCTGGGGGAACAGTGATCAAACAAGTTCAGCCAGATTTCCCTTTCAAATGACACAGTCAAAAGTCGAATCTCGGATATGAGTAATGATATTCTGCTGCAAGTAGTGAGCGCTGTAAAGAGCAGTCCAGTGTATTCACTACAGCTGGACGAGTCAACAGATGTTGCCTCATGTTCTCAACTGCTGGTCTATGTTCGTTACCTCAACCGAGAAACCATGAAGGCGGAGTACCTGTCTTGGTGCCATTGGCCATTACCACTCGGAGAGAAGATGTGTTCAGACTGCCGGAAGCCTTCCTCATCAAACATGAGCTTGTCTGTGAACGACTTGTTGGGGTGCGTACAGCTGGGGCACCTTCCATGGTCGGGTGCAGAACCGGCTTCAAAGCCTTCGTGAAGGATGTTGCTCTATATGTCTCCTTCACCCACTGCATGATTTAGCAATGAAGACTCTCCCTCCTGGTCTTCAAGAAATGCTTTCAGATGTGGTGGAGATTGTGAACCACATCCGAGGGAGCACTAAAAACTCAAGAAGCTTCAAAACTATGAGTGAAGAAATGGCCGCCGATTTCACTGTTCTGATATGCCATACAGAGGTGCGCTGGCTTTCACGTGGTAAAGTTCTCAATCATGTGATTCAACTTTGAAAGGAAATAACACTGTTCTTGGAGAGTGGGTGTACTGAGAAGGCGAATCAGCTTCATGAAAAGATGCAGGGTGAACAGTTCGTGATGAAGGTTGCTTACTTGGCTGACTTCTTTGCCGAGGTGAATTCCTTGAACCTATTCCTTCAAGGAAACCTCCTAATGCTACACACGGCTCATGACAGAGGCAGCGTTCAGGAGGAAGATTCACCTTTACCACAGGTGACACAACTATCTTCCCTGAGATGACGACTCTCCTGGATGCTACGCCTGATGTTGAATGCCACTTCCACAAGGAGATCTCAACCCACCTTCTGGCAATTAGTGAAGCCATCGAACGTTACTTCCATTGAACTGGCCGACCGCTCTCGTGATGAGTGGATCATCCGACCCATTTCCGTTGAAGACGGTGCCATCAACGATACTGACGTGGCTGCGAAGGTTGAATTTTACCGAATTCGTGAAAATGCGCAGCTCAAGTGTGACTTCATGGAACAAGAGCTCGCCAAGTTTTGGCTAAAAGTGAAGGACTGCCCTGTTCTTTCAAAGAGGGCCCTGACCCTTTTGGTAGCAATGTCACAAAATTTTGAGATTTTAAAAATCAAGTCTGCAATTTATCCCATCAGATAAAGCATAAAAAGAAGTTTAATTTGACACCTAATTCACTTTCATATCTTCAGTATTAAAAAAAGTTATGACCATTTTCATACTCGGAAATTAGCTTTTCCATTGACTTAACACAAAAGCTGTGATCAAGGACAGTCAAATGGCCATAACTTTATTAAAAATTAAGATAACTGAAATAAATTTTCAGTTATTATACATTGAAGCATTCTGAAACAAATGTGCGCTTTAACCACATGTGATTTTTTCTATTACAAATCTCAAATTGTGGAGTACAGAGGCAAATAAATAAATGATGGGTCTTTGTCCCAAACATTATGGAGGGCACTGTATATTACAATGCAGAACCAAAAAGGTAATCATCTCTGGATTGTTACCTGAGCCACGAGCATATTCGCATAAAGTCGATGAGATTAGAAAGTTAAATGTGTGGCTCAAAGATTGTGGGAGAATTGGGTTTGTATTTGTGAAACATTGGCATCAGTATCACGGAAGAGGAGAGCTGTTCCGATGGGACGGACTCCACTGAACCCTGCTGGGTGCAAGATCCTGGCAAATCGCATAACTAGGGCTGTAGACAGGGCTTTAAACTAAATAACACATTGGAAAGGCATGGGTAAAGTTAAAGGAGAAAGAGTGTTGCAGAGGATTTAAGTCACATTTTATTAAACCAAGCTCACATTTCTGAGAAAGAAACTGTTATAGAAATTAAGGTAATTATATATGATTATTCAACTAATACAAACACAAAATGGGTGTGGAAGCATGTCAATACAAGTAAAGTTAATTGTTAATGAGCTCACAATTGAAGAGGCAACACAACCTGGAGGAGAGAAGACTGGCTGGCTATCAGGAAACAGGTAAAAAATTCCTTTTTTGTAGTCGACAACGTAGCATACCACAAAGAAAGATAGGCAAGTAATTAAATTGTGGTGGACCCACGGAGACTGCAAAGATCAATGGCAGAGAGCATGACACAAATGGCCTCAATTGACAGTTAGCAAGCGATTAACAATTGGTAATAAAGGCCATTTTTATACAATTTGGTTTCACCATGTAGATATTACAGCAGATATTGTACATACACCTCAAACTCAACAGCGATAAGACAGAATTCCTCCTCATAGGCTCCAAAGCCACACTCAGTAAAATCAATAACCCCACTCTCACCATCGACGGCACCACTGTCTCCCCATCTCCCCAGGCCCGCAACCTTGGCGTCATCTTTGATTCCACCCTCTCCCTTGAGCCTCACATCCGCCATGTCATTAAAACCTCCTTCTTTCATCTCCGCAACATCGCCAAACTCAGACCCTCTCTCACACCGCCCGCTGCTGAAAGACTCATCCATGCCTTCATCTCCTCCCGACTGGACTATTGCAACTCACTTCTCCTTGGCATCAGCTCCACCTACATCAACCGACTCCAACTGGTCCAGAACACAGCCGCCCGACTCATCACCCATTCCAAATCCTGGCATCACATCACTCCAGTCCTCAAACAACTTCACTGGCTTCCCATCTCCCACCGGATCACCTACAAAATCCTGATCCTCACCTACAAAGCCCTCCACCATCTGGCCCCCCCATATCTCATTGACCTCCTCTCCCCCTACCAACCCTCACGGTCCCTCAGATCCACATCAGCCGGTCTCCTTTCCGTCCACAAGTCCAACCTCCGCAGTTTTGGGGACAGAGCCTTCTCCAGGGCAGCTCCCAGGCTCTGGAACTCCCTCCCCCAACTGATCCGCAATTCCGTGTCCCTCACCATCTTCCAGTCCCGCCTCAAGACCCATCTCTTCACCTCTGCCTATCCTTAGCCCCACGTCCCCGTCCCTTTTCATCTGCATTAATTGCCTCATACTGTGTTTTGTATTGAATTCTGTCTTTACTTTGTGTACTAGTCATGTCTCTACTATTTATTTCATTCCCCTTACATGTTTTTTCTCTACCTGCTCAATTTTTGTAAGGTGTCCTTGAGACTCTTGAAAGGCGCCCATAAATAAAATTTATTATTATTATTATTATTATACACCCCTCATTTCAGGGCACCATAATGTTTGGGACACAACAGTGAAAGTAGTCATGTTTAGTATTTTGAGGCACTTGTGTTTTGAGGTATTTGTTTGAGCTTGAGCAGATAGTTTGTGTCTATACACCTCAGAATTCATTATGTTGTATCAAGCAGTTGTATCATCAATTAAGATAAGTGAGCCAGTACCTCAGCAGCCATAAATGCCCAGGCATTAACACCCCCACCACTGTTTCACAGATGAGGTGGTATGCTTTGGATCTTGGGCAGTTCCTTCTCTCCTCCATATTCGGAGCTGCCAAGTAATACGGATTTTCCGTATTTTGTACGGAAATGCGATTAGAATACGGATGTATGGTTTTGTGTTGTTAAATACGGATTTTAAATACGGAGTTCAGTTCAGTCTGAAGAAGGGTCGCGACCAGAAACGTCACCCATTTCTTCTCTCCAGGTTGCCTGTCCCGCTCCAGGTTTAAACAGAGCGCTGTCAGTTTCTACGCGTGGGGATTTAAACAAAGATCTTGGCTGGAGCTATGTGGGATCTAAAAATAGCGCTACCAGCTGGTGCGCTATGGGCTTTAAACCTAGCGCTAGGGGCTTTACACATAGCGCTATGGCCACAGCGCTGTGGGTCACAGACTGTATAACAATGTCTTTGGAATTCTCTTTCTCAGTGGTAGTTGAGCCTTTGATTATTTTTCAGGCAGTGGTAGAATTCTGGATAAGCCTAGTGGTGAAAGGTTACCAGTGGGATTGCAGTTACCTGTGGGATTGTCCTTGATTTTACAGAATGGTAGGTGGGCTCGAGGGGGAGAGAGAGTGAGGGGGGGGAGAGAGGGAGGGGTGGAGATTGGGAGAGGATAGAGAGGGGAGGGAGAGGAAGAGGGAGGGAGGAAGAGAATAAGAGGGAAGGAGAAAAAAAGGGAGGAGAAAGAGAGGGAGGGTGGGAGGGAAAGGGGGAGGGAAGGAGAGAAAGAAAGAGAGAGAGAGAGGGAGGGAGGGCGAGCGGGATGGAGAATTGGAGGGAGGGAGAGAGGAAGTAGGGAGAGAGAGAGAGGGAGAGGGAGGCTTCCAAAATGGCTTCTACATCATCATCTGGTGCTAAAAGCAGGAAGCAGCTGTTCAAACAGCAGTATACAAAGAGATGGCAATGAATGCAGTCAAGTAAGGCGAGTAGAAGACATGTCAATTGGTAGCAAAGTTATCCATTCTTGTACTCTTACATGGGTATGAATGCACGTAAACCATTTTTTTCAGCAAAATGGAACCATGTAAAAATACTGATTTCCTCAGGAAAATACTGATTTTCAGGTACTAGAATACTGACATGCTCTGACAAAACTTGGCAGCTCTGCATACTTTTCTCTTGGCATCACTCTGACACAAGTTAATCTTCGTCTCATCTTGCCCGTAAGACCTTTTGCCAGAACTATGGTTGCTCTTTTAAATACTTCTTGGCAAACTGTAACCTGGCCATCCTATTTTTGCGGCTAACCAGTGGTTTGCATCTTGCAGTGTAGCCTCTGTATTCTGTTCATGAAGTCTTCTGTGGACAGTGGTCATTGACAAATCCACACCTGACTCCTGAAGAGTGTTTCTGATCTGTCGGACCGATGTTTGGGGATTTTTCTTTATTATAGAGAGAATTCTTCTGTCATCAGCTGTGGAGGTCTTCCTTGGCCTGCCAGTCTCTCTGTGATTAGTAAGTTCCCCAGTGCACTCTTTCTTCTTAATGATGTTCCAAACATTTGATTTTGGTAAGCCTAAGGTTTGGCTAATGTCTCTAACAGTTTTATTCTTGTTTCTCAGTCTCATAATGGCTTCTTTGACTTTCATTGGCACAACTTTGGTCCTCATGTTGATAAACAACAATAAAAGTTTCCAAAGGTGATGGAAAGTCAGGAGGAAAGACTGGGTTCTGAGAGCTCTCTTACGCCTGCATTAAGGAGGCATTTAAACACACCTGAGCAATTACAGACACCTGTGAAGCCATTTGTCCCAAACATTATGGTGCCCTGAAATGGGGGGGACTATGTATAAACACAGCTGTAATTTATACATGGTGAAACCAAAATGTATAAAAATACCCTTTAATAAAATCTGACAATGTGCACTTTAACCACATGTGATTTTTTTTTTTTTATTACAAATCTCAAATTGTGGAGTACAGAGGCAAATAAATAAATGATGGGTCTTTGTTATTATGGAGGCCATTGTAGTCCTTAGTTGCTCAAATGCCCTCAGCAGAACCGTTTTTCTTGTTTTACTTTTGTCATTGGTAACATTCCCCTGTGCCTGTTCCCTTGACTAAACTAACTCCAATTACAAATACGTGTTTCTTCTGCGTCCTCTCCCCATCCCACTCGCACTTGAATGGCTTCCTGATCCACGGTGCCATGGTTATTTGCTCATCCTTTGACTTTTCACTTCTGCCTTTGGCACATTTGACCTGCCTTTGGCAAATACCAACAGAAGCTTAAGATCTCAAGTAACAGCCCCCCATGTTCGGAGGTCAGCATTGAACTCTTCAATTTCAAATAATCAGCCTTTTGTTCTGTAGTGACTAGTTGTAATGCAGGGTCATCCAGTTGTAATATTAACTCTGTCTGTCTGTCTCGGATGGTATCTGACTTTGCATACGAAGTGCTCTCAAGTTATTGGAGATGTTTTCTAAAATATTCCTGACCAGTCGTGCCTAAAGCCAAATTGATGGAAACAGAATAAAATGGCAAGGACATGACCTCCATTTCTATTCATTCAAAGGATTGGTCCTCAAAGTGAATATAACATCGGACAACTATCATTTGAAATGTATAATTATCAAAATTGCACGTGGTAGTCTTTTATCCCGACAGCCAGGCCACCAACTTTAATTAGAAATATAAGAAAAATTTCAACTTCAAAAAGGTATTGCCTTCTGAAACCAGCGACGCATTGTATTCTAGGTCAGAGTGTGATCCCAACTAATTAATATAAACTGAATGCCTTAAATGTGTGCAAATGTAGAAGTAGTGTTGATCACTACTTATTGTTTACTAACCCAAGTATATTTGATTACAAATTGTCATTCAAGAATAGGAACTGGAGATAAGTGTACGTGCTGGGCACCAGCCCATGATCATGGTCTTCAGAAATTTGTTTTGAACTAATTTTTAACTCTGTTCCTGTTTTACTGCTGTTTTTTAATTAGCTATTTCATCTTCAGGCTACTCTGAATGACACCAGTTTGACAACTGTCAAAATTGTAGAGTGTGTATTGGCACGGCTTTATCAGTCAATGAATTGGTGGTTGTATGTATTGCACAACTTTCCGCAAGCAATTTTGTGCTGGGTAGTGTCAGAATATTCAGTATTTATTGCATAACAGCAAATTACTCCCACTTGGAGACCACATTACAGTGCTTTGAATATTTTAATGCAAATATTTCTTACTTATTTCACCAACTATTACAGCACTCTGCTGGGCACACCACCATGCTTCTTTCAGGAGATGATGCTGCAATTTCAAGAATGAGCTATGGTTTGGCAAAATTCAGAGAAATTTAAATTTTACTCAAAACAATTGCCCAATCATTGATATTCTCATCTTGAATAGTGACGAAAAGCAATTTTGCAGCCAAGCAATTGAGGGGACTGCGAATGGGATCATATAGCATATACAGAAAATCATGAACAAGTCAGTGGCTCTGTTTATGCTCCAAACAAACTTCTCGCTATTACTGTTAACCCTGTCAATCTATCCTATTTCTTGTCTGCAATTGAAAATAAACCAAAAAGTATAATGTTCAATTCTAATCTCCATATTGCATAAAGCAAAGGGTTTAATTGTAGAGGACGAGAAAATAAACGAAGAATTATGCTATAACCTCAATGTTATAACCATCAGGAAAGTTGGAAAAGAATGGATCTCTTCTCCTGTTCTGATTAATGTCTTTAAAGTGGCGAGGGCAAAACTAGGTATTTATGATAAATTTCTTCTTGCTGAACAACTTGGAATATGAAAGCTAATACCAGATGGAGTAGTTTGGCTACTAGCACAAATATGTTTAAAAATAAGCTAAATTGGTACCAAAGGGAGACTGGAATTGAGTTACACGAGTGTTCTTTAAACGAACGAACGAATGATCCGGCCAGTGACTCGAGCTCATCCGGCCCGCAGGTGTTTTTTTGGTTTTTTTTAAATTAATTTTCGTGACCTGGGAACTCTAGCCAGTCCCGGGGCACGCAGGCGACCTGGGAACTGCAGCCAGACCTGGGGCAAGCCAGCCGACATGGGCGCAACAGCCAGACCTGGGGCAAGCGAACCGACCTGGGAACTGCAGCCATTCGCGGGGCATTCAGCCGACCTGGGTGTCACAGCCAGTGAGCCGATCTGAGCGCTACCGCCATTCCTGGGGCATGCAGCCGACCTGGGAACTGCAGCCAGACCTGGGGCAAATGAGCCGACCTGGGAACTGCAGCCAGACCTGGGGCAAATGAGCCGACCTGGGAACTGCAGCCATTCGCGGGGCACGCAGCTGACCTGGGTGTCACAGCCAGACCTGGTGCAAGAGAGCCGACCTGGGCGCTACGGCCAGTCCCGTGGCACGCGGGCGACTTGGGAACTGCAGCCATACCTGGGGCAAGCGAGCCGACCTGGGCGCAACAGCCAGACCCTGTCCCTCAGACCTGAACCGCATAGCACATTGTGGGCCAGGCAAAGATGGAGGCTCCCCAGTCCAGGTCCATTGACAAAAAGACATCTTCATTGCCTCCTTGAAGGAGTTTCTACTTCTTCTTGCGTATGGCGTGCACAGCCTAAAGTTGTAGGACAACTTGTTCTCTTTGATTGTGCACGCCAGGTTGATTGCATTCGTCGTTACAGGGCGGACCACGTGAGGGTTGCAATCTTCCACCCCAAGGAGTTTCTACTGACTAAACCAAAACCTTGATCATGTCCCGCCAGCCATTTTTCAAAATTTAGCAACTCTAAATGGGGGTGCGTCTTCTACGCAGGTGCGTCTTCATTGCCCGTAAATACGGTAGTTGTGACATTGCTGATCAGAGAGACCACTGCTTCAGAAGTCTGAATGGATATCCTGGTGGCTAATGAGGCTAAATGGGTAGATGTGTAGGAAAGAACTGCAGATGCTGGATTAAATTGAGGATAGACACAAAATGCTGGAGTAACTCAGCGGGACAGGCACCATCTCTGGAGAGAAGGAATGAGTGATGTTTTGGGTCTTGCCACCCATTCCTTCTCTCCAGATATGCTGCCTGTCTCGCTGAGTTACTCCAGCAATTGTGTCAAAACGGATCGATCTTGGGTTGTAGGCCACTTGGTAGTCAGTGGGAATTACTGGAAATGTAGGCAGAGTTGTTGTCGGGAATTTTAACTTTTCCAATATTGATTGAGATTGGCATAGTATGTGGCTTAGATGAGCAGGAATTCGTAAAATTCATTGGAGATGTATAACGCAGTACATAGAGAGTTTCACCTAGGGAGGGAATGAGGACGAACAAGTGATTCAAGATTCTGGGGAAGCCTTTGTGAACAGTGAACATGGTTTGGTAAGTGTCAAGGACACTAAACTCCCTGCAAGCATGTAGGTTTCCTCCCACATCCCAAAGATGCATTGGCTTTGTAGGTTAACTTGTCTCTAAAATTGCCCCTAATGTGTAGGGAGTGGGTGAGGAAAGTGGGATAACAGAACTTGTGTGAATGGGGAGACAAAAATGCTGGAGAAACTCAGCGGGTGAGGCAGCATCTATGGAGCGACGTTTTGGGTCGAGACCCTTCTTCAAACTGATGTGAGGGTGCAGGGGGCGGGAAGAAGAAAGGAAGAGGCTGAGACAATGGGCTGAGGGAGAGCTGGGAAGCGGAGGAGAAAGCAGGGACTACCTGAAACTGGAGGTCAATTTTCATACCGCTGGGGTGTAAACTGCCCAAGCAAAATATGAGGTGCTGCTCCTCCAATTTACGGTGGGCCTCACTCTGGCCATGGTGGAGGCCCAGGACAGAAAAGTCAGATTCGGAATGGGAGGGGCAGTTGAAGTGCTGAGCCACAGGGAGATCAGGTTGGTTATTGTGAACCGAGCGGAGGTGTTGGGCAAAGCGATCGCCAAGCCTATGCTTGGTCTCACCGATGTAGAGCAGCTGACACCTAGAGCAGCGAATGCAACAGATGAGGTTGGAGGAGGTTCACGTGAACCTCTGCCGCACCTGGAAAGACGACTTGGGTCCTTGAATGGAGTCAAGGGGGGAGGTAAAGCAACAAGTGTAGCATTTCCTGCGGTTGCAAGGGAAAGTGCCAGGAGAGGGGGTGGGAAGGGACGAAATGACCAGAAAGTTACGGAAGGAGCGGTCTCTACGGAAAGTCGACAGGGGAGGAGATGGGAAGATGTGGCCAGTGGTGGGATCGCTTTGGTAGACAAAGCTGGAGAAAATCAGCGGGTGAGGCAGCATCTATGGAGCGAAGGAATAGGTGACGTTTTGGGTCGAGATCCTTCTTCAGACTGATGTTTGGGAGGGGGGGGGGGTGTCGGGGGAAAAAGAAAGGAAGAGGCGGAGAAAGTAGGCTGTGGGAGAGCTGGGAATGGGAGGGGAAGCAGGGAGAAAGCAAGGACTACCTGAAATTGGAGAAGCCAATGTTCATACCGCTGGGGTGGAAACTACCCAAGCAAAATATGAGGTGCTCTTCCTCCAATTGGCGATGGGCGTCACTCTGGCCATGGAGGAGGCCCAGGACAGAAAGGTCAGATTCGGAATGGGAGGGGGAGTTGAAGTGCTGAGCCACCGGGAGATCAGGTTGGTTATTGCGAACTGAGTGTAGGTGTTGTGCGAAGCGATCGCCAAGCCTGCACTTGGTCTCACTGAGGTTGATCATACGCTGAATAATCCAACCAGAATTTTGTTTGGATGTGGAAAGAAATAATAGAAATTGCATTCATTGCAACGTGTAAAAGGAGATGAGATATTGTATTGTAATTTTGCTGCATGCCATTGTGGTATATATCATGTCTTGATTGGTGAATATGTTTAGTTTGTGACTTTATTTGAAGCAGAAATAATACGTGAATGCTTCATTGACCATAATTCTGACTGGTAACTACGCACTTCGTCCGAGCACATTATCGCACGTGTCATGCAAGCCGTCTTAAATGACCACCTAAACTGTCATTTGGCAACCTAAAAAGCTGCTTAGGTTGCCCGGCTGGCAACAGGGAAAAAAAGTTAAGCGAGAGCCCTGATGTGGTCTTAACAGAGCCCTATACATAGGTATGTTGCAAAGCCTACCTGAAGCGTCGTTGAAGATCTGCTGCTGAGGCTGTGCGCGATTTTGGCGCCGTTTAGAGGGGGCGGGGTTAAAACGCGATTTTCTCTAAGCTGTTCCAATCGAAAATGTTCAGCCTAGTTAATTATTAACGAAAAATCGCTGGAAGACCCGGTCGCAAAAGCTATTATTAGGTTTAAAGGCCTTGAATAATAGTTATAGTAGTTTAAAAATCAATCTTTAAACCCGCGACCGTCATCAACCGCAGGGTCTCATAAAGAAAATAGCAGAAGGTATGCTGTATATTTTTACATTCAAAAGGGCTTCTAAAGATCCTTTTATACAAAATTTAATATTGCGAGTAGCTCAATTTGGGCCCATTATATCGCGCAGTATTTTTCTGGGCATTTGAGGCACAAATCTACCGCAATGTGAACGTTCTAAACCAGCGCGTTCCACAGGGACCCACTGGAAAGCTGATTTAAATGGGCATTTATTTACAGCAATTGAACACTGAATTCCTTCCATGTGGCCTATAAATTAATGTAAATGAGATTTAAAAATCATGTTTTATTGTGAATTATTTGTGAATATTATTTGGACATTTAGGCTATTTAAAAATGTTAATCATTTATTAAGAAATAGATAGATGTTTAGATCTAGTAATTGAAGTCTGAAATTAGCTACAATTAGGTAACTAACTAATTATATGCTTTAATTTCAGGTCATCCAAGTAAGATTATTCAGAATGCTTCAATCTATGATAACTGAAAATTTCATTCAGTTCTCTTAATTTTTAAGAAAGTTATGGGCTTTTGACTGTTCACGATCACAACTTTTTTGTTATGTCCATAGAAAATCAATAGGGAACAAGATGCTCATTTCCGAGTATGAAAATGGCCATAACTTTTTAAATACTTGAGATATGAAAGTGAATTAGATGTCAAATTAAACTTATTTTTATGCTTTATCTGATGGGATAAATTACAGACTTGATTTTTAAAATCTCAAAATTTTGTAACATTGCTACTATACAACTGCAGAAGAACCTCTTTACTCCTATACTGAAATCCTCTTGTTATGAAGGCCAACATTCCATTAGTTTTCTACACTGCCTGTCGTACCAGCATGCCAACTTTCAGTGACTGGTGTTCAAGGACACCCAGGTCTCACTGCACCTCCCCCTTACCTAACCTAACCCCATTGAGATAATAATCTGACCCTTGTTTGTGCTGCCAAAGTGGACAACCTCACATTTATCTATATTATACTGCATCTGCCATGCATTTGTCCACTCACTCGACCTGTCCAGGTCACCCTGCAACCTCCTAACATCCTCTTCACAGTTGACACTGCCACCCAGCTTTGTGTCATCCGCAAACTTGCTAGTGTTGCTCCTAATTCCCTCTTCCAAATCATTAATATATGTGGTAAACAGTTGCGGCCCCAACACCGAGCCTTGCGGCACTCCACTCGCCACTGCCTGCCATTCTGAAAAGGACCCGTTCACTCCTACTCTTTTTTTCCTGTCTGCCAACCAATTTTCTATCCATGTCAACACCCTACCCCCAATACTATGTGCTCTAATTTTAGTCACCAGTATCCCGTGCGGGACCTTATCAAAGGCTTTCTGAAAGTCTGGATACACTACATCCACTGGCTCCCCTTCATCCATTTTACTTGTCACATCTTCAAAAAATTCCAGAAGATTGGTCAAGCATGATTTCCCTTTCCTAAATCCATGTTGACTTGGAATAATCCTTTTACTGCTATCCAAATGCCCCATTATTACTTTTTTAATAATTGACTCCAGCATCTTTCCCACCACCGAAGTCAGGCTAACTGGTCTGTAAATCCCGTTTTCTCTCTCGCTCCTTTCTTGAAAAGTGGGATAACATTAGCTATCCTCCAATCCACAGGAACTGATCCTGAATCTATTGAACATTGGAAAATGATCTCCAATGCGTCCACTATTTCTAGAGCCACCTCCCTGAGGACCCTGGGATGCAGACCATCAGGCCCAGTGGATTTATCATCCATCCGTCCCAATAGCCTACCCAATACTATTTCTCGCCGAATGAAAGTTTCTTTCAGTTCCTGTACCCCCTTAGATCCTCTGTCCTCCAGTACATCTGGGAGATTGTTTGTGTCTTGTGTAGTGAAGACAGATCCGAAGTACCTATTCAACTCTTCTGCCATTTCCTTGTTACCCATAATAATTTCACCCGTGTCAGCATTCAAGGGACCCACATCTGATTTTGCTACTCTTTTTCCCCTAACATATCTAAAGAAGGTTTTACTGTCCTTCTTTATATTCTTGCCAGCTTCCCCTCATAATTCATCTTTTCAGCCCGTAATGCCCGTTTTGTTTCCTTCTGTTGTCCTATGAAAGTTTCCCAATCCTCTGGCTTCCGACTACTCTTTGCTGTGTTATGCATCTTCTTTTTAGTTTTATTCTTTTCCTAACTTCTCTTGTCAGCCACGGTTGCCTCCTACTCCCCTTAGAATCTTTCTTCCTTTTTGGAATGAAATTATCCTGCGTCTTACGGATTATGCCCAGAAATTCCTGCCATTGCTGTTCCACCGCCATTCCTGCTAGGATCTAAGTCTACCTTGGCCAGCTCCTCTCTCATGCCTTCATAGTCCCCTTTCTTCAACTGCATCACTGGCACTTCCGATTTAACCTTCTCCTTCTCAAATTGCAGATTAAAACTAATCATATTATGATCACTACCTCCTAGTGGTTCCTTTACCTCGAGTTCTCTTATCAAATCTGGTTAATTAGACAACACTAAATCCAGAATTCATCCATCAGCGCCTCTACTTCCTGAGAAGATTACGGAGAGTCGGTTTGTCAAGGAAGACTCTCTCTAACTTCTACAGGTTCACAGTAGAGAGCATGCTGACCGGTTGCATCGTGGCTTGGTTCGGCAACTTGAGTGCCCTGGAGAGGAAAATACTACAAAAAGTAGTAAACACTGTCCAGTCCATCATCGGCTCTGACCTCCCTTCCATCGAGGGGATCTATCGCAGTCGCTGCCTCAAAAAGGCTGGCAGTATCATCAAGGACCCACACCATCGTGGCCACACACTCATCTCCCTGCTACCTTCAGGTAGAAGGTACAGGAGCCTGAAGACTGCAACGGCCAGGTTCATGAATAGCTACTTCCCCACAGCCATCAGGCTATTAAACTTGGCTCAGACAAAACTCTGAACATTAATAGCCCATTATCTGTTATTTGCACTTAATCAGTTTATTTATTCATGTGTGTATATATTTATATAATGGTATACGGACACACTGATCTATTTTGTAGTCAATGCCTACTATGTTCTGTTGTGCTGAACCAAAGCAAGAATTTCATTGTCCCATCAGGGACACATGACAATAAACTCTCTTGAATTGCCTTTACTCTGGTCGGCTCCATTACAAGCTGCTCTAAGCTTGTCTCCAGCTTGTTCAAAATGCTGCCGCTCGCCTTTTGACTGGAACTCGAAAGAGGGAGCACATTACGCCAATTTTGGCCTCCCTACACTGGCTCCCAGTGCACTTTCGAGTTCATTTCAAAATTCTTTTATTTGTTTTTAAATCATTGAATGGGCTCGCCCCGCCTTACCTCTCTGAGCTGCTCCACCTATATGCTCCTGCCCGGTGCCTCAGGTCAGCTGATCAGCTGCTCCTTGAGGTACCAAGGTCTAAGCGGAAGCTCCGAGGGGATAGAGCCTTTTCTGTTGCTGCTCCGGCACTCTGGAACACCTTGCCGTTGCACATCAGACAGGCCCCCTCACTGTCCATCTTCAAATCCTCCCTAAAAACATATTTTTATTCTTTGGCTTTCGACACTGGCTGAGGCATTGGTCCTGTTTTTAGTGCTTTTAATGTCTTTTAATTTTTAGTGTGTTTTTTTATAGTCCTTCGTTGTACGGTTTTTAATGGTTTTTAATTGTTTGTAATAGCTTTTTGTTCATGATTTCTCATGTACAGCACTTTGTGGCAACTGTAGTTGTTTAAAGTGCTTTATAAATAAAGTTATTATTATTATTATATTATTATCTCGGAGGCACTCTACAATCTCTCTTTCTTGGGGTCCTGAACCAACCTGATTTTCCCAGTCTACCTGCACATTGAAATCCCCCATCACCACAGTGGCATTACCTTTATTACATGTTAGTTTTAACTCCTACCACAACTTACACCCTACATCCGGGCTACTATTTGGGGGTCTGTAGATAACACCAATTAGTGTCTTCTTGCCTTTACAATTCCTCAACTCAATCCACAGTGACTCTACCTCGTCAGTCCCTATGTCTTCCTTCGCAAAGGCCAGAATTCCATCCCTCACCAGCAGAATTCCATCCCCCCCCCTCCTCTGCCCACCTGCCTGTCCATTCTATAGGATGTATAACCCTGAATATAGCTGGCAAATAACAGCGGATGCAGCAGCTTTGCTTATGCACAACTGGTAACGGTCTTCTAATCTGAGTACCAACCTTCCACTACCACCGTTTGACTCCTTTCACCAATCTAATTTTATATTCCATTGGTTAGCTCACCCTGGACCCTACAATGAAGATTTCATTAGGGTAAAGGAAGTGTTAAAGAAAACATTAAAACACAACACAAAGATCTGGCAAGACAGTCAAGACTTTATTCAAAAGCATAAAATACAGTGATCCCTGGGAGCAATCTTGGGAGAATGCTCAACGAACAAAGATTCATCTGCTTATATAGACTTTCTTTTTGATGTTCTGTTTACCATAGCAAGCACTTTAGAGGTTTTCATTCTTCCAAATGGTCTTATAACAAATATACATTGCGCACCTCCGAAAGACACAGCAGAGTAAACACGGCCCAATTCCACACCATTACAGATAAGCAAATGTCCTATTACCAATTTGACCTTATTTTATTTGTTTTATGTTTGCCATTTGTTCTTTTCCAACCATTTTGAATCTATCTTCGGTGTAAACCAGTATCTGCAGTTCCTTCCTGCACAGGCATTAGGGCCAGATACAATTACAATGTTTGAGAGGTGCTTCCTACTCAAGTATAGGAAAGGGTTAGAAAGGTAAAGACCTAATGCAGGCAAATTTAATTACCATAGATAATTAGCATGGATAAAGTGTACCAAGAGGGTCTGTATCTGTGTTTAGTTTCTATGATTCTGTGATTAAACCTATGCCTTTTCATAAACTGCCAAATCCAAGATTTGGGGATTTTTTTGTTTTTGTATGTCCATTCCCTCTATAGATGCTGCCTGACTCACTTAAACTCTCCAGCACTTTTTGTTTTGCTGAAGATTCCAGCACCTGCAATTTATTGTGTCTCAGTTTTAGGAATATGGATGGATTTGTCAGTTTACAAACGACACCTGTGTGTTCATTTGAAATTCCCAATGGACAATTTGTAAGTGAGAAATAGGAAAGGGACATGGGTGGTAACATGCGGATGCTAGTGTAAAAATGTGAAAATTTGGCATAAAGCATTATAGAGTGGTTAAAATTGGAATTGTGGGAACTACCACATGGGAGAGTGGCAAATCAGCATTGGACCAGGATAATGTGCCACTATCACATCCAAGCCTATTGCTAGTTTGGAAAGAATAATTGGAATTTGTTTATCATGATCATGTGTGCCTGGGATGCCATTTGTGACTTTTAATCATGGCCTTTTCATTACTGTGTTAAAGCTAGCA
This sequence comes from Amblyraja radiata, assembly GCF_010909765.2. Taxonomy (NCBI): domain Eukaryota; kingdom Metazoa; phylum Chordata; class Chondrichthyes; order Rajiformes; family Rajidae; genus Amblyraja; species Amblyraja radiata. The sequence continues at coordinate 23,020,333 of NC_045981.1, forward strand.
ATCTGATTTGTCAGATTTGGGAGAGGAAAAAAGAAACCTGTATGTGAGATGGTAATTTTGAAGGGCAGCAGGTTCAAAAATGTTTTTGGAGTGTTGTTATGGCTTTGGATCTAAAGTGTGTGGAACAGTATACAAGAAAGGGAACTATCAACAATATCTGACAATCTGGGGGTCCAGGAAGGGAAGCTGCTTCGTGGACAGAGTGGTGGGAATAGGGCAAAAGGAACCATGCATTTGAAAATAATTTATTATGTTGCCAGTTTTCATGTAATATTAACTTGAACTCTTGGGAAAATGCCTTGAGTGCCTCTTCCACGTAGAGCTTCCTGCTGCTTTTCTGTTTCTCTACAATACCTTAAAAGGAAGCCTCTGGGCTCTAAGCCACTTTTGGCTAAACAGAAGACTTTTTTACATTAAACACTCTTCCTGTTTCTGGCTTTTTATGCTGACAGGCAGATATTTTTATTTTAGGTTGGATTCTGAGAGCCTGACTTTTGAGAATCTCTCCACCTTCAAATTGGATAGGAGGGTACATGCCTGGCTATATCCAGAGAATCATCTGCAGAAAATAAACTTCCTGCTTGCATATTGTTGCATCTTGTAACCCCGAAAGAATATATCAGTGTCCAATCCTTTCAGTTTCTCAATTTCCTGCTGTTATTTAACTACATCTACTTGAGAACACAGTTGCCTGCTTTCCTTGTATATCCAACTTAAGACACCTTACTATTACTCCTCGACTGCTACCACTATCTTTTAAATTATCTGGAAGATCAAAAGCACTTATTCAAAACCCTTCTCGCCACCTCTTAACTCAAACAATCCATTCTTCCCTCTTCTTGCATTTGTCTCCTGGTTTGGTAAAGTCCTAATGCAGTGCCTCTTGATGCTGCTGCTTGACCCACCAAGTTCTTTTTGTCGTTTTATTTTTTGCTCCAGATCCCACATTCTCTTGTCTCCTTAATAAACTCCTTGTTCTTAATTCTTAACCCAAGCTTTCAAAATTGCTCATAGCTTTTAACCCTTCCTGAAGCTTCCTCAGTCTTCTCAGGAAAAAGAGCCGCTGGCGGTCTTTCTTAGTTATTGTGTCCATGTGCAATGTCCAAGAGAGGTCCTCAGTGAGGAACTTGAAGCTGCTGACCCTTTCAACCTCAGCATCACCGATGTGGATGGGGAGGTGTTCACTCCCCTGCTGTCTCCTGTAGTTCACGATCATCTCTTTAGTTTTGCTGACATTGAGAGAGAGAGAGAGAGAGAGGTTATTTTCCTAGCACCAGCTGTTTAGTGCCTTTACATCTTCTTTATAGGCTGTCTCAATATTGTCTGTGATGAGGCCCAGGATGGTTGCGTCGTCAGCAAATTTTAAGACTGTTGGAGCTGTGCTTAGCAGTAGCGTCGTGCGTGAACAAGGAGTACAGGAGAGGACTGAGCACCCAGTCCTGTGTTGAGCATCAGCGAGGAAGAGGTGTGGCTACCAATTCTCACCACCTGGGGCATGTCCGTCAGGAAGTCGAATATCCAGCCACAGATGGAGGTCTCCAGTCCAAGATCAAGGAGCTTGGAATCGCAAACTAGAGGACATGGGTTTAAGGTTAGAATCTAGCAAAAAGGAAAATGAACTGTACACCTGAAAATATGAGTGACTAGTGGGATAATGGAAACGTTGTAGTCTCCTGTCTCTCAAAAGCATTTTAAAAGCCTGGTATGAATTATATCATCAGTTCATATCCATCAAAACAGTTACTCGTCAGAAAATGTTCTTGTGAGGCAACACCAGGTAATTAACCCAATCTTCGTTTGCTGTTGGCATATTTAAATTCAAAAGGCACTTCCAGTTCCCTTGGGCATCAACTTACTGATTTTAAAAAACTTTTCATGTGTTGAATTCTGTATAAACAATATTAAACACATGGGTGGTAATTCAAACAAAACATTGGGAATCATGGTGAATCACACGATGAATCACTTGAGATTTGTGGTTTATGATGTTAAGTCTCTTTCATCTGTTCTTCTCCACAACTTTTTGATAGGTGTGTCATATGAATACTGTACATCCAGCAGTTGCGTGTATTGCACAATTAAAAAGCTGGAACTTTGTTTTACTTTGAGTGATTTTGAGGTATAATGTTCATTGATATCTTTCACTGGATTTGTCAGAATTTTAAGTCTGCTCTAGCATATTACCAATGAGCATGAACGCATCTCTGAAATTGATCAAATGGAATCAAACAGCTATTTACAATTGCTTGAAATACATTTTTGAAGGATTTTGATTAATGTGCAGCCCTGATGAGCAACAGCTGCCCAAAACTTTTCTCTTGTACTATTGAGGAACTAAAGTAAGGAATATACAATCCCAAGCTTATAAAGGCAATTACATTTTTATCCCAATAAGGGTCCTAATTTTCAACATCTGTGCTGCAGATATTTTTAAACTTTGAAGTTCAGATTGTTAACCTCTCCTTTTGCTTAAAGTTTCCCTTTAACAATAACAATTTTTTTGGATAAAGTTTGTAAAGGAAGTGGGTTATTGGTATACATTTCAAAGAATTGTTGCAGCAATTAGCTACTCAGCAATTAGCTATGCCCATTAGATCGATTGAATATAATGAGAAAACGTGCCAGCTGCATTAGTGCAGAAATTGAAAAGTGGTGTTTTTGTTAAATGAGAGATGAAATGCATTGCTGCCCTCACACACTACTTTCCAATATGTGGTACAATAAGGGAGGCAAATAGAATGCTTCTTTTATTGAAGTAGGATCAGAGAAAAGGCTGCTTTACTGGAATTGTATAGAGCCCTGGCAAGACTGCATTTGGGTTGTTGTACAGTGCCCTCCATAATGTTTGGGACAAAGACCCATCATTTATTTGCCTCTCTACTCCACAATTTGAGATTTGTAATAGAAAAAAATCACGTGGTTAAAGTGCACTGTCAGATTTTAATAAAGGCCATTTTTATACATTTTGGTTTCACCATGTAGAAATCACAGCTCAGTTTATACATAGTCCCCCCCATTTCAGGGCACCATAATGTTTGGGACACAGCAATGTCATGTAAATGAAAGTAAAGTTTAGTATTTTGTTGCATATCCTTTGCATGCAATGACTGCATGAAGTCTGTGATTCATGGACATCACTAGTTGCTGGGTGTCTTCTCTGGTGATGCTCTGCAAGGCCTGTATTGCAGCCATCTTTAGCTTATGGTGTTCAAAAGGGAACTGCAGATGCTGGAATATCGAAGGTACACAAAATTGCTGGGGAAACTCAGCGGGTGCAGCAGCATCTATGGAGCGAAGGAAATAGGCGACGTTACACACGTAAAGCCTACACACAACTGACTGACTTCATCCACTTCACCACCAACTTCCATCCGGCACTCCAATACACCTGGACGATTTCCGACACTTCCCTACCATTCCTTGACCTCACCATCTCCATCGCAGGGGACAGACTCTTGACCGACATACATTACAAACCCACTGACTCACATGGCTATCTGGACTACACGTCTTCCCACCCTGCCCCCTGTAAAGACTCCATCCCCTACTCCCAATTCCTCCGCCTACGCCGCATCTGTTCCCAGGATGAGACATTTCATACCAGGGCATCGGAAATGTCCTCGTTCTTCAGGGAACGGGGATTCCCCTCCGCCACCATAGATGAGGCTCACACCAGGGTCACATCCATACCCCGTAACACTGCTCTCTCTCCCCATCCCTGCACACGCAACAAGGGCAGAGTCCCTCTGGTCCTCACCTTTCACCCCACCAGCCGGCAAATACAACACATAATCCTCCGCCATTTCCGCCACCTCCAACGTGACCCCACCACTCGCCACATCTTCCCATCTCCCCCCATGTCTGCCTTCCGCAAAGACTGCTCCCTCCGCAACTCCCTCGTCAATTCTTCCCTTCCCTCCCGCACCACCCCCTCCCCGGGCACTTTCCGTTGCAACCGCAAGAAATGCAACACCTGTCCCTTCACCTCCCCCCTCGACTCCATTCAAGGTCCCAAGCAGTCATTCCAGGTGCGACAAAGGTTCACCTGTATCTCCTCCAACCTCATCTACTGCATCCGCTGCTCTAGATGTCAGCTGATTTACATCGGTGAGACCAAGCGTAGGTTGGGCGATCGTTTCACCGAACACCTCCGCTCAGTCCGCAATAACCTACCTGACCTCCCGGTGGCTCAGCACTTCAACTCCCCCTCCTATTCCCAACCCGACCTCTCTGTCCTGGGTCTCCTCCATTGCCAGAGTGAGCAACAGCGGAAATTGGAGGAACAGCACCTCATATTCCGTCTGGGGACCTTGCGTCCTTATGGCATTAACATTGAATTCTCCCAATTTGGCTAGCCCTTGCTGTCTCCTCCCCTTCCTTATCCCTCTAGCTGTCTCCTCCCACCCTCCCATCCGCCCGCCCTCGGGCTCCTCCTCCTCCTCCCCTTTTCCTTCTTTCTTCCCCGCCCCCCACCCCCCATCAGTCTGAAGAAGGGTTTCGGCCCGAAACGTCGCCTATTTCCTTCCCTCCATAGATGCTGCTGCACCCGCTGAGTTTCCCCAGCAATTTTGTGTACCATCTTTAGCTTATGTTTGTTTTTGGGGGCTAGTCCCCTTCAGTTTTCTCTTTAGCATATAAAAAACATGCTCAATTGGGTTCAGATTGGGTGATTGACTTGGCCACTCAAGAATTGACAATTTTTAGCTTTGGAAAAACTCCTTTATTGCTTGAGTAGTATGCTTGGGATCATTGTCGTGCTGTAGAATGAACCGCCGGCCAATGAGTTTTGAGGCATTTGTTTGCACTTGAGCAGATAGGATGTGTCTATACACTTCAGAATTCACCATCAGCAGTTGTATCATCAATGAAGATAAGTGAGCCAGTACCTTCAGCAGCCATACATGCCCAGGCCATAACACCCCACCACCATGTTTCACAGATGAGTTGGTATGCTTTGGACCTTGGGCAGTTCCTTCTCTCCTCCATACTTTGCTCTTGCCATCACACTGATATGTTAATCTTCGTCTCATCAGTCCACAAGACCTTTTTTCACTTGGCAAATTGTAACCTGGACATCCTATTTTTGCGGCTAACCAGTGGTTTGCATCTTGCAGTGTAGCCTCTGTATTTTTGTTCATTTAGTCTTCTGCGAGGTGGTCATTGACAAATCCACATCTGACTCCTGAAGAGTGTTTCTGATCTGTCAGAACAGGTGTTTGGGGATTTTTCTTTATTATAGAGAGAATTCTTCTGTCATCAGCTGTGGAGGTCTTTGTTGGCCTGCCAATCCCTTTGCGATTAGTAAGCTAATTGGTGCTCTCTTTCTTCTTAATGATGTTCCAAACAGTTGATTTTGGTAAGCCTAAGGTTTGGCTGATGTCTCTAACAGTTTTATTCTTGTTTTTCAGTTTCATAATGGCTTCTTTGACTTTCATTGGCAAAACTTTGGTTCTCATGTTGATAAACAGCAATAAAATTTTCCAAAGGTGATGGAAAGACTGGAGGAAAGATTAGGTGCTGAGAGCTCTCTTATACCTTCATTAAGGAGGCAATTATTACGCACCTGAGCAATTATAAACACCTGTGAAGCCATGTGTCCCAAACATGGTGCCCTGATATGGGGAGGGACTATGTATAAACACAGCTATAATTTCTACTTGGTGAAATAAAAATGGCCTTTATTAAAATCTGACAATGTGCACTTGAACCACGTGATTTTTTTTTTTTTCATTACAAATCAAATTGTGGAGTACAGAGGCAAATGAATTAATGATGGGTCTTTGTCCCAAACATTATGGAGGGCACTGTATATAGGTCTTGTTTCCCTAGCTAAGGAAGGGTGGAATTACAGTAGCAGGAATGCAACAAAGGTTCACCAAATTGGTTCAACCTGATTGCAGATTCATAAATGTTCAGTGAGAATCTTTTCTTCTTGTCAGTGTGTGTAACCAAAGGGCATATTTATAGTACTAGGTTGGAGATTTATCAGGAAATTTGACCCAAAAGTAGTTGAAAGGAAGGCTGAGCAGGTTGTGGAGGTGAGTACTCTCGCAGCACTTAAGCATTTAGATGATTAATGGAATTACCATTGCATTTAAGGCTCTGTGCTACATGATGGAAAATTAGATTAAGAAATTGATGGCTGACATAGACATGGTTGTTTGAAAAACCTGTGATTTACTTACCTTGCCCGAATAGCTGTGAGCACCAAATCGCAACTGATCTCTGAAGAAGGGTCTCGACCCGAAATGTCACCTGTTTCTTCGCTCCATAGATGCTGCCTCACTCGCCGAGTTTCTCCACATTTTTGTCTACCTTCTGCATTTGAGAAAATGCTTTATCCATGCATTTCTTCTTTCCATCCCTCAGGATAAATTTTTGATATTAGTTTGAACCTGTTCTTTGAGCATTTTGTACAGAGAACGAAGAAAGCTTAAATCTACCTCCACTTCCATTATTCAGAGAAAAACAATCTTTGCTCTCTCTGTCTAATCCTGCATCTGAAATTTCTCATCCAAGGAGCCAATGGTTCTTGCAATGGCCGCGGGACTTTGCGAGTGCACGCCGGGGGCTCTAACATCAAGAACCCGGTGTGCGACCTTGCATCACCCGGCGTGGCTTTAATTGGCGCGGGACAATTCGCCATCGCCCGCCAGGGGCTTTGACTTTGACTCTGACATCGGGGGGGAGAGTGCAGTGGAGAGATAATTTTTTTTGGCCTTCCATCACAGCAATGTGATGGATGTTTATGTAAATTATGTGTCTTGGGACTATTTGTTTGTAATGTATGGCTGCAGAAACGACATTTCGTTTGGACCTCAAGGGGTCCAAATGACAATAAATTGAATTGAATTGAATTGAATTGAATTAAATTGAATATTGGCTTGCACTGTTGCATTATTTTGAAAACCAAGATTATTTTTATGGGTTATTAAATAAATGCAAGTTGTTATTGCTCTTAGCACAATATATTTTTACAGTAGAGACACAAGAATACAGATACTGGAATCTTGATTTTAAATAAACAGACTACTGCCATCCCATGCAGAGATGTCTAGCCTTGGCCTCCTCCAACGACAGAGTGAGGCAACACACAAGCTGGACGAACAATCTCGTATTCCACTAGGGTAGCCTACAAACCAACAGGTCATTCAACTAATTATTTTCTTCTCATCCATCCATTTATCACTCGCCCCTCCCTACTTTGCCCTTGCTTCTACATTTTGTCGTCTTTCCCCCCCCCACCTCCTGTTATCAGTTTCCACCCTTTCGTTTTCTCCATTTCAATCAGGCCAACCTCAAGAATGTGCTACAGATACAGCATGGTATCTTCAGCCCACTGAATCCATGGTGACCATTGATCACCTGTTCATACTAGCTCTGTTATCCCACTTACTCATCCACTGCATACATGCTAGGGGCAGCTTACAAAGGCTAATTAGCTTACAATCCTGCAAATCTTTGAGTTATGGGAGGAAATCGGAGGAAACCTGTGTGGTCGCGGAGAACATTCAAACTCCACTCAGACAGCACCGGATTGTACCCGGGTCTCTGGTGCTGTGAAGTAGCAGTGCCACTGTGCTGCCTATTAAGGATGCCAAGAGGGAATTCCAAAATAAGCTAGAGTCCTGAGGCAACGACATGGACGCCTGTCAATTGTGGCAAGACTTGTTTGCTATAATGGGCTGCAACATGATGTTGGGCAGTATCACTGGCAAGAATATGTCCTCTCCCAAGGAGCTCAATCCTCGTTTTGAACAGAAGGTCAGTGGAAGAACGTCACCTGGTAACTGCAACTGGTCCTGTCCGGGGGGAGACCCTGGCTGCGCCCTCAGGACCTGCATGGATCAGCTGGCATAGGTATTCGCAGTTATCTTTAACCCCTCCCTATTCCATTCTGAGGTCTGCACCTGCTTTAAGAAGATGATTGTCATGCCGGTGCCAAAGAAAAGTAATTTAGTGTACCTTAATGATTACTGCACAGTGGCTTGGACATCTGCCATCATCAAATGCTTTGTGAGACTGATGGCATATATTAACTTCAGCCTCCTAAACAGCCTTCATCGACTACATTTTGCCTACCATCACAATAGGTCCACTACAGTTGCCATCTCCCTTGCTCTACACTCAACACTAGAAAACCTTTATAACAAGGGTAACCACATCAGACTCGTGTTTATGAACTATAGCTCTGCCTTCAACACCATAATCTCATCCAAATACATCTCCAAACTCCTGGTCCTAGGATTCTGCATCCCCTCTTACACTAGATTCTATTTGATCCATAGCCCACAATCAGTGATCATAATCCCAGGGATTAAGGACGGGTAAATGAATGAGATTTCAGTGTTCGTGTACTTTGAGGATAGCAAACATAACTCTATAATTTTGCACTAGTTATGGAATGGGGTAAGAAAATTAAGGTTCAGAATTGGGGACTGGCAGACATCAATATCTTTCGATAGGACCCTGACAAATATTGATAAATTTGCATTTGAGATTTGGGAGTCTTAAAGATTAATTTCTGACAGTTTAGATCCTTGATATTCTTGTAATGGTGGTTAAGGACGCCAAGTCACGGTAGTCAGATGTCAAGGGATATCAAATGTTGACAAAGGTGTGAAGAAACAAGTCTATGGTAGATGAAAATGGGAAGGGTCTCGACCCGAAACGTCATCTCCTTTTCTCCATAGATGCTGCCTCACCCGCTGAGTTTCTACAGCATATTTTGTCTGGTTACTAGGGAGTATGTTTGAACAAAGACGTTTTTGGTGTACAAATCCAAAGATCCCTGGAATGGATGTATTTGCATTAAAGATGCAGAGGAGACTTGCCATGATAGACTAAAAATGCTGGAGAAACACGGTGTCTGAAGAAGGATCTTGACCAGAAACGTCACCCATTCCATCACTCCAGAGATGCTGCCTGTCCCGCTGAATTACTCCAGCATTTGTGTCTATCTTCGGTTCCCTTCTACAGACGTTGGACATCTTACTACAAGATATTGTGCGATAGTATGTTTTGGTTGTGAAGAGAGACTGGATAGACAAGCTTTATTTACCTTGGAACAGAGAAGGCTGAAGGATAATCTGATACAGATGTACAAAGTTGAGGGCATAGAGGAGTTGGTAAGAAACTTTTCACCAGAATAGAGGTGCCTATTACCAGTGAGCATGGTTGAAATTTACAAGCAAAGGGGTGCAAGCAAAGAGAAATTCTATATATTTTTTACTCGGAAGATGATTGGAGTTTGGAATCCACGGCTTGAGAGGGGGGGGAGAGACATCAGGACATTTCTGGAGACAGTTGATCTTTTTGATGCTTATTATCGGTTTTCACATTTGAAAGTCATGTATTAAAGAATTAATGGAGAAGGAAGAAATTAGTCCCATGATGCTAATTTGAGCTAATTGGTACATTAATCCTATTAGTCTTGTGTCCCTTTTCTTTCCCTCGGAAGCAAAAACAAATTATATCATTATAAACAGCTTTGATTCAATTCAAGATGATAAATCAGAATAAATTATACATCCCAGGAAATAGTGCTTTGTAATGATGGATACTAATTGGAAGGGAAATGGTAGAATATTGAAATGACTCTGTATGAATTCAGTTTTTAAATACATAGTTCAGTCAAGAGTTGCTAGGTTGATTCCCCAGCAAAAGGTTATGGTTTTGATAGAAGGTGAATGGAACTCTACTTTTCAACTATTTAAATATTGTTAAGAAAGTAAATTAGGAACTGACTTCTTATAAATTGGTTGAAAAATACAAACTGAAGTAGAAACTAGACCGAGGGAAATTTATGACTGACCTCTGAGGGTCTTACTTGGAATGGAATTATGAATTAATGGGATGGAATTCTAGAATTGTTGGAAGCTGGAATGTACAATTTACAAGGGGATCCAGCAGATGAGTCGATACAAAATGGTTGCTTTCATATGTATTGCGATTATACTTGAGCCAGATAATAAATGAAGTTTCTGTTGGTGTTAAGTGTTTTTTGCTATCTTTACTAGTACAAAGATGATGTATGGTTATAAATGTTGATTGTTTGGATGAACATTATAATTTGATCGCTCTCACGAGATAAATTATTTTATTGTAGTCGTGTGATGTTCATGTAAAGTCAAGTCACTTTTATTTCTATAGCACATTTAAAAAACAACTCTCGTTGACCAAAGTGCTTTACATTGGTTGAGGTACAACAGCGGTTCATAGATTAAGTACATACATAATTTAATACATATAGCCCTCCCTCAGAGGACGTCAAGAAACGTCAAGAGAGTAAAGATGAGTTTTAAGTCTCAAATTAAAAGAGTCGATGAAGGGGGCAGTTCTAATGGGAAGAGGGATGCTGTTCCACAGTCTAGGAGCTGCAACCGCAAAGGCGCGGTCGCCCCTGAGCTTATGCCTAGACAGTGGGATGTTCATGTAACCCCAAGTCGGCCGATCTGAGGGACCTGGAGGTGGTGTGGTGGGTAAGCAGACTTTTGATGTAGGTGGGGGCAATCTCGGTAAGGGCTTTGTAAACATAAAGAAGAATTTTGAAATTTATTCGGAACCGCACAGGGAGCAAGTGGAGAGAGGCCAGAATCAGGGTGATGTGGTCCCTTTTTTGGGTGCCCATCAGGAGTCTCGCTGTGGCGTTTTGGACCAGTTGCAGGCAGGACAGGGAAGAGGAAGTACTGACACTTTTGAGAAATATAAAAGTGGATAAGTCTCCAGTTCCGGACAGGATATTCCCTAGGACATTGAGGGAAGTTAGTGTAGAAATAGCAGGGGCTATGACAGAAATATTTCAAATGTCATTAGAAACGGGAATAGTACCGGAGGATTGGCGTACTGCGCATGTTGTTCCATTGTTTAAAAAGGGGTCTAAGAGTAAACCTAGCAATTATAGACCTATTAGTTTGACGTCAGTGGTGGGCAACTTAATGATACTTAGAGATAATATATATATAAGCATCTGGATAAACAGGGTCTGATTAGGAACAGTCAACGTGGATTTGTGCCTGGAAGGTCATGTTTGACTAATCTTCTTGAATTTTTTGAAGAGGTTACTCGAGAAATTGATGAGGGTAAAGCAGTGGATGTTGTATATATGGACTTCAGTAAGGCCTTTGACAAGGTTCCTCATGGAAGGTTGGTTAAGAAGGTTCAATGGTTGGGTATTAATGGTGGAGTAGCAAGATGGATTCAACAGTGGCTGAATGGGAGATGCCAGAGAGTAATGGTGGATGGTTGTTTGTCAGGTTGGAGGCCAGTGACTAGTGGGGTGCCACAGGGATCTGTGTTGGGTCCACTGTTGTTTGTCATGTACATCAATGATCTGGATGATGGTGTGGTAAATTGGATTAGTAAGTATGCAGATGAGACTAAGATAGGTGGGGTTGTGGATAATGAAGTAGATTTTCAAAGTCTACAGAGAGATTTATGCCAGTTGGAAGAGTGGGCTGAAAGATGGCAGATGGAGTTTAATGCTGATAAGTGTGAGGTGCTACATCTCGGCAGGACAAATCAAAATAGGACGTACATGGTAAATGGTAGGGAATTGAAGAATGCAGGTGAACAGAGGGATCTGGGAATAACTATGCACAGTTCCCTGAAAGTAGAATCTCATGTAGATAGGGTGGTAAAGAAAGCTTTTGGTGTGCTGGCCGTTATAAATCAGAGCATTGAGTATAGAAGTTGGGATGTAATGTTAAAATTGTACAAGGCATTGGTGAGGCCAATTCTGGAGTATGGTGTACAATTGGTATGGTCGCCTAATTATAGGAAGGATGTCAACAAAATAGAGAGAGTACAGAGGAGATTTACTAGAATGTTGCCTGGGTTTCAGCAACTAAGTTACAGAGAAAGGTTGAACAAGTTAGGGCTTTATTCTTTGGAGCGCAGAAGGTTAAGGGGGGACTTGATAGAGGTCTTTAAAATGATGAGAGGGATAGACAGAGTTGACGTGGATAAGCTTTTCCCACTGAGTATGGAAGATTCAAACAAGGGGACATGACTTGAGAATTAAGGGACTGAAGTTTAGGGGTAACATGAGGGGGAACTTCTTTACTCAGAGAGTGGTGGCTGTGTGGAATGAGCTTCCAGTGAAGGTGGTGGAGGCAGGTTCGTTTTTATCATTTAAGAATAAATTGGATAGTTATATGGACGGGAAAGGAATGGAGGGTTATGGTCTGAGCGCAGGTAAATGGGACTAGGGGAGAATACGTGTTCGGCACGGACTAGAAGGGTCGAGGTGGCCTGTTTCCGTGCTGTAATTGTTATATGGTTATATGGTTATGGGCTGATGCCAGTGTAAAGGGAGTTGCAGTAATCGAGGCGGGAGAAGATAAATCTGTGGATGATCTTTTCGAGGTCATCAAACTGGAGGAATTGTTTTGTTGTCCGAAGCTGGAAGAAGCTAACTTTTACTACGGCATTGACTTGTTTGTCAAATTTCAATGCTGAGTGTTTACTTGCTTGTAGTGTTATTTTATCTCTGTGTAATATTAATCAGATTTTGCTTTGATGTTAGTTGGATAATGTGAACCATTCATAATGTAAATTTGGGGTTGAAAAATGTTTAATCATTCTTTATTTTTTGTTTATAGGCTAAACCAATCTATGGGGGTTGGCTTTGTTTGGCACCTGAAGGCACAGATTTTGAAAATCCAATGCAGAGATCAAGGGTAAGATTCCAAGTTTGACAAAATTTCAAAACACAGATTAAAAAGATAATTAAAAAAAAAAAACTGCAGATGCTGGAAATCTGAAATAAAAGCTGAAAAAATAGAATCGGTGGAAATAGAACATTGATGTTTTGGGTCTGACTCTTTGAAATGTTATCTCTGTGTGCAACTTAAATATTGGTACTGGTCTTGTTTTGTTTTTACACTATTCTAGTCTTATCTAACAGTAATAGAAATATCTGTGCAAAATAGTACAAGTTAACTTGGCATCCTCCATAGGCCATGATAGTATCCCAGCTCTGGCGATGTAAACTTGCACTTCACAATCTGACAATGTGGGCAAAGGGTATACCTAATCAAAATGGACCAATATTTGCCTTAACATGCTTTATTGGCAATCGTTATGTCAATGAGCACTTAATGATCCATAAAGTATTTCTTGACGTTCTGCTTAAATTCTACAAGAACCTCTCTGTTCAAAACCTCAATACAAAATTGTCACAAACATTGAAACACAATTTAAATTTTTTTTAAAGCTGGTATCAACAATTTGGTGACAAAAAGTCAGCAGCCTATATATACTAGTGACACAGAGCACTGGTTAAACTGAAATCAATGGGATTTTTTTTTGGTGGGGGGGGGGGGGGCAGGTGAGGAAGAAGTGAAATATTCTCATGCCTTGGGTGAAAATGTTATACAGGAAGATGTTCGTGATCGTTGGAGACCAATTATCTTAGTGCTTGGCATTGCAGTGGTTCCTTGAAATAACGTTTGAGACCAACCGCCCGTGTTTCATTCATAATATTCCCTTCATCACAAGATTAGTAGGAATGTTTCTGATTCAGAAATTGATGCTTTTGGAAGCTGTTGCTGCCTTCATAATTTAAAAGAAACTTTGAAATTATAGGATGGTTGCTCTATCCTCAGTTGTTTTGAATTTATCGCAATCTATAATTAAGAGCAGTGTGCCTAGGCATTTAGAACATAGAACAGTACGGCACAGGAACAAGCCTTTCAGTCCGCAACGTCGGTGCCTAACATGAAGACAAGATAGCTCTTATCTGCCGGCACAATCCATATCCATCTGCTTATTCAAAAGCCTCTTAAGTACTCCTATCGTATATTCTCCCACCACTGTTTCTGGCAGCATGTTCCAAGCATCCACCACCCTCTGTTTTAATTTAAAAATCACTTACACATCTCGCTTAAACTTTGCCCCTCTCACCATACAGCATTGTCCTCTATTATGTGATTTTCCATCCTGGGGGAAAAAAAGATTCTGACTGTCTACATTATCTATGCCTTTCATAAATATATTCTAATCGATCTCCCCTCGGCCCCAAGTGTACCAGAGAAACAATTCAAGTCTGCCCAGCTTTGCCCTGTAGCTAATACCCTCTATTCTAATCTGATAAACCTCCTCTGCATCCTTTCCAAATCCTCCTGTATTAGGGTGACCAGAAAGAATGTAATACTCCAAATGTGGCCCAACCAATGTTCTATTAAAGCAGCATCATCACTTCCTGACTCTTGTATTCAATGCCTCTATCTGGGGATCAGAGGGTATGGAGAGAAGGCAGGTACGGGATACTGAGTTGGATGATCAGCCATGATCATATTGAATGGCGGTGCAGGCTCGAAGGGCCGAATGACCTACTCCTGCACCTAATTTCTATGTTTCTATCAATGAAGGCAGGCATACCATTATCACTTACAGCCTTTACCACTCTATCTATTTGTGTTGCCATATTCAGGGAGTTCTGGACTTGGAGCCTTTGATCGCTATGTGCATCAATGTTGGTAAGGGTATTGCCAGTAATTGTATATTTTCCCCTTGAATTCCGCCCCCCAAAGTAATACACATCACACTTGCTTAGATTAAACTCTAATATTTGTCATTTCTTTAGCTGATCTATATCCTGTTGTATATGTTGCCAGCCTTCTTCCGGCAATCTTGGATTCCTCTGCCAATTTACTACCAACCCATTTACATTTATGTCCAAATCATTTGTATATATCTATATCTATCGGACAGTGGGTCATAACATACATCCCTGTGGAACTCTATTGATTGCAGACCTCCAGCCTGAATATCGTCCTTCCACCACAACATTTCTGTCTCTGTTTAGTTTGGAGATGCAGCATAGAAAAAGTCTCTTCGGCCCATCTGTTCACACTGGTCTGGTACCCCCACTTTCTCGTTCACATCCTACATACATTAGGGACAATTTACAGAGGCCATTAACCTACAAACCCGCATGTCGTTGGGATGTGGGTGGAAACCAAAAGATCCGGAGCAATCCCAAGTGGTCACGGAGAACGTCCAAACTACATAGACAGCACATGAGGTCAGCATCGAACCTGGGGTTTCTGACACTGCGGCAACAGTGCTAATAACTGCGCCACTGTGCTGTTATTCTGTCAGTTATAAATCCATGCAACCAAGTCACTATGAATCCCTTGCATCTTAACCTTTTGCATCAAGCTATCCTGGGGGATTTTATCAGATGCCTCTCTAAAATCCATGTAGACTTCGTACCTCCACAAAAAAAAGACATGAGCTGCCGCATACAAAGCCATGCTGACTGTTCCTAATTAACCCATTCTCCTCCAATGGGAGTAAATTCTGTCCTCTGCACGTCCCTACCACTGAAGTGAGGTAATGTCCTTGGTGAATACAGATGTGAGTCAGCTCTTGAAACTTGTAGAGACAGGCCTCAAACTACACCAGGGAACGCTGCCCAGGGAGTTTGCTATTACCTAATTTTATGCCTGGTGATCATCAATTGTCCATTTTCTTACGGAATTATTTTGTAAGAGAACTCCGTGCTAAATTATTTTATCAACTATCAAGAGTTGCACATAAATCAGATTAAACTGTTGATTAGTTGCCATTTTAAAAACTAATTGGCATATTTGGTGGTTTTGTATACATTGATTGCAGTTCTGTAGTTCCCTTTTTAGATTTGAATGTACTATTTCTAGATTGCTAATCCACTATTGGCAGTATTCTGGAAATCGCCAATGAAAAATGTTGGCTGAAAATTAATCCACAAAGACCTTTTTGAGCATTGTTACATAACTGCAAAATGTTCACAAATATGTGTCATTGCTCAACTGTACAGTCATGATTTACTGATTGTGAGATTGTATATTAACTTTAGGGATAGTAGCCACCCTGTGCCATTTATTAAATTCCTTGTAATACATTTGAATATTTTAGATTTTTTTTTATTTGTCCTATATCTTCCCTGCCCTAACTACAGGGGTTGGGTTGTGTGATTTACAGTTGCAAACAGAAAATGCCTGTTCAGAAACTAAGAAAAATCTTGATGGGTTTTCCCTCTCATTTGAGCCGAGAGAAGTATGCATTGTGTTAATTAGGAGCTTTACCTAGAACTCTTCTAGAGGTCGGTAGCTCAACATTTTAACCTTTATGACATTGACATGGGAAATCTACCTATTTTTATGCACAGCAATTTTATCGCTCAGTGTTTTGATAATCCAATCTGTTATCACTTTTTGTAAGTAAATTAAAATCTTTTTAACGTTATTTATAAAGGATTTGCTTTAGCAACTTTGCTTTACTTTCCACTCAGTGGAATACACTAGTACCCCACAGTGACATTTTTGAGAACCTGGCACAAACCTCTGCTCTTCCTGCGACTGTGAATGTAACCTGGTGCTCTCCTTGCAGTGAATCGCTCAATGTGAAGAGGCTGCTTGTGAGGCTCCTGTTGCATGGGCTATGCCAAGCAGTGCTGGAGAAACTCAGCGGGTGCAGCAGCATCTATGGAGCGAAGGAAATAGGCAACGTTTCGAGCCAAAACCCTTCAGTCTGAAGAAGTGTTTCGGCCCGAAACGTTGCCTATTTCCTTCACTCCATCTACCAAGAATAGATTGAGGACTGAGATGAGGAAAATCTTTTTCACCCATAGAGTTGTGAATCTGTGGAATTCTCTGCCACAGAAGGCAGTGGAGGCCAATTCACTGGATATTTTCAAGAGTTAGCTCTTGGGGCTAAAGGAATCAATGGATATGGGGGAAAAAGCAGGATCAGCCATGGTCATATTGAATGGCGGTTCTGGTACAAATGGCTGAGTGGCCTACTCCTGCACCTATGTTTCTATTTTAAGTTATAGCTTTCTCCTGTTCTCAGTTGATTAATGCTATTTTGCTCCATATATTGAAAAAAAATCAAAATATTTGGTAAACTTGAATATGGAATCTTTCCCTGCAAAAATTACAGTTAGCCAGATGCAAATCTTGGTTTTGCTGTTCTGTTTGAATTGCATTTTGATTATTTTGAACTTTGTAAATTGGTGACTAGTATTTGATTATCAACTACAAAGTGGAGCCTTCAGTGTGGACTTCTGTACCAAAGGATTTTGAGGCAAGGGCAAAGATGCAGCATTCTATTTAAAGAAAACATTTTAGAATTTAAAAAGTACATTCATGGTTCAGTGAGTTTCTCTGGTGGTGTTACTGAACTGTTGACATCGTCATTTAAAAAAAAGATTTGCTTTAAACTATAATTCATTGCATACATTTAAGTAAAAGTATTTTGAGATTGTGTTTAATTAGTTTTTTATAATTAAAATAATAATAATTAAGTATATAAAATTTAAGATAGGCATGCTGTAACTGCAGCATTTGGGAGCTTCAGTGGACTTTTGTACCATGGTGTGCACTTAAGTTTGCCAAACATGTTGCATGGAACACCAAGTTCCATGGTGACAACATCAGCAGTATGTGTCTTAGTTTTTAGGAATTTTGACTGAGTTGATAAACTGCAATCTGAGATTCGGATACTCCATTTGTTAGGGAAGGGGATATTACTTGGAAGATTTGCTCTCGGAAACAACCATACCCTTTTTAAAATAAGTGCTGCTGAAATGGTTAGAGAGTTTAAAGCCGGGCATTATGAGAGGTCACTTATGAAGACCTGTGCAGCAGTTTTGGATCAGCCCCAGCCATCATTCATCCGACAGGTATGAAATGCTTTAGGGAGGAACTTCAGATGATGGTTTAAACCAAACATAGAAACATAGAAATTAGGTGCAGGAGTAGGCCATTCGGCCCTTCGAGCCTGCACCGCCATTCAATATGATCATGGCTGATCATCCAACTCAGTATCCCGTACCTGCCTTCTCTCCATACCCTCTGATTCCTTTAGCCACAAGGGCCACATGTAACTCCCTCTTAAATATAGCCAATGAACTGGCCTCAACTACCCTCTGTGACAGAGAGTTCCAGAGATTCACCACTCTGTGTGAAAAAAGTTTTTCTCATCTCGGTTTTAAAGGATTTCCCCCTTATCCTTAAGCTGTGACTCCTTGTCCTGGACTTCCCCAACATCGGGAGCAATCTTCCTGCATCTAGCCTGTCCAACCCCTTAAGAATTTTGTAAGTTTCTATAAGATCCCCTCTCAATCTCCTAAATTCTAGAGAGTATAAACCAAGTCTATCCAGTCTTTCTTCATAAGACAGTCCTGACATCCCAGGTCTGGTGAACTTTCTCTGCACTCCCTCTATGGCAATAATGTCTTTCCTCAGATTTGGAGACCAAAACTGTACGCAATACTCCAGGTGTGGTCTCACCAAGACCCTGTACAACTGCAGTAGAGCCTCCCTGCTCCTATACTCAAATCCTTTTGCTATGAAAGCTAACATACCATTTGCTTTCTTCACTGCCTGCTGCACCTGCATGCCTACTTTCAATGTTTTCAAAAAGACTGATGGGTGGGCGGGGGAGAAGGAAGGAAAAGGGGAGGAGGAGGAGGAGCCCGAGGGCGGGCGGATGGGAGGGTGGGAGGAGACAGCTAGAGAGTTAAGGAAGGGGAGGAGACAGCAAGGGCTAGCAAAATTGGGAGAATTCAATGTTAATGCCATCCGGACGCAAGGTCCCCAGACGGAATATGAGGTGCTGTTCCTCCAATTTCCGCTGTTGCTCACTCTGGCAATGGAGGAGACCCAGGACAGAGAGGTCGGATTGGGAATGGGAGGGGGAGTTGAAGTGCTGAGCCACCGGGAGTTCAGGTAGGTTATTGTGGACTGAGCGGAGGTGTTCGGCGAAACGATCGCCCAACCTCCGCTTAGTCTCCCCGATGTAAATCAGCTGACATCTAGAGCAGCGGATGCAGTAGATGAGGTTGGAGGAGATACAGGTGAACCTTTGTCGCACCTGGAACGACTGCTTGGGTCCTTGAATGGAGTCGAGGGGGGAGGTGAAGGGACAGGTGTTGCATTTCTTGCGGTTGCAACGGAAAGTGCCCCGGGAGGGGGTGGTGCGGGAGGGAAGGGAAGAATTGACTAGGGAGTTGCGGAGGGAGCGGTCTTTGCAGAAGGCAGACATGGGGGGAGAGAGATGGGAAGATGTGGCGAGTGGTGGGGTCACTGGGAACTTATCTTTTGAATGAAAGATGGGAAAGGTGTCCAAATGTATCGGATAACGGGCTGTAGATAAGGATTTAAAGCTAAACCGTACAGGGAGGATTTGGAGAAGGCAAATGTTAGAATGTAGGAAATGTACAGGGTGTTAAAATGGGTAACAATAATCAGTTATCAAGAAGTGGCAGAGCAAACACAAATGTACTTCAATGGCACATTTCATTTCTGAGAGCAAACTTTATTCTGTATCTAAATTTTTAGGTAGTAATTTGTCAATTGTGGAAGGGCAAATTTCTGTTACCTGAACAGCCATAACAGCCTCGCCTGAGGTAGTGAAGCAGGGCACTATAAATCAGGAAATTGGAGGCACACATGGAAGGGAATTTTTTGCGACATTTAACCCAGACAATTAAATTAAGATTGGAAGATGTTTTGTTCAATTCATAAACCTAGGTCTTAGCTTGACTGGGTCAAAGCAAATACCAAGAAATGAGGCATGCGCTTGCTGTGGTAGATTAGAAACTATATTGACCCAAGACAATAGACAAACTGTAGTTCAGGTATAAAGAATACACGACGACCATAAATATGTAGAATTGTAGTTACGTAACATGGGCACAGTGGCCCACAAAGTCTGTTGATCATCAGCACTCACTTAAACTAATATCACTTCTCTCTTCATTCCCAACGACTCTCCCCAGATTTTGCCAGCACCTACACACTTGGGGCAATTTGCAGTGACCAATTAATATACCTACTCATTGTTTTGGGGATATGAGAGAAAACCAGAGTACTTGGAGGAAACCCATGTGGTCACAGAGAATGAACAAATTCTGCACAAATAGGTCAGAATTCAACCCTGCTGACTGGAGCTCTGTCGATAACTATACTAGCTGTGGCACTGCGGCATTATCTCTTTAACGCACTAAATATCAAAATAGAAAAACATTAAGATAGTTTTGGTTTGGAAAAAGGGAAACAGCAAGCCTGAGAATAAGGCACATTTCAGTGTTTGGCATAAGGGAAAGTGAAATGTGATAGTCACCTCGCACGAAGCCAACAAAAGACTGTAAAAGCTCCTAAAAAAAAAAAGCTAAAAAGGCAAAGATGAATATAAACTCCCGTGACTCCTGTATAAGTGACGCAAGAGAAATTATATTGGGAAATAAGGAAATGGCAGGTAAATGAAACATAGAAGAAAAACATTCCTTAAAGGGTTTGGAAACCTTTCTCTAGGGAAGATTATGCACTGAAAGTAACCAGCATGAGTGCATTGTGGTGAAATTTATTGGAGCTAAAAGCCATAAAAATCATCAAGCCCCAATGATCTGGTATACCAAGATTTTGAAACTGCTAACACGTACGTAGTTGCATTTTTGCATCTTCCAGAATTCTGTATATTCTAGAATAATTCACTAATTATAGCGGAAAAAAAGAAATAAAAGACAGACCGGTTTGGCTGAAGTGAGTAGTTGAGAAGATATGAAATATTATGGAAATAGTAACCGGGCAGTAAGGGTAAAATTGTTTAGGGAGAGACAATGTGGATTTGAGAAAAGGAGATTATATTTGACAAAATGTAGTTGAGGTTGTATCTAGCATGGCAATGTGGAATGTGAAGATTTGGTGTATTTAGACATTAAGAGAGCATTTAAGGTAACCATTTCAGTACTTGGGGGCAATATAACAGTATGAATTGAAGATTGGTTAACAGACAAAAATTGAGTGGAATAATCTGAATTGCGAAGCTGTACCTAGTGGGGTACTGTAGTGATGATTAGTGTTTGGTCCCAGCTGTTCAATCTTTATCAACTATTTGTTGAAGACAAGTGTAATATGTCCTAGTTTTCTGCTTGCACAAAGCTAGGTGAAAGTGTGGCTTATGAGAAGTTGTGTGATGGTTTATTGACAGGCTAATTGAACAGGTAAGGGAGTGGCTGATGGAACTGATGTAGAAGAGTAGCAAGACGGAGTAGTCTGGAATAGCGACAAATCTGGGTGTTCAGAGGGACCGTGTGACTTTGTACTTGATTCACAACCATTACATAGAAATATAGAAAATAGATGCCGGAGGAGTCCATTCGGCCCTTCTAGCCAGCACCACCATTCATTGTGATCATGGCCGATCATCCACAATCAGTAACCCATGCCTGCCTTTCCCCCATATCCCTTGATTCCGCTAGCCCCAAGAGCTCTATCTTAAGGGCCTGTCCCACTTGGGCGTCATTTGCACGCCATTTACGAGACAACATTTACGCGTCATGACACGCGTGGCGTAGGCAGTTGCGCGTGGTGCCCCAGGATTTTGGGATTCACAAAATCTTTGCACGTCACCTGCGTGACGCGCAAATGACACCCAAGTGAGATAGGCCCTTAACTCTTTTAAATTCATCCAGTGAATTGACCTCCACTGGCTTCTGTGGCAGAGAATTCCACAGGTTCACAACTCTGGGTGAAAATGTTATTTTTCCTCATCTCAGTTTTAAATGGCCCCTTTATTCTTAGACTGTGGCCCCTGGTTCTGGATTCCCCCAACATTCTACTTTTGTTTCTCATTGACTTCCATATTCAACAGTTCTTACACTTTTTTAAGTTGCGGCTTCCTTTATTGCTGCAGCATTCATAGTGATGAAAATTCTCTGAAGAAAATCTTCAGGAAGAAGAACTTGTTGGGGGTATTGTGGGGTGGGTGACCTGGATTCTGGATGATTAACTCACGGAAATAAGTTGAAATTATTCTCATTAGCATATTAACACAATTATTACCAACATATGCACATGTTAATCCATGTACCTGTTATGGCTAAAACATTTTTTTTTTTAAATTAAGAACTTTCATGCTTTTATTACTCATGAATGATATTTTTCTCTTCTGTACTTGGGTTTGCACTGTTGGCAGAGGAGCATTACAAGGTGCAGAAAGATAATTGAAAAGTATTATGATGGAAGGGGAGAGGGACATTTAACTGTAAATGCTTTATTGCTTCTATATTTCACGTATTCAAAATATTTTATATTGAGTAATTTAAATGGGAATGTTGAATGTATTTGTTCAGATGCTCGATCTGTAATTGTTTTCTATTTTTCTGTCCCAATTTTTAGAAATGGCAACGCAGATTCTTTGTGCTGTATGAGCATGGCTGTCTTCGTTTTGCCTTGGATGAATCTGTAAGTAATGTGGATGGTGACATGGAGAATGTGATCAAGAAATATCCCACACAAACTGCTCAGTAGTGCTCCGTTTGGGTTTGTCTCCAAATGCTGAATTCCAGACCTCTTTATGACATTGTTCCAAGATTGGTTTAGGCAATTAATTTTGATACAAATTGATGGTTATATCTGGATGGAATTTGATCAAATGTGGCATCATGGAGCTCCAGTGATTGGTCTTGGGTTAGACTCTCCATTGGCTAATGCTGGTTTAAACTGAAGATAGACATAAAAAGCTGGAGTAACTCGGCGGGACAAGCAGCATCTCTGGAGAGAAGGAATGGGTGACGTTTCAGGTCAAGAACCTTCTTCAGACCAGTTAGGGAAATGGGTAACGAGAGATGAAAGCCTTGTTAGGTGCAGCAAAGCTACCTGTCCTGTTGAATATTTTAAGTGTTGTGAATCGTAATGATTAAATAAAAAAAATAAAAATGGTTCTCTGTGGATGTTTTCAGTTTATTATAGCTGAATAGAGTTTTGGTGTTTTGAAGTTTATTTTTGTTATAATTGGGAGTGTAATGAAGTTGGATTCTGTACCGTTAGCTACATTCAGTGGTTTTCCTTCGATTGTAATTTATAAATAAAATACGACAGTAATTCCATATATTCTTTTCATCTGCTCTGGGAATGTGCAAAGGAAATTTGTACAGGAAAATCTGGCCATTGTGTCTATAAGAATAGGAGCTTTGTGATAGGCTTTTGGCTTCCAAATCTGAAGGCAGCAGTTATGAAATAGAAGTGTAGTAAAGTGCAAATTTAATAATATTTTCTGTTCTGCTGTTAATGTTTCAATATCTTTAATCTTTTCTTTGGATAACTCGTGTGAGGGAAGATTGTTTATATTATGATCTGTTTCTATCGAATGTCTAAGTTTAATTTTTAGTTACTTTTTGTTCCCTTTGTTCAGTGATCCTGGGTTTATTGTTGATTTAAAAAAAGAAACGTCTAGTAGGAGCAGTCGGGGTCTATTTGGTCCTCCTTGAGCTTCTCCACCATGCAGTACAATCCTATTACGCTATAGTATGTTCCAACTCCCTGCACACAGGTACATTTCTATGTGAAAAGCCAATCTCCTTGGGTATTATTAGTGACATGACCACTGTCGTCGTGGCTATCCCTCGAGGTCGAGGATGATGGTCTACGTTCCGTTATTTTTATGGACTCTCAGGTAGCTTATGATTCCAATCCTGGCTTTGAAAGTTATTCAGCATTCAAGACAGATAATTCCAGATGGCAGATCGGGCTTTAGTTGGTGTTGCCTCTCTTTCCGTTTTCTTCTCTTTTCTTCTAATTCTGCGCATCTGTTGGCTTCAAAGGTCGCTGTCCCTTTTTGGATGATGGTTCGCCAGAGTTTCCTGACCTTAGCATTGGTTTCCCAATTGTCGATTTCACATTTCTTCATGCTGGCTTTTAAGGTGTCTTTGAATCTCTTCTTTTGTCCGCCTCTTTTACGTTTGCCTTCTTTAAGTTGGGAGTCGGCTTGCTTTGGTAGACACTCGTCTTCCATCCGAACAACATGACTGACCCATCTTAGTTGGTTCTTGATGACGAGATGTTTTTTGCTTCATTCAGCATGCTGATGTTGGTTCTTCTGTCTTCCCAGCTGCTTTGAAGACATAATTGATGGAACTTTTTTCAAGTGCGTTCAGATGGCATCGGTATGTTGTCCAGATTTTTAATGCATGCAGGAGAGTTGCCATCACCACTGCCTTGTAGGCTAACATTTTGGTGGCTGTTCGGATGTCACGATTTTGAAAGACTCGCGTTCGAAGAAATTCCAAAAGCTGTTCCAGCACACTTAAGACTATGTTGGATCTTGTCATCAAGGTCGACATTGGAGGAGAGGTGACTTCCAAGGTATGGAAAGTGATCCACATTTTCCAGGGATGTTTCACCAAGTTGAATTGATGGTTCTTTCCGATGTGTCTCAGTTGGTGAGAATTGGTAGATAATCTGAGTTTTCTTGGAGTTGATGGTAAGTCCAAGTTTTGTGTATGCTGTCTCCCCTCTCTGTGATAAATGTCACCTCCAAGAAGCTATATATTCTTTTGTTCCTGTATAAAAATACAAAATTTCTGGATGGGAATATTCAATACCATTTCTAAAACTCTCAAAATTCAATTGGAGTCAGATTCAAAATTAATGTCAGAGGGCTGCTCCAAGTTAACGATATTCCAAAGACGTTTCCTTGACAATGATTTAATAACTGCGAAAAAACTCATACTTAAATTCTGGAAAACGATAACAGTTCCCACAGCGAAGATGTGGATCACAGAAATGACTGAGACACTACATTTAGAAAAAATAAGGCTTGTTTTGGCTGACAAATCAGACCAATTTTCCAAAATATGGTCTTTCATTGAATTTCTTCAACAACAGAATGGTTGAACACAAATTCAAAACCGATGCTAGGGTCGGGTGAGCGGGTGTAGGGAAGGATGGTGGGACATATCTCCGCTTTTTTTCCTCTTTTTTCTCACTTCTTTGTTAGTTATGGGGTTTTTCCTTTCTTTTTTGTATCTTTCTTCTTCCTTTTCATTCTTTCCTTTTTACTTTTTTCCGATTCACTTATCAGTTTATAAAATGTTAAAACTGAAGCTGTACGAAAATTGTATAATTGTTATGTCGATTACTTTCTCCTTGTACAATTGCTTCTAATAATAAACATAAAAATAAAAAAAAGTTTTGTGTATGCACTGTTGAAGGCATTCAGGATCTGTTGCAGATGATTTTTTGAGAGCTGCAACACAGTTGTCGTCTGCGTATTGGAACTCGATTAGGGAGCTCATAGATGTCTGTGTTTTGGACTTGAGACTGGCAAGATTGAAAAGTTTGCCATCTGTTCTGTAGATGATTTTGATTCCTGGGGGTAGGTCGTCCTTGATGATGTGGATGGTTGTCGCAATGAAGATGGTGAATAGTGTTGGGGCAATCACGCATCCCTGTTTCACTCCTGATCTGACTTGAAACGGCTCACAGTTGCTGTTGCTGGCCATGATTGTGGCACGCATATCATCGTGGAGTAGTCTCAGGATTCAAATGTACTTTTCAGGGCATCCACAGGTGGATAGGACGTCCCTGAAGAGTTCCCTTGATACCGAGTCGAAGGCCTTCGTGAGGTCGATGAATGCCATGTACAAAAGTTGAAGTTGTTCACAACATTTTTCTTGAAGTTGACGCATTGTAAAGATCATGTCAGCTGTTTCACGTGATGGTCTAAAACCGGCTTGTGTCTCCGGAAGGATCTTCTCGGCTAAAAACGAGGACCTTGCCTGCTGTTGCTAATAGGGAAATACATTGATAGTTTCCGCAGTCAGATCAATCGCCTTTCCTTTTGTAGATGGTAACGATTGCTGAGTCTCTAAAGTATCCTGGTACATCTTCATTTATTCAGATCTTGATGAGAAATTGATGCAGTTGGTAATAGAGCAGGTTACCTCCAATTTTGTAGACCTAGGCAGGTGTTCCGTCGTGTCCAGCTGCCTTGTTGTTTTTCAAGGTTTTGATGGCTTCCTTGACTTCTTCCAGTGACGGTATTCTGCTTAGGGAGTCATCAACGGGCTGCTTTGGAATGATGATGATCACATTCCTGTCAATTGAGGCGGTTTGATTTAGATCTTCAAAGTGCTCTCTCCATCTAGAATTGATGTCAGCATTGCTCTTCAGGATGGTTGACCTTTGCTTTTGAGAGGGGCTTGACCATGAGTGGATGGACGAAAACTGGCTTTGGGTGCATTGAAAAAGCTTCAAGTGTCGTTGCCATCTGCTAGTTGTTAATAAGGTGTTTGTAATCACCAGGTTGTCTTCAGCACATTTGGTGAGGAGGAGTGTTCGATTGGCATTGACCTTGCCAACTCCTTCCTTGCCTATTGTTCTGGTCCAGAGCCTATGATCTTTCCCGACTCTGGCATTGAAGTCTACTAAGAGAATTATCTTGTCGTTGGGAACAGAGGAAAGGACGTCGTTAAGTTGGGCGTAGAAGTTCTCCTTTACTTTGTCTGCAGTCCTGAATTGGCACATAGGCACTGATGATAGTGGTATATTGGTTCTAAAGAACTGGATTCGTAGAGTCATAAGACGTTCGTTGATTCCCAGTGGTTGCTCTGTCAGTTCTGAAGTAGGCTGTTTCGGATGGCAAAACCTACTCCATTGATCCTTGGTTGTTCAAGATCAAGACCTTTTCAGAAAAAGTGTATTGACCTTGTTCTTCCTTTAGTTACCCATCTCCAGCTCTGCGGGTCACACTCAGAGCAACGATGTCAAAGCTGAATTTTCGGAGTTCCCGAGCAACAAAGGCGGTTCTTCTCTCTAGTCGGTGTGAGTTGGGTTGTCCATCAGAGTTTGTATATTCCAAGTTTCATAGTTTCGCTTCTTGATAGTTTTTGACCGCATGATGGTGATATCTCGGGACGCGGCTTTCCAGACAGGACGAGGCGAAGCAGACTATTTTTAGGGCACCTTTTCTAGCCCCTTCACAGTTCAGGGTGAGCAGAATGGATCCTAAATAGGGCTGCTCAGACATGAATACTGCTACCGAACAACTTTCCTGCTTCTGCCCAAAGTTGAGGGATTGAATCAAGTATTCACTGCTTCCGTGCCGGTTCTTGACTCGGAGCTTCCAGCCATCACGAGGCCTGCTCCCGTCGCCCTTCCCCAATCGCCAAAAGTCTTGAGAAGTTTTGTGCTGCTCACTGAACGAAGACGCCTGTGCGTGTGTTTGTTTAACGTGTACTTGATCTTGCATTCCAAAACCACACGAGCCTTCACAAATCAATCAACTAATTCCAATGGCAAGGGGACCAAGACGATTGGAGCTGTTAGATCTGTTGCAGCCTTCATGCACCTTCACAGCTGTTGAGTTCAAGGTAAGTTTGTCTGCCATTGAGGTCTTGTAAGTTGGATCGTTCTTAGTCTGGACCCTCCTCCTCGACCTTACCACCATGGGTGGCCCTACCAGAAGCTGGTGCCTCCAACGGCATCGCTTTCAGAATCATGGGGGCACGCACACCTCTTCACCACGACAAGATAAACTATCCGAAGTGGACTTGACCACTGTGGCTCTCTGTAGTAGTGAATTTCAAGTTTCCTACCCTCCTGGTGAGAGTAATTCCTCCGGTCTTAAATCTCTTGATTTGGTAGCCCTATCAATGATCAACAATTGGCGGCGCGACTCACCCGTTGCAGCGGCCCCTACAGCCTGTCTGTCTTTTAAAATTTTTTTTGTCTAGTTAAATGTAGTGTTGGTGTTTTTTAATACTGCTTTTAAATGTGTATATGTGGGGGGGGGGGGGGGGGGAAGGGGGAAACTGTTTAAAATCTCTTCCCTGTCCGGGAGACCCGACCTTTTCCCTGTCGGTTCTCCGTTGTCGTTGGGGCCTAGCACCGTGGAGCGGCCTCCAACCTGAACGACCCGGGGGCTCGGGAGACTGCGGAGCTGCGGACTACTCACCATCGTGGGGCTGGCCGGCCTCGGAGCGTGGGGAGTGGTGGTGACTCGCTGCTGCGACTCGACTCCTGGGGATCGGAGGCTCCAGCAACGCAGCCGCAGGTCCGGTGGACTGGGACATCGGGATCTCGCGGGTCCGGGGGGGGAGACCGCATCCCGGAGCTCCCACAACGCGACTTCTCCAGCCCGTGTCGCGGGGTTGGAACGACCCGGAGCGGGGACGTACATCGCCCGGCACGGCTTAATGGCCGTGGGATATTCCAGCGCCCGCCGGGGGCTCCAACATTGTGACTTTTAGACCGGGAGCGGGGCCGTAAATCGCCCGGCACGGCCTAAAATGGCCGTGGGACTTAGCATCGCCCGCCTGGGGCTTGGACATCGGAAGAGAAATGGAGAACAGGGAGAGAAAAGACTTTGCCTTCCATCACAGTGGGTTCACTGTGATGGATGTTTGTGTGAATTAAATTGTGTGTATGTCTGTAGGAAATTGTCTTTGTTTGTATGGCTGTGGAAACGGAATTTCGTTTGAGCCTCACTGAGGCTCAAATGACAATAAATGGTATTGTATTGTATGAGTATCCCTCATTCTAGATACACAAGCCATGAGAAACGGTGCAATTCTAGCAATTCTAAATTCATGAATATGTCTAATTTTGATTTGCAACAAGATTGCATCAACCTGGAGAAGAGGTCCTCCTTGAGGCGAAGCATGTCTTTGCTAAAGTACCTGCTCTCGGACACCTCCGTCTTCTTTCTTGATCTTACTGTCACCATCACAGGATAGATGTTTATTACAAACGTACTGATTTCCACAGTTATCTGGATTACACTTCTCACCCTGCCTCCTGCGAAGATTCTACCTCCCCACTCCCATTTCCTCTGTCTCCACCGCACCTGTTCCCAAGATGAGGTATTCTATACTAGGACACCCGAGATGTGCTCTCTCTTTATCCCCCCCCCCCCCCTCATCATTGATGAGGCCATCACACGTGTTCCCTCTGTATCCCATAGTTCAGCTCTTGCACTCCCTCCCCCAGTCGAAAGAAGGCCAGAGTCCATCTAGTCCTCACCTTTCACCCATCAGCCGTTGCAAACAGCACATCATCCTCCGACAATTTTGTCTCCTCCAACAGGATTCCACCACGAGTCAAATCTTCCCCAAATCTTCTCCTTTCGGCTTTCCGCAGAGACCATTCTCTTTGCACTCCCTAGTCATCCCACTAGTTCCACTGCTCGTATCCCTGTCGTGAGCACATCTTCCCCAACTAACAGTAGGCCATTAAAGACTTCACCCATCCTGAGGTCATCTGTTGCCAGCCCTGTTTTTTTTTCTTTTTTTTTTCTTCTAGCCTTCTCGAGTTTTCAGTCTGAAGAAAGTTATTGTGCTGAATATTGAGTTATTGGCACTTATTCCTCATCTTGGGCGTAGACGGAGGAATTGAGAGTAGGGGATAGAGCCACATCTTCCCATCTCCACCCCTTTCCGCAGAGACCGTTCCCTCTGCAACTACCTGGCCAACTCGTCCCTTCCCACACAAACCACCCTCCCCAGGAACTTTCCCCTGCAATCGCCGAAGATGCAACACATGTCCCCATCCTTCTCCCGTCGACTCCATCCAAGTACCCCGACAGTCTTTTCAGGCGAGGCAGAGGTTCACTTGCACTTCCTACAACCTCGTCTACTGTATCTGGTGGTGCAGGTGTGGACTCCTGTATATTGGCGAGGCCAAGCGCAGGCTCGGCGATCGTTTCGCTGAACACCTCCATTCAGTCCGCTTAAACTCACCTGATCTCCCAGTTGCTCTACACTATAACAAGCCCCTTCCATTCCCAATCTGACCTTTCTGTCCTGGGCCTCCTCCATTGTCGGATTAAAATTGGAGAAACAACACCTCATATTTTGCTTGGGTAGCTTACACCCCACCGGTATGAATATTGACTTGCTTCTCTAACTTCAAGTACCCCTTGCTTTCCCTCTATCTCCATCCCCTCCCCCTTCCCAGTTCTCCGACCAGTCTTACTGTCTCCGACTACATTTTATCTCTGTGCCGCCCGCACCCCTGACATCAGTCTGTAGAAGGGTCTCAACCTGAAACGTCAACCATTCCTTCTCTCCAGAGATTCTGCCTGTTCCGCTGAGTCCAGCATTGTGTATCTATCTTCGATTTAAACCAGCATCTACAGTTCTTTCCTACATGGTTATATTTGGTAATGAGCAATTCTGCTATTGGATTTTGACATTTTGTAATCCTATACACCTTAATTGGCTGAGTTTTCGCATTTCATTGAAATTATATTTAAATGTTTGAGATTATTTTGTAGTTTTGTATTTCTCAGTTTGCTCTGGAGCACATAGATATCCAGATGTTACAAGGTCAAGATTTAGTTAGACAATCTGTTTCCATCTTCTGATCGTCTCTCTTAAGTTGATTACATTAACCCAATAAAAAAAAAAAAAAATGTAAGTTCTCTTTGCATGCAGCTTTTGCACCTTGGGAATTCCATTAACACCTGAGGGGTCTAAAGCTCACTTTTATAAACTATTGGACACTTCTTTTATTTAAAATCAGCAGTGGAATTCTCAGAATCCAAGGGATATGTGTAATTTTCAGAATAGTTATTTCTGGGCACAATATATTTTATGGTTTATGTCATAAACAGTTATTTTTGATACCACATTGGTTTAAGTGAATATTAGTTTTAATTGACACAATACAGATTTGCTCTCAGTAATTGGTCAATGGCATAGTTTTCATTTATTGATAGGTTTTGATGTTAATTAGCGTTTTTTTAATGACGTTTTTGATGGTGAATTTCAGCATAGTTTTCGGCATGGCATCAAATTGCTTTGTCTTTAACAATTATTCATAATTTTCAATTTAAAACTGCTTTTTTATTTGAGTGCTCATATTTTGAACATTCAGAATGAATTTGGAGATGACTGCGTTCTTACAATTTTGGCATTGTGTTATCACATAGCTTGTCATACAAAATCGAATAAATATGGCACAAATGGAAACAAAACTGTTTGAATGTGTCCTGATAAGACAATTATTTACAAAGATATTGATCTTGTGACTTTCTGCTTGTGACGTTCCTCATATAAAAGAAAAAGGGGGCATAGAAGTATGTTATGTGGAAAGACAAAAAATGCTGGAGTTATTCGGCGGGTCATGCAGCATCTTTGGATAGAAGGAATGGGTAACGTTTTGGGTCGAGACCTTTCAGACAGAGTCAGGAGCGACAGATACGGAAGGATGAGGTGTGAAAACGAGACATCAATGGTGACGAAGTTCAAGGAAAATGTAGAATAGACATTTGTTAGCTAGGGGAAAGTGACAACGCAACATACAAAGATAAAATGTAATCGGGAGGACAGTCAGACTGGTCGGAGAACTAGGATGGAGGAGGGATAGAGAGAGAGAGAGAGAGAGAGAGGGAAAGCAAGGGTTACTTGAAGTTAGAGAAGTCAATATTTATACCGCTGGGTTGTAAGCTGTTCCTTCCTCCACAAATATTATGTGTCAGTGCTATTGTTCTGAATTGCTTTGCGAAGAGCCTTGAAGAGAATTTGAACATTTATAATATCAATGTTATAAAACAGGATGTCTATAGAAGGATGTCTATAGAAGAGAGAGATGCTGATTATTCATACTCTCTCCCCCCTGCCCCCACTTATATAAGCCTTACCATCTTGTATAAAAATAAATACAGACTTGATTTATTGGTTTTCTTTGTAAATAATTATTAATGCTGAACTAGTGAATTATTGCTTCATGAATATTTAAATATTATATGTGGGACTTTACTGGTACCTGACCTGTAATTACTCATTATTTTGTATCAATTGCATTTCATTTCTCTTCTGCTCCCTTTCCTACCCTACAACAATTGTCAATCTGTTAAAAAAATGTTTTACATTCCCATACTGTTCAATTTTTGTCGACATGTTCACTTATTGACTTTATCTTCCTTCATTCGTCCATTGCCTTCTTTGTGTCTGTTTAATGTTTATATAAGCGCATAGTTTTGTATTTGCATCTTTTTCAATTTTGTCATTAGGAGAATTAACATGTATATCTCTTATTGTAAATTGCAATAGTCTAATAATCCAAGGATGAGCTTGAATGGTGGGTCTCCAAATATATTTTGCAGTAATCACAATTTGTTTTCTTTTCTGATTTCATTTTAAATGTGGAAGTATAAATGCAGATGAGGGAGATTGCTTGAATTTGAGATCGTCTTGAGTGCCTGGTACTTCCAAGTACATTGGAAAGCCCATTTTTGTTATTAAGAATTATGCATGAAATCAAATCCCTGATGGATTGCAAGTCGTGAACTTCCATAAGTTTAGATTTTTGTAAATTTTGTTAAACTGAAACCTTATCTGAATCAGTCTGTTCCATTACATTAATGTCTTGGATCATTTTAAAAGATCAATTTGGTTCCATTCTAGCTTACTGGAAGGCGTTCTCTGAACTTTCCTGTGGCAAGGAATTGGCAAGCAGTAGGTCTGTTCTTTTCTTCCAGACACGTACCTTTTGTAGTTTAAAGATAAGAATGATCAATAATACTCAAAAATCCTGTGTGATCGAGCACAATTTAAAATAAAACCATTAAGTGCTGGTAATTTGATTCATTAGGTCAGGCAGCATCCATTGAGAGAAGCAGATTTAATGTTTCAGTTACTATTTGAATTGACTTGCAGAAGTGCAGAGAAGGGGGGTGGGGGAGGGCTGGAGACAACAACAATGTCTTGAGAGTGAATGGCACAAATGGTGTTGGTGCTACTTGCAGCAAGATGGTGAAAACTTGATAATTGCAACTGATCTGTATGGAGGAGGTGACAATAGCAGAAGAAAAATAAGAGTAGCAGAGAAGAATTACATTGGACCTGAATGACGGTAGACTGGGATCGCTGACTCAACTGGGTTCCAGGCTTGCATCCACCCCCCACCCCCCCCCAAGATTAGGGTTTGGATAGATATGTGAAACTAGGATGTTATAGCCATCATGGAAACCTGGCTAAGGGAGGGATAGAACTGGTAGCTTAATGTTCTAGTGAGACTGAGGTGGTTGTGAAGGAGCATGGGGAGTTGCTTTAGTCGTTCAGGAGAATATTCCAATGGTACTTTGTTGTCACATGTGCCTAGAAACGGTGAAATTCTTTATTTCAGTAAAATCATACCAAACATGAGCACAACCATATGTACAAAAATGCGACGATTGTGTAAGAATAGTAGACCACTGAGACATTACTCAGAGACACCGCGTTTCTGGCATTTTTCAAGTATAAAATTAATAAAAACATTGTATCTTACCTTGACCGGAAAGACCCATTGTCCTGGCAGTAGCACTGGGTTGGTGTTGCATGGGCCAGCCTACTGTGACGATGTTGTTAATGTCCCTTGCACTGCCAACCTTTGCTAGATCTGGGTGCTTGATCTCTGTGGGGATTTCAGCTGTGCTCCATCCATGCAATCTACTGTCTGTTGCAGAGCCTCCAGTAGCCCATTCTGCTAACAGCAGAACATCACTACTTCATACTGAGGTGACATTTCTGAAGGATTGTCCAGTGAGCATGGACGGGTAGAGCTGAGAAATAAAAAGGTGATTGGTAATATATAGAAACATAGAAAATAGGTGCAGGAGTAGGCCATTCGGCCCTTCGAGCCTGCACCGCCATTCAATATGATCATGGCTGATCATCCAACTCAGTATCCTGTACCTGCCTTCTCTCCATATCCCCTGATCCCTTTAGCCACAAGGGTCACATCTAACTCACTCTTAAATATAGCCAATGAACTGGCCTCAACTACCTTCTGTGGCAGAGAGTTCCAGAGATTCACCATTCTCTGTGTGAAAAATGTTTTTCTCATCTCGGTCCTAAAGGATTTCCCCTTTATCCTTAAACTGTGACCCCTTGTCCTGGACTTCCCCAACATCGGGAACAATCTTCCTGCATCTAGCCTGTCCAACCCCTTAAGAATTTTGTAAGTTTCTATATAATCAATTTGTTGGGATTGTACAAATGCCCTTAAATAGTTAATGGAAATTACAGGAACAAATATGCAGGGTAATTATTATTAAAGCTTTATTTCAGACACAGGTCCATATAACACATCAAACAGTACAAAGAATTACAAAGATACATTAAAAAATTGCATATTAGCCTAAAATATATATAAGCTATTGCACCAATGCCGTCTTAGCCTAGAAGTGAATCTATAGCAGCTTTTCAGAGGGCTGACTAGGGCTTCAATTATGTGGTTCTCTGATTTGTCCAGGCGACACATAAAACTAAACATCAGCTGTCTTAAGAGTGCCTCACAGGTTGGCACTCTAGTGGACACAAACAATTGACTGGCACTATGCCACATAGGGACACAAAGTAGCAACCTCATTGCATCATTGTATGCAACCTTAAGCCTCTGCATACTCTTTCTTATAATTAGACCACAATTGAGCAGTATATAACGGTGTGATGTAGGTTCTGAACAGGTAACACGTCACAGAATCAGAGCACATATAAAACTTCCTTATAAGCATGTTGGCTTGAAGATAAATTTTACAGCGCTGTCGGTAGAGGTTTTTGTCATCCTTCCAGTCATCAGATATGACATGAC
The DNA here is from genome assembly GCF_010909765.2 of Amblyraja radiata. Taxonomy (NCBI): domain Eukaryota; kingdom Metazoa; phylum Chordata; class Chondrichthyes; order Rajiformes; family Rajidae; genus Amblyraja; species Amblyraja radiata. Next base: position 23,054,685 of record NC_045981.1, read on the forward strand.
CTAAGTATTTAATTTCCTCACACACAGCAAGAGGACTGTCTGACAAATAAAAGGTCGGAAAAGTTGATTCCCTGTCCTCAGCGCTTCTAATTACCATTATGCGGCTTTTCTTAGCGTTATACTTAATGTCATAATCAAGGCCATACTGAGATCACACCTTCAGCATCTGCTGCAGCCCAGCACTATATGGACAGAGCAGGACCAGGTCATCTGCATACATCAGAATGCAAGCCTAAAACAATTGACACAGTAGGTGATTTAAATATACTTTTAAACTTTCCCAATATAGATTGGGACTGCCATAGTGCCAATTACTTGGACTGAGTGGAATTTGTGTTCGGGAACGTTTTCAAGGGAGAGGGCAAAGGTGAAGGAATTGACCAAAATAAGTGACTGAACTGTCAGTGGGTGAGCCTTTTGGGACCCATAAACCACAGCTCTGTTAGCTTTAACGTGGACCTGCCCTTATTGGGACTAGGCCAGAGCTGCCAACTCTCATGCATTGAGCGTGAGAATCACGCATTTCGCCAAATTCTCACGCTGATCACAGAAGTTCTCACGCTCTGTCGTGAGAAATTCTGTGATCAACAAGAATTTCAAAACTTGTATCAACTGCATGGTCCGCGGGAGTTGGAGCTCTTGGGTCTAGCGAAATCAAGGGATATGGGGAAAAAACAGGAAAGAGGTACTGATTTTAGATGAACAGCCATGATCATATTGAATGTCAGTGCAGGCTCGAAGGGCCGAATGGCCTATTCCTGCACCTATTTTCGATGTTTCTATGCTTGAGTATATGGCAATAAAACTCGACCACTTGATTTTGAAGCATTCTGATGGCTGTGGGGAAGTAGTTGTTCCTGAACCTGGATGTTGCAGATTTCAGGCTCCTGTACCTTCTACCTGATGGCAGCGGAGAGATGAGTGTGTGGCCAGGATGGTGTGTCCTTGATGATGCTGGCAGCCTTTTTGAGGCAGCGACTGTGATAGATCCCCTCGATGGTAGGGAAGTCAGAGCCAATGATGGACTGGACAGTGTTTACAACTTTTAGCAGCTTTTTCCACACCTGGACGCTCAGGTTGCCCTACCAAGCCATGATTCAACCGGTCAGCATGCTCTCAGGTTCGAGAGAGTCCTCCTTGACATACCAACTCTCTGTAATCTTCTCAGGAAGTAGAGGCGCTGATCTGCTTTCTTTATGATTGCATCAGTGTTCTGGGACCAGGAGAGATCTTCGGAAATATGCACGCCCAGGAATTTGAACTTCTTGACCCTTTCCACCATAAACGGGACTGTGGGTTCCCATCCTACCCCTTCCGAAGTCCACAATCAGTTCCTTGGTTTTGCTGGTGTTGAGAGCCAGGTTATTGTGCTGGCACCATTTGGTCAATCGGTCGATCTCACTTCTATACTCTGACTCGTCCCCATCAGTGATACGTCCCACAACAGTGGTGTCGTCGGCGAACTTGATGATGGAGTTCGCACTATGTCTGGCTACGCAGTCATGAGTATAGAGTGAGTACAGCAGGGGGCTAAGCACGCAGCCTTGAGGTGCTCCCATGCTGATTGTTATCGAGGATGACACATTTCCACCAATATGGACGGACAGCGGTCTGTGAATGAGGAAGTCGAGGATGCAATTGCAGAGGGATGTGCAGAGATCCAGATCTGAGAGCTTGATAACCAGCTTGGAGGGGATGATGGTATTAAATGCCGAGCTGTAGTCAATGAATAACAGCCTGACATATGAGTTTTTGTGGTCTAGAGTGGAGTGGAGAGCCAGTGACTGTTATCTCCTCCTTCCCATCAGCCATCAGGTTCTTGAACAATCCTGCACAACCAGGTCTCAACACTGAACGACCATGGACTTTGCACAACTATGGTTGTTCTACATACTTTTTTTTGCAAAATCATGGTTGGTTCACTGAGAATAAATGTATTGTGTATTTATTGTTGTTGCATCCAGTATGACTGTAAAGCTACAGCATGAATGTCATTGTTCTGATTCCTATCTGGTGCATATGACAAATACTTGAATATTGTGGTGTGTGTACACAAATTTAAAATCAGCCGACAACTTGAGAAATAAGTTAAAAAACATTTTGTGAGGTGATGACTTCAGAGTTACAAAAAAGTTCAACGTCTGCACGGAACAGTCAAATCTAAATATAATAAATGCATAGGTGGATGGAAGAGGGAAAGGCTTTGAAACAAATGGCTGAGGCTACATTAGAAGTGGAAACTGGCTTCTTTGCATCAACCATCAGGTTCTTGAACAGGCTGTGCAGTCAAAAACCCAACTCGAAGAGCCAGAAATGACATCAGTGACATTAACAATGTGGATTTACTACAAATTGTTCCATGCATAAAAATGCATACAATGGGAAATATATCCTGGGTTTTATCACAGTTTACTCCTAATCGCTGATTTACCAGCTTGCAGGTTAGCCGTGGTAAGTTTTAAAAGAACTGTGCCCGTGCCAAACCATTTATCAAGGAACTATGAATGTTAAAAGGATTTAAACACATGTTTGTGCATCAAAATTCATGATTTGTCAGCTAAGACTAACAGCAGGAAGGTCATTCTCCAACGGATAGTGTGCTAACCAATTATTTGGTTCCTGGGGTGGAAGATTGCAACCTTCATGTGGTCCGCCCTGTTTCGACGAATGCAATCAACCAGGCGTGCTCAATCAAATAAGGTCAAATAGAACAAGTCGTCCTACAACTTTAGGCTCTGCACCCCCATACGCAAGAAGAATGAGCAATTTACCATTATCAAGAATTCACTCGGAATTCTGTATAAAAGTGCATAGAGGTGATTTACATCACTGAAAACATACACTTTGATGCTACATCTGAAGAAAACCACAACTCCAAGGGCACTGCGTACTCTCAATATAAAGAAGTGTCAGACTCGATTTTGTGTTCTAGTTTCACAAGTTGGGTTTGAACCTAATCGAGGTACCTAACCATATTTAACATATGTTAAAATTCTTGCTTAGAATTATTTTATTTCAACACAGCAAAACCCCTAGTAGGCTCAATTATCAAGACCACTCCTCAAAATATAAGATACATATGTAATACAATAATCACACGTCATACACACTTTCCATACCAAAAAGAAATATATTTCTATAAATCTAAACAAAGTCTAATGTTTACAGTCCTACTAAGACACAATACATTTCATAAATGGTTTGACTACAATTTTACACAGTTTAAAATACTATTACCTATGTATTAAAACATTAATTATATGAGTTTGCCGAATTACACAGTTTCTAAGTTAAATTCAAACCCACACACCTCCAAACTCAAAGCATACATGGGTCGTAAATCTGTCAACAATTGATGATATGTGTTTTGTGTCAGGATACAGCTTCATTCTAATTTGCAGCCCCTTTTCCTGCTATCTGCAAGGCCTTTTACAAATATTACAGAACAAAGGTAGATTCACAACCAGACCATTACCTCAGAATTACATCTGCTTCTTCGACTTTCTATAAACAGAAGGAAGGTCACAAATCCATCAATCTGATTCTTTTCCTCTCCAAACATCCATCCCGTATCTTAACCTCATTATAATTTAACATAGCCAAAGCTAACCACAGAGTATTATCTCTCAGCCTTGAATTCTGTCTCGAACTCAGCATAACCGGCCATAACTCTTCATCTTTATGTCAAATCAGAGCTTAAACATGTGCCATAGAGAAAGAGCAGATGACCTCAGGCCTAAGAAGAGGCCCTATTCAGTAATCCATTCTTTAACACAAAATCATATCAAATACAATTTCCTCCAGCGTTATAATTGCCTCAAAGCAATAAACTAAGCTATGCAGGTTCAGATTAGCGTTTCTATGTTTTGATTAATCTGTTCGCTGTATGTGTCTCTTTGAACTTTATTTCTTTAGGATACATGTGTTTCTGAAAACCTTAAGCTTTTCTTTTGCAAATTACCTAGCTTATATAAAAGTCACTATCCGAGCGGTTCTATTATATAATATTTCCTCACATGTAATGTTCCCTCCGCTTGTACTGCAATAAAGACTATGAGTTATAACCTCTATGTGTGGGTCTCATCATTCAACACTTGGTACTGTGGCAATGTTTAGGGAAGTTGCGTAAAATTCTGGAAATATTCAGCAGTAGGATCCATCCCATGGTTACAGGATAACCTCTCCCTCAATGTCAGCAAGATGAAGGAACTGGTTATTGACTTAAGGATGGTGGAGTACATGAACCAATCAGTGTGGAAGTGTCAGTGGTTGAGAGCTTCAAATTTCTTGGCTTTAATTTTACCAATGATCTGTTGTAGACCAATCACATTAATATGCAAGCCAAGAAGACACACCAACGCCTCCATTTCCCGAGGAGACTGAGGAAATTCGGCATGTCTCTCGTGACTCTCACAAACTTTCAACAGATGCACCATACTTTCGGGTTGCATCACAGATTGGTTTGGGAACAGCTATGCTGTTCTTGGGCATCAATATTATGGATGCCCTTTTAAAGCAGGTGGAGACCTTGGAACCCGTAGTATTGAGAGGTTTAGGATGTATATGAAAACTGTCAGTTGGTCTGTGCAAGAGAATCCTCGGAGGGAGAATTTCATTGTGTAACTACTCTGCATTAAGGGGGTGAATATTTGAATCAATTGCAGACCAGAATAGCATGTAGCTGAGAAGTGCCCAGCATTATAGAATTGCTAGTATTTATAACTAATTGATGTAATCTGAAGACCATTCATACTGATGATACAAGAAGTCCAGATACGACCTTGGTAAGGCCATCAAAAAGGCCACAAGGGACTTCTGCTCCAAACTGGAGGATGAGGCGGATGTTCGACAGCTGTGGCGGGGCCTGAATGCAATCACCTCCTACAAGGCGAAATCAGGAGGCAGCTCGAATGTCGGCAAAATATCACTCCCTGATGAGCTCAATGCGTTTTATGCACGCTTTGATAGGGAGAACCCCCATTCGCTGTGATGGTATTTCAGTCTCAGCCACAGAAGCCGACACCAGGAAATCCTTCAGATGGGTGTACCCTCGAAAAGCGCCTGGTCGTGTTCTTAAAAACCTATGCGGACCAACTGGCTGGATTTTTAAGGACATTTTCAACCTCTCACTTCTGAGGTCTGAGGTTCTCACCTGCTTCAAAAGGGCATCAATTATACCAGTGCCCAAGAAGAGTAAGGTGACGTGCCTCAATGACTATCGACCTGTGGCACTAACGCCTGTGGTGATGAAGTGGTTTGAGAGGTTGATCATGGCGCAAATCAACTCCTACCTCGACAAAAACCTGGACCCACTGCAGTTCGCTTACCGCCACAACAGATCAACGGTGGATGCGATCTCGCTGGTCCTCCACTCCGCTCTGGACCACTTGGACAACAAAAACTCATATGTCAGGCTGTTCATTGATTACAGCTCGGCATTTAATACAATCATCCCCTCCAAGCTGGTTACCAAACTCGCAGAACTGGGTCTCTACACATCCCTCTGCAATTGGATCCTCAACTTCCTCATTCTCAGACCACAGTCTGTTCTTATTGGTGGAAATGTGTCAGACTCGATAACAATCAGCATGGGAGCACCTCGAGGCTGCGTGCTCAGCCCCCTGCTGTACTCGCTCTATACTCATGACTGCGTAGCCGGTCATAGTGCGAACTCCATCAAGTTCGCTGACGACACCACTGTTGTGGGATGTATCACTGATGGGAATGAGTCAGAGTATAGAAGAGAGATCGAGCAACTGTCCATATGGTGCCAGGACAATAACCTGGCCCTCAACACCAGCAAAACCAAGGAACTGATTGTGGACTTTGGAAGGATGGGGACCCACAGTCCCGTTTATATCAACGGGTTGATGGTTGAAAGGGCCAAGAGCTTCAAATTCCTGGGCGTGCACATCTCTGAAGATCTTTCCTGTTCCGCGAACACTGATGCAATTATTAAGAAAGCACATCAGCGCCTCTACTTCCTGAGAAGATTACGGAGAGTCGGTCTGTCACTGAGTACTCTCTCTAACTTCTGCAGGTGCACAGTAGAGAGCATGCTGACCGGATGCATCGTGGCTTGGTTCGGCAACTTGGTTCGGACCCACACCATCCTGGCCACACACTCATCTCCCTGCTACCTTCAGGTAGAAGGTACAGGAGCCTTAAGACTGCAACGACCAGGTTCAGGAATAGCTACTTCCCCACAGCCATTAGGCTATTAAACTTGGCTCGGACAAAACTCTGAACATTAATAGCCCATTATCTGTTATTTGCACTTTATCAGTTTATTTATTCATGTGTGTATATATTTATATAATGGTATATGGACACACTGATCTGTTTTGTAGTCAATGCCTACTATGTTCTGTGTGCTGAAGCAAAGCAATAATTTCATTGTCCTATCAGGGACACATGACAATACACTCACTTGAACTTGAATCTACCATTATTAATATTCTATTAATATAGCCCCAAAATGTCACTTGCAATAAGTTGATCGGCTTATGGTGAACCGGAGAATGGTGCCAGGAGAAAAGATTATTCGATTGTGGGAGTTTTGTGAAAGGCGCAAAGGTGGGATAAGGTGGGTGTTGAGAAATTCTATTACATTACAGAACTATACCATTACTGCTCTAAATGGGATGTAAATTATCAATATGCAATCTCAGATTTGAAGAAACTATCTCATATTCTGAATGTTTTAATGTTGCTTTCCTGGCGTTTTTGTGAATTTGGGCACTGTTTCATTTATAATTTTAAATAATAGTTCTGGCATTTCATAAGTAGCATTTGCAATATTACTGGTGACATTTTAATTCCGACAGTGTCTAATTATGTCGTATCATTGCCTCGAATGGAAAATTAATCCAAATAACTTCTGGTTAATGTTACAAGCTTATGGTTTTAATTCGTACAACTTGTTCCTTTCGGGCTGTTCGGGTGATATTTTTTTTGAACAATGCAAACACCTTATCTAGGCAAATGCGTTAATTAATATCTTAGAAATTAAACTCTGATAGACTAATCATAGAATTATTTTTCCAAACATACTTGCCTGCACTTTAAAACAATAACCAATAGTGATAATCAATTTCTTCTTTGTGACATAGTTACGTTTTTGCCTTGGCATCATGTGGTTGTGTGTTCAGGTTCCAGAGTTTACAGTCCTATAGGGTTATGGTTGATCTTTGACAGGTCAACTCCAAGTTGAGCATTGTGTGGTTCAGGTACTGAACTCGGGCATGACAGTCAAGAACTGCTGGGTTGCATTAGGTGGCTTTGTTATCCTTTTGCACTCATATGTTTTTTATTTCTTGAACTTCCTTTACTTTTTTTGTTTATTATATTATCTATTGAGTACTGTGTTTACAAACCTGCTGTGCTGCTGTTGTGAGTAAGAATTTCATTGTTCCATTTCGATACATATGACAATAACACACTTTCGACTCTTAAATATATGAGAGTATATCAAAATTCATGACCTAATTGTGGCAGGAATTACCTATAATGTGTCTGAGGCGGTGAAAATAGAAACTGAGAAGCCTTTTTTCATTTGGTAAAGCAGTGTTTTGATATGTTTGGTAGACATGTTCTCAAAGATACTCTTGGTTCACACACTTTCTATAGTTTTACAATGATTTCAGCACAAAATATTGATTTATGAATCAGACAACACAACAATCATACATACTTTTTGATGGTAGTATGTCAGAGCTCTGGGCCATCTTTCTTCCAGTTGGTGAGTCTCAACTTTACAGATGAATATTACTGTTCATGAATTGCTGCAGGTCTTCCTCTGTGCAGGATGTGCGTGGTCAGCATAGAGCAAGTTCAGAGTCAGACTGTTTAATTGTCATATCTACTGGCAACATAACAATAAAATGTCGCTTGCAGCCTTGCTGCCCATTAATGTAAGAAGACGACGAATTAATGTACAATTAATATACAATATTCAATAATACAATAAATTATTAATCAGAAATACTTTGTAACAAGACCATAATTGACTCTCTTCCTCTCCCCCTCCCCCTCCCCCTCCCCCTCCCCCTCTCCCTCTCCTTATTGTCATCTTGCAACAGTTGTTCAGTGCAAAACGACAAGACGTTTCCCAGGGAATACCAGAGCATCGCACATAAAACTTAAACATTTCACACCAAAATAAAGACAATAAAAACAATCCAGTCCATGATAAAAACAATAGGAATAGTTAAAAAGTGCAGGTAAAAAACAGCAACATTAAAATACAAGTAAAACCACTCATATATTGTCCAGGGCAGCTGATTTAAGTGGCCAGTGCCAGAGTTGTTATTAAATTGTCAGTGCAAAAAAGCAGCAGAATCAGGTGGAGTGACTGTTTAGCAGCCTCACAGCCTGTGGAAGGAAGCTGTTTAGCAGTCTGGTTGTCTGGGCTTTGATGCTACGGTATCTCTTGCCTGATGGCAGGAGATCCAGATGTGTGTGGAGGGGGTGCAGCCTGCCTTTTGCTATGCTCAGCGCTTTTTTCAGGCAGCGGCTCTGGAACAGTTCTTGTACCGAGGGTAGGGAGACGCCAATGATCCTCTCTTCTCCCCTCACTACCCTCTGCAGAGCCTTCCTGTCTGAGCAGTTGCAGTTGGAGTACCACATGTTAATGCAGTACGATAGTTATTGAGGAGGCAGTATTGATAGTTCCTACTGATTGTGGTCTGCTGACAAGGATCCAATTACATAGGGAGGAACAGAGACCAGTTCTCTGGGTTTGACACGTTTGGAGAGGATGATGGTGTAGTAGATGAACAACAGCCTGATGTACATGTTCTTATTGTCCAAGTGGTACAGTCCAATTCCCAATGAGGAGCTGGTGTACTTTTGGTATGATCCTTGTGGGTAAGGTTGGAGTTTCATCTGAATGCTTTAAGAGATAGCTAATCTAAGTAACATCCACCAGACTGATCAACGCTGTAACAACGGGTTGAGCTATGTCAGAAAATGCAGTTGTCTCCTCGGGGCAAGTTTGACTTCAAAACAGATGACATTAAGAAAGAGGTTGTTGTCTTGACACCATGTTAATGAGCGCTCTATCTCCTTCCTGAACTCCGTCCCATTGTTGTTTTGAGAACTGTCTTGTTGTTGTTTGACATCCTGCCCATGACAGCGATGTCATCTTTAAACTTATGGATGGAGTAGAGAAGAACTTCGCTGCACAGTCATGAGGTTATAGGGTGATTTCACGAAAGGTCACTGGAGCGTAAATCCCCACTCACGTGACCGAAAATTTTAACTGGGGGACAAGCGTCACTTCCGGTACATGTTAGTGAATGGGAAAACACGCACTTTCACACCCGTTAAAAACATCGAAAACGGACAGTTTTTGAGCTGCAATTAAGTGAGCCAGTCTGGGTGACCGTGAGGAACAGCTACCTAAATTTACAGTCCAAAAAAAAGATAGAAACTAAGGTAAATACAAGAGGGAGCTGAAGGGGCCAAAAAGGCGGAAGTGCTAGCGGACATTTGCCGTGGAGATTTAAAGATCCAAAATATCGGGAATTATCGCGTTTGCTCGCTGCATTTCATCAAAAGTAAGGCATTATTGACTTTGTTATCTTTATTCATTTGTTAGATGAAAAGTATTAAAAGTTAGAAGCAAATTTACAGACGAGGGATTTTTGAAATCAAGAGGTAAATCTCTACCGTTTCGGCGTTGGGTTTTCGAGGAGATGTGAATCAAAGGCGAAATGACACGCACCCAGAGTTTTAATAAGTACTAGACCAAGTGCAGACCCGTTGGGTCTGTCCCCCCAACGTGCGGTTGCGGGGGGGGGGGAGGCAGCATGCGGCATCACAAACTCTAACGACTCTCACACACACACACTAACTACCCCCCACCCCCCCGCACACACGCTAACTACCCCCCTTGATATTATATTAATATTATTAATTTGCTCCTTTCACCCATAACCGCCCTATCTACTGACGCACAGCCCCCAACTCGCAGGCGCATATAGGGGGGGGGGGGGGGGGGGGGGAAGACTATTATTCTGGGGAAGGAAGTTTGTGAAAAATGAGGAAGAAATCTAGGGAGGGCAGAGTGCCATTTTTCAGATGTCACAACAGCCCTTTCAGGAGGATATGACAGACCCTGGTTTGAAGAAGAGCAAGAAAGAGTTCCCTAATGCCTAGCATCAATATTTGGCATAACAAGATCACAAGAGTTTACGATTATTTAAATGGTAAATGGAGCTTCAGAAGCGTGTTCATTTTGCATGTTAAAACCCACCCGAGAACCATGGGCGAGTTTGCAAATTTACTGACGGATTTCTAACTTTTAATACTTTTCATCTAACAAATGAATCTAACAAAGTCAATAATGCCTTACTTTTGATGAAATGCAGCGAGCAAACGCGATAATTCCCGATATTTTGGATCTTTAAATCTCCACGGCAAATGTCCGCTAGCACTTCCGCCTTTTTGGCCCCTTCAGCTCCCTCTTGTATTTACCTTAGTTTCTATCTTTTTTTTGGACTGTAAATTTAGGTAGCTGTTCCTCGCGGTCACCCCGACTGGATCACTTAATTGCAGCTCAAAAACTGGCCCTTTTCGATGTTTTTAACGGGTGTGAAAGTGCGTGATTTCCCATTCACTAACATGTACCGGAAGTGACGCTTGTCCCCCAGTTAAAATTTTCGGTCACGTGAGTGGGGATTTACGCTCCAGTGACCTTTCGTGAAATCACCCTATAGGGAGTATAGCAAGTGGCTGAGAACACACTTACTTGCCGGGCACTGGTGTTGAGAATTATGTGGCCAATAGGTCAGAAAGTGACAGACATGTCACTGGATCCTCAATGGACTTCATGGTTTTTCCATGGTTTCTGGTTGTGAAACGCACACATTGTCATCTTTGGTACACAATCCTCTACATTCTTATGAAGTCAGTGACGGCATTGACGTATTCATTTAGATTGGCTGCAGAATACTTGAATGTCCATCGACTCAAAGCAGTCAAAGGATCTTGTCTGTTTCCTCGGACCAGCAGTTTCTGAACTGGATCCCCCCTGCTTTGATTTCTGCTTGTATAGATGCATAGCCAGGTGGTCAAATTTACCAAAGTATGGTGAGGTCATAGGGTGGTGGGCATCTTCTGTTGTATAGCAATGTACGGGGGTTTGGTAGCAAGCTCTTTAGGTGTTTGAAATCTCAGTTTTTTTAGGGAAAAGGCATCAGGATACATCGTTCCTAGGCTCTTGGTACGTGTTTGTAGTAAGCTCCGCAGCCGTCGAGATAGATGAAGTGAATTCCTCCGACAGGTCGTAGGGACAACACTTCACTGTTAATTATTTTAAGCCCAGCGAAAAGGAGCCCATCTGGACTGCCACGATCAGGAATCATGAGGAGTTGATTAGGAAGCTGATCTAACCCTCACCCTGGTTAAGTGAGAAGCACTTGTGTTGTATGGCATGGCAGGTGAAGCAGGAATGTGCCTTGCCTGTGCAAAACAGAGCACACAGCTGTCTTTCAATTTTTTAGGGTGGGTGAGTCTAGTTTTAAGTTCATCCACATGTTTTCATAGCTTGGGTGTTTGCCCGCAGTAACCATGTTTCAGCCTCACCTTCAGTGGAACACGTTCTCATGTTTCCCAGGTAGGTGGCTGCTCCTGGTCAGGCCCACGAGTTGGTGCATGTAGTAAGCCATTTTGCACTGTGCTCTGGGATCCGGGACTTGGGTGGTGACATCGGGTGCTCTGAAGGTCGGGCTCCTGGCCTGGGTTAGGTCGTGATCTTGTATAAGAGTACAGTTGACTGCAGTAAACTGAAACAATTCCTTATTATTGTGGTAAATGTATAAATATTCACCAATTTTGTTCAAGCCTGAGTGATTTTGACTGAACACAATGACCCTAAATCTAGGTGGAATTAAAAGCCAGAAGGTTTTTAACGGGACACACGGCACAGATGTAAGTCCAGAAGTGGGGCAGGCAGTTGGCTCGGGTAGAACCTACGATGCCTGCTGCTTGGACCTGTGAATGGCCTTGGTCGGGCCCAGGAGCAATCTGACAGAGATCCTGACCAACCCACCTCCCTCTGTACAGGGTGATCCAAGATCAGGAGCATGGGGCTGAAATGAAGCCAAAACCTGAGAAGCCCCTTTAGATACTCTAAACAGGGGCCATAATCTCCCAAACTCCACATCTATATACACACACACAAGTACACAGACTCTTCCAGGCCATAGAAGTGACAGGCTGGTAAGTCCGTGAATAGACTTAAAAACCTATTTCGTGGCACTGTTCTGTGCAACACACTCCACCATAGGTTCGTGATATAAAGGGGGAGGTTTTGCGTGTAGAGAGACTTCCAATGGTGTCCCTTCTTGCTGTCAGATGGTAAAACTAACCTCCAGACAACTAACGGTGTGGCCAGACGTAAGATGAAGGCAAGTATGTGTAGAGTGTGCAGGAGTAGTCTATACAGTAAGCATCGCATCACGGAATACACGTTGGCGGAACGGCTCATGTTTGGAACCAGCTCCGGGGAAAGATCACAGGGCTTGGGTTCGATGAACAATCACGTCTGCTGTCAATTGTATTCAATCATCCGTAGAGGTATTTGTTGACATACCAGAACTAAAATAAATGTTCTTTATCTTTCTCTGTACAGGCTCAAATTAGTAAATTTAACACAAATTGCAGATCAATTGTTTATAACATTGTGTCAGGCAGTGCATTTAATCTGGTAGGGGCTGGGTAAATATAACTTAATTACTTTAATGATTCATCATCCATACGCGTATTGTTTCGCTTCTTAGATTATGAACATTATGTAATTGTGTTCGTGTAGATCTCAGAATATAGTTGCATGGAGAGAGTAGAGCAGGTGGCTGATCATGTAACTTTGAAATGGCCGTACCAATGGTCAGCAAGGAGAAGGAGTTCCGTTGTTAAGGACACTTTCCCAATCTTCCAATCTACTGGCATTTGCACTTTTTTTTATTGGCACTTTATGTAGCTGTAACACTATTTTGTATTCAATTTATTTTTCCTTTTGCATAGTTCCTGTTGTACCTGTGTATGATATGATTACACCTGTGTATGGTATGATCTCCCTGGATAGCATGCAAAACCGTTTTACACTATATCATAGTACATGTGACAATAATAAACCAATACAATACCAGTCCGTACTGACTGAAGCTGTGAATAAGGAAGTCAATGATCCAGTAACGTAGGAAGGGGCAGAGACCCAATTCCTTGATTTTGATGGAGTTTGGAAGGGATGATGGCATTAAGTGCCGAGACGATGAACAACAGCCTGACTTTGGTACAAGTGGCTTAGCGGAGAGCCAGCAAGATTGCATCGTTGTGGCAGTAGATGAGTTGAAGTGGGTCCAGTTCATTACTATGTCAGGAGTTGATGTGCCTTGTAACCAATCTTTCAAAGTACTTCACAACGGATGTAAGTGCCACTGGTTGGCGATTGTTGAGGCATGTTCTTTGCTGTTCTCGGGCATCGATATTATGGATGTCCTTTTAAAGCAGATGGAGACCTTGGAAGCCGTAGAATTGAGAGGTTTAGGATGTATATGAAAACTGCCAATTGGTTTGTGCAGGTTTTGGGAATGCAGTACACCATCAGAAATGGATGCTTTCTGGCAGTTCACCCACAAAATGTCTTCTGACATCAATCGTAGAGACTAAGTTCACAAGGTTGTCTTGGGCATGCTTCGAAGTGAGCATACAAAGTATTGAGCTTGTCTTAGAGTGATATGTCGCTCCATCTTGAGCTAATTGGTTTTGCCTTATAGGAAGTGAGGGCATGTAAGCCATACCAGAGAGTGGTAGCTGTGTGGAATGAGCTTCCAGTGAAGGTGGTGGAGGCAGGTTCGTTTTTATCATTTAAAAATAAATTGGATAGTTATATGGATGGGAAAGGAATGGAGGGTTATGGTCTGAGCGCAGGTATATGGGACTAGGGGAGACTATGCGTTCGGCACGGACTAGAGGGGTCGAGATGGCCTGTTTCCGTGCTGTAATTGTTATATGGTTATATTATATGGTTATACCACAGTTGCCAAGTGTCAGTTGGAGCATCCAGTTTAGTCCAGAAGTGTCTCTTTGCAATCTTGATGTTTTCCGACCTGGCCTACATCTGACTCTAGATTGCCTGACTTGAATGCCAAGGTCTGGTGCTCAGTAGATTACAGATCTCCTGGTTCATCCAAAGCTTCTGATTAAGGAACACTTGGATGGTCTTAGTAGGAATGTGTCCATCCTCTGTGTAAAGTTGCATTTTCTAGTACCTCAGTAAAAAGAAACGCTAATTCAGAGTGTCTCTGAGGATCCTCCAGGGCTTCTACTCAACGGCTGTTGAAAGCATTTTGTCCGGAAATATCACGATTTGGATAGGGAACTGCTCTGCCCAGGATAAGAAGGCTCTGCAGAGAGTAGTGCGTTTGGCCGAACGCACTATGGGAACTGCACTTGCCCCCCTGCAGGAACTATACATCAGAAGGTGTAACTCCAGAGCCAACAAGATCATGGGAGACCCCTTCCACCCCAGCAATGGACTGTTCCAGCTGCTACGGTCAGGCAAACGCCTCCGTTGCCATGCTGTGAGAACGGAGAGGATGAGAAGGAGTTTCTTCCCAGAGGCCATTAGGTCTGTAAATTCCTAACTCTCCAGGGACTAACTTTACTGTACTATTTTACTGTTGTGTGGTGTCTTTTTAAAATTGCTGTTTTTTTCCTTTTTCTTCCTTCCCTCCCACAATTATGTAATATGTGAATATGTGATTTTGTTCCATTCTGTTTGTAGTTTGTTTATGCACAATTCGCGAGCATTGCCACTTCATTTCACTGCACATCTCGTATGTGACGAATAAACTTGACTTGACTAATCTTGAAGTCAGTATTAATTATGTGATTCCCTGAAACTGATAGAAAATGGTGTTGCAATGAAAAGTCTAATTTATGTAATTTTCCAGTTTGATCCAACTGATTTTAATTTAAATATTATAAAAATAAAGAACCATGTTCAATTTTGTTTTGCAGGGTGACTGTTAGTACACACAATTTGTTGGTCTAGAACGCTTTCTGTGCTTTGTACAAAAATTGCCATATTTGGCTATGTTGCAATGAACTGCAGTCATTACTGCAAGTTCTTGGGAACAATTATCCTTAAATCATAAAAACCACAGACCCTGTGGACATGCCTGTGATTTACATTCCAAAGGTTTTGCGCTTCAGTATTTGTAAAATAACGTCAGAGAGTCCTGCTAAGAATGGACAGTTAGGCTATAAATGGTTATAGGATGAATGATTGCCTTAGTCAATTTTTCCATCACTTGATAAAACTGCTTAACAGTTGAAAATTATGCAAAATGTATTGTCTCTTTTTACATTTATTGTTTTTGTGATAACTAATGCGATGCTTCGTAGAATTTGAAATTCACAAGAATCCTCCATTTTCAAGCAGCGCAGTTACATCTAGAAACCAGACAAACTGAATATAAAAATCAGAGTTTTTGGTTCAACAAAACATGTACGTATCGAATTATGCAAAGAAGTCCAATCATTTTTATTTAAACTCCGTCAAACAAGTTGAAATTGGAAAACTTACTTCATGCTGTTTTGTAATCAAATAATTTGCATTTCTTGCCATTGCAACTTTCTGGAACTTCCATGGTTACCAGAAATCTAGGGAGTACCCTAAGTATATTTAAAAATGTGAATGCAGCACATTATAGTCCCTAAGTACAACTGTATATTCAAATTGCCTTAGGCGGTCATGGTGGCGCAGCGTTAGAGTTGCTGCCTTACAGCGAATGCAGCGCCGGAGACCCGGGTTCGATCCCGACTACAGGTGCTTGTCTGTACGGAGTTTGTACATTCTACTCGTGGCCTGCGTGGGTTTTCCCCGAGATCTTCGGGTGCCTCCCATGCTCTAAAGATGTACAGGTTTGTAGGTTAATTGGCTTGGTAAATGTAAAAATTGTCCCTAGTGGGTGTAGGATAGTGCTAATGTGCGGGGATCGTTGGTCGGTGCGGACCCGGTGGGCCGAAGGGCCTGTTTCTGCGCTGTATCTCTAAACTAAAACAAACAATATGCTAAATGTTTTTTTTGTACATAGAAAAAACAATTCTGATTAAATTCCCAAATTATTTTTTCTTGTGTGCTATTTCACACTTTCACATTTAGCTTTTTGATATTTTTCTCTCTTAACATTTCGTGAAGTCTTCGTTGGTTATTTCAGAACAAACAGGACCCGAGATTGGGCTCAAGCCCGGGAAATTCCAGACATTAATTGCAGTAATGTTGCAGGATGTTTTTAATTCGGCGCAGTGTGTAATTTGGAGGGGAATTTGTAGCTGTTTTCATTCTGATACCTTTGGCTTCCTATGTGATGAACTGTGCGGGTTTAGGAATAGCTCTTGAAATCTTGGTATTTTGTATCGTGCATCATGTAAACTGCACATGGTCATAGTAAAGGTGGAGGAAGTGGAGAATTATGCAAGGGGTTATATTTACTCCTGAAATATGTGAACATCAAGAGTGTTAATAGGAACCTTTCTAAATCAATCAATAGATCATATGTGGAAGGGTTTAGTGAGCGAGGAAATTATGGATTAGCTGCATTTATCTAGCTTGAGTTGTTTTGGAAGCCATACAATTTGGGTAGCTGGGTCAAATTTTTTTTCAAATCCAGCCAGGGATTTGGTTTTGGACTCTCATAGTACAGTACAGAAATAATTCACCCACCACAACCTTGATTATCTTTTTGCCCATCTACGCTAATAAAAATGTGCTTGCTTTATGTCCATATCCTTTGATGCTTTAAATATAGTAATTACCAGACCAAGTGCAGACCCGTTGGGTCTGTTCCCCCAACGTGCGGTTGTGTGGGGGGGGGGGGAGGCGGCATGCAGCGTCACACACACTAACTATCCCCCCCCCGCCCCGCACTCACGCTAATTACCCCCCTTGATATTATATTAATATTATTAATTTGCTCCTTTTACCCCATAACCACCCTATCTACTGACGCATAGCCCCCAACTTGCAGTCACATCTAGAGAGAGGGGGGGGGGGAGTAGAGAGTGAGGGCAGAGAGAGAAGGGGCAGAGACAGAGAGGGAGAGAGACACAGAGAGAGGGGCAAGAGGGATAGGGTGGTGGAGAGGAGGAGAAGAGGGAGGGTGGGTGAGGGGGGATAGTTGGGGGAGGAGGGGAGGAGAGAGAGAGGGTGAGAGTGAGGGGGAGAGAGAGGGTGGAGGGAAGAGGGTAGGGGGTGTGGAGGGGAGGGGAGGGGGTTTAGGGGAGGGTGGGGGAGGGGATGGAGGGGAGAGAGAGAGGGGGAGGAGGGGTGGATAGAGATAGAGTGCTGAGGGGGGTGAGGTGTGGGGAGGGGGAGAGGTGGGGAGCGGGGAGGGAGGGTGGAGGGAAGAGGGTAGGGGTGTGGAGGGGAGGGGGGTTTAGGGGAGGGATGGTGGGGGAGGGGAGGAGGGGAGAAAAAGAGGGGAGAGGAGAGAGGGGGGGGAGAGGAGGAGAGGGGGGGAGAGGAGGAGAGGGTGGGGGAGAAGAGGAGAGGGGGGGAGAAGAGAGGGGTGAGAAGAGGAGAGGGGGGGAGAAGAGGAGAGGGGGGGGAGAAGAGGAGAGGCGGGGGAGAAGAGGAGAGGGGGGGGGAGAAGTGGAGAGGGGGGGAGAAGGGGAGGGGGGGAGGAGAGGAGGGGGGAGGAGAAGCGGAGGGGGGGGGGAGACGAGGAGGGGGGAGGAGCCGAGGCGGGGGGAGGAGGAGAGGAGGGGGGAGGAGAAGAGGAGGGGGGAGGAGAAGAGGAGGGGGGAGGAGAAGAGGAGGGGGGGGAGAAGAGGAGAGGGGGGGGAGAAGAGGAGAGGGGGGGGGAGAAGAGGAGAGGGGGGAGAAGAGGAGAGGGGGGGGGAGAAGAGGAGAGGGGGGGAGAAGAGGAGAGAGGAGGGGGCAGAGAGGGGGAGAGAGAGACAGGGGAGAGAGAGAGAGAGAAAGAGAGAGGGATAGGGAGAGAGGAGGAGAGAGAGAGAGAGTGCCTTTTTACTTCAACCCACACCCAAACAACCATTTGCAGGCAGTGCTTTTTTACTTCAAACTAACCATATATTCATTTTCAAACCACATTAAGGGTACTCACAGTGATGTAGACATTTGTTCAGTGTCATTCAGAGCTCAGAGTGACAGAGACTAATTGACAGAGCTCCATGTTGCAGAGACTAATTGAGACACACCACTTCCTGGTTTTATAGTCCCTCCCCCACCCTCCAGCAGGGGCAGCAGAGAGAATGGTGAATTTTGTAAAAACATTAATATCTCTGTCATTTTTCATCGACGGGAAAAATCCTCGGCACACATGCGGCGGAGTGGGGCTCTGAGCGAGGTGGCCAAAAATGACGGCCGTAGGTGGTGGCGTTCTCTCGGGAATCACAGCACAGACGGCCAAAAGCGGTCAAGAACAGAGATTTAGTAATATAAGATAAGATAGATATCCCATCTCTTATGGTAGTAAGTACCAGATATCATACATTTTCAGTTTAAAAAAAAAACAAACTAAAATTCCTTTAAAACCCCTTCCTAGCCCTTATGATAGAACCCCTGGCTGAAAGTATAAGAATTCATCCGAATATTCAGGGCTATAATACCAGGGACTCAAAGAATAAAATCTCATTATATGCAGACGATATACTTTTATATATTACAAAGTCACAAACGAGCATACCAAATTTATTAAACTTAATAGAGGAATTTGGGTCTTTTTCTGGATATAGAATAAATTGGAATAAAAATGAAATCATGACATTAAAACCTCAAGAACCTACACACTTATTGAAGTTCCCCTTTAAAATCGCAACAGAAAAATTTAAATATTTGGGTATTCAGATTACTAGAAAATATAAAGCATTATTCAACGCTAATTTCATACCTTTATTAAATAAACTTAATACGTTGATTAAATTTTGGAAAACACTTCCCTTATCATTATTAGGTAGAATAAATGCAATAAAAATGATCTTCCTACCACAATTACTATACCTATTTCAGTCTATACCGGTATATATACCAAAATACTTTAAAAAAAAAGTAGACTCTAATATTACTAATTATATTTGGGACTATAGATCACATAGAATCACAAAAAAACACATGTAAACCAAAAGAGGTCGGGGGACTTTCACTTCCGAATTTTATGTATTATTACTGGGCAGTGCATATTAAGAATATGATTTATTGGTTGGATAGTTCTACCCAACAGACAGAATGGATAAAAATGGAGAAGGAGGATTGCCATCCTTGTAATATAGGAACGATCCTCTTCTCCCCAAAAAAACTGAATAACACAATATATAAGAAGAACCCAATTATATATGGTACAATAAGAATTTGGAAACAAATAAAATTATCTTTAAAATTAAGAAATCTATCACTGTTAATGCCAATAGCGAATAACCCTTTATTTAAACCATCTCTTATTGATAAGACATATAACCAATGGGAAAGTCTCGGAATTAGAAGGATCGGGGATATGTACGAAATGGGAAACCTACTATCATTCCAACAACTACAATTAAAATTTAAATTGAAAAACAACCAATAGTTTAAATATCTTCAGATTTGCGATTTCGTGAAAAAATATATACAAGGATATCAAAAAGTAACTCCTGACTTATTGGAAGAAGCAATGAATATTGAAGCTGACTCACAAAAATTAATATCATATTTATATAATAGTATTCTAAATATAGACCTACCATCGACAGAGGTACTTAGAGAAGAGTGGGAACGGGAACTAATGATAAAAATTACAAAGGTTAAATGGGAAAATACCTGATATATATTCACAAATGTTCAATTAATGTAAGACATAATCTAATTCAATTTAAAATTGTACATAGATTATATTATTCAAAAACAAGATTGAACATATGTTATCCAAATATATCTGCCACTTGTGATAAATGTCTAGCCCAAAAGGCAACTATAACACACTCCTTAGTTTCCTGCATAAAACTTTATAGATTTTGGAATGATATTTTTGAAGTATTTACAAAATTATTCAAGACAAGAATGGAACCTAATACTGAAATGATTATATTTGGTGTAATGGAAGATGGGAATAAATTGAACACATCTCAAAATCTATTCCTTAACTATGGTTTAATAATAGCAAAAAATTAATACTTAAATTTTGGAAGGGTACATCAATACCAACGCTTAAAATGTGGATTGCAAGTATGTTGGACACCGCTCATCTTGAGGAAATGCGATTCCTCCTAATGGATAAATCAGACCAATTCATAACGAGTTGGTCTCCATTCGTCGTTTTTTTTGGAATCATATGGTGCAACACAATTGTAAAAAATAACTGTTTCAGGACTGGACGAGGGTTAGTCAAGATTATAAATAATGATCTCCTTTTCTTTTTTATTTTATTTTATTTTCTCTATTTTCTCTCTCAACTTTCTTCATTTACTCGTTTTCTTTCTTCACACACTATATATTTCACATCTTTCTATCCTTTGCTATCTAACTTCTTTTTCTTATTCTAATCTTTTTTCAATGTAACAAAAAAAAAAAAAGAAGTTGTACATAAAATGTATTATGAAAATATATATTAGGCACTTTGGTGCCATATGACTACTTCTAATAAAATAAAATATTAAAAAAAACAAAAAAAAACCCCTTCCTGTTCCTCCTTATTTTGCTAGTCTTGTCATGGGGTAAAAAATCTCATCCTTCCCATCTATACCTCTAATAATCTTATGTACGTCTATCGGAATACTCGGGCTCCTTCACTCTAGGGAAAACCAACCGGAAGATGGACACAAAATGCTGGAGTAACTCAGTGGGACAGGCAGCATTCCTGGAGAGAAGGAAATGGGTAATGTTTTTGGTCAAGACCCTTCTTCAAACTCTGAAACGTCACCCATTCCTTCTCTCCAAAGACGCTGCGATACTCCAGCATTTTGTGTCTATCTTCAATTTAAGCCAGGAAAGCAGTTCCTTCCAACACACACTAGGCCCTATCCCACCCCTCAACTACCCCCCCCCCCCCCCCTCCCCCGGCACTCCCTCGCCTCCCCCCACACTACAATGTCTCCTCCCCGCTGCCTCGGGCCGCGCACCCCCTCTCCCCGGGCCGCGCACACCCCGCTGCCCCGGGCCGCACACCCCCTCTCCCCGCTGCCCTGGGCCGCCCACCCCCTCTCCTCGCCCAAGTCAAAGACCAAAGCAAAGATACGGGAGCGGAGGCGGAAGCCAAGATCCGATCTTTTGCCGGAAGCAAGATGGCGGAACAAGATGGCGGAGGCTGGTTGCTAAAATGGGTCCTATAATCACCCATGAATCTGCCCATGACCGTACTATGCGTTTGCGTGAGAGTAAGCCATCTTGCTCTGCTATAGGATCTTTGAGAGTCAGTATCTTGAAGTTCCTGGGTGTGCATATCTCTGATGATCTGTTGTGGGCCCTGCCCATTGAAGAAATCATCAACACCTCTACTTGAGCTTCTGCAGTGTACGGCAAAGAGGACACTGGTTGTATCATGGCCTGGTTCGGCAACTCTGTCCAGGAATGAAGTAGACTGCAGAGAGCGGTAAACACTGTCTGTTCCATCATAGGTACTGATCTGCCCACCATCGAGAGAATTTATAGGAGGCGCTGCCTCAAAAAGACAGCCAACTTCAAAGATTCACACCATCTTGGCCACATTCTCTCATTTCACTACTACTTATGGGAGGAGGGTATAGGAGCCTGAAAACTATGACCACACTAGATTCAAGAACAGCTTCTTCCCAACAAAACTCTGGCTTGTGAATGATGCACAACACTAACCTCAACAACTATGGTATTCTATGGACTGCATTTGGTGCATTATAGATGTGGGTTATTGCATTATTGGACCTGTAGAAAGCTGTAGCAGGTGAGAATAACATTGTTCTATTGTTGCTACATATGACAATTAAATGTTCTTGTAGTTTATAATTACTGTACATATACTTATGTTTATCATAAGGTTATAAGTGAAATTAGGCCATTTGGCCCATCAAGTCTACTCCGCGTTTCAATCATGTCTGATCTATCTCCCTCCTAACCCCATTCTCCTGCCATCTCCCCATATCCCCTGACACCTGTACTAATCAAGGATCTGCCTTAAAAATATCCATTGACTTGGCCTCCATTGCTTAGTTGAGAGATACAGCGCGGAAACGGGCCTTTCGGCCCACCGGGTCTGCGCCGAGCAGCGATCCCCGGTAAATCTGTGGCAAAGAATTCCACATATTTACCACCCTCTGACCACAGAAATCCCTCCTCATTTCCTTCGTAGAGGAATGTCCTTTAATTCTGAGGCTATGACTTCTAGTCCTAGACTCTCCCACTTTGGGTCCTCAGATATGGTGCCCAAAATTACACTGAGCTTCATGTGAACAAGGAATTTCATTGCACCCTGGTGTGTATGCCAATAAACTAATCTAATGTATTATTGTGTTCAGTTTTGATAACCACATTATAGGGAGGATATGAAACCATTAGAAGGGGTCCAGAAAAGAATGAGGATTGTTCCTGAAATGAATTGCAGAGTAGATTTTGAGTGACGAGAACAAAAGATGCTGGGGGAGATTTGATCAGTGTATAAAAATGATGAGCATCTGGTCAGAGTGGATAATAAGGTGGTTCCCATTTGATGGGGGAGTTGAGGACCCATAGCCACTGGTATAATGTGAATGGGGAGAGAAATGAGTGACAGGAGGAAAATGAACATCAAAAGTCATAAGTAGTTGGAGTTTGTAATGCGTTGTCAGCAGGTGTATTAGAAGCAAGTTCCTAAGAAGATCTGCAAAAGGGAATTGGATAAATAAGCTGTAGAAAAAAACTAAAGGTATGGAAATTCAGGCAGTGTATAGAACCAGAGATTTGCTTTGATAGTAACGCAGTGTGGATGTGACCAGCTGAATGGCATCTTTCTGTGCTGTAACCATTCTGCTTTTGTATGTTAAGAATCTAATAGATGTTGGTGTGCTTGTTCATGAAGCACAGAAAGTTAGAGCAACAAGTAATAGACCAACAACATATATTGGTCTTTTATGGAGAATGGAACATAATCCACTTGATTTGAGTAAATGTAACACAACTATAGTTTCATTTTCAATAATTTATTTTTAATTCATATGCTTCATTACATTTTAATGTTCTAGCTGCAACACTAGAAGTGGACTTCATGTTCCTTGATTAATTAAGGCCTTTGCTTTCATTGTCCTCAGACCTATTTGCTTGGGGTGGGAGATTGCAACCTTCATGTGGTCGGCCCTGTTTCGACGAATCCAATCAACCCGACGTGCACAATCAAATAAGATCAAATAGAACAAGTTGTCTTACAACTTTAGGCTGTGCACGTCATACGCAAGAAGAAGAAGAAGACCTATTTGCTTTATGTTATTCGACATAGGCTCGTACTAAGAAGCAGATTTGTCTTTTATAGGAAGGTTACTTTTTCCATTTTTCCAGCTGGGTGCTGCTGTTGTCTAATGTCTTCAGATAAATGCCTGCCTTGAAATCCCTTTCTTAGAGAGGAGACAGCATATAGTCTGTAATTGAGACCTTAAGTATTCAACTGATTTTCTTCAGTCTAGTATTTCTAAATACCTAGCTATTTTTTATCCTCCTTTTATGGAATGATAAATGATAGTTGGGTATAGGATTATAATGACTTGGGCGAGAATGTAGATGGTTGTTTTGTAAATTTGCAGATAGCACAAATTGGTGATGTCATAGATAATGAAGATTGCCTCAGGATGCAGCAGACATTAGCTAGAAGGATGGGTGGAGTTATGGCAGATGGAATTTAATCTAGCCAGATATGATATAATGCACTTTGGGAAGTCAAATTCTAGTAACTGAGTACAATGACTAACTGTGGGAACATTGAAGTGCAGATAAACCTTGGGGTTTGAGTCCATATCCACTTGAAAGTGGCGACACAGGTGAAGAAGCGTTTGATATGCTTGTCTTTGTGCCTTATACTGAATGCACTGGTCGATAAAGTGTTGGAGTAACTGAGTGATTCGGGCAGCATCTCGAGGATATAACTAGGCAATGTTTTCAGTTGTGACCCTTCTTCAGATTGATTGTAGTTGGGGAAGAAAACTGGAATAGGGGTGAGAGCTTGACAAGGCCAGGTAAGCCAGACAGATGAGGGGGCTTAATTGTCAGATAGTTGGATAAGGGCCAGAGATGAAAAGACAAAAGGTTGTGATATAAGGGGAGGTGAGGTGTGAAATGTAAATCCAGAGGAAGGGATATAGGTGGAAGGGGAAAGTGGGAGAAGGGGAAAGGGGGTTGGGATTCTGGGAGAAATGGGCTCATCCAGATGGGGCACAGGGAAGAGATGGTTGTTTGCGTTACCTAAAATTGAAAAAAAAATCAATGTTCACATCAAGCTACCCAAGTGGAATACGAGTTTCCCAATGTTAGGTCCATATCCCTCTAATTCTTTCCTATCCATATAGAGTGCATTCAGAAAGTATTCAGACCCCTTCA
Organism: Amblyraja radiata; assembly: GCF_010909765.2. Taxonomy (NCBI): domain Eukaryota; kingdom Metazoa; phylum Chordata; class Chondrichthyes; order Rajiformes; family Rajidae; genus Amblyraja; species Amblyraja radiata. Next base: position 23,079,220 of record NC_045981.1, read on the forward strand.
CTTTTTCCGCATTTTGTTACGTTACAGCCTAATTTTAAAATGGATTAAATTCATTTTTTTATAATGATCAATCTACACACAATACCCCAGAATGAAGAAGCGAAAACAGGTGTTTAGAAAATATTGCAAAGTAATGAAAAATAAATAACTGAAATATCACATTTACATAAGTATTCAGACCCTTTGCTATGACATTCAAAATTGAACTTGGGTGCATCCTGTTTCCATTGATTTTCCTTGAGATGTTTCTACAATTTGATTGGAGTCTACCAGTGGTAAATTAAATTGATTGTACATGATTTGGAAAGGCACACACCTGTCTATATAAGGTCCCACAGTTGACTGCATGTCAGAGCAAAAACCAAGCCATGAAGACGAAGGAATTGTCCATAGACGTCCGAGACAGGATTGCATCGAGACACAGATCTGGGAAAGGGTATAAAACAATTTCTGCAGCGTTGAAGGTCCCGAACAGCATAGTGGTCACCGTCATTCTTAAATGGAAGAACTTTGGAACCACCAGGACTCTTCATTGAGCTGGCCACCTGGCCTTGGTCAGGGAAGTGACCAAGAATCCGATGGTCACTCTGACAGAGCTCCGGAGTTCCTTTGTGGAGATGGGAAAACCTTCCAGAAGGACAACTATATCTGCAGCACTCCACCAATCAGACCTTTATAGTAGAGTGGCCAGACGGAAGCCACTCCTCAGTAAAAGGCACATGACAGCCTGCTTGGAGTTTGCCAAAAGGCACCTAAAGGATTCTCAGACCTTGCGAAACAAGGTTCTCTGGTCTGATGAAACCAAGATTGAACTCTTTGGCCTGAATGCCAAGCATCACGTTTGGAGGAAACCAGGCACCGCTCATCACCTGGCCAATACCATACCTATGGTGAAGCATGGTGGTGGCAGCATCATCATGCTATGGGGATGTTTTTCAGCGGCAGACTAGTCAGGATCGAGGGAAAGATGAACGGAGCAAAGTACAGTGAGATCCTTGATGAAAACCTACTCCAAAGCATTCTGGACCTCAGACTGGGGCAGAGGTCCACCTTCCAACAGGACACTGACCTTAAGAACACAGCCAAGACAACGCAGGAGTGGCTTTGTGACAAGTCTGTGAATGTCCTTGAGTGGCCCAGCCAGAGCCCGGATTGAACCTGATCGAACATCTCTGGAAGGACCTGAAAATAGCTGTGCATTGACGCTCCCCATCCAACCTGACAGAGCTTAAATCTGCAGTGAAGAATGGGAGAAATTACCCAAATACAGGTGTGCCAAGCTTGTAGTGTCATACCCAAGAAGATTTGAGGCTGTAATTGCTGCCAAAGGTGCCTCAACAAAGTAAAGATGTCTGAATACTTATGTAAATGTGATATTTCAGTTATTTATTTTTAATTACTTTGCGAAAATTTCTAAACACCCGTTTCCGTTTTTTTATAATGGGGTATTGTGTGTAGATTGATGATTAAAAAATGAATTTAATCAATTTTAGAATAAGGCTGTAACTTAACAATGTGGAAAAAATAAAGGCGTCTGAATACTTTCTAAATGCACTGTGCCTGTTACTATTTAGCTGTTATAGTGTTATTACAGTATACTCAGGGAAGCAACCACAAGCACATTATATGTCAGCTTTAATGAGGACAGTTGCATTCCCACTAGAACCCGGATCTGGTCCAACAATGACAAGTCCTGGTTTACAGCAGAACTCGGACAGCTCCGCCAGTCTAAAGATGAGGCCTACAGGAACGGGGATGCAGGCTTCTACAGGCAGGCCAAGTACAAGCTGAGAAGAGGAATCAGAGCTGCCAAGGAAAGGTACTCTGCGAAGTTGAGGAGCAAGTTCTCAGCAAATGATTCTTCTTCAGTTTGGAAGTGCTTGCAAGAAATCACCAGCTACAAGAAGAACCCCCCCCCCCCCCCCCCCCCCCCCCCCCCCCCCCCCCCCGCTCCTTGGACAATTGTCAGCTGACCAATGTTATCCCACCAATGCTAATGTTATCCCACTTTTTAACAAAGGCGGGAGAGAGAAAACAGGGAATTATAGACCAGTTAGCCTGACATCGGTGGTGGGGAAGATGCTGGAGTCAATTATACAAGAGGAAATAGTGGCACATTTGGATGGCAGTAGCAGGATCGGTCCGAGTCAGCATGGATTTACGAAGGGGAAATCATGCTTGACTAATGTTCTGGAATTTTGTTGAGGATGTAATTAGGAAATGGACAAGGGAGAGCCAGTTAATGTAGTGTCCTGGACTTTCAGAAAGCATTTGATAAGGTCCCACATAGGAGATTAGTGGGCAAAATTAGAGCAAAATCTGTGAAACGTGGTGGGGGTGTTATGGCCTGGGCATGTCTGGCTGCTGAAGGTACTGCTGATGGTAGTAGCTCACTGCTGATGGTAGTAGTATAATGAATTCTGAAGTGTATAGACGCATCCTATCTGCTCAAGTTCAAACAAATATCTCAAAACTCATTGGCTGGCGGTTCATTCTACAGCACGACAATGATCCCAAACATACTGCAAACAAACAAACATAATTTTTTCAAAGCTAGAAAATAGTCAATTCTTGAGTGGCCACGTCAATCACGCAATCTGAACCCAATTGAGCATGCCTTTTATATGCTGAAGAGAAAACTGAAGGGGACCAGCCCTCAAAACAAGCATAAGCTAAAGATGGCTGCAATACAGGCCTGGCAGAGCGTCACCAGAGAAGACACCCAGCAACTGGTGATGTCCATGAATCGCGGTCTTCAAGCAGCCATTGCATGAAAAGGAAATGCAACAAAATACTAAACATGACTATTTTCATTTACATGACATTGCCGAGTCCCAAACATTATGGTGCCCTGAAATGAGAGGATTATGTACAAACACTGCTGTGATTTCTACAAGGTGAAACCAAAATGTACAAAAATAGCCTTTATTAAAATCTGACAATGTGCACTTTAACCACATGTGATTTTTCAATTACAAATCTCAAATTGTGGAGTACAGAGGCAAATAAATAAACGATGGGTCTATGTCACAAACATTATGGAGGGCACTGTATGTAGCTGTACTCTAAGATGCCTCTGCTCAACAACTCTCCCCGGGGCCCGATCATTCACTGTAGTCCTGCTTTGGTTTGACTTCCCAAATACAACACCTCACACTTATCTGTATTAAACACCATTGCCGTTGCTCACCCACTTGCCCAACTGATCAAATATGCTGCTGCAGTTTTTGATGACCATCTTCACTGTACACCACCTAGTGTCATATAAAACTTACTAATCATGCCTTGTACATTCTCATGCAAATTGGTGATATAAACCTCAAACTTAATTTGATCGAAAACCGATCCCAGAGGCACACCATGAGTCACAACGTATAGGAAGGAGCTGCAGATGCTGGTTTACACTGAATGTAGGCATAAAATGCTGGAATAACTCAGCGGGCCATGCGGCATCTCTGGATAGAAGGAATGGGTGACATTTCGAGTCGAGATCAACTGAAGAAGGGTCCGACCTGAAACATCACTCGCTGAGCTACTCCAGTATTTTATGTCTAACTAGTCACAATGTTCCTCCGCCACCCTCTACTTCCTTCCATGAAGTCAGTTATTTAGCTCTAGATCCCATGTGATCTAAACAAGCTCTCCCTGGATCCAGTACGATCTAAAATTTGTGACCTTTGGTGAGAAGGGTAGATTTTCCGCACAGAATGTAGTGGTTATCTGAAGCACTCTACCGGAGGGAGTGGTAGACACTGATGCAATTACAACGTTTAAAAGTATTTAGGCAGATACTTGGATGGGAAAGCCCTAGAGAGATATGGGCCTAGTGCAGGCAAAAGAGACCACGATTGGCGTGGGGCAAATGGCCTGTCCCTGTGCTCATGACCCAATGAATATGGGCTTTGCTGGCAAGTCCAAATTTATCACTTTCCCAAATGAGTAGGTACTGGTGTTTAACAATAACTTCCTCTGATAAAGATGCACCCAGAGCATTACTGAATGGAAAGTAACAAGATCTGAATACAGAGTGGGAAATGAAGTAGTGGCATACTACCAAGTCAGGATGTACTGTGACTTGGAGAGGTGGTTATATGTTTATTATTAAATTGAAGTATCCTTATTAGTTTCAGGTGTGCGTTTAGGGTGCTCTCACCGCACATTGTGAATTGCATCAAGCTTCAGAACATTGGAGATGCATTCATGTAGACAAGTGGAAAGTACCTCATCAGATTGCTGAACTGTCTCGTATGGTGGAAGTGATTTAGAAAATCAAGATGCAAGTGGCAAATTATTGGATTGCTATGAAGCTGATGCTTTTGAATTTTCTCTAAAGTTATGATGGGCATGAGGTTGAATGTTGCAGACACGCTGGAATGTTTGAGCTTGTTCAGGGGCAGGTTTTCAACCTTAATACCAGAAATAAATAAAAAATGCTGGACACAGTAGTCAAACAACACTGATGGAAAGAGAAGCAGAATTAATATGTATGAATGAACTGCAGATGCAGGTTTACACTGAAGATAGACAAAATGCTGGAGTAACTCAGCGGGGACAGGCAGCATTTCTGGATAGAAATGATGTTTCGTAGGGTGATGTTTCGGTCGAGACACTTCAGACTGAAAGTCAGGGACGAGGGAGACATAGAGATATGGAAGGGGAAGGTGTGAATAAATGTTTAGCAAGGTCATCAAGGCATAGTGCAATGCTTCTGTTTTTGAGTGTGTGGCTATATCAGTTTTATATGCGTGCCTTTAACTTTATAGTATTAATACAACTGAATGACTTGCTGCGCTATTTCATAAGGCTTGCTACAGTTGGCCATGTTGCACTCAGTCTGGAGTTGCATGCAGGCCAGACTAGGTAAGGACAGTAGGATTTCTCTGAAGGAGATTAATGAACCAGAAGCATTTACTTTGATAATGCAGTAGTTTCCTGGTCCCCATTATTCAACTTAGTTAAAATTCAACAGCTGCTATTTGAATTTAGCATGAATCCAGCTGTGCTATTATGATAAATCCCAATCTAATTAATGTGAGAATGAAAGTTGAGTACAAAATCCTTTGACGTGCATAAAATATGCTGGCTCACTTGCTGTAACTTAATATGACAAAATTGGCACTTGTTTTCCTTAGAATTATTCAGTATTTGGATTTATGTTCAGTTTAAAAGACAAGTTTGACGCATTGCAAATTCTGCTGATTTCACCACACTGCGAATGAGCAATGTATGGTAGTCATCCTATTCTGATTTTATTTCAGGTTTTCAGACGTCATAACTTGATCATAACCTTTCAGAAAAGTCAAAAGACTGCTGCGGTTCTAATTTTTTTTGTTTATTCATACAAAATTAGCTCAATTTTCCTTTCTGAACTAGTTTAATTACTCCATACATGATGGTACAAATAGGGTGACTTCTTGGTTGGTCTGTTTCTGGACCTTGCAAGCATCAGCATCCACAAGTACTGGTCAACCTGGTATATAGATGTTAGAAAATAAAATGTTAACCTCCTTTTGTGGATGTATTCACTGCAATGTAACTTGCATTAAAAAAAGAGACCTGTTCTGTTGTGTAGTTATATACACTGGTACAAATAATATTTTGCTGCGCTGTTTTGATTTGGCAGTTATTTGCTTTTTCATCAATGATTCTTAATTTTCCATATCAGCAAGTTCTTTGTATTTACTCCCCAGACCTTGTTTCTTGTTGCCTGAGAACTGAATTCTGGCATCATGATCACCTTCTGTGCCCAGATGCCAGCCCAGCATCTCCCCCACTCACCATCAAAAGTAATGCACTGTGCACCATTCTAACTTGACATTTTATCACAAGACATACATTGCATTTCTTTAATCACTTAAAAGTCTGTAATACTTTCTACAGATGGACTTCAATGGTTAGAAAAAGATCAGTACAATGTTATCAAGGAAGTCTGAGAATGAGCAATGAATGATAGTCCTCTTTATGCCATTAACATATGTAGATATTTTAAAATATCTCTGGATATTGTTATAACGAGCTTCCCTTCCCTCTAGAGTGATTCAAACTGATATATCAATAGTTTAAATGGATTATTAACTCTGCGTCAGGATACATGATCTTGTCACCATGCTGCAAGAAGAATGTGGTAGCATTAGAAAGAATGCAGAAGAGAATCAGCAGGATATTGCCTGGAATGGAGGGCTGTAATAAGGAGATATGAGGCAAACTGGGATTATTGTTGTTGGAGCAGTGGGGGGGAAGTTTATGAAATTGAGGTTCATAAATAAGATTGACAGTGAGAATCCATTTCGTAGGACAAGGAAATTTGGAACTAGAGGTCTCAGACAAGGTGACAGAGATAAATTTAAAGAAGATCTGAGGGTTAAGTTTTGCTCACAGGATATTGGTTATCTAGAATGAATTGCCAAAGGTGGTGGAAACAGATGCAATTACACGGGACAGGTACTTCGCAAGAAAAGGTGTAGAGGGATGCAGGCCTAATGTGGGCAATTGGGATCAGTGGTTAGCATGGATCAGTGGTGAGCTGCAAGGGCATGTTTGTGCTGTACGTTTCTCATTCTGTGATCAAACGTGCAAACTGATTCAACCTGGCGGGATCTGTTTGCCATAGGTTTTAATCTTATACCTTACCCTTTCCACCTTTTGCTTGGCTTATTATTGTAAGTAAGGAAGGAAAGTGATCTGACGATCACTAAGAAATATTTTTTTTTTTTAAACCTGAAAAACTCTACCACAGATTTTGCATTATGAGTAATGTAAAGATATCAATACTCATATTTGAGTAAGTTAGGCAGAAGCTGCCAGCATGTATGTTAATCAAAGTTTCTTCTGAATTATTCTACTGGTCAACAAGCTATGCTGAAGCAGTATCTTGCCCTAAGATTCGGCATTGACACTGGTGTGAAATTGCAGTGTTTTCTGCTAGATACACTAAAATATTACAATTTATTTATTCAAGTCTGAGGAGCTTTATATTAAGTCTTGGCGAGCATTTAGTTTGGCATCAAAAATGATTTTAATTATTGGTGATTTAAAAATCAAATCAAAATATTTTTCTCAATGTTTTTTTCCCCCCATCTTTGCTTTTGCATTAATTATCCTGCCTTATTTCCTAGTTTGGACATGCTGCAGTAATGATTATTTGATCCTTCTGGATGAAAAAATATGCTATTCCTCGCAGGCTTTACACTCCTCAATAGATTTCAATGCATCAGACTGTCAACTGCCATGAAGCACACATGAGCAGCTGCAAGTTTAACAAACCATGAAATCCAAACTATTTAAGTTTAGAGGCCATTAATTTAAGATAATTTGCAAAATAGCCAGAAGCAACATCAGGGAAAAAAATGTGCACGTGTTTGGGTTCAGAATGCACACCCTAATGCGGTGGTGAATGTGGATTAAATACTAACCTTAAAATAAAATTTTAAAGAAATTACAAAATCAAATTTGGAGAATCTTAACGATCCAAATTGCTGTTAAATGAGCTGGCACAGGCTTGATGGCTAATACTTCCTTCCATGCTATATTCTGATACTGGACCATACGCTCTCCGGGATCAAGATCTCAAATCTCAATAGCAAATAATTCCTAAATGGTTATTTAAGCAGCTTTTTACATTTTTAAACGTGCACAGCAATCATAGCTATATTTTGAGTGATTCGTAATACATTTTAAAATAAATTATTGATATTATCTTACTTTTTGCTAAATTCTTCAAGACCTCTACAAAATGCATGCAAAACACCGTAATTTTTACAGCTCAAAAGGAATATACCCAAGGTACATAAAAATGCTGGAGAAACTCAACGGGTGCAGCAGCATCTATGGAGCGAAGGAAATAGGCAACGTTTCGGCCCGAAACGTTGCCTATTTCCTTCGCTCCATAGATGCTGCTGCACCCGTTGAGTTTCTCCAGCATTTTTGTGTACCTTCGATTTTCCAGCATCTGCAGTTCCTTCTTAAACAAGGAATATACCTACATCCTTATCAAATTTCCTCTGATCGTCCAATGTTTCAAGTAGAGCAGCGCCAGCTTCTCATAAAATCCTCACCTTTGAGGCTAAACTTTTTATTTAAAATTTTTTAATGGAAATTTACTTGGATCTGCTTTGTACCAAATACTTTATGATTTTGCTTTGGGTAGCCATTTTGTATAGAATTTTAAACCTGCCCGACACCTTTGGAGATTAGTTGGCTATTAAATTGTCATATTGATATCAAGAGGATATTGCATTGTGCATATTTGGTATTTTTTTAGCTGTCAATTATAATCTGATCTCTTGTCTTTCAGCCAAGCACCCTGCCACAAGGAACTGTCAATATGAACCAATGCACAGATGTCATTGATGCGGAACCGAAGACTGGTCAGAAGAATGCACTCTGCATTGTAAACCCGGAACGTGAAGTTTTCATTCGTGGGGAGTCTAAAGAAATAATTAATGGGTGAGTCAATATGTTCTTTATTTTAATTTCATTTCTTTTTCTATTGAGGGTAACCAATCTGTTTCTAAAGATTTGTAACTCGCACATCTATGATGAAATATGTCCAGCATTCTCAAAATGTAATAAAAAAGTATAACACTGCCCATGCTATAAATCTCAAACACTCAACAGGTTAGGTGGCATCCATGCAGAGAGAAATTGGATAGGAATAGAGAGATTTAAAGAGAAAGCTAGAAAGGTTGAAGACATAGTACTTCACGACCTGCCTGCAAGAGGCCATCTCCATTCTTTTTCTCCGGGGAAGGAGCTGGTGATTTCACCGCCGTGGGAGAGTGGACCAACGCCTTTGGAGTCGAACAGGAGACTGTGGCACAGGCGAAGATGGAACAAACAGAGGAACTGTCGCAGGCATGGATTGTTATGCTGGCAAGAGCATGCGAGGGTCACTAGATGCAGATTGAAATGAACTTGTACGATCCAGATAATAAGGAGGAGGGTACACAAAAATGCTGGAGAAACTCAGCGGGTGCAGCAGCATCTATGGAGCGAAAGAAATAGGTGACGTTTCGGGCCGAAACCCTTCTTCAAAGCCCTTCGGCCCGAAACGTCACCTATTTCTTTCGTTCCATAGATGCTGCTGCACCCGCTGAGTTTCTCCATCTTTTTTGTGTACCTTCGATCTTCCAGCATCTGCAGTTCCTTCTTTAACAATAAGGAGGAGGGATTGGCTCCTTCACAGGCAGAAGATGTCTGTTTCATCGGTAGGTGCTGCCATCGGCTCTAACAATGTAGAAGCATGGCTCTGAAGCGGGACCAGAAATCACCCCAATATGGTCATGGCCTTTGTCAGTCTGTAAGCAGACTACCTGTCCTTTGGTCAATGGTGGCAGACGCCTACTCGTCTTGTCGAACCATTTATTTTGAACATTACGCTTCTGTTGCAACCTGGATTGAACCTCCTCAGGAGGAAAGACATGTGGGATTAACGTTTGCTCTGCTACGGGCAACGGGGTACGGGTCTGCCTTGACAATAATCATTGAGCAGGTGAACCCAAGGCAGGGTCACGGGAAATGTTGCGTAAGTTGAGCAAATCTAGGAATACGTCAGATATAGCCCTGTGAGAGTGCTCCATGAGTTGTTTTGCACTTTTGACAGCCCGTTAGACTGTGGATACTCAGGGCTGCTGGTGATGTGGTGAAAATTCCAGCATCTGGCAAACTCTCTGAATTGTTGGCTGGTGAACTGGCTGCCATTGTCAGCCAACAGCTTGCCTGGAGATCCATGGATGGAAAAATTACGAGATAATTTCGAAATCACGCAGCTGGAAGTGGGGCTGCTGAGAAAATCAATGTCAAACCATCCTGAATACGAATCCACGAGCACCAGGTACTGCTTGCCGTGCCATTCAAATAAATCAGCTACCACTGTAGACCATGGAAGCGCAGGTACAGGATGTGGCAGAAGTGGTTGCTTTTGTTGATGAGGCGCCAGGCTATTGCACACAGCACATGCTGCCACATTTTCGTTGATGTATTTGGCCATGGCAGGCCAGTAAAACTGCTTTTCGCCCGTGAAACATTGGCTTCAGCACCTGGGTGTCCTGCATGGACAGCGTCAAAATACCGGTGATGCAGCGAAGCAGGAACCACGGCCTTGTGTCCTTTTAAAACAATGCCGTCTTGCAGCACTAATTAGTCCCGAACAGGGAAGAAAGGTCGGACTGGCAATGGAACGTTGTAGTGCCACTAATCTACAGTATTAATAGGAAAGTTCACTGTAAGTAGAACAGAAAAAGTCTACAAATTAATGTGGAAAGCTATTGGTAGCACCAAAATTGAGAATATAGTGAGGAAAAGTCAAGAAACAGGTCATATGTCCCAGATAGAACAATGAAATACTTACTTGCTGCAGCACAACAGAATATGTAAACATTGAGCTGTAGTTATGACAATAGACTATTATGAGGTTGTAGTGTTTAATAGCCTGATGGCTGTAGGGAAGAAGCTGTCCTGAACCTGTACGTTATGGTTTTCAGACTCCTGTACCTTCTTCCCGATGGCAGTGGTGAAATGAGTGTGAGGCCTGGATGGTGAGGGTCTCTGATGATGTTGGCTGCCTTTTTGAGGCAGCGACTCCGATAAATCCCTTCGATGGTGGGGAGGTCAGAGCTGGCGTTCACAACTTTTTGCCGTCTTTTCCGCTCCCGGACGTTCAAGTTGCCGAACCAGACAATGATGCAACCAGTCAATATGCTCTCTACTGTGCACCTGTAGAATTTCAATTGAATCCTTTTTGACATACCGAATCTCCGTAATCTTCTCAGGAAGTAGAGGCGCTGATGTGCTTTCCTTATAATTGCATCAGTGTGCTGGGTCCAGGAAAGATCTTCGGAAATATGTACACCCAGGAATTTGAAGTTTTTGACTCTCCACCATCGTCCCATTGATATAAACTGGATTGTGGGTCCTCATCCTTCCTCTTCCAGTCCACAATCAGTTCCTTGGTTTTACTGATATTGAGAGCCAGGTTGTTGTGCTGGCACCATTTGGTCAATCGGTCGATCTCACTTCTATACTCTGACTCATCGCCATCTAATTTGTCCCACAACGGTGGTGTCGTCGGCGAACTTGACGATGAAGTTTGCATTATGTCCGGCTACCCAGTCTTGAGTATAGAGCAGGGGGCTGAGCACACAGCCTTGAGGTGCTCCCCTACTGATTGTTAATCAAAATGTGAGTTTCCCGTTGGTTGGAAGGATTGAAAAAGTTGTATTGTAATTGTGTGAGAATACTAGTTGGTGCGCGGATTGATTTGGGGTATACAGGAATGAAAGGATACAGATAAAATCAATAAAGTCAATTTCCGAGTATGTTGCCAGGACTAGAGATCCTGAGCTATAGGGAGAGGTTGAGTCGGCTTTATTCCATGGAGCGCAGGAAGATGAGGGGTGATCTTGTAGAGGTGTATAAGATCATGAGAGAATAGTTTGGGTAAATGCACAGAATCTCTTGCCCCGAGTAGGGGAACCGAGGACCCAAGGACATAGGTTCATGGTGAAAGGAAAAGATCTAATAGGAATCTGAGGGGTAACTTTTTCACACAGGTGTATGGAACTTGCTGCCAGAGGAGGTAGTTGAGGCTGGGACTATCTCAATGTTTGAGAAACAGTTAGACAGGTACATGGATAGGACAAGTTTGAAGGGATATGGACCAAACGCAGACAGGTGGGACTAATGTAGCTGGAACATGTTGGCGGTGTGGGCAAGTTGGGCAGAAAGGCCTGTTTCCACATAAAGCAAATTGAGTCTTGGTCTTGATTACGAGAGGTGGTGTAGAATCTACACTGTAGATGATGAGTAAGGTACACAATGGTGGAGTAACTCAGCAGGTCAGGCAGCATAACATACAGTGCAGTGTACAGTTTTGCTATCCTTACTTAAGAAATGTTATACTTGCCTTGAGGTGGTCCAGCAAAAGATTACTTCCTATGATGGGGAGGTTGGTTCAATGAAGAAAGATCAAATAGAATTGACAGATGCTCTGTGGGATTGATTTAGAAACATAGAAAATAGGTGCTATGTTTCTAAATCAATTGGTCCATTTCATTGAGAGTCGCAAGAATTTCTTCTGTCACGGTTGTGACTCTTCGGAATTCCTCATCCCGCAGAGCAGTGGATGATATCGCCTCATTCATTGTTGAAAATTTTGGAAAATAGGGGGATCAAGGGTTATAGATTGGGTAGGAAAATGCTGTTGAGACTAAACAACAGATCAACCATGATTTTTCTTAATTGCTGAGCATACTTGAGCATTGTCCTATCAAGATAGGCTACACAGTTTTGATCTACCGTATTTCCCGGAAGAGAAGACGCTATTTTTTACCCGAACATAATGCCCGAAAATTTACCTGCGTCTTGGAGGCCAAAAGTTAGATTGTTAGTCAAGAAAGATAGACTTGGCTATCCCTCAGTACAGTGGCTGTAAAAGGTCAACGCTGCTGGGGGGGGGGGGGGGGGGGGGAAGAGTTCCTTCCACAGCGTGTGGGGAGTCTGGCCCGGTCAGCACGGCAAAGCAGCAAACTTGGCTGGGCTGCCAGGGGTAAAGTTGCGGGATGGGCAGGAGCGTTGAGAAGGAAGGGGTCGGGGATCATGCCAGCAACTCACTCAGTAGCTCGGGTGGCTGCGAGCGGCCGCCGGGACCGGACAGCGGAACCGGCCGCCGCCTCAGCGCCTTCTGCTGGACCGCCCGCCAGCCAGCCGCAGTGTCCCGTGGCACAGGCACAACCGGTGGAGGTGGTGGTTGGCGGGTAGCTACTGGGCGGAAGGCTGGCTGCTCCATCCTGGGCTCTCTATCTTTCTCTCTCTCCCCTTTATGTGATCTCCCTGAGCCAGGAAGTCCCCGTCCCTCAGACCTGAATCGCACAGCGCAATGTGGAACAGGCGAAGTTGGAGGCTCCCCGGTCCTCATTGCCTCCTTGAAGGTGTTTCACATCTTCCTTTCTACTGACTAAACCAAACCCTTGTTCCTGTCACGCCAACCTTTTTTCAAAATTTAGCAACTCAAAATGGGGGTGCGTCTTCGACGCAGGTGCGTCTTCATTGCCGGGAAATATATTCCTTGAAGTTTAGTGACTTCAGGGCTGGGGGATGGGTACAGGGCACTGAAACAGTTATGGGCTTGTCCCACTTGGCGATTATTTTTAGGCAACTGCCAGCGACTGTCATAACCGGCGACAATTTACGTCATCCTGGCAACAACCTACGACAGCACCTATGTCAGGAGAAATCAAGCTACACTCATTTACGTCAAACCCACTGTCGCTGAAAATTGTCGACATGTTGAAAACTTAGCTGCGACCAGAAAGACATTACGACATTTTGCGCGACTGACTACTCCCGACAAACTGTCGCCTGTAGTTGCTTAAAAAGTCGCCTAAGTGGGACAGGTCTTTGAAACACCCGTTTATTGACCTGACAGTATAAGTGTTCCTTGAAATTAGCAACTAATTTGTTTATTTAGGCTGGTGCTTGTGAGTTTAAGTAAGGAGATGGCAGGGTGTTACCCGTCTTTATCTTTGGCATCTCTATCCTCACTCCCAGCACAGTTCTTAACCACTGATTCATCATAATCTCGTGTGGCAGTCTAGCTCATTGGATAATGTCAATACTGAAAACAACTAACCGGGGGAGCTGTTTTTTGCCATCTGCCTAGCATCGTCTGAATTGTCCTTGTTTTTGTTTGTAAGATTAATTATACCATAATATTTTGAAGGGATTCCATTTGTAGCAGCACCCTTGGAAATATATTTTTGGAAATATATACTTGGAAGCATCCTTGGAAATGTAAATATATATAAATTGGTGAAACAAAATTGATTTCAAACCTCTAAAAAGATTTTGATTACATACAAGACATTATGAAATGATTAAATTAACTAATTGGATTTAATATTGTTTAGTTACATTCTGTGTATTAAAATTTATAATGCAAAATATTTTCCATTATTTATAAAATATGCAACAGTGGAAATTTCCCTGTCAAATTAAAATTTAGTTGGCAAGATGGTAGTGCCTTTAATGCTTGCATGAGGTCATTGACTGGCAATGAGAGCAGTGGAAAATAAGATTTGCTGGAGTCTCATCAGGGTCAGTAACATCAGAGTGGCACAGACTGGAGGTTGGGATCATCACAGGCTGTACCATCTCTGTGATCCTTTTTGCCTTGTCAAGTCTGCTGAGCCAGAGTGCCGAAGCCCTCGGACCAAGTCAGGAATGCGCCAACCACCAATCAGAACCTTCATGGACGACCTGACTGTCACCACTGAGTCAGTGCCAGGAGGCAGGTGGATCCTGCAGGGGTTGGAGAAGCTGATTGGATGGGCAAGGATGAGGTTTAAGCCAGGAAAATCAAGGTCACTGGTGCTGAAGAAGGGCAAAGTCATGGACAGGTTCCGCTTCAACATCGAATGGACACCAATCCCAACTGTCTCCGAAAGGCCAGTGAAGAGTCTTGGCAAGGTGTTTAACAGCAGCCTGAAGGATACAGCATCTGTCCAGGCAACCTGTCAGGAGCTGGAGAGTTGGTTGAGAGCAGTGGACCAGTCGGGGCTTCCCGGCAAGTTCAAGGCATGGATTTACCAGCATGGTATCCTGCCATGGATACTCTGGCCACTGCTTGTCTACGAAGTCCCAATATCCATCGTAGAGAGATTGGAGAGGAAAGTCAGCAGCTTTCTCAGAAGGTGGCTGGGACTGCCCAGGAGCCTTAGCAGCATCGCCCTTTACGGAAATAACACCAAGCTCCAGCTGCCCCTGAAGTCCCTGGAGGAGGAGTTTAAGGTGATTCGGGCCAGAGAGGAGATGCTGTACAGGGACTCCAGCGACCCCAAGCAGGGGTGGAGGTGGAAACTGGGAGGAAGTGGAGAGCCGGCAAAGCCGTGCTTCAAGCAGAATCTCGGATACGCCACAGAGTCCTGGTGGGAGCAGTGACTCGGGGAAGAGCTGGCCTGGAAATCTTCCCATCTCCCCAATTTAACAAGGGGAAGGAGAGGCGCAGGCTGATCCAGGAGGAAGTGAGGGCAGTGGTGGAGGAGGAGAGGTCTACCAGAGCTGTTGGATTGAGGCAGCAGGGAGCCTGGAAAAGGTGGGAGCAGGCCATGGACTGAAAAGTCACATGGACTGAGCTCTGGCAGGTTGAACCACAGCGCATCAAGTTCCTGGTCCAGGCAGTGTATGATGTCCTGCCCAGCCCATCGAACCTCTTCATCTGGGGCAAAGCGGAATCTCCAGATTGCCGCAATGCTCAGGCAAGGGGACGTTGGAGCACATCCTGAGCTGTTGCCCAAAGGCTCTTGGGCAGGGCCGGTACACATGGCGTCACGACCAGGTTCTTAAACCCATTGCAGAAGCCATCAGCA
The DNA here is from genome assembly GCF_010909765.2 of Amblyraja radiata. NCBI lineage: Eukaryota > Metazoa > Chordata > Chondrichthyes > Rajiformes > Rajidae > Amblyraja > Amblyraja radiata. The sequence goes on from NC_045981.1 coordinate 23,094,582, forward strand.
TGGGAATTAGCAGCTGCAGACGAAAACGCCCCACCACCCAGATGATCACCTTCGTGAAGGCCGGAGTGCAGCTGCCAAGAACCACAGCAGCCAGGAATCAGTCAGGAATCCTGGCAACTGCGCAGGACTGGCAGCTTTCCGTAGACCTGGTGAAACAGCTGAAGTTCCCACGGCACATTGCCACGACCACCCTGAGGCCAGATATCCTCCTGGTCTCAGAGGCAACCAAAAACATTGTTTTGTTGGAACTGACTGTGCTGTGGGAGGACCGTCTGGAGGAGGCCCACGAGAGGAAGATGGCCAAGTACGAAGAGCTGGTCATAGACTGCCGCAAGCAGGGCTGGAAGGCAAGGTGTATGCCCATCGAGGTTGGCTGCAGAGGTTTTGCAGGGCAATCGCTCTACAAAACCTTGAGTGCACTGGGCATAAACGGAGTGGCGAGGAGAAAGGCCATCAAGAAAACCACAGAGGCAGCGGAGAAGGCCTCGAGATGGCTCTGGATCAGGAGAGGAGGTCCATGGGGAGGAGCGAATGCCACTTGAACACAAGTCGTGGTCTGATCAACCACGGCTGGGTCGCCTGGGTGAGGGTGTCTGATGTTGAAACACCCAATGACCCCAGGTTACATCACTGATGATGTGTTCAGGAGCATCTATCGATGTATTTGTATCAATCAATAAAATATGCAACAGTGGAAATTTCCCTGGCAAATTAAAATTTAGTTGGCAAGATGGTAGTGCCTTTAATGCTTGCATGAGGTCATTGACTGTCAATGAGAGCAGTGGAAAATAAGATTTGCTGGAGGGAGTGTCTGACAATCTCTAGGAAGTAAGATGGATCATCGATCAAGTGATGTGTATTGCAGCCATTGTTGCTTGGTGAGAAACTGAAAGCTTTAAGGGCCTGTCCCACTTGGGCGTTATTTGCGCGTCATTTACGCGACTTATTTTACCCGTCATGACGCGCGCATGGCGAGGCATGGTGACATAGGCAGTGACACGCGGTCGCGTGCGGTGCCCCAGGACTTTGGGATTCACAAATTCTTCACGCGCCACCTGCGTGACGCGCAAATGACGTCCAAGTGGGACAGGCCCTTTAGTCTTATGCCTCAGTCCAGTGAATGGTCAGCATTCATTTCAATTGAAAAAAAACCATCTTCAAATTTAAATTTATTGCATAATTTGAAAATATAGAGAATAGACACTATCAATCGGGTAGATATCGTTTATCGAGATTTTCAAAAGGTCCTTGGGTCCGCATGATACCTAATGGAAAGATCGAAGAAATGCAGAATCTTGAGAAAAGCAGCAGATTGCTAGCAGGTTTCAAGTCAACAGAAAAAGGGTGCAGATTGGCTTTATTGATGAAGGAAGTGGATGGTGATTTGTTACATTGTTCTATATTGTTGGTCAGAATTTATATTATCAATGTAGGCTTTGTCATCAATAATATAATTAATACATTTGTGGTTCATACCAAATTTGAGGTATGTTCTCTAATTAGAGGAATGAATATATTGGAGGATTATAATAGATTACAGGAGGACATTTAATATATTTGTAGATGAGCCAAACAAAAATTAATGTATGTAGTACATTTTGTTAAGGGCGGGGAGGTCATAGTATTTGGAACAAGACTGTACTACTCTTACCGACTGCGAAGGGCGGTGAAGGACGCAAAAAGGGGGTACAGGGACAAGATGGAGTCACAGATGGAGCAGCAGGACACCAGACGTCTGTGGCAGGGGCTACGGACTGTAACCAACTACCGGAGCACCCCACCCTCATCCGCAAGTGCCAGCACCTCCCTAGCTGATGACCTGAACTCCTTTTACGCTCGTTTCGAGATGGGCAACACCACCCCAGGTCTGCCGACTATCGACAATACCGCCAGCGGGCTGGCTAATAAAGCTGAAGGGAGGAATGTGCACACATTCTCACTGTCCGAGCACGATGTGAGGAGGGCTCTGACACGGGTGAACACGAGGAAAGCTGCAGGCCCCGATGGCATCTCGGGGCGAGTACTCAAGACCTGTGCTACGCAGCTAGCTCGGGTGCTCACTACAATGTTCAACCTCTCCCTGGACAAGTCCGTGGTCTCTGCCTGCTTCAAAAAATCCATCATCGTACCGGTACCAAAAGATGACTCCCCAGCCTGCCTGAATGACTACCGTCCGGTGGCCCTTACCTCGGTAGTCATGAAATGCTTTGAGAGGCTGGTGAAGAAACACATCTGCGTCTTCCTCCCTCGCAACATGGACCCGTTACAGTTCGCATACCGTCCGAACAGATCCACGGACGATGCGGTCTCCCAGGTTTTGCACACCGCTCTCTCTCATCTTGACAGCCAGAAGGGGGACTACGTGAGGATGCTGTTCATAGACTTCAGTTCAGCCTTCAACCCGATAGTCCCCACCAGACTGGCCGAGAAGCTACTGGAATTAGGGCTCAACACCCCACTGTGTGCCTGGACCCTGGACTTTCTCACCGCCAGGCCCCAGGTAGTCAAGATGGGAGGGAATACATCGAAGTCCCTCACCCTGAGCACAGGATCGCCCCAGGGTTGTGTCCTCAGCCCCCTATTGTACTCCCTGTACACACATGACTGTGTGGCTAGGTTCAGCTCCAACTCAATAATCAAGTTTGCTGATGACACTGGTGGTGGGCCTGATCTCAGACAACGATGAGAAGGAGGTGGCTGATCTAGCACTCTGGTGTCAGGACAACAGCCTCCTCTTGAACATCAAAAAAAACTAAGGAGCTGATCGTGGACTTTAGGAGGGCACATCATCCGAGGACGTACACACCATTGAGGATAAATGGAGATACTGTGGATAGGGTGAGCTGTTTTAAATATCTGGGAGTCCACATCTCTGAAGATATGACATGGACATCACACGCCGCAGAACTCGTGAGTAAGGCAAGGCAGCGCCTTTACCACCTCAGACAATTGAGGAAATTCAGTGTCTCCGAGGATCCTCCAGTGCTTCTACTCTGCGGCTGTGGAAAGCATCTTGTCCGGAAATATTACCATCTGGTTTGGGAATTGCTCTGCCCAGGACAAGAAGGCTCTGCAGAGAGTAGTGCGTTCGGCCGAACGCACTATGGGAACTTCACTTGCCCTCCTGCAGGAACTATACATCCAGAGGTGCAAATCCAGAGCCAATAAAATCATGGGAGACCCATTCCACCCCTGCAACGGACTGTTCCAGCTGCTACGGTCAGGCAAACGCCTCCGTTGCCATGCTGTGAGAACGGAGAGGTTGAGAAGGAGTTTCTTCCCAGAGGCCATTTGGACTGTAAACTCCTATCTCATCAGGGACTAACTTTACTGAACCTTTTTCCTTCCGCCCACAATATTTAACTCTGTTTGTAGTTTGTTTGGTTGTTTGTTTGTTTGTCTTTTTGCACAAAGTCCGCGAGCATTGCCACTTTTCATTCCACTGCACATCTCGTATGTGTATGTGACGAATAAACTTGACTTGACTTGACTTGACACTACATAGGTGCATTGGAAAAACAACGGATCTTGGAGTACAGATACACCTCTTACTATAAAGTGTGCCACAGATTACCCAAGTGCTTGTCTTTATTCCCCGAGGAATATAATTGATAGATGGGGAAGTTGTGTTGAATCTGGTTCAATACTTGATTAGATCAAAATTGTTGACCAGCAGTACTCTAAAATAGGTTTTGAGGCACTATTCAATAAATTTGAGTAATTCGCAGCCTGATATCACAATTTAATCTTATACTTGTAACAATGTTTCATGTTAAAGATGATAGAGTTAGTTAATCAAAACCCAGAAAAAGTTCTCTATTCAACCTGAACTTAATTATCTTTTGAGCAAGTGCCACAGTGTGTAGCAAGCCAACATCTGTTCCTGGGTTGAAAAATGTCTAATGTAAAATCAAAAACCACCACAGTGTTTCATTAACTTACAGGTTAGAACAGGGAAGATAATTGTTCAAAAGGGTGAGGTGCAGTGGGAAGTGGAAACGTGCCAGATAAGATTTGTAAGGATGAATTCAGAATTGCAAGGTATAGGCTGTGGGTCGAGCATCAAAAATGTGCCTAGAAATCAGTTTTCGTGACCCAAGTCACCAAACTACATGACATTTTCCACAGATTTAGATGAAATATAATTGAGAAGGAAGTCATAACTCGTCATTGCCGAAAGTTGCACATTAATTAATTAAACTAATTAGAAAATGAGATTGGGAAAGTAAGCGCCATCTAGTGGCTAATGCCCATATTACACGATGGGCAGCCTATTTCCGTGTTGCAGTCCATTTAAACTATATATTATTATACCTATATATATTCCAGATAGTAATATAGGTATAATAATATTATATTTAGGTATAAAAATATTATATTATATATTATTATACCTATATATATTCCAGATAGTAATATAGGTATAATAATATAATATATATAATAATAATATAATATATTATTATAACTATATCTATTCCAGATAGTAATATAGGTATAATAATATTATTTATTATTATACCTATATATATTCCAGATAGTAATATAGGTATAATAATATTATATATTATTATACCTATATATATTCCAGATAGTAATATAGGTATAATAATATAATATATATATTCCAGATAGATATATTCCTCCGTATTCCTGGAAACGGCCGCTACGGACGGCACTATGTACACCCCCCCCCCCCCCCGCCCGCGGAGAAGATCCGCGGCTCCGCGTTCGCGAATCGGCCGCTTTTTAATTGAGACCGCGGCTTCACTATGTTAAATACATAGGCCCCGCGATCGGAGCACCTTTTCATCGCAGGCAGTTCCGAGATTAGATGATTAAGACTTATTACTCTACAACAAGCTGGCATTAGTGAAAATGTTTAATTTACCTTGTTATTGATACATATAGTTTAGGCCCTCAACTTCATGAATGAATGAATAAGTGAATCAGTGAATGAATGAATGAGTGAGTGAGTGAATGAGTGAGTGAGTGAGTGAATGAGTGAGTGAGTGAGTGAGTGAGTGAGTGAGTGAGTGAGTGAATGAGTGAGTGAGTGAGTGAGTGAGTGAGTGAGTGAGTGAGTGAGTGAGTGAGTGAATGAATGAATGAATGAATGAATGAATGAGTGAGTGAATGAATGAGTGAATGTACAGCCTCCAAATCTCATTTTTTCACATTATAAAGGGTGCAATTAAATTAATTAAAGTCCATACAGATTAATTTTCACAAATTCAGACTTTAGATCTTACCTTTCAGTTTGAGTTGATTCACAAAGTTTCACAACTTTGCTCAGCAGGGACTTTGCTTTCAAGACTTTCTTCCACTTCTATCCACTTAGCTGCACATTTTTCAGACTTCTTAATGCTTTTCTCCCTAAAATTAATTACCCTGCTGCAAGTTTCCACGACAAAGAACCTTAATCGGAATCTCCAGTAAAACAGGCATCAGTGAAGCCCTCTCAGCTATGATGTGTGCTAGCTTGAAACAAAGCGTGTAATTGGCCAACTGGCAGACAACTCAATGTTAAATGTGCTTTGATTGGACTACAAAAATGTGCAAGTCTTGTTCATGACGAGTTTCAGGGGTGATTTATATAATTTTTTTACACAATATGTGAACATTTCATGTTGTTCTGTGACTTGGATCACGAAACACTGGAATAAAGCTCCTCGGCCCACAGCCTAGTACTCGTATTCCAGGAACAGATGAAAAGAGAGGTTCACTTTCTCTTGAAAAAAGAAAATTGATGGGGGTTGTTTTCAAAATGATACATTTTCATAGAGGGAATATAGAGAGAACAATTCCACTTGTGGGAGAGAGCGTAAGTAGAAATCGTTAATGTTAGATAGTCTGAAGAAATACAATATATTTCTTTAGCTCTCCCTTTTCCCCCCGAAGAGTGGTGATAAAGTTGGAGCTTTCTATTACAGCAGCCAATATTTAAGGAAAATAGTACAATATTTAAACGGCGACTAGACAAGCATATGAGGAAGAAAAGTATAAAAGTATAAAAGAAGACGCATGAGAAGAGGCTTAATGCAGCATAAACATTAGTTGGAACAAATGGCCCCTATGACGTATCATCAGCGGTAAGAGAATCAGAAATGTGGCTGATAGTAGGTAATAATTATTATAAATAGCAGTAATGATATTTTGAGGGAAAATAACATTTAAAATGTGTGATAAATTTGAAGGTTAAATATGATAATGCAGAGCACGGAAACCTTTTCAATGAATTAAGCACGATTAACAATAATGGAAAGTTAGGCATATGTATTCTGCATGTATCGACACATCTCCAATTACTCTCCTATTTCTATAGATGCACCATTGAGGTGTATCATGGCTTTGTTTGGCAACTGCTCTGCCCAAGACCATATATTGCAGAGAGTTGTGAACAGAGTTCAGTCCATCATGGAAAATAGCCCCCCAGGGAGTTGTTGAAAAAGTGGTGTAACATAAAATTCGTGTGAATGGGGGATCCTTGGGGTCAGCGTGGATTCGGTGAGCCGAAGGACCTGTTTTCATGCTGTGTCTCTAACTTAACTAAACAACTTCCTTCCTTAGTGACATTTTTCCAAGCGACATTAATAGAGCTAAATGCCAAGTGCTCAAGGAACTAATCAGATCAGGCAGCATCTGTGGAGGGAAAGGACAGGAGATGTTTTTGGTCAGAATCCATCTTCAATCTGATGGAGTCGGGGGAGGGGGGGGGGGGGGGGGCAGGACAAAGTCTTGGCAGATGAGTAAAGTAAGTGATTTACAATATATATTAACGATTTAGACGGGAATTAAATTAATATATCCAAGTTTGCAGATGACATAAAGCTGGGTGGCAGCGTGAGCTGTGAGGAGGATGCTATGAGGCTGCTGGGTGACTTGGATAGGTTGGGTGAGTGGGCAGATGCACTATGTGGATAAATGTGAGGTTATCCACTTTAGTGGCAAGAATAGGAAATCTGATTATGATCTGAATGGTATCAGATTAGGAAAAGGGGAGGTGCAACAAGATCTAGGTGTGCTTGTACATCAGACACTGAAAGTAAGCATGCAGGTACAGCTGGCAGTGAAGAAAGCTAATGGCATGTTGGCCTTCATTGCGAGAGGATTTGAGGTTAGGAGCAAGGAGGTCCTACTGCAGTTGTACTGGTCCTGGTGAGACCGCACCTGGAGTATTGTGTGCAATTTTGGTCTCGTAATTTGAGGAAGTCCATGATTGCTATTGAGGGAGTACAACGTAGGTTCACCAGGTTAATTCCCGGGATGGCGAGACTGACGTATGATGAAAGAATGGATCGACTGAGCTTGTATTCACTGGAATTTATAAGGATAAGAGGGGATCTTGTAAAATGTTCCCGATGTTGGGGGAGGCCAGAAACAGGGGTTACAGTTTAAGAATAAGGTATAGGCCATTAAGGACAGATGAGTTGTGAATCTGAGGAATTCTCTGCCACAGAAGGCAATGGAGGCCAATTCACTGGATGTTTTCAAGTGAGAGTTAGATTTAGCTCTTGGGGCTAAAGGAATCAAGTGATATGGGGAAAAAAGCAGGAACGGGGTATTGATTTTAGATGGTCAGCCATGATCATATTGAATGGCGGTGCTGGCTCGAAGGGCCGAATGTTTTGTATCCCACAACGTGTGTTACTCAATGTTTGTCAAGTCTTCTACTGTTTGTGCAGTTTCCCCGCTTGAAAGGGATTTGATTTATCTACCCCGAAATGATGAACTGGATTCACTCAGACCAAACACTTCTTTTCCACCTTTTATTTTCTCCTTCTTTTATTTTGGCAGATTAGTTTTTATCAGTTTAGGTCTTTATCAGTTTTGGTCTTTAACAGTTTTGGTCTTTAACAGGTGAAAAACCGGCTGCCAATCGGGTCTGTAGAAAAATCAGTCCTGCTTGCCTTTTCTGGCTATCGCGGCAGTCTTTTCGGACAGTCTTTTTGATTTACTGCTGGATTCACTGCTCGCAAGTTTGTTGTCTCTCCTTCACTGGCTTCTGGTGCTCTGTGCCCTTTTGACCCACAGGCAGAACTCGGCAGGCTGGGGTTCCGCCCACTTTAATCTGTCTCGTGATTTCAATTGTAGCATTTTTCTGCTCGCAAGTTTCTTGCATTTCAGTTTGACTTGACACCTCCCACTCGATCTTCCAATGGAACCATTTGGGAGATCGACGCTTTAAAGTCAAACTTTGAATGGGGGTTTGAACTTAGTCACCTGATGCATTTTTGTCTTGTTCTTCTACTGGAAGTAAGACAACTCCCCAGACTTTGAGTTTTACCCTCTTCTTGACGTCATCGTGTACGTGGTAGGGTCCAAAGAGGTCTACTGTTGTAAACTCAAAAGGAGCAGCATGTTCAGTTCTTTCAGGCGGCAGATCACTCATTACTTGTTGACATTTCTTTGCTTTTGCTTTCTTGCAGATTATGCAGTGATCAACAACTTTTTGAGCAATTCTCCTTCCTTTTATGACCCAAGCCTTTTTTCTCATTTTAAGCAAGGTCCCAGCCACTCCGTCATGACTCTCCCTGTGAGCCTCCCGAGCTAGCAGCATGGACACCCAGGCATCAACGGGTAGGATGGGAACAGCAACTTTATCCTCTTCAAAGCTCTGCACTCTGCCACCACAAACCATCAGCCCAGAATCTTGGTCTTTATAGGCTACCAGTCGATCTGTTGTGGTGCTTGGGAAAGTTGTGCCCAATTGCGCAGCACAAAAAATGTCTTTTAGAGCATTTTCTCGTTCTCTTACTGTAATGACTCCTGTCAAAGAGATGGCCTCCCACTTTGGATTGTTTAGGGCTTTCCACAAGATGATACCACTTCTCCACTTGAATTTGACTGTGTAGCTCAAATACTTCTTTAAACGTGAGGCGAACACTGCTCCACACATCTCTGCTTTAACAGCGTCTCCTCTGTGGTCCAAGGGAGTTAACTTGGCCTTGGATTCCACAAGTCTGACAATTGGGCCATGGTCTGAATCCCATCTCACGTACATCACTGCCCCGTAGGTGTGCTCACTTCTGTCAGAAAAGGTGATTCCCAAGGGTTCAGTTGCGGAGCAAGAGGGAGTCAGTGCCCTGACGAACTTGACTTTTCCAAGTTGTTCGTACTCTTCAAAGAGCTTAATTGCATCCTCCCTGAGTCCATCTGAGAGTGCCATGTCCCATGTGTCTCTGACCGAACAGCTTCCCTCTTTTGCTTCTTGGAAAGCTCTGCGTACTAGAATCGCTCCCTTTTGCTTAACAGGAGCCACTATGCCGATGGGGTCATATAGCCCTGCTACCTGGCTGAGAAGCTCTCTTCTTGTTAGGGGATTTGGCGTCTGAGTTTTGACTTGCTCTTGTAGAAGGCTTTGACCAAGCCGCATCTTTTTCTTTCTCTTGGAGAAATTGATTCCCACCATAACGTGGAGCATGTCCTCTTCAACAATGTAGCCCAGACCAAGTGCCTTGTTATCATCATCATGCATTTGGTTTGGTAGGATCATGCTTTTTGTTTTGCTTTTCTTTAAAGCATCATTGTCCTCCTTCCTCCCACTTTGGCCAGACAGAACCCAAGGCTTGAGCTCAAACCCACCAGCTTTTAGGATTCGTTCCACATTTGCTGTGATGATTCTCAACTGGTCGAGGCTGTTGTGAGATGTGAGGATGTCGTCAACATAGCTGTCTTTCTGGAGTACTTGCTGCTCATCCTTGAGGTGGGTAAAAGAAGGAAGATTAGCAGTCTCACGCATTGCCAACTGTGCAATGCACCCCGCAGGTTTGTTTCCGATGTTCACTCTTGTGATAGCATACTCTCCCAGCTCCTCGTCCTCGGAATCTCGCCAGAGGAATCTGTGTAAGTGTACTTCACGGTCCTCCAACCAGACTGAGTTATACATCTTCTTTATGTCTCCCAGAGCAGCATAGATTCCGCCTCTGAATCTGAGGAGGACGGCGCGAATTTGGTTGAGGACGTCTGGACCTTTCATCAGCAAATCATTTAAGCTGACACCATTGCACTTTTGGCTGCTGTTCCACACTAGTCTCACTGGGGTTGTGACAGAGTGGGGGTTTGGAGCAATAAGGTGACTCACATACCACACTGGTCCCTTCCAGTTTGCAATCATGTCTTCGGACAATTTGATTGCAGCCTTTTGGTCCACCATGTCGTGCACCTGAGCTGTGTAGGCACTTTTCCATTCAGGTTCTCTGGATAGCTGCCTCTCCGTCCTGAGAAATGTGGCTTCCACTGTACTTTTATTATTTGGTAGAGAAGCTGGGTCTTCCAACCAGGGATAGCTAGCATGCCAATGTGGGTCTTTACTGTGACGGTCTCCTGTTACGTAGGTGAGGCCTTCCCTTACCACTTCGAGCTCTCTCTCTTCAGCAAGAGTCATTTCTTTTCCGCCTGGCTGGCAGTTTCCACAGCGGCAACCCCCGCACTTTGGCTCGCATGCTGCTCCAATGCTATCCCACTTCCACCAATCCAAGAAGTCCCGATTGGCGGTTGATGTACGTGACTTCTGGACTTTGACGGCGACCTGTCCGTTTGGTGAAAGTTCCTCAGGGACCGGGGCAGTGAGCTCCTCATACTTTAAAGCAGCTGCTCTCATTGATCTTGCGAAGTGTGTTTTGGACATGTGGGCTGACATGGTAAGCTTCTCAAACAGCTCAGGATGACAACCTCCAACAGTCTTTCCCAGTGGTCCATCCCACAGAATGAGATCTCCAACAGTTCTAATCCTCTGAGGCGCTAGCTGACCTTCTCTATGGCTTATGAGCAAATGTATCTCTTTTGGTCTCACAAGTTCCTCAAGTGGGACGTCTGGAAAGAACTTTTGCAGCTGCTGTGGTGTCACATGTTTGTGAACATCTGCGATGCTGTCCAATCCATAACAAACTAACTGGTGCGACTTGAGTGTGCCCTTGGGAGTCTTCACTCGGATCTTTAGAAGGTAGCGCCTCGTCTCGACGTGGACCTTCATCCCCCCAACTCCATGGACGATAAGCGTGATGTCTTCACTCCTAAGGTTCAGTCTACTCGCAGCCTTGTGAGTTATGTAGTTGGTATCTGAAGCCAAGTCAATTAATGTCCCAACCTTTTGTCCAGCATTTGCTATGACCTCCAGAAGCATCATAATCACTGGATGCTCTTGCAGTCCACCTTCCTTTAGGAGGCTTGGCTGATGCTTTGCAGTGTTGAAGGCTCTTGATGCAGTGTTGGAGAACACATCTCGGCATTGTTTTGCCAATTCTGGTGGAAGTTTGCTGAAAAACTCCTCTTGGTCCACTGTATATTTCTTCTTGCTTTTATCTTCCTCTGGACCAAATTTACTCCTTCTCTGATCCACACTGCTTTTCCTCATCTCATAATTGGGGCACAGATAAAAATGATGCTCAGGATTTTGTTCATCCTTGCAGATTAGATTTTTACACAGATATGCAGGTTTGCAGTATGAACCATCATCATGGACTTCAAGACACTTTTTGCATGCTCCCAACTTCTTTACTGCAGCTCTTTTCTCTGTCAGCTTTAGCCCTCGAAACTGCTTGCAGAAGTACAGCTTCCTTTTATGCTTTATGTCCCCACAGACTACACAACTTGTGTGGTCATTTTCTGACTTGGTAGACTTGGTTCTGGCATGTCTTGGTTCAGTCCGAGTTTCCTTTCTACTCGGCTCCTCGTCCCTCAGTTGCTCGAGCTGTTCGTATATGCTCTCCTGCTCTTTGAGAAATGACAAGAGACTGTCAAACCGTTTCTCTGGTGCCACACCATTCCTCTTGTCAGCTACATAAACCAGCCATTCCTTCTTAAGGGTTTCTGGAAGCTTTGTTTCAATTGATTTTGTCATCAGTGGATCTTTAATGGCGCCTGTGTCTCCGAGATCGCTCAAGTCATTAAGCGCCTTTTCCACAGCTTGAATTAATTCCACTATTTTACGTGGCTGATGTCCTCTGACAGGTGGGATTCCCTGAAGCTCCTCCACTATCTCAATAGCAATAGCTGTTTGATTTCCAAACCGGTTCTCTAGGACACGAAAGATATCATCTGCAGTGTTATAACTTGTGAGGCGGAGGTCTCTTGTAATTTTGTCCTCCAGACTGTCCAGCAATTGAACCTTCTTCACCTCATTTGATCCAGTGGGTTCACCTTGCTTTTGCAGTGCTTCCCAATCCTTCCTCCATCTATAAAAGTCACGCTTGTTTCCAGTAAACTTAGGAAGGGCCGTGGGCCTCAGTCTGATGGCTGGTGAAGGATAATTGAAAGCTTTCGCCGCTTGTGCTAATCCTTCAGCGTCCTTCTTTATTCTTGCCTGTATGAAGTCAGCCTTCCTGGAAACCAGCTTGGGGACGAGAAGCTCGAGTGTTCTTAGGTGTTTCTGGAAGCTCTCTTGCTCATCCAGAGGGACCCAACGTTTCCACCGACTGTACGTCTCCTTTGCAGTCTGTACCAGTTTCTGCAGGTGGTTAAGCATGAATTCATATGCTTCTTGGTTGCTATTTGATGGTGCGGTGGCAGCAGCAAGTTCACATGCACCATCTGCTGTCTGTAGTGAGATGGATAATTCAACATTTCCAAAGTTTGCCCATAGAGTGTCCTGGATGAGCCCTTTGACCTCTTTTAGTTTCGACTTACACTCCTTTGCAGTCTTTGCCAGGTCGGCATTTTGCTGTTCAGTTAACACAGTTTCTTCATCTGCGTCCAGCTCCGCCTCCAGCTCTGCAATGAGTCCAGCCTCCACATCGTCATTGGCTTCCATGACCTTTTCGGCCTCCTGCATGAGTTTGTTGAAATTGTTCCTGAGCCCCTCTTCAGACATTTCTTCATGGTTCCTAATGATGCTGTTAACAAGACGAGAGAATGCCCGTTTTGCTGTTGTCCTCTTCAGCTTGAGCTGCTCAGCTGACTTTCCAGCAACTTCATCAGCCATGTTTTATCTTGACTTAACTGTCTTTTTTCCAGGTTTCCAGATATCCTGGCCCCGCCCGGTTTTTCACTGTCAAGTCTTCTACTGTTTGTGCAGTTTCCCCGCTTGAAAGGGATTTGATTTATCTACCCCGAAATGATGAACTGGATTCACTCAGACCAAACACTTCTTTTCCACCTTTTATTTTCTCCTTCTTTTATTTTGGCAGATTAGTTTTTATCAGTTTAGGTCTTTATCAGTTTTGGTCTTTAACAGTTTTGGTCTTTAACAGGTGAAAAACCGGCTGCCAATCGGGTCTGTAGAAAAATCAGTCCTGCTTGCCTTTTCTGGCTATCGCGGCAGTCTTTTCGGACAGTCTTTTTGATTTACTGCTGGATTCACTGCTCGCAAGTTTGTTGTCTCTCCTTCACTGGCTTCTGGTGCTCTGCCCTTTTGACCCACAGGCAGAACTCGGCAGGCTGGGGTTCCGCCCACTTTAATCTGTCTCGTGATTTCAATTGTAGCATTTTTCTGCTCGCAAGTTTCTTGCATTTCAGTTTGACTTGACAATGTTTGTTCAAGGACTGAATAAAATCAGGCTGGTTTTGACTGCTTGTAAAGGCATCAATGGTATAGTATTATAATCAGTTTGCCAGGCTGTGCACACATAATGTTAATGCCCGAGCTGGCATTTAATGCTCAAGGATGATCTCACACTCATTGGCCTGAAAAAGCTTGGCAGTGGCTGGTTGTTTCCTTGAATGATTGGTGCTAATTTGCTGGACTTAATGTACATCTGCAATAAAGTGCGTGCATCCACATCAACAATGTAATATTTTTCTTGAGTGACGCTGCAGCTCCTCAATAGAGATGGTGTAATTTCAGTCTGTCAAATTTACTTGCAATGTTTATAGTATTACAGACTTATGAATTTATAATGCAGTATTTACAGGAGATGAAAACAAATGTCAGCCTATATTTACATATTAGAATTTAATTGCAAGTAGAAAATATAATTTTGTTTACTCTTGATCTGCTGTATATACATTCACAATTCAGGATGGTTAGAAATAATTTCAAATGTTGCCTTGTGCGATGTCTACATTTTTGACACTTATTTTGGTTATAATCTGACAGCACAATGTTTTAATAATGAAAGTATTTTATCACTTTTATAGATGGTTTGATCAACTGACGGTGTATCCCAGAACCAATAAGCAAAATCAGAAGAAGAAGCGAAAGGTTGAGCCGACAACTATGCAGGTACAGTAAACCCTAGCATTATGTATTAATGTGTAATGTTAAAGTGGTGGCTCCATTTCTTTGAGATGGAATAACAAATGATTTAGACGTGACGTAAAAAAAAGGCATTTGTCAATATTTCATTTAAAATTTCAATTTCATCATTTACAGCATGGGTTTGTTTGTACATGCCTAGACTGAATGGTAAAAATAATGTCAAGGATTTTGTTCCTGAGTATAATTAAGGAGTAGCCTTCGTCATCTGTACATTTTAAAACTGGAATCTCAAAATTGCTCTGAGTTGTGCTTCTCTATAACCATTGCACCAGTATGTCTGAAGAAGGGTTTTGGCCTGAAACGTTGCCTATTTCCTTCGCTCCATAGATGCTGCAGCACCTGCTGAGTTTCATCAGCATTTTTGTCTACCTTCGATTTTCCAGCATCTGCAGTTCCTTCTTAAGCACCAGTATGTCATTAAGACATGGCAGTTAACTTGCAAAGGTGGCAATAATGACCATTAGAAATCTAGCTATATCAGGTAGTTAGGTTTTCTCAATCGAATTTAAGTAATTTTTTAAGAATGTCCCCAATCTTATTTACTGTTAAAACAAATTGTGCATAACTGATGTAACAGATTTTATTTTAATATTTTCTGTTTTATATCAATATTTTCTTTAGAAATGATTACTTGCTGCATAGAAAATAGCATTGAATTAGAATCTAATTTATTGGTTTAGGTTTTCCATACCCTGGTCTAGGTTTTTAAGTCTGATTTGTTGAAGAGATGTCTCGTTTGTAAGGCCACCAGAGGCCCTTTAGAAGAGTGTTACAATACCTTGATTTGCCAAGAAATTGTACATTTGTACTTTAAAAAGCCAGTTGTACTTCTGCGTGCATTCAGAAAGTATTCAGACCCCTTCACTTTTTCCACATTTTGTTACGTTACAGCCTTATTCTAAAATGAATTAAAAAATTTTTTTTTATCATCAATGGTAAATACTCTCAATACCCCATAATAAAAAAGCAAAAACAGGTGTTTAGACATTTTTGCAAAGTAATTAAAAAGAAATAACTGAAATTCACATTTATATAAGTATTCAGACCCTTTATTTGTTAACTACCCACCGTTTCTCCCCTTTTTGAAAATAAAATATAAAGAACAGCAAGTTGCTATAAACACTGCAGAGTAATTTGTTGTAAGTGTAAGTGACTATCTGCATACTGAAAACCTTCCCAAGATCTGTTCTGTGTTTAAATGGCTTGTCGGCATGATCTCTTGTTTTTCCTTGTAGGTCCTGAATTAGTCGTTTTTCCACACACATATGATGTATTAATTATTCTACCTATTCTTTTAATTACTTTCATTAAATCTCCTGTATGCTGCTTAACAGATTATCTGGTCTATCCTGACGAATAAAAAAATTAAACTACCTTATGTTCTGATAGTCCTTTATTGAACCTTTTCTAGTGCCTGTATTAGCAATGTTACAAAATTTTGAGATTTTAAAAATCAAGTCTGTAATTTATCCCATCAGATAAAGCATAAAAATAAGTTTAATTTGACACCTAATTCACTTTCATATCTCAAGTATTTAAAAAGTTATGGCCATTTTCATACTCGGAAATGAGCATCTTGTTCCCTATTGATTTTCTATGGACATAACAAAAAAGTTGTGATCGTGAACAGTCAAAAGCCCATAACTTTCTTAAAAATTAAGAGAACTGAATGAAATTTTCAGTTATCATAGATTGAAGCATTCTGAAACAAATATAAAATAATCTTACTTGGATGACCTGAAATTAAAGCATATAATTAGTTAGTTACCTAATTGTAGCTAATTTCAGACTTCAATTACTAGATCTAAACATCTATCCATTTCTTAATAAATGATTAACATTTTTAAATAGCCTAAATGTCCAAATAATATTCACAAATAATTCACAATAAAACATGATTTTTAAATCTCATTTACATTAATTTATAGGCCAAATGGAAGGAATTCAGTGTTCAATTGCTGTAAATAAATGCCCATTTAAATCAGCTTTCCAGTGGGTCCCTGTGGAACGCGCTGGTTTAGAACGTTCACATTGCGGTAGATTTGTGCCCTCAAATGCCCAGAAAAATACTGCGCGATATAATGGGCCCAAAATGAGCTTCTCGCAATATTAAACTTTGTATAAAGGGATCTTTAGAAGCCCTTTTTAATGTAAAAATATACAACCTTCCTTCAGTTGTCTGCTTTATGAGACCCTGCGGTTGCTGGCGGTCGCGGGTTTAGAGATTGATTTTTAAACTACTATAACTATTATTCAAGGCCTTTAAACCTAATAATAGCTTTTGCGACGGGGTCTTCCAGCGATTTTTCGTTAATAATTAACTAGGCTGAACATCTTCGATTTGAACAGCCTAGAGAAAATCGCGTTTTAAACCCGCCCCCTCTAAACGGCGCCAAAATCGCGCACACCCGTAGCGGCAGATTTTCAAAGACGCTTCAGGTAGGCTTTGCAACATACCTACCTGTATACTTTTACATTTTGTGTTCATTTTATTTTGTTTCCTCTGAATGTTTTGATTGGTTTCTGGTTTACAAAACTATGGACAAGATAATGAGCTAATACCATTTTTAACCAAAAAAAGAGACACAGTGCTGGAGTAGAGTCCCAACACAAAACGTCATATTCATGTTCTCCAGGAATGCTGCCTGACCTGCTGAGTTACTCCAGTACTTTGTGTCTGTCTTTGGCTGTTTTTGTAAACCAACATTTGCAGTTGTTTGTTTCACCATTTTTAACCACTTTAGTTGGACATCGATGTATAATTTTACTGGTATTGTTTTGTTCCTCAAGAGAGGATATCTTCTTTGGAGTTGAACAATAAATATTAAAAACAAATATTTTAGTATGATGTGGCGAATGTGGCAGGACGGGACAAAGTTGGGATGAAGGTGGCTGCTCTGTATGTGAATAAAATCATCTTGAATTCTTTATAATGCAATCAATTGTTATCATTTTAAATCTAGTTTCTATATTTGGTCTAACTATAGTCATTCGACTCTGTGTACTTTCCAAGGCTTAATGTACAAGAACTGTTCAGTTCCTTTCAGGGCCCAATGGATAACAATTTTCAATATAATATTATTGTCGATCGTATTTGGTGATAATTTGTGAAAGGCATTGGTCTACTCTGTAAATGACTGTGCAGGCAGATTTTTCAGTCTGAAGAAGGGTTTTGGCCCGAAACGTTGCCTATTTCCTTTGCTCCATAGATGCTTCCTTCTTAAAGATCTCTTTATCGATTCATTTGTCGGCTGTTTTTACTTGTACAGGTGCACAACCTTTTATCCGAAGATCCAAATAACGAAAACCTCCGAATAGCGGACATTTTTTCGGTCCTTGAAGAAAGGTCCTTGAAAACGTTCACCGAGGGCTGCCCGCAGAGGTGACAGCGGAACCTCCGGTCGGTCCTCGAAGAAAGGGGAACTAAATCGTAGGGGCCCATCGGGGAGCGGGTTCCTGTTGGTCCTGACGTCTCCGGCCACCTGCCATCCTCCGGGAACTGTACCGCCCTTGCAGGAGAGTGGGGTTGTTTGCAGTTGCAGAGGGAGGGGGCAAGGGCGGTACAGTTCCCAGTCTCAGCTCCAGTCCAGGGGGGTGGCCGGAGACGTCAGGACCAACGGGACACCGACCCCCAGGCCCACTGCAAGCACGGAGATCCCAGAGACCCACAGCCAGCAGCAACTCCAGCCCAGCCCCGCTCCAACTCCAGAGGAACACGTAGGGGCAGAAGCTGATGGTGTGCAAGGTACGTCTTGTTCTTGGGGTGGCGGATGAGGGGGCGCAGCTCGGGCTGTGGGCAAACTGCCACTTGTCGCCGTAGCGGCCCATCGGGGAGCGGATTCCTCTGGAGTTGGAGGTATTGTGCTGTTTGATCGCCCCCTGCTATCCCAGGGACAGGGAGACACAGCGGCTTTTTAGACTGGTGGGCAATCACTTCCAAAGTTCTGCCCACACAGTCAGTACACCTCTCCTACACTGCATTTTATACAAACATTTATTCTGCAAGAAAAAACTACATTGAAGACTCAAACTCGCGACCGAGTAACTGCCGGGATCAAGGCGCAAACTCGCGACCTTGCGGATATGAGCCGAGCACTCTACCACTGAGCCAGCCATTAAAATCTACGCTAAAAATTTTCCATTCCGAAGGCCGACAAATTCTGAATTACGAAAAGTGTCTGGTCCCAAGGCTTTCGGATAAAAGGTTGTGCACCTGTATATGGATTTTTCCACTATTTTTATTCTTAGAATAATCCAGAAAATAGCAAATTAGTTTCCACCAGGAGAAGAGTTTTAACCTTGATTTTATCATGGCAATAGTTTTCTTAATTAAAATTTCATTGTTCCATTTTGGTACATTTGACAATAAAACACTTGACTCTTGAAGTGAACATGATATCTTAAATGTTCATTCTGACCTCTTAATGCTTTAATTGTTGGAGATGTTTGAAAGGAGGTTGAAACGTCTCACATTGAAGCAAGCTGTTCAAAACGAAATGCATCAGTGCTTGTGTATGGTAACTAGTGTTATTGATCCTCAACAATTGGCATGAAACCTCCAAAAATTGCGTAAAAGCTTGGACTCCTTTGCAAGTGCTCAAGGAGAAATATTATGAAAATAATTAATGAAAATATTCTTTTAACTCTTTGCTCAGAAAATATTGTTGATGAATGGGTGTGATTTAAATTGAAATTCATCTGCTCATCGTGAATCCATTAATTTTCTAGTTGTCAACGACATTCCATTTTACATTGTGATGGGGAGTATGGACTTGTGGAACAACAATTGATATGTTTATGGAGGATAGGTATTTAAAACCAGAGGTCATGCAATACATCATCCAGTGTTTAAATTTTTATCTCGTCTGAATCTTTCTTCTCTATGAAGGATGAATGAAGACTTGCAAGCTTCAGCTTTATGAAGTTTTCAGGCACAGGTATTAATAAAGACAGATTTATCATGCGTGGAAACGTCCGATGCCGTAGTAGGTATAAAGTCATGAATCAAGAAGCAGGCATGGAAACCTCTAAATACTGTTGTATACTTTCAAAAATGTGTACTGAATCAAAGCAGCTACATGTCTTGGCCAACAGTGCAAGAGGTCCAGCAGTCCTGAAGCGAAATCTCAAATGTCTGCCACTGATATAAGAACCCTTTTCTTGAGCAGTGGGATCAAGTTCAAAATGAAAGATCACTGATGAAAACACCCATCTGTCAGAAAAGTCAAGTTAAAATCTAAAGTTAACAAAGTCAATACTTTGGTCAAAGGATTGGAGAACGGCCAACGGAGAAGGAGAGCAAGCAACCCCAAAATGTGAATTGAACATATTTGGCATATTGTGGGAAGCTAATAGAGACAACGTTTAAATAGGCGTAAATTCTATAGGCGTAAGCGGAGGCCTCTTACCTTCTTGAGCAAGCTTAGCCATTCAATAAAATTATAGCTAGATTATAGCTAGTGTGATTGTAAGCACAATTCTACATTCCTACCTATACCTGGTAATATTTCACCCCTTTGCTTATCTACTTTTGCTTTAAAACAATTCTAAGACTTTGTTCCCACAGCTCTCTTGAGGAGAGTTCTGGAGTGTTGTTGAAGCTGCATTCCATTAGGAAAGTGGAGAGTATTTCATTATACTTCTGACTTTAGCCTTATAAATGGTGGCCAAGCTTTGAGGAGTTGGGAGGGAAGTTACTCCCCCACAGGATTCCTATCGTCGGACCTGCTCTTGAAGCCACATTGTGGAAAAGCCTTCTCCAGTTCAGTTTCTAATCAATGATAACCCGTAGGATATTAGAACATAGAACAGCACAGGAATGGGCTATTTGGCCCGCAATGTTTGTGCCGAACATGATGCCTCGTTAAACTGATCTCATTTGCCTGTACATGATCCATATCCCTCTACTCCCTGCACTTCCATGTGCCTATTTAAAAGCTTGTCTATCTAAAACACCACTATTGTTTCTGCCTTCACCACCACCCCTGGCAATGCATTCCAGGCCCCCACCACTCTCTGTTTGTAAAAAAAAACTTGCCCTGCCCATTTCTTCATTAAACTTTCCGCCTCTCACCTTATAGCTATGCCTTCTAGTGTTGGATATTTCCAACCTGGGGGACAAAGATTCTGACTGTCGACTTTGAAGTTCCAGAGAAAACAATCCAAGTTTTTCCAGTTTCTCCTTATAGCTGAAACCCTTTAATCCAGGTAGCAGTCTGGTACACCCTCTCCAAAGCCTCCACATCTTACCTATAATGGGCAGCCAGAACTGCACACAACACTTCAAATGCAGCCTAACCAAAGTCTTATAGAGCTGCATCCTGACATCCTGACTCTTATATTCAGTGACCCTATTAATGAAGGCCAGCATATCATATGCCTTCTTTACCACCCTATCTACTTGTGCTGCTGCCTTTAGCGACCTATGATATTGGACTCCCAAGATCCCTCTGCTCATCAATGCTATTAAGGGTCTTGCCAGTAACTGCATATCCCTCCTTATATTCAACCTCACACTTGCTCGGGTTAAACTATATCTGCTATTTCTCTGCCCATTTTTGTTCAGCTGATCTAGATCCTGCTGTATCTTCTGGCAGCATTCATCACTGTCTGCAGCTCCTCCAATTTTGGTGTCATCTGCAAACTAGCTCACCAACCCATCTACATTTACATCTAGGTAGTTTATATGTATCACAAACAGCACAGGTCCCAGTACAGATCCCTGCGGAACTCCACTGGTCACAGACCTCCAGCCAGAATATCTACAGTACCTTCCCACACAACCCTCTGTCTTCTATGAACAAGCCAGTTCTGAATCCATATGACCAAGTCATCGTGAATCCCATTCGTCTTAATTTTCTGGATAAGCCTACCAGGAGGGACCTTATCAAAAGCCTTACTAAAATCCATGTATACAACATCCACCACCCTACCTTTATCAATTCTCTTTGTCACCACCTCAAAAATAAACTCAAGGTAATGAGACATGGCCAATAGTCCCCTGCATTCTATCTACTTCCCTTCTTAAACAAAGGAACAACATTGGTCACTCCAGTTCTCTGGGAAACTCGCCCGTGGCTAGAGAAAAAACAAAGGTCCTTGTCAAGGTCACCGCAATCTCATCTCTTGCCTCCCTCAATAACCTGGGATGAATCCTGTCAGGCCCTGGGGATTTATCCAACTTAATGTTCTTGAAGAGTCTCAGCACCACCTTCTTCTTAATTTCAAACTGCCCCAGTATATTTGAATTCTCAACACGGATCTCGTGTCCTCTAAGTCCTCCTCCTCGGTGAATACAGATGTAAACAACTACTTGTGCAGTACCTCACCTACATCTCTGAATAATCCTATCTTCTTACTGGTCACCCTCTTATTTTTAATGTACGTATGAAAAGCTTTGATTTGCCTTAATCCGCCTGGTCAGTGACATTTCATGGCCCCTTTTGACCATATTAACAATGGGGAGTTCACTGATGGTAATGCAATTGAATGTTCAGGGGTGAAATCTGTATTGTCTCTAGTTGGATATTGTCTGGCACTTGTGGGACCCAAATGTTACTTGCTGTCATTTGACAAATGAGCCATGAGCATGAGAATGTGTTTCAAATGTCTGGCAAAAGAGGATGATGTGAGAAAATGTTATTTTATTTTTTGGTTTGTTTTAATGCCCCTATCAAAATGGAAAAGGAAGACTTTATCTAAATAGTGAGAGTTTGCTCAGTCGTCAGATACAAAGGAATCAGGGTGCCCAAATTATGAAATGCTATGAAAAACCTTGTTTGAATTGTATGTAAAATAGTGTTTCACATCTGAAAAAGCTTTCATAGAAATAGTTAACCTGCCATGCATATTACGCTTTCACTTGTGTGGGTGTTTTCTTAGAATCTGGGTATTAAGGGATAAATGCATTCTGGATTATCTCCCTTTTAATAGACATTTTTTTAGGCCAAATCCTGGTTGTTCTTTTAACACTTTAATGCCACTTTGGTCAGTTTATTAGACCATTTAAACAATAGATTTCCTCTCACATTTGCATTTTCCTTTCCTATTTTAGGAGCCTGGGCCAGCTAAAGTGGCAGTAACAGGTTCAGGAATCCCAGATCCAGAGAAAATACCAGATTCACGATCTAGCTTGTGGCAGGAGGAACTGCAAAGCAGAGAAGCAGAGGCAACTCAAGGTTGGCCTCTTCTTGATGGTGGTGCTCATGGAGGATTGTTTTCTATGAGCGAGGGTAAGTGTCAGTGCAAATTTCAGTTTTGAAAATGTCAACATTAATTTCATCAAACAAGCAAATTTAGTCCTTATTTCTAAGATGCCATCTCCAGTGGATATTTTCTTGGAAATTAACATGTTGAAATTAATCTATTTATATAATTATTGATTTAATTTTTATTCTACTCATTTCTTATCCTTCTAATTCCTTTCTCGTGAGTGCTGTAAGACTTGTAATATGTAAATGTTGTATATATTATGTAATGTGTAAGTTTTTTTCTTGTCAAAGAATATAAATAGAATCAAATAGAACCTTTGTGTTTGCCAATATTCAGTAAGGTTTTGGTTATTTCTTTTTTAACCAGCTTTCTGCACTAACCCCACCTCCTTTCATATCTTTAATATCTATAAGCTTTCAAATGTCTGAATATATTCAGCTTCTGAGCCCCTACTGCCGTCTTCAATAGTGAATTTCAAAAATTTACCACCCTCAGAGTGAGAAAATTAATCTCCATCCTGAATGAATTAAATTTTAGCACTGGCAAAAATACTTTAAGATATTAAGCTCTGGTGTTATCACGATGCAGGGAAATATCAACTCCACAACTACCCTTCCCAGCTCCTTAACAGTTTTTGAAAACTAAAATACTGAAAAACTGAAATGAAAAAAAACGCTGGAATAATCATCAGGTCAGACAATATCTGTGGAAAGGGAAGCAGGTTGAAGCCCTTTAACAGAACTGGGATAAAATAATCATTACCTTTGTTGCAGGGAAGGTAGAAAGGGATGGATAAAATAATTGGATTATCTCTGGGTGAGGTAAAGCCCCTTGTCCCAGTTAGGAAACCTGAACGAAAACCTCTGGTGACCTTGCGCTCCACCCAAGGTTTCCGTGAGGTTCTTGGGGGTTTTGGTCACTCCCCCTAATGGTCGAAAGTAGTTTCCGCATAGTCGAGGCTTCTTCTATGTTCCTGCAATTACAGGTGCACAACCTTTTATCCGAAAGCCTTGGGACCAGACACTTTTCGTAATTCAGAATTTGTCGGTCTTCGGAATGGAATTTTTTTAGCGTAGATTTTAATGGCTGGCTCAGTGGTAGAGTGCTCGGCTCATATCCGCAAGGTCGCGAGTTTGCGCCTTGATCCTGGCAGTTACTCGATCGCGAGTTTGAGTCTTCAATGTCGTTTTTTCTTGCAGAATAAATGTTTGTATGAAATACAGTGTAGGAGAGGTGTACTGACTGTGTGGGCAGAACTTTGGAAGTGATTGCCCACCAGTCTAAAAAGCCGCTGTGTCTCCCTGTCCCTGGGATAGCAGGGGGCGATCAAACAGCACAATACCCCCCTCCCCCTCCAACTCCAGAGGAATCCGCCCCCCGATGGGCCGCTACCAAAGATCATAGAGGAGCTCCTCTATGATCTTTGGCCGCTACAGCGACAAGTGGCAGTTCGCCCACAGCCCGAGCTGCGCCCCCTCATCCGCCACCCCAAGAACAAGACGTACCTTGCACACCATCAGCTTCTGCCCCTACGTGTTCCTCTGGAGTTGGAGCGGGGCTGGGCTGGAGTTGCTGCTGGCTGTGGGTCTCTGGGATCTCCGTGCTTGCAGTGGGCCTGGGGGTCGGTGGGCGGCGGTGGGAGCTGTGGACCTACGGACCTACCTCCGTGGAGCTAGCCAGCTTCGGAGCGTGGAGAGTTGCGGGGGCGAGCTGCTGCGACCCGACTCCGGTGGATGGTGACTGCTTTGCGGGGCACCGGCAGCGGCGACTTCTCCCGCCCGAATTACGGGGTTGAGAGCAAACATCATAGAGGTTGAGAGTGACCCGGAGAGGGGCCTTACAACGCCCGGCGCGGCTGTCAATTGCCGCGGACTTGCTAGCGCCCGCCGGGGGCTCCAACATCAAGACCCGGGGCAGGGCCCTACATCTCCTGGCGTGGCTTTGAGTGGCCGCTCCCCGATGGGCCCCTACGACTCCCCGAGCTGCGCCCCGTCATCCGCAACCCAGGTTCCTCTGTAGTTGGAGTGGGGCTGGGCTGGGCTGCTGTTGGCTGTGGGTCTCTGGGATCTCCGTGCTTGCGGTGGGCCTGGTGGTCGGTGTCTAATTGGTCCTGACACGGTCCTTCTGCAATCGCCGACGTGAAGACAGTGAAAAGCCCCCGCGCCGGTGCAATGGGCGGGGAGCTGGAGAGGGGAGGGAAGGGGTCACACACATGGCCGGGAAGCAGAGGGGTGTAGGTGGGGTGATACTGAAGCGAGCGACAATCTGCTGCTGCCTGCCCCGCTGAGTTAAAAAGTTCCCACGCAAGACTCACGAAACACTGTATATCGTGAGTCCACCGTGGGAACTTTTTAATTCAGCGGGCAGGCAGCAGCATATTGTCAATTATTAACCCTCCCGCGCAATATACCCTCACCTTCTCTTTTATGAATGGGGATTTAGTTCCCCTTTCTTCGAGGACCGACCGGAGGTTCCGCTGTCACCTCTGCGGGCCGCCCTCGGTGAACGTTTTCAAGGACCTTTCTTCAAGGACCGAAAAAATGGCCGCTATTCGGAGGTTTTCGATATTTGGATCTTCGGATAAAAGGTTGTGCACCTGTATCAACAAATTCAAAACCGGCCTCGACTAAAAATAGGTTGCCGTTTGGTCGAAGCCAGTGGAGTGGGGTTGCTATGTACTTACAGGCAGTCGAAGGCAATCTCCGCTGACCGGCCATTTAGATTGGCTCATTGGAGTTTTCAGCAAAGATCCTATCTTTGGCTTCCGGAAGATCCACCGGAAGGTAAAATGCCCGCTAACTTTATTACAATACAATACAACAATACAATTCAATTTATTGTCATTTGGACCCCTTGAGGTCCAAACGAAATGCCGTTTCTGCAGCCATACATTACAAACAAATAGACCCAAGACACAACATAATTTACATAAACATCCATCACATTGCTGTGATGGAAGGCCAAAAAAACTTATCTCTCCACTGCACTCCCCCCCCCCCCCCCCCCCCGATGTCAGAGTCAAAGTCAAAGCCCCCGGCGGGCGATGGCGATTGTCCCGTGGCCATTAAAGCCACGCCGGGTGATGCAGGGTCGCACACCGGGTCTTGGTGTTAGAGCCCCCGGCGTGCATTCGCAGAGTCCCGCAGCCATTCCAAGCCGCGCGGGGCGGTGCTGTAAGGCCCCGCTCCAGGAGCTCTTCAACCCCGCAACTCGGGCGGGAGAAGTCGCCGTTGCGGAAGCCCCGAAAAGCGGTCTCCCTCCAGGGACCCGCGGGCTCCCGGTGTCACTGTCCGCCAGACCCGCAGTTGCAGCCACCGAATCTCCGGGGGTCGGGTCGCAGCAGCGTCCACCACAGCTCCACCAGCTCCGCGACGGTGAGGTGAGTAGTCGGCACCCCAGCCCCCGGTCTTCCTGTTGGAGGCCGCTCCTCGTTGCAGCCCCAACGACAACGGAGACCCGACAAAGAAAAGATCGGGTCTCCCGTGCAGGGAGAGATTTAAAAGTTACCCCCTCCCCCCCACACCACCCCCACCCCCCCACACACATACCCCAACAAAAAATAACAAAAACTACATAAAAACATAGACATAAAATAATAAAAACGCAGACGGACTGCAGAGGCCGCTGCTGACGAGAGTCGCGCCGCCCACTTGTTAAACTTCTTAAAACTGTTTCAACTTCTTCTCTCCCACCCACCCCTTCTCTCCCTTCTCTCTCCCCTTCCCTCTCCCCTTCCCTCTCCCCTTCCCTCTCCCCTTCCCTCTCCCCCCTTCTCTCCCCTTCTCTCCCCCTCCCTCCTGCACCCTCTAAGGACTTACTGTGGCAGCCGTTTACCTTCCTCTTCATCACGCAGACAACGCTCCTCCGCTGTCCCTGGCCCCCCCACCTTCGCGATGTGTTTTTGTGTGTGTGTGTGCGGTCGGTAGGAATGGTCCTGTAGGATCTTTGGTCAGTAGATGCAGCTCACGCTTCGGTCGAGGCTTTCCAGGCGAGTGACCAAAACCTCTGGTGACTCATGGAAACCTTGGACGGGGCACAAGGTCACCAGAGGTTTCCGTTCAGGTTTCCTAAGTGAGACTGGGGCTTAAGGGTTGCAATGAAGAGAAGCTTTAGGCGGAGTCAGCTAGTGACGGTTCAATGAGAGGGAAGCACCAGCAGGCAAAAACTGAGCCAGAATTAGAGATGGATGACATAACTGACCGAACTGGCTATTTCTAATACAAGCAGAGAAATTGATTGAAATCTAGAGGGTTGTAACATGCCCAGATAGGGTGTTTTTGTGTTGTTGTTGTTTTTCTAGTATTATTGGGCCACATAAATAGTGTGAGGGGCTACAGATAGATCAGAGTCATTCTCGGTTTCCACTACCTTCAACACCTCTCCCCTCCCATTTTCAACATTCCAAAGGTATGGCTCTGTCCACTACTCCCTGCTTCACTCTTTATCTCCACTAACCACTCTTCTTCTCACTGCTCCAATTGCATCTGCAGGGGGATTTAGCCCCTGTTCTCTTCCCTCCATCCAGGAATCCAAACTGTTATTTCAGAAGAAGCAGCAAATCACAGGGTCTTTTTTGCAATCTAATGTATGTTATTCAGTGGATTGGAGAAACAAAATACAGATTGAGATGGTTTTGCACAGCCATTATGTTCAGTTCTCAGGACAACCCTGAGCTCTATGCTTGCTTCGAAAGGGAGAACACTAATATGCCTTCTCAAGCCCCCATACCTTCTGATGGCATTGGAATTAATGGCATTAATCTCAATCGCTTAGGCCAACGTCAGAAGATCCTTCATGAGGGTGAACCCTTGGAAACTGTCCGACCCTGATGGTGTACCTGCCTGCATTCTTATAACCTGAGCGGACCAACTGGCTGGAGTTTTTGTGGATAACTTTAATTTCTAATCACCAAGAATAACCTAGAATTTCTGAAGGTACAGTAGAGAACATATTGACTGATTGCATCATAGCCTGGTTTGGTAACTCGCATGCCCAGAACTGAAGCAGATTACAAAAAGTGGTGGATACCGCCCAGTCCATCATGGGAACTGATCTCCCCACCATCCAAGAGACATACAAGTGACACTGCCTCAAAAAGGCAACCAGCATCATCAAAGACCAACAACATGCTGCCTGCGCTTTCATTCCATTCCTCCTGCTGGGAAGAAGGTATAGGAGTCTGAAAACCATGACCACCAGGATCAAGAATAGCTTATTGTCAACAACCAATCGGTTCTTAAACTGGACAATACTAACCTCAATTTTGAACTGCAGACTGTCTTTGGTTGCACTGTATGTTTAAGATGAATGAAACGAGGAACTGCAGATGCTAAAATGTTGATTGCTCAAATTTTCTACATTACTGTTCAAAATGTGTTGATTTAATGCATAAATATTGCCATTGTCTAACAACATGATATATTTATCATTACATCTTCATAAAAAAAACAACATTACAATATGAATATGAGAAATAGCTAATAAAAGTTATTAACTGCTCTGCATCATTATAACATTAAACATTTTTGATGTTTGTATGAAATATTATAAGATACTTTTAGATTATCACAGCTGTAAATTATCCAGATTTTCAATAGACATGTTATTCATATAATTGTGAATTACCCTTTTGTGCTATCCAAAAACTTTGTATTTCAGGGAAAATTTCTTTTTTTTTAAACAGGTGATGTCCATCCCCTTGATGTTATGTCTGATCATAGTTCTGTTAACGGTGATGAAATGGATAGAGGAATAATACCACCTCTTAACCAGCAGAGGCAAGAGATGCGTGTCCTTTCACCTTCCAGTAGTTCTTCCAGCAGGCATGGTATGGAACCAGGTGGAATTCCTCGTTGCCCATCACCAGTATATAGTGATCCTTTTCCATCTGCAAGTAGCATGCTATCCAATGGATCTCATATCAGTGGGTCAATGAGTTCCCTGGATTCAGAAGCAAGTGGAAGCACAGTAACAAGCACGGACAGCCATCCTACTGAAGCTATGGCCAACAGATCTGAACTTCCAAGAGCTGGACGAACAATCAGTAAAGAGATCTACGAGGCTGAAGATAGAAAAGTGGGAAAACGAACACGAATAAGAAGTCCAGAGAGAAGGGATACAGAACAAGTAATTGGACGTGAAACGAGGTACTGATTTATTTATTTTTTGTTCATTTGATGTATTTACTGAGTAATTTTGTACACTAATTGTAAAGGTACTAGCTAAGTGAGTTTATATAGATAAATTTGAGTTTGTATAAAAAAGATTAAATAATTTTTTACAGGTACAAAATGTTCATATGAATTAAGTTTAAATATACAAACTATTTGATGGATACTTGTTTGCAGACATTACAGACTCGATTAATTCAAGACGATTCCTTCAAATAAAATCTCGCCCACTCTCTTTACCCATGTATGCGCATGCCAAATACATGCAATCTTATTTTAATTAAAATCCACTAAAACAAATGACAGTTTGTAAGCATTCGAATTTTTTTATTTTTTTTTGTGGCAGTTTTTCCTTCAAGAAAGGTGCTGTTGTTATCGTTAATTTAAATTTAAATTACAATTTTATAAAAGGTCTATAATACTTGCTTTGCCAGATTTTTTTCAGACGCTACACTTTAAAAAAATTCTTCATAACTTCCTTTGTAAAAATGTGCTCAATATTGCCTGTTCCATTCTTGGCTTTGTAGAAGTTGAATCTGAAATTGCTATTTTATCTGCAATAGGGTATTTAAAGACATTACATCAGTCCTCCCAGTGGTCTACTGGTAAATGCAATGCAAGTCGTGGTTATGAGTCACTTAGTCATATGCTCTATCTTTATTTTGTGTTTAAATTAGCTTATCTCTGCCAAGGCAAGGTTTGGGTATACTTGATCTGAGTGCTTGCAAATGAAGGAAGATTAAAATCGACTACTTTATGTTTGTGAGATAAAGATCACCTTTTGGTAATTTAGTATTATAAACTTGTTTTTAAGGTAAACATCAGACATTTAAAGCGATCAAGACTGAGTAATTATTATCAATCAATTTTATTTGTATAGCACATTTAAAAACAACTCACATTGACCAAAGTGCTGTACATCAGTGCAGCTACTAATGTACTATATACAATGGTACACAGACTTAACAATACATACATAAATTGTTTACAGCGCCACCTCAAGAGGGCCTCAAAAACGCTAGGGAGTAGAAATAGGTTTTGAGCCTCGACTTAAAGGAGTCGATGGAGGGGGCAGTTCTGATGTGGAGAGGGATGCTGTTCTACAGTCTAGGTGCTGCAACCGCAAAAGCACGGTCACCCCTGAGCTTAGACCTAAACCGCGGGATAGTCAGTAGCCCCAAGTCGGCTGACCTGAGGGACCTGGAGGTAGAATGGTGGGTTAGAAGATTTTTGATGGGGGGGGGGGGGCAAGCCTGTTAAGGGCTTTGTATACGAATAAGAGGAGCTTGAAGTTGATTCTGTAACGTACTGGGAGCCAGTGAGAGAGGCCATATTCGGGGTGATGTGGTCCCTTTTACGGGTACCCGTCAGAAGTCTCGCTGCGGCGTTTTGAACCAATTGCAGGTGGGGCAGGGATGATTGGCTGATGCCAGTAGTCAAGGCGGGAGGAGATGAATGCATGGATAATTTTTTCAAGGTCGTCGAATTGGAGGAATGGTTTGATTTTAGCTATGGTACGAAGCTGGAAAAAACTAGCTTTTAACACAGAGTTGACTTGCTTGTCAAACTATAATGCAGAGTCAAGTATCAAGGTTTTGACGTGCGGTTTGACTAAGGAGGTTAGGCTTCCAAGGCTGCCTGTTATCGTTTTGATGGAGTCGGAGGGGGCAAGTAGGTTGACCTCTACTTTAGTTGGAGGAAGTTTTGTGCCATCCAACATTTTTTGTCCTCGAGGCAGTGCATGAGGCTGATTAAATTTGACCGGTTGTTGAGTTTC
The DNA here is from genome assembly GCF_010909765.2 of Amblyraja radiata. Taxonomy (NCBI): domain Eukaryota; kingdom Metazoa; phylum Chordata; class Chondrichthyes; order Rajiformes; family Rajidae; genus Amblyraja; species Amblyraja radiata. Next base: position 23,124,937 of record NC_045981.1, read on the forward strand.
AGGGGGAGATAGAGCTGTGTGTCATCTGCATAACAGTGGAAAGAAACGCCGTGCCTTTGAATGACTTGGCCGAGGGGGAGCATGTACAGGGAGAAGAGAATGGGGCCTAGGATGGAGCCTTGTGGCACCCCGCAGTAAAGGCTAGCTAGGGAAGAGAAAGAATTGCCTATGTTGGTAGTGAAACTCCTATTTTTGAGGTAGGAAACAAACCAGCTCAGGGCAGTGCCATCAACACCAACCCCGTACCGGAGAGGGTAAATTAGGATGGTATGGTCCACTGTATCAAACGCTGCGCTGAGGTCAAGAAGAAGCAGGATTGCACAGGAGCCGGAGTCGATGGCGAGAAGCAGGTCGTTGTGTACCTTCAACAAGGCAGACTCTGTGCTGTGGTGGGTCCTGAAACCTGATTGGAAACTTTCCAGGATGGTATTTTGGTGTAGATAAGGCATTTGTTGATTTAGAATTACCTTTACAAGAACTTTTGAGAGGAAAGGCAGTTTAAAGAAGAATTATCATACCATTGTAGATTGCCCCATGTGCAATATTTAATAATGTATCTAAACAGTTCTTTGCAACAAAGAAGTCTGAAATATGCATATTCTATTCCCTGGTTATTAAAATATTTTGCATGTGGTTTCAGTTTACAATCTATTGCAACCACGTCCTGGCTATCAGCTAATTGTAGCTGGTATAGTTTCTACTGTTGGCATTATTTCTAGTTCATGAATGCAATTGAAACATTCATCCTTATCTAAATAGCTTGAAGAAACTTTAGCAAAGCAGAAGAATGGTGTATCCAGCAGCATTATAGTTATTGTACGATCAAAAGCTGGGTTGCATGGAAGAGAACATACTCGGCCTTCACATCAAGACACATCATACCAATTATGTGCAGATTCAGCTGATTACTGTGCATTCTTTGAATAAATATTTGAAGTGCTCTTGCAGAAACTTGGGCATGGGAGTCAAAACTGTCAATATTTGCATTTTATAAACCCACTGACTCCCATGGCTATATGGACTGCACTTCTTCCCACCCTGCTTCCTGTAAGGACTCCATCCCCTGCTCCCAATTCCTCCGTCTACGCCGCATCTGCTCCCCAGGGCATCGGAGATGTCCTAATTCTTCAGGGAACAGGAGTTCCACTCTTCTACCATAGATGAGGCTCTCACCAGGGTTTCTTCGATACGCCGTGACACTGCTCTCTCTCCCCCCCATTCCCCCACTCGTAACAAGGGCAGAGTCCCCCCTAGTCCTCACCTTCCACCCTCCCAGTACAACCCTCTGTCATTTTCTCCACCTCCAACGTGACCCCACCACTTGCCACATCTTCCCATCTCCTCCCCTGTCTGCTTTCCGCAGAGACCACTCCCACCGTAACTCCCTGGTCCATTCGTCCCTTCCCACCTGAACCACCCCCTCTCCGGGCACTTTCCCTTGCAACCGTAGGAAATGCTACACTTGTTGCTTGACCTCCCCCCATGACTCCATTCAAGGACCCAAGCCGTCTTTCCAGGTGCGACAGAGCTTCACCTGCACCTCCTCCAACCTCATCTATTGCATCCGCTGCTCTAGATGTCAGCTGATCTACATCGGTGAGACCAAGCGTAAGCTTGGCAATCGCTTCGCCGAACACCTTCGCTCGGTCCGCAATAACCAACCTGATCTCCCGGTGGCTCAGGACTTCAACTCCCCCTCCCATTCCGTATCCGACCTTTCTGTCCTGGGCCTCCTCCATGGCCAGGGTGAGGACCACCGGAAATTAGAGGAGCAGCACCTCATATTTTGCTTGGGCAGTTTGTACCCCAGTGGTATGAACATTGACCTCTAATTTCAGGTAGTCCTTACTATCTCCTCCCCCTCTGAGCTCTCCCACTAGCCCTCTGGCTCCTCCTCTTCCTTACTTCTTCCTGCCCCCCTACCCTCACATCAGTCTGAAGAAGGGTTTTAGCCCGAAATATTGCCTATTTCCTTCGCTTCATAGATGCTGCCTCACCGGCTGAGTTTCTCCAGCATTTTTGTCTACCTTCGATTTTCCAGCATGTGCAGTTCCTTCTTAAATGTTTGCATTTTGTTCATTTAACTGAACTTACACAGCAACACAGCTTCCACAGCCTCTAGGGAAGAGAACTTCAGAGGTCCCTCATCCCCGAATGAAACAATTCTCCTCATCTCAGTTCTAAACAGCTTGCCATTTATTCTCAAACTGATCCTAAAGTCATCACCAGCCTGGGGAAACATTCTCCCTGCAACTAGCCTGCGCGGCTCTGTGAGAATAAGGGAGATCTCCTATCGTTCTTTTAAATATAGTCCCAGTCTACTCAATCTTTCGTCATTCAACTAACACAATTCCCTAAAGCCAATTCAATGAATTATTTCTGCAATCGCTCAATGGAAAATATATTCTTTGTTGGTAAGAAGATCAAAACTGCACGCAGTACTACAGGTGTAGGAAGGAACTGCTGATGGTGGTTTAAACCGAAGATAGACACAAAAAGCTGGAGTAACTCAGCGGGTCAGACAGCATCTCTGGAGAAAAGGAATTGGTGACGTTTTGGGTCGAAGCCCTTCTTCAGACGTATAGTACTACTTGTGTTGTCTCATTGAGGATCCTTGTTATAAAATAATATTGCCATGAATCTCCAATAACTGAATCAATTGTCTACCTGGCATTTTATTCAGATTGCACAACATGTTTGAACTTAATCTTTTTGGACCATTTAAAAAAAAAATCAAGCTTAGAAGAATAACTGGTTCTTATCAGGGAAAGAATGATGGGGAAAATCTACCATTTTAATTATCAAAAAAAAGCCCAACCAGATATATTCTACAAACTTAACTTTGGTGGCGGTTTTATTTCGAAATCGTTAGTTGTGGAAAATGCTATCCTAACATGCTATTTGTATTTTGTTTATTAAATGTATGCCAATTCTGTTAACTGACCAAATTAGATCAGGAAATGGATTTAAATGTCAAAATGTGCAAATTATTTATTTTCCATTTTGTGACTCCTGCATATGATGAATGTTGTTAAATTCTAAATTAGATGACTTGCATTTGCTGTGCTTTCATAACCATTTTTGATGTATATAGTTAATTCATTCTTAGCATAATGCCAATCATAGCTTATGAATTCAGAAAAGACTGAAAAGAGAACAGAAAATGTGTGCATAAGTAGGGATTTGAAATTAATTAACTGTAAGTTCCTCACTTGCATATACTGATCTTTTAACCTTTGAGCTTGCTTTAAGCTGCTCTAGAAGCTATATTAAGGGCACCATTCATTCATTTTTTCACCCTTTCATCAATGTTTTGCTCATTTTAAATTAAGTCTTTAGGATAGTAAATGTCCAATATTCCTTTTTCACTATTAAACTATTGAGTAGCTAGATGTTAATCAAATGTTTATTGTAATTAAATTGATGTCAGGCCTTTCAAACGTTGTCCTTGGAGGCCAGCAAAGGGGCTGGTGCCTTTTTATTTAAACGATTCAAAATTGTATTTTCAGAATGGGCAATAGTTATTTTCATTTTTGGAATATGAAAGATATGTCATTGCTGTCTGAGAAATGCAAGTTGCATAGAAGAAACATTACGTAATGTTGCCTTTTAACCTTTCCAGAATAGCAGTATAAGTAATGACTTTCTGGTTTTGACCTTTTAGGGTAATAATAGAAAATTGGGAATTTTCCTTAAAAGGCTGTTCAATGAAAATTTGTTGCAGCAATTGAGTTTCCAGATTTGTCTCAGTTGGTAGTTCGTTCCTGTTAACTATTGGATTTGAGGTTGTTTGGCACAGTATATGACAATTTCCATCTGTTGCTTTCAGTACGTAATGCAAAAAAATGCTGACCATTTGGATTTGCCAAATACAGATATCTTTTGTAAAACTGTCTCAAACATGTTACAACATTTTCCAGGAGATAAAAAAATGGCGGCCGCGAGGCTCGCCCCAGTACAAGTTGTGTTCCTGTCTCTTGTACTTGTGCCTGCGTTATACGTTTGTAAAGTGTCATGTGTAATCTAATACACCCGATGGGAACTTCTAAATCTCAAACTCAACACCCATGGAGTCCTGGGGCCATCTTTACCGAAGGAAATAACGTTTGTTTCTCCGGGCCTCCCCACATTCTGGCCGCAGACCGGCAAACAAAGCAGGCCGCAGACCAGCAAACGAAGCAGGCGCTCCGGTATCCTCTCGAGGTTCAAGAAGCGCCCACACCGACTACCTCTCCCAGCCCTTCTGCTGTCAAATGTTAGATCTCTCCGGTACAAGATGGATGAACTCCAGCTTCTGATCCAGACCAACAGGAACTACAGCAACTGCTCTGCCATCTACCTGACTGAATCCCGGTTGGATCAGTCAGTGCCCGACCAAGCAGTAACGCTGCCAGGATATACACTTCACCGAGCCGACAGGTCAGCTGAACTATTTTTCAAGTCAAAAGGTGGCGGAATATGCATTATGGTAAACCAACGCTGGAGCACAAACTCCACCTCACTCAGCCATGTATGTTCCCCACTCTTGGAGCACCTTACTGTCACATGTAGGCCCACCTACCTCCCCAGAGAATTTGCATTGGTCATTGTAATCGGTGTTTACATTCCACCTGAGGCTAATGCTAACGCCGCCATGAGCGAACTAGCCTGTCACATCTCTGACACAGAAAATTCATATCCTCATAAACTTCGCCCAAATCTGTCAGGTCGTGGTCTACAGACGCCATCGAAAAGCTGCAAGGCTGCTTCACATGCACTGACTGGGAAGCCTTCCGCGCAGCTGGTGACCTCCACGACTACACGGACACAGTGACGTCATATGTCCAATTCTGCGAGCAACTCTGTATCCCTTTAAGAACGGTTAAACAATACAACAATAAGCCCTGGTTCACAAAAGAAATTCAACAATTAAGAACTGAGAAAAATGCTGCATATAAAACTGGAAATAAGCAGGACTATATGGCTGCAAAATATAAATTAAGGTCTACAATAAGGAAAGCCAAATACAATTATGCCACCAAAATAGAACAAGAAATCTCAACCAATAACACAAGAACTGTCTGGAAAAAACTTCAGGAAATCACCAACTACAAAAAGAAATCCACCCCCATCCCTGATAATGATCATCAACTCCCAGATAAACTGAACATTTTCTATGGCAGGTTTGAACAGTCTCCAGTCTCTTCACCATCGTCCCCCTCTCCTCTTCCTCCCCCTCCATTCCACATCCATGAGGCCGAGGTGAGGACTACCTTCAGGAGACAGAAGAAAAATAAATCAGCAGGCCCAGACAACATCAGCCCAGCAGTGCTCCATCATTGTGCTGCAGAACTGGCCCCTGTCTTCACCAACATCTTCAACACCTCCCTCTGCCAATGTTCAGTGCCCCAGTGCTTCAAACAATCCACCATCATTCCTGTGCCCAAGTCTAACACAACATCCTGCCTCAATGACTACAGACCGATTGCCCTCACATCCGTGGCCATTAAGTCATTTGAGCGCATCATTCTCACTCACCTCAAAACCAGCACTTCCTCCATCATGGACCCATATCAATTTGCATATAGTGCTAACAGGTCAGTAGAAGACACAGTCAACTTGGCCATCCATCACACTCTGCAACACCTGGAAACCGCCAACACTTACGCCCGCATCCTGTTCATGGACTTCAGTTCTGCATTCAACTCCATCAACCCGGTCAAACTCTTTCATAAATTAACGGACATGAACATTGACCCCCGCATCTGTCACTGGATCCATAGCTTCCTTTGGAACAGACAACAAAGGGTGAAGATACACAACACCACATCTCACCCTCTGCACCTCAGTACAGGAGCCCCTCAGGGCTGCGTCTTGTCACCCTGGTTATTCTCACTCTATACAAATCAACTCACATCCCAGTATAGTTCAGTCAAAATATACAAATACGCAGACGACACAACCATCATAGGTCTCATCTCTAACAACAACTAAACAGAATACCGCACTCAAACACACAAAGCAGTCACTTGGTGCACAGACAATAACTTCCTACTCAACACATCAAAAACCCATGAACTTATCGACCTCAGACGAAAGGCACAAACCAAGACCCCCCCTACTCATCTCCGGCGAACCCATATCCACCACTGACTCATTCAAATTTCTTGGCACTCACATAAGCAATAACCTCAAATGGAAAACCAACTCAGACCACATTTATAAAAAAGCCAACCAAAGACTCTTCTTTCTCCGCCAGCTCAAGAAGTTTAGAGTGAGGAAACATCTCCTAATCCGATTTTACACAGCCATCATCCAAAGCATGCTCACTTCATCAATAACAGTTTGGTACAGCAGTTTGGACACTCACTGCCGTAATAAACTACAGCGCATTGTCAACAAAGCATCCAAAATCATCAGCACCCCCCTCCCATCAATAGAATCACTCAATCTCAAATGGTCCGTGTCAAGGGTGAAGAAAATCATTTCTGATCCCTCCCACCCAGCTTACCACATCTTCAACCTGCTGCCCTCAGGGAGGCGCTACAGCTCACTGACTGCCAAAACATCACGATTCAAAAACAGTTTCTACCCATATGCAATTCGAACTCTGAACACTCTATGATAATATCACAAAGCCACCCCGTGCATGTACTGTATACTGTATGTTGTCTGTGTTTTATGTTATGTTATGTTCTGCTTACTGTGTTCTTCTGTACCACAAACTGTATGTCTGCATGACTGGAGTCAGCTTATTGTGTAAAATCCTATACTGAACATGAATTCCACCAGCTTGACTGTGTGGTCATTAAATAATCTTGAATCTTGTATGCAGTGTGTGGCTTTCCTTTCAAAATTTTCTTTATCAAGAAACAATGCCGGACCAGTTGAATCATGTTCGACCATCACCTCTTGGTCACTTCCTTAATTTTGACAGCTTGCTGCTAATCTATTTACCATTATCAGTCATCGCTTCAACTGCTGAGATCCCAAGCAATGAAATTCTCTCCCTTCGACTCCATTTCTCTAACTCCTTTTAAACCTACCTTTTTTTTTTTTTTTTTTTTTTTTTTTTTTTATATCTAATTATTCTTTTTTATTTTTAATATATTTTTTTATTAAAGGTAATCAATTACAATGCTTCAAACAACTTTATATCAAATTAATTCAATTTGCATTAAGTAAAACACTAGTAATACTTATCTACTGTTTTTTTAGAAATAATGATAGAGAAAGAATAGAGAAAGAATAAATCATTAAGAGAGTGATTAAATAATAATTTGATTATATATAAGAAAGAAAAGAGAAACGAAAAAAAAAAAAAAAAAAAAAACATTTTTAGTAACCACAATATGTATTATTAATAACACTACTACAAGTGATAGTATCAATAAAGACATATATGTAATTCCAATATAAAAATGAATTATTCTCACCAAATCCCGCAGGGTGCACGTCGAGCTGTGTTGCCAAGAACAGCTACTTCTCTAAATACTGTATATATGGAGACCATATCTGTTCAAAAGAATTATACTTGTCCAATAGGACAAATCTAATTCTTTCCAGATGTAACGTCTCCATCATCTCTGTTGCCCACATTTTGGTTGTGGGGGATAATGTTCCCTTCCAAAATTTCAATATGATTTTTTTTCCAATTATTAAACAGTAATCAAAGAAATTTCTTTGATTTACTGTAAGTGATAGATGTAAATCCGGAATTCCAAATATTATTAGCTTTGGGTTAGGGTCCAATTTAACTTTGATGACTTCAGAAATAACTTTAAAGATTTCTGTCCAGTAATAATTCAATTTAGGACATGTAACGAAACTATGTATTAAATTTGCCTCTGCTTTCTTGCACTTATCACAAATAGCGGAGAGATTCGGAAAAATACTATTTAATTTAGTTTTCGAATAATGTAACCTATATAATACTTTAAATTGTATCAGTATATGTCTGGCGTTTAATGAACACCGGTGTATTCGTTGTAGACTTTCTTCCCAGTTTTCTTTTGTTATAGCCAATCCCATTTCATTTTCCCATGCTTGACGATATACTTCCGTTATTGGATTCTCCTTATCCAAAATGATGTTATATATATAGGCTATTAATTTTTCTGTATTTGGATATAAATTAAACAGTTCATCTAACAATCCTGCTTCTTTATTTTTATAATCTTGTGTATTGGATTTAATATAATCTCTAATTTGTAAATACCTAAACAAATGTTGTGGAGACAATCCATAAATATCTTGTAACTCCTGGAATAAAAGAAATTTTCCTTTTCTATACAGATGTTCTATCCTTGTAATTCCTAAATCATCCCATTGTTTAAACCCCCCATCTAATATAGCAGGTTTAAACGATGGATTATTCATAATTGGTAATCTAAATGAGAGATTATCCAAGTGTAGAGTCTTAACTATTTGTTTCCAAATACGTCTATTATTATATATTATTAGGTTGTCTTTATAATATTTTTTTTGTACTTCCGTTGGTGCAAAAATTATCGAACCTACATTGAAAGGTAGACAGTCCTCCTTTTCTATATTTAACCATGTCGGTTCATGATCCATATTTACCCACCAGAAATTCATATTCTTAATCTGAACAGCCCAAAAATAATATAAAAAGTTTGGAAGTGCTAATCCTCCATTTATCTTAGCTTTGCATAGATGTTTTTTATTTATTCTGTGATTTTTATAATCCCAAATAAAGCTATTGACAATATTATCAATTTTTTTTAAAAACGTTTTCGGAAGAAAAAAAGGAATAGCCTGAAACAAATATAACAACTGCGGTAGAAATACCATCTTTATGGCACTTATTCTACCAATCATGGATATAGGCAGTGTTTTCCAATATAAAATATTTTTTCTAAGTTTATCTAATAGTTGAGGATAGTTGGATTTTATTAATGAGTTATGAGTTTTAGTTACGTTAATCCCTAAATATTTAAGTTTGTCTGTAACTACTTTTAATGGGTATTGTTGTAATGTATTAAGATTTATTCCTGTTATTGGCATAATCTCGCTTTTATCCCAATTAATCCTATACCCAGAAAATGCACCAAACTTAGTTATAATGTTTAGCAGGTTGGGAATACTAATTTCCGGTTTTGTAATATAAATCAAAACATCATCTGCATATAAAGAAATTTTATTAATTGTTGTATCAGTATTATAGCCATATATTTCAGGTTCAGATCTAATTTTTTCCGCCAATGGTTCTATCACCAATGCGAACAATAAGGGTGATAACGGACATCCCTGTCTGCATCCCCTAGAGAGTTTGAATTTGGCTGATAAAATTTGGTTAGTCAAAATTCTTGCCATAGGATTCGAGTATAAAATTCTTACCCATTTACAAAATCTATCCCCCAATTGAAACTTTTCCATTATATTAAATAAATACATCCATTCCACCTGATCAAACGCTTTTTCTGCATCTAGTGATATAACCGCTAGTTCCGTATCTCGTATTCTTTTTGAATATATAATATTAAACAAACGTCTGAGATTATGGGATGAGTAACGTTTTGGGATAAAACCTGTTTGATCATAATGTATTAATTTAGAGATCACTAAACTTAATCTCCTAGATAAGACCTTAGTTAATATTTTTTGGTCTGTATTTAAAAGGGCAATCGCTCTATATGATCCAGGATCTTCCAAATCCTTATCTACTTTAGGGATGAGTGTAATTGTGGATTCATTTAAAGATTCTGGTAATTTTCCTTGGTCATATGCATATCTATACATTATTTGTAATCTTGGGGAAATCAGATCTTGAAATTTTTTATAAAATTCTGCACTCAGGCCATCTGGGCCCGCTGCTTTTCCGTTCTTAAGCGAACTAATTGATTCTATAATATCTTTTACTGTTATTTCAGCATTTAACAATTCTCTACCTTCCTGATCTAAGCTATTGATTTGACATTCTTGTAAAAATATTTCCATACTATCTGTTTGTCCTGTTAGTTTTGACGAATAAAGATTTTTATAATATTGTAAAAATCTATCATTAATATCTTTTGGAGTAATTAATATATTTCCATACTCAGATCTAATTCCGTGTATCATCTTCTCATCTTCTAATTTTCTAAGCTGTCGTGCTAGTAATTTTTGTGGCTTATCTCCAAATTCAAAATACACTTGCTTAGTTTGTTGAAAAAGTTTAATCACTTGATTAGAATATATTTTATTTAATCTATATTTTACTGATGCAATTTTATTACTTAACTCTTTGGAAGGCTGTTTTATATTTTCATTATCTAGACGTTTTATCTCATTTTCTAAATTTTGTTCTATTTTTCGATTTTCTTTATTGAGATGTGCTTGTGCGGATATTATTGCGCCACGCATGAATGCCTTAAATGTGTCCCAAAATAGTGATGGAGAAGTTTCAGGATTATCATTAGTTTCAAAAAATAATTTAATCTGATCCATCACATATTTACAACAGTCATTGTCCTTTAATATCTGAGGGTTAAATCTCCAGGTAGTAGTTTTATTAGATATATCTTTTAATTTTATCTTAAATGTTAATGGCGCATGATCCGAGATGATAATATTATGATATTTTGCATCATACGTAAAAGGAAGTAATTTAGAATCTATTAAAAAATAATCTATCCTCGAATAGGTTCCATGTACGGGCGAGAAAAAAGAATATTCTCGTCCGGATGGGTTATCTAACCTCCAGATGTCTTTAATATTAGATGTATTGATAAAAGCATTTATGAATTTACTTGATTTCGAGGCAGCTTTCCTTTTTGCGGATGATCTATCTAGATAATTATCTAAAGTACAATTTAAATCACCTCCAATTATTAAATTGTGTTGAGTGGATATAGGAATATTATTAAATATTTTCTTAAAAAATAATGGATTATCAAAATTAGGGGCATATATATTCATTAAAATTACCTTTTTTGAATATAATTCCCCTGTAATTATTACATATCTGCCTTCTTTATCCTCTATAATAGAACTTTGTATGAAAGGTATACCTTTGCGAATAATTATTGCAACTCCTCTAGATTTATGAATAAATGTAGAATGATACACCTTAGAAATCCATTTAGCTGTTAATCTATGTTGAGCATCTTTTTTAAGATGAGTCTCTTGAAGGAAAATGACATCTGTCTTCAATCTGTTCAACTGAGCTAATACCTTTCCCCTTTTAATTGGTTCATTAATTCCTTTTACATTCCAACTGCAGAAGGTTACTCCATCACCCCCAGTCTTCACCTTTATATCATGCATTTTACTATTAGGGCGGCTTTTTTTGGAGTAGCCTTCTTGACTCACCCAGCTCCCCGTTGCACCCGGACATCAATCCAATGAGAATTTCTTTCCACCTTAATCCACATCTATGTCTTCTTAAACTAAATACACAATATCCTTCACATCTACATTCAAATAATATATAATATAAGATCAATAAAAAACAAAAACAATAAGAAATATCAATAATAAAAAAAAGTAAAGGGTGTTAATAGGGTGCTCAGAAAAAAAAGAAACTACACTTGTATAGTGTGTAGTATGTGAAGGTGAAAGCCACACTAACGTGGCCATTAATCTAAAGACTTCCGTTTTTTTAATAAAAAAAAGATGTTGATTATACCAGCTCCTATCTCAAATGCTATATATATTGGGGTGGGGTACTAACTTTATATACTTAGTACTTAGTAATTATTTCTATTATTCATATTACTATTTGCTAATTACTAATATCAATTGTATTTAATACTATAATATGTAATACTATTATCATGGAATAATTAAATATTTTCTAATAATTAATACAGAACTACTACTAAATGCCCATTATTCCACTTCCTTCTAAGTGAGTATTTCATAACCACAGGTCGATGATAAAAGTTCAGTCCTCTCCTTCTCCCTCGGGTTCTTCCTCCGCATCTTCTCTCTCTTCATCTTCTGGCTTCTGCTGTATGCCTCGGGCGAATTTCAATGCTTCAGTATGCTTAACGAAACGATATTCCTTGTCATCATAAGTTACTCTCAGTATTGCTGGGTACATCAAGCCATATCTCAGATTCTTAGTATTCTGTACATTCCTCAGGATACCTTTTGTTTCTTTAAATAGAGCTCTTTTCTTGGCCACTTCTGCTGGGAAGTCTCTAAAAATACTGATGTTGTCTCCCTCGTATTTCAGGTTTCTCTTTTTTATTATTATCTTCATCATTTCTTCGAAGACATGGTCAAAGGCCACTTTTACAATCATTTGTCTGGGCGATGAACCTATCCCAGGGGCCCGTCTTAGAGCCCTATGTGCACGGCTCAACAGGGGTTCATGATCCAAATTCAAAATATCCATTAAAAGTTTTGCAACAAATTTTCGAGGATCTTGACTCCCCTCACGACCTTCGCTCAGACCAACTATACGCAAATTTTTACGGCGTTGGCGTCCCTCCAGATCGATATAAACCTACCTTTCTAATCAAGATTTCAATCATCTGTTGCATGTTCTTGCCATGGCTTGGTATAAAATGTTATTTAATAATTTTTCTGGACATGCTTTGGGATGTTATATTACACTGAAGTTGATATTAAATGGGATTTGTCACTGCTGAACTTGGGAATTGTTGCTGCTGATTTGTTTTGAACTTGGAAGAGATAAATTAAACATGCAAAAAGAATATAAAAATAAAAAGTAATGAATTGTTCTCGACTTCTATTTGGAAATCGTTGCTCCTAATTTTAAAACAAAATGAAAAAGGAAGCTTTTCTGAATGATCAGAATAAATGTATTTATAATAACAGGATTTCTTTTTAAAGACGCCACCAAACAAAGAGAATATGTTAAATACAGGGTATAATAGCATTAATTTACTGCACTGGATGATCTTTAACCCATCAACATGAGTTGAGTTCCAGTCATGGCTGATGGCTGATGGCTAATGCAAAATTTAAATTTGGGTAATTAAATAATTGTGGATTTTAAATAAAAATATAATCTCAATACCAGTAATAATGAATCCACTTGATTGGTTCAAGAACCTTTTTGTGTCGCTGATTGGGTTCAGATCGGGTGATTGACTTGGCCACTCAAGAATTTACCATTTTTTAGCTGAAAAACTCCTTTGTTGCTTTAGCAGTATGTCTGGGATCATTGTCTTGCTGTAGAATGAACCACCGGCCAATGAGTTTTGAAGCATTTGTTTGAACTTGAGCAGATAGAACTATACACTTTGGAATTCATTATGCCACTACCATCAGCAATGTATCATCAATGAAGATAAGTGAGCCAGTACCTTCAGCAGCCATACATGCCCATGCCATAACACCCCCACCACTGTATTTACAGATGAGGTGGTATCACTTGGATCTTGGGCAGTTCCTTCTCTCCTCCATACTTTGCTCTTGCCATCACTCTGATATAAGTTAATCTTCGTCTCATCTGTCCACAAGACCTTTTTCCAGAACTGTGGTTGCTATTTTAAGTACTTGGCAAACTAACCTGGCCATCCTATTTTTGCGGCTAACCAGTGTTTTGCATCTTGCAGTGTAGCTTCTGTATTTCTGTTCATGAAGTCTTCTGCGGACAGTGTTCATTGAGAAATCCACTCCTGAAGATTGCTTCTGATCGGTCAGACAAGTGTTTGGGGATTTTTCTTTATTATAGAGAGAATTCTTCTGTCAGCAGCTGTGGAGGTCTTCCTTGGCCTGCCAGTCCCTTTGCGATTAGTAAGCTCACCAGTGCTCTTTCTTCTTAATGATGTTCCAAACATTTGATTTTGTTAAGCCTATGGTTTGGCTGATATCTCTAATCGTTTTATTCTTGTTTCTCAGTCTCATAATGGCTTATTTGACTTTCATTGGCACAACTTTGGTCCACATGTTGATAAACAGCAATAAAAGTTTAGAAATGTGATGGAAAGACTGGAGGAAAGACTAGGTGCTGAGAGCTCTCTTATACCTGCATTAAAAAGGCAATTAAACACACCAGAGCAATTACAAACACCTGTGAAGCCATGTGTCCCAAAAATTATGGTGCCCTGAAATTGGGGGAATTGTGTATAAATACAGCTGTAATTTCTACATAGTGAAACAAAAATGTATAAAAATGGCCTTTATTAAAATCTGACAATGTGCACTTTAACCACATGTCATTTTATTCTATTACAAATCTTAAATTGTGGAGTACAGAGGCAAATAAATAAATGATGGGTCTTTGTCCCAAACATTATGGAGGGCGCTGTATGTAAACAAAATACCTTGTCTTTCTGAGTTATTGATGTGTCAGGCAGCCATAGATTATGGGTGCTAATGAAGTTCTGTATCTGTGTGTCCTAGAGTTGGTTTGTGTATTGTCTTCAAAGCAAAGGTTCATTCTTTTGAAGGAAGGCTGAAATAAAGGTTTTGGTAATAAAAGGAAATGCAGAAGTGTTGAATATGTTTTAAATAAGGTTTTCTTAAAACTATCCTCAGTTGCACACAATATTTACTAAAGTGGTTGTTGTGATTGCAGATTGTTCTCTGATCACAATATAAAATATGCACTAAAATTGTGTAAATGTTTTCATTCATTTCCACTGCAAACACTGGCAATGCAGGCATTTTGTACAAAAAGTTTTAATTGACAACAAATGGAATTTTGACTTAAAGCCAGAATATTTCCAGTGCTTTTGCCATAAATGGTTTCAAAATCACTTTGCCCTCTGCTTTTCCAACATTCCTTTGTTAGCCATGGATGTAATCCTATTAGTAGCTAAACAGCAATAGCAATTTGTGATATAATGTTGGCCTGTTCTCCAATTAACTAAACATTACACAAAAGCTTTGAATATTTTTGGTTTAGGCAAGCTGTGATGACAGGAAATGTTAACAACTTGGATGGTGCCTGTATTTTTGTTAATAATTTTGTTTCTTTACTATCACATCACATTACTAATTATAGTCATTCTTTTATAAAGTGGCTTGTTCCATGCAAGAATTTTAATATATGTTAAATATGGTTAGGTACCTCGCTTTGGTGAAAGTACACTTGTGAAAGTAGAACACAAAATCTAGGCTGACACTTATTTATATTGAGAGTGCGCAGTGCCCTTGGAGTTGTTGTTTTCTTCAGATGTAGCATCAAAGTGTATGTTTTCAGTGATGGAAATGACCTCCATGCACTTTTATACAGAATTCCAAGTGAATTCTTACTAATGGTAAAATGCTCAGGGAAGTTGCTGAAAGAATCGATGAGGCAGACCGCATTGTGAAGGGAGAAGTTGAATTATCCATCCCGTCATCAGGATGTTTAACTCATTGCTGTTTGTGGGATCTTGGTGTACGAATTGGTACTGTATTTTGTACATTTCAACAGTGACAGAAAATGTGTAATTACTTGAGGGGACATTCGGATGTCTATAAGTTTGAGAAGACGCTATGAACGATTATTTTGAAGCAACCACAAGTAGGAATGAAGCAACTACAAGTAGGAATACTGTAGAAGATTCACTTGCATATCTTCAGTATTAACAAAGTTATGGTCATTTTCATACTCGGAAATTAGTTTCCTATTGCTTTTCCATTAACTTAACACAAAAGCTGTGATTGAGGACAGTCAATTGACATAAAAGCCCACAACTTTCTTAAAAATTAAGAGAACTGAATGAAATTTTCAGTTATTATAGATTGAAGCATTCTAAAACAAATATGATACATCTTACTTGGATGACCTGAAATTAAAGTATATAATTAGTTAATTACCTAATTAAGTAGCTAAATACAAAATTAACAAGTTATGACGGAAATAGTAATAAACACCCAGACTGCCTTAAATTCAAAAATGTGATATTCTCAAGATCAGAACTTTAATATTATTGTAACGTTAAAACAAATAGTAAATACCCAACAAAAAATCATATTCATCAGTCATCTAAATTCAATTACTAGATCTAAACATCTATCTCATTCTTAAGAAAAGGCTAACAATATTTTTTTAAATAGCCTAAGTATCCAAATAACAAACTGATCCCATTCACACAAGAATTCACAATATAACATGATTTTTAAATCTCACTTTGTCATGAATTTCTATGCCAAATGGAAGGAATTGAATGTTTAATTCCCATAAATTTTACTCTTTCTCACTGCAAGGGCCGTTTTTCAGACATTTGTTCAAAATCCAGAAACATCCACTCTCAAGATAATCAAAATCATTTTTTGCATAATCATGTCATAAGAACATCTAAATTATCTATATTTTGTGTTATTGTCTATCCACGATTAATATTTTCATACTAAACATCTCACTAAAACTTTACTGTGGAAGTTTTCAGATATTTAGTATGAAAATATTGATCATGGATAGACAATAACAAAATATAAATGATTTAGATGTTCTTATGACATTGTGCAAAAAAATAATGAATTTGATTATCTTGAATGGCTGTTTCTGGATTGTGATCGATCGGTATGTAGCCGCAAAATTTATGATTTGAATTGAATTGAATTTCCTTTATTGTCATTCAAACAAGTTTGAACAAAATTTCGTACCATGCAGTCATGACAGCAAAAAGCGACAAAACACACCAATAACACAATTTAACACAAACATCCATCACAGTGAATGTCCAGGCACCTCCTCACTGTGATGGAAAGCAAAAAGTCTTATCTCTTCCTTGCTTCTTCTCCCGCGGTCAGGCAGTCAAACTGTTGCGTTGAGGCTCTCGACGTTGAAGCCCCCGGTGCGCGATGGTAGATCCCGCGGTCGATTTTGAGCACCGCGAACGGGCCGATTCAAACTCCGCGATTCGGGGTGGGCAAAGCTGCTGTGCAGGAGCTCCGGAAAATCGGTCACCAACCAGCTCCCAATGTTACCGTTCACAGGGCTCGCGGCCGAAGCCTCCGAAGCTCCAAAGTCGGGTCGCAGCCACAGCGCCACCACAGCCTCCGAAGTCAGCTATGGTGAGTCCACAGGGTCTGCCACCGTCCAGTTGGAGGCCGCCAGCTCCACGATGTTAGGCCTCAGCGCAGACGGAGATACAAGGAAAAGGTCGCATCCCCGTTGAAGGAAGAGATTAAAAAAAAGTTTCACCCACCCCCCGACATATACGCAACTAAAAATAGACTAAAACATACATCTAACAAGATAAAAAGAAAACAAAAAGAAGAAAGACTGACGGACTGCAGGCGAGCCGTAGCTGCTTGGGCAGCGCCACCACTTCTGGCAATTTAAGCCCCTAACGGCAGGCAAGACACGGCCGATATCGTATAGGGGCGTAATAATATTTTTTGCATCATCAGATTAAAATGAAACCACACCAAAAAGCAAGAAAAGATGTTAAATAAATGACATACCTTGTGTTTTGTCCTGCACTTGTGATCAGTGATGCTGAAGGCGTTAGAAGTCGCGTTTAACTTCAATCCAGCGATGTAATCGGCCAGCAACTTATTTTTTAAAGGGGGCCCGATCGCAGATTGACTTTTCTTCATCAGCTTGAAGTCTGAGCAAATTCTTCTCCGACAACCAATACAAACCTGCATTTTCCCTCTTCCATCCACCCATGCATTTACTATATTTGGATTTGACTTCCGTGCAGACGTTGAACTTTTTTGTAACTATGAAGTCATCACCTCATAAAATGTTTTTTCAACAACAAATTTTTTTTAACAGCTTGAATTTATTTTCTATTGTTGTAAGTTGTACTACATTGTTTGTATGAGTATTTATGCAAAGGTATCAATAAAAGCATTATTCACGACTTCGGTAGTCATCAGTGGTTAAACTAGCAGCTGTGTTCGTAAAATACAGTGGTGCCTGATTACCGCAGGGAAGTAACATGGAAACAGGCTTTCATCCCCTAAATAAGTTAACATTATTTATTCTCTTTCATTCTAAAACAGATTTTTTTTAATGCTTGTCAATTTCCAACGTAACTCTTAGTGTTTCTCTAACTCTCTGTTAAAAATCACGTTATAACGAGTATATTAAAAAAAGCTGGGAAAGGTGCAGAGAACATTTACAAAGAAGTTGCCAGGGCTCAAGGCCCAGAGCTATAGGCCTTTAGGGGTTTAGCAGGCAAGGACTCTATTCCTTGTAGTGCAGGAGGATGAGGGGTGATCTAGTAGAGATGTACAAGAGGAATAGATCGGGAGATACACAATGTCTCTTGCCCAGCGTAGGGGAATCGAGAACCAGAGGACGGGTTTGAGGTGAGAGGGGAAAGATTTAATAACCTGAGCGGTAATTTTTTCACACAAAGTGTGGTAGGTGTATAAAACGACCTGCCTGAGGAGATAGTTGAGGCAGGTACTAACGTAACGCTTAAGAAACATTTAGACAGGTACATGGACAGTTTAGAGGGATATGGGGCAAACATAGGCAGGTAGACTAGTGTAGATGGGACATGTTGGTTCATATGGGCATGTTGGGCCGAAGGGCATGTTTCCACACTCTATGACTCTATAACGAATTTGCCCATCTAATTCAATAGTGTTCCTTAATTCATCACTTGCGTTATATCCAATTCATGTTATAGAAATGATTGTTAAGGCAGAACTACTGTACTAACCAGTTCCCACACTATCAATACTAATGACAAGTATTTTTTCAACATGTTTGCATTTTTCTTAGTTTCCTTTACACTATTACTGAATACAGCTTTTAAGCACACTTATTGTCCACTGTCCTCTTTTTCCTAATATTGTAACTTTTTGTTCCTTGGATATCACCCCTCTTCAACTTGCATGTAATAAGTTTACAAATTTTAAAACCATCTGTTTTAGTTACTTCCATTCTTTGTTTTTTGCTCTCTTGACCGTGCTCTCTTGAACAATGTTTCACACCACTCCTTGCAATATTTACTCGTTAATACTCAAACCTGTAATTCTTTGAGGAAACGAAGTTCAGGAAAGCCTTCAGTATGGAAAATACGTTACTTATGTAATTTAAAATGACCTTGGACAGCCCTAGGTAAATATTTGAATAAACTATGTTAACTTATTCTTAAATTGTACTGATTGAGTGTTGGATTTTAATAGGCTGGAAAATTCTCAAGTTCTGTAAATAATGACATTCCAGTCATGCCCATTCCAACACAAAATGCATTCTACATCGATCAGTAACACATATACAAATGCAACATGGCACATATCCACTATTCTCATTAATAATATTTTATTAAAGAAACTTTAAAGCAAATTGCTGATTCCATCTATGTTAAATAGATTTCAAACCAAAGATCTTTTACAATACACAAATTCCTGACCAGTATGGAATGATAAGTGTTGTAGGCCAGTATCGTTGACTTTTGTTAGTAATCTGTGAATATTATTTTAGCATGCTACCTTCAAAGTTATTCCTGATCTCTTGCTGTTAATCCAGTCTGATGTCATGTTTAGTTTGTAGAATCTTAATGCTACTTGAGTATCTAAAGATAACAATTGTAATAATAAAAATGTCAAGTTGTCATATTTGTTTCAGGCTAAGTCAGATCACAAATTCATTTTGGCTGAACTGAAATAGGTTTGCACAACTTTGACATGTTAAAATGCTAATTTGGAGTGGACAGAATTTTTTTTTAAACTATAACATTTATAACCTTAAATATTGTTATTTTATGAATTACTAGCTAACAGCAAATAATAATGCGTATTAACTTTGCACTTTTTGAAACCATTACAATGATTTGGGTAGGAGAGGGACAGAGGTTCCCTCCGCAACTCCCTGGTTGACTCATCCCTTCCCACCCAAACCACCCCTCCCCAGGAACCTACCCCTGCAAATGCAGGAGATACAACACCTGTCCCTATACCTCCTCCCTCGACTCTGTCCAGGGACCACTTTCACTCCAGGGTAGACAAAAGTCTGAAGAAGGGTTTCGCCCCGAAACATTGCCTATTTCATTCGCTCCATAGATACTGCTGCACCCGCTGAGTTTCTCCAGCACTTTTGTCTACCTTCGATTTTCCAGCGACTGCAGTTCCTTCTTGACCACTTTCGCTCCATCCGCCGGGGCCTACCTGATCTCCTGGTTGCCAAACACTTTAATTCCCTTTCCTATTCCCACACTGACCTTTCTGTCCTCGGCCTGCTCCATTGTCAGAGTGAGGCCAAACGCAAATTGGAGGAACAGCACCTAATATTTTGCTTGGGCAACCTACACCTCAGCGGTATGGGCATTGACTTAGCAAAATAGGTGCAGGAACAGGCCATTCGGCCCTTTGAGCCAGCACCGCCATTCAATATGATCATGGCTGATCATCTAAAATCAATACCCCGTTCCTGTTTTTCTAACTTCAAGTAACCCTTGCTTTCCCTCTTTCTCCATCCCTCCCCCTTCCCAGATCTCCGACCAGTCTTACAATCTCTGACTACATTTTATCTCTGTTTGCTTTGTTGTTACCTTATAAAGGAGGATAGTAAAAGCTTCTTTAGGCACGTGAAGTGGAAAAAATTAGTTAAGACCAAAGTTGGACCCTTGAAGACTGAAACAGGTGAATTTATTATGGGGAACAATCTGTCTTCACAAAGGAAGACAAACAATTTCCCTGATGTACTAGTAGCGAGAGGATCTAGGGTGATGAGGAACTGAAGGAAATTCACATTGGGCAGGAAATGGTGTTGCGTAGACTGATGGGACTGAAGGCTGATAAATCCCCAGGGCCTGATGGTCTGCATCACAGGGTACTTAAGGAAGTGGCTCTAGAAACCATGGACGCATTGGTGATCATTTTCCAATCTATTATAATATAAAACTTTGATCTTGGATGTGGATGTATTTATTTGTGTGTAGATTTATGTGTTTATATGTGATTCACATCTCCTCTAAAACCCGACGCGCTAATGGTGAAATGTTTACATATTCCTGTAAAGATTTACCTCAAGATCTCGAAAATCGACTCATCTGAAAATTTGATTAATTATTTCCTGAGTTTTTTACTGAAATTGTTCACCAATCTGAGATCTTTTTAAAATCTAACGAGCTAAAGCGAGCTGGATGGCGTCACAATGCCTCTGCTCCTCGCGGCGAGCTGCGCAGAATTTTCAACGGCAGCCTGCTGGGCACTCTTTTTCATGAGCTGCGAGTTACGTGGCCCAGCCGCTCCCTCGCCCAGGGCTCTGGATTGAAGCCGCTAAACACGTGCTCAAGTCATGTTGCGCGCTCCGCTGGGCTCCTTGAAGTTCTACAACATGGCGGTGGCGGTCGTTATTGCAGTGCGGGTGTGGAGAAGCGCAGTGGAAAAATGGCAGTGACGGCCGTCACAGGGGACGACCTCCTCTCTGTCTCCCCAGCCCGATCGTCTGTCACGCTGGTGGGTGGGCTTCCCCTCGTGGAAGCCACGATCGGTCGGCCCTCTGCTGCTTTTGACCGTCCTCAGATCGCTCTGGGTCTCGGTCTGGTCCATTCCGGCCACAGCCTAGCTCGGGTCCGGCGCCTGGTGGGGAGGCTTCTGCTCTACAACCTAGGTAGGTGCTGCCTCTACCCCCTCCCCCTCCCTCTCTACCCCCTCCCTGGGGCAGAGAAAGAGGGAGAGAGAGGAGGGAAGGGGGAGAGGGAGGGGGGATAGGAGAGGGGTGGAGGGGGCCCTCTCTCTCAGCCCCCCCTCCCTCTCTGCCTCCTTCCTCTCTGCCCCCCCCTCCTCTCTGCCCTCCCCTGTGACGCCATGCCCCCCCCCCCCCACCCCCACAATCTCTACCCTCTCCCCCTCCCTCTCCACCCCCCACCCCCCTTCTCTATCCGCGCCTGCACAGTTGGGGGGTTATGCGTGTGGAATGGGCGGGGGATGGGGTAAAAGGAGAGAATGAATAATATTAATATAATATCAAGGGGGAGGTTATTGTCTGTGTGTGTGTGGGGGTGGTTAGTGTGTGTGATGCCGAAGGCCACCCCCCCCCCCCCGCAACGGGACCCAACGGACCCCCGTTGGTCTGGTGTTCTATAGATTCAGTGTCAGTTCCTGTGGATTGGAGGGTATCTAATGTTATCCCACTTTTTAAGAAAGGCGGGAGAGAGAAAACAGCGAATTATAGACCAGTTAGCCTGACAGCGGTGGTGGGGAAGTTGCTGGTCAATTATAAAAGTTGAAATAGCGGCACATTTGGAAAACAGTAACAGGATCAGTTCGGGTCAGCATGGATTTACAAAGGGGACATCATGCTTGACTAATCTTCTGGAATTTTTTGAGGATGTAACTAGGAAAATGGACAAGGGAGAGCCAGTAGATGTAGTGTACCTGGACTTTCAGAACGCATTTGATAAGGTCCCGCATAGGTGATTAGTGGGCAAAATTAGAGCTCATGGTATTGCGGATAGGGTACTGACATGGATAGAAAATTGGTTAGCAGACAGGAAACAAAGAGTAGGGATTAACTGATCCCTTTCAGAATGGCAGGCAGTGACTAGTGGGATACCGCAATGCCCGGCACTATTTTCAATATTCATCAATGATTTAGATGAAGGGACTCAAAGTAACATCAGCAAATTTGCAGATGACACAAAGCTGGGTGGCAGTGTGAACTGGGAGGAGGATGCTATGAGGATGCAGGGTGACTTGGACAGATTGGGTGAGTGGCCGGATGCATGGCAGATGCAGTTTAATGTGGATATATGTGAGGTTATCCACTTTGGTGGCAAAAACAGGAAGGCAGATTATTATCTGAACGGTGTCAAGTTGGGAAAAGGGGATGTACAAAGAGATCTGGGGGTCCTTGTTCATCACTCACTTAAAGTAAGCATGCAGGTAGAGCAGGCAGTGAAGAAAGCTAATGGCATGTTGGCCTTCATAAGAGGAGTTGAGTATAGGAGCAGAGAGGTCCTTCTGCAGTTGTACAGGGCCCTAGTGAGACCACACCTGGAGTATTGTGTGCAGTTTTGGCGGGACTGTCATATGTTGATAGAATGGAGCGGCTGAGCTTGTATACTCTGGAATATAGAAGGATGAGAGGGAATCTTATTGAAACATATTAAGGGATTGGACACGCTAGAGGCAGGAAACAAATTCCCGATGTTGGGGGAGTCCAGAACCAGGGGCCACAGTTTAAGAATAAGGGGTAGGCCATTTAGAATAGAGATGAGGAAAAACATTTTTACCCAAAGCGTTGTGAATCTGTGGAATTCCCTGCCTCGGAAGGCAGTGGAGGCCAATTCTCTGGATGCTTTCAAGCGAGAGTTAGATAGAGCTCTTAAAGATAGCGGAGTCAGGGGATATGGTGAGAAGGCAGGAACTGTATGTGGATGATCAGCCATGATCTCTGAATGGCGGTGTTGGCACAAAGGGCCGACTGGCCTACTCATGCAACTATTATCTATTGTGACTGCAGGAGTGGGGCGCTGTTGTGTATGGCAGCTCTGCCTGCAGTCCGTCCTTTCACCCTTTTTTATTTTTAGTCCTGTTAAAAAAAAAATGTTTGTTGGAGGTCTTCTTTTATGTGGTGGGTGGGGGAGGGGAAGGGGGAAACTTTATTTCCTAGTCCCTACCTGGTCAAAGAGGCGGCTTCCCTCTGAGCTGCTTCATCGCCCCTTCCTCGCGGCCTACCATCGGGACTGGAGCGGCGTCTTCTGTCGGGACTGGCCAAAACCCCAGCTTCGGCGGTGGCGCAGCACTGAAACACCGTCACGGAGCGGGCGATGCCTTACCGGGTCACAGTGCGGTAAGCTCCGGAGTGCTGTGACCGCCGACTCTAACATCGAGGAGCTGCGGTCTGCGGAGCGTCCATCCGCGGGCGGCACTGGATTAAAAAAAACGTGGAGCCTGGGATGTCTCGCCGAAATCGCCACAGTCAGAGCTCCGACCAGCGCGGCCTGTGGACATCGGGTGCCGCGGACTCCGGGGAGGGAGCGGCCGTTCCAGGCACTCCAAGCCACTGAGGAGTGTTTCTCCAGACGCCGGAGCTCCATCATCCGGCAAGAGGGCCTGAAAATATCGGACTGGCTGCGGAGGCCACAAATAGGCCCCGACCTCGGGTGATCACAGAGGAAGAAGATTGAACTCTCTAGTGCCTTTCCCCACAGTGGGAAATTTTGATTCTGCTGTGGGGGGACGTTCATGGTAAATTCTATAATGTGCTGTGTCATTTTTCTTTTTTTAATTTTTCTATGGATGTACGGAAACCTAATTATTTCTTCTATGTAAAGCACTTTGGTTTCAACGCGAGTTGATTTAAACGTGCCATATAAATAAAATGTACTTACTTACTTACTTCTCCCAGCTAACAATGATCTATTCTACATTTTCCCTGATATCCATTCCCTTTGTCCTGCTTTCGCCCCTTATACTTATCTATGCATCTTCCTCTACCCTGACATCAGTCTGAAGAAGGATCGCGGCCCGAAACGTCACCCATTCCTTCTCTCCAGAGACGCTGCCTGTGCCGCTGAGTTACTCCAGCACTTTGTGTCTATCTTCAGTTTAAACCAGCATCTGCAATTCTTTCCTACGTCAAGTCAAGTCAAGTTTATTTGTCACATACACATACGAGATGTGCAGTGAAATGAAAGTGGCAATGCTCGCGGACTTTTGTGCAAAAAGACAAACAACCAAACAAACTATAAACACAATCATAAACACACATATACCTTTACATAATAAATAATGGAAGGAAAAACGTTCAGTAGAGTTAGTCCCTGGTGAGATAGGCGTTTACTGTCCGAATGACCTCTGGGAAGAAACTCCTTCTCAACCTCTCTGTTCTCACCGCATGGCAACGGAGGCGTTTGCCTGACCGTAGCAGCTGGAACAGTCCGTTGCAGGGGTGGAAGGGGTCTCATGATATTGTTGGCTCTGGAGTTGCACCTCCTGATGTATAGTTCCTGCAGGGGGGCAAGTGAAGTTCCCATAGTGCGTTCGGCCGAACGCACTACTCTCTTGTCCTTGGCAGAGCAATTCCAAAACCAGATGGTAATGTTCCCGGACAAGATGCTTTCCACCGCCGCTGCGTAGAAGCACTGGAGGATCCTCGGAGACACTCTGAATTTCCTCAATTGCCTGAGGTGGTAAAGGCGCTGCCTTGCCTTACTCACGAGTGCTGAGGCGTGTGATGCCCATGTCATATCCTCGGAGATGTGGACTCCCAGATATTTAAAACAGTTCACCCTATCCACAGGATCCCCATTTATCCTCAATGGAGTGTACGTCCTCGGATGATGTGCCCTCCTAAAGTCCATGATCAACTCCTTTGTTTTTTTGATATTCAAGAGGAGGCTGTTATCCTGGCACCAGAGTGCTAGATCAGCCACCTCCTCCCGGTAGGCCTTCTCATCGTTGTCTGAGATCAGGCCCACCACCACAGTGTCATCAGCAAACTTAATTATTGAGTTGGAGCTGAACCTAGCCACACAGTCATGTGTGTACAGGGAGTACAATAGGGGGCTGAGGACGCAACCCTGGGGCGATCCTGTGCTCAGGGTGAGGGACTTCGATGTATTCCCTCCCATCTTGACTTCCTGTGGCCTGGCGGTGAGAAAGTCCAGGACCCAGGCACACAGGGAGGTGTTGAGCCCCAATTCCATTAGCTTCCCGGCCAGTCTGGTGGGGACTATCGTGTTGAAGGCTGAACTGTAGTCTATGAACAGCATCCTCACGTAGCCCCCCTTCTGGCTGTCCAGATGGGAGAGAGCGGTGTGCAAGACCTGGGAGACCGCATCGTCCGTGGATCTGTTCGGACGGTATGCGAACTGCAACGGGTCCATGTTCCGAGGGAGGAAGGCGCAGATGTGTTTCTTCACCAGCCTCTCAAAGCATTTCATGACTACCGAGGTAAGGGCCACCGGACGGTAGTCATTCAGACAGGCTGGGGAGGCATTTTTAGGTACCGGTACAATTATAGATTTTTTGAAGCAGGCAGGGACCACGGACTTGTCCAGGGAGAGGTTGAATAATGTAGTGAGCACTGGAGCTAGCTGCGTAGCACAGGACTTGAGTACTCGCCCCGAGATGCCATCGGGGCCTGCAGCTTTTCTCGTGTTCACCCGTGTCAGAGCCCTCCTCACGTCGTGCTCGGACAGCGAAAATGTGTGCACATTCCTCCCTTCAGCTTCGGTAGCCAGCCCGCTTAGAGTATTATGTTACATTTTGATCACCAGGTTGTAGAAAGGTGCCGCAAAGCTAAAAGGAATACAGATAAGATTTGCATGTATGTTTAAGGTAAGGGGGAAAAGCATTATTAGAACCTGAGGAGCAAATTTTTCACTCTGAATTGCACTTGCAGTAAGAGGAAGTAGTTGGGGAAAGTACAATAACAACATTTAATAGTCGTCAATTTTATTTCTATAGCACATTTAAAAACAACTCTCGTTGACCAAAGTGCTTTACATTGGTGCAGTTACTAACGTGCTACAAACAATCATACATAGATCAACAATACATACATAGATGCATACATACAGAGGACCTCAAGAAAGGCTTGAGAGTAGAAATAAGGTTTAAGTCTAGACTTAAAAGAGTCGATGGAGGGGGCAGTTCTGATGGGAAGAGGGATGCTGTTCCACAGTCTAGGAGCGGTAACCGCAAAAGCGCGGTCGCCCCTGAGCTTATGCCTAGACCGCGGGATGTTCAGTAACCGCAAGTTGGCCGATCTGAGAGACCTAGAGGTGGTGTGGTGGATTTTTGATGTAGGTGGGGCAAGCCCATTAAGGGCTTTGTATACATAAAGAAGGAGCTTGAAATTGATTTGGGACCGCACAGGGAGCTAGTGGAGAGAGGCCAGAATCGGGGTATGTGGTCCCTTTTTCGGGTGCCCATCAGGAGTCTCGCTGTGGCGTTTTGGACCAATTGCAGGCGGGACAGGGATGATTGGCTGATGCCAGTGTAAAGGGAGTTGCAGTAATCAAGGCGGGAGGAGTTAAATGAGTGGATGATCGTTTCAAGGTCATCAAATTGGAGGAATTGTTTTATTTTAGCTATCGACCGAAGCTGGAAGAAGCTAGCTTTTACCACAGCATTGACTTGTTTGTCAAATTTCAACGCAGAGTCAAATATCATGCCAAGGTTTTTGACGTGAGGTTTGAGTAACGGGATAAGTCTTCCAAGGCTGCCTGCTATCGTTTTGATTGAGTCCGAGGGGCCGAGTAGGATGACCTCAGACTTACTCTCGTTTATTTGGAGGAAGTTCTGGGCCATCCAACACTTTATATCCACGATGCAGTGGATAAGGCTGAGCAGATTAGATCGGTTGTTGGGTTTCAGGGGGAGATAGAGTTGTGTATCGTCTGCATAGGAGTGGAAGGAAATGCCGTGCCTTTGAATGACTTGGCCTAAGGGGAGCATATACAGCGATAAGAGAATGGGGCCTAGGATGGAGCCTTGTGGAATCCCGCAGCAAAGGCTAGCTGGGAGGAGAAAGAGTTGCCTATGTTTGTTGAGAAACTCCTATCTTTGAGGTAGGAGACGAACCAGCTCAGGGCAGTGCCATCAATACCAACCCCGTACCGGAGACGGTCAATTAGGATGGTGTGGTCGACTGTATCAAATGCTGCGCTGAGAAGGAGCAGGATTACACCGTCGCCGGAGTCAATGGTGAGAAGTAGGTCGTTATGTACCTGATTGGAAAGTTTCCAGGATGGCATTTTGGTGTAGGTAAGGCATAAGTTACCTTAAAATTACCTTTTCAAGGACCTTTGAAAGGAAGGGCAGTTTGGAAATAGGTCTGTAGTTGCTAGGCAAGGTGGGATCTAGGTTAGGTTTTCTCAGGAGGGGCTGGACCACCGCGTGCTTGAAGCGGATAGGAACAGTGCCAGTGGCCAGAGAACTGTTGATGATGGCGAGGGTGATGGGACCGGCTATTGCAATGACATCCTTCAGAAGGGCAGAGGGGACAACGTCGAGGGGGCAGGTGTTCTTAACTTTGTTCTGATGTTCTTAACTTTGCTGGTGAAAAATGTAGTCAATTCTTCGCACTTAGCAGGGGACCCAGCTAAGCTGGTACTGGGGCAGGACATATGATAGAGGTAATGGTACCAAAAAGGACCTTGGAGTTATGGGCCTTTTTGGAAATAAGGTCGAAAAAGTATTGTGTTCTCGCAGACTTTACTGCTTCCTGGT
Source organism: Amblyraja radiata (assembly GCF_010909765.2). NCBI lineage: Eukaryota > Metazoa > Chordata > Chondrichthyes > Rajiformes > Rajidae > Amblyraja > Amblyraja radiata. Next base: position 23,152,918 of record NC_045981.1, read on the forward strand.
ATTTGAGAAGATTTTCTCAGAAGTTCAAAGGAAATTTGAAGCATCAGATTTGTACTTCCGTTCTGATTTTCTGCACTCTCTTCTTAAGGCTCTGGTGGTGTCATTGAGCCAGGGCCAGCCTTTAGGCTTAAGCTTTTTCATTTTCTGAGTATAGAAGTTGGGATGTAATGTTAAAATTGTACAAGGCATTGGTGAGGCCAATTCTGGAGTATGGTGTACAATTTTGGTCGCCTAATTATAGGAAGGATGTCAACAAAATAGAGAGAGTACAGAGGAGATTTACTAGAATGTTGCCTGGGTTTCAGCAACTAAGTTACAGAGAAAGGTTGAACAAGTTAGGGCTTTATTCTTTGGAGCGCAGAAGGTTAAGGGGGGACTTGATAGAGGTTTTTAAAATGATGAGAGGGATAGACAGAGTTGACGTGGAAAAGCTTTTCCCACTGAGAGTATGGAAGATTCAAACAAGGGGACATGACTTGAGAATTAAGGGACTGAAGTTTAGGGGTAACATGAGGGGGAACTTCTTTACTCAGAGAGTGGTAGCTGTGTGGAATGAGCTTCCAGTGAAGGTGGTGGAGGCAGGTTCGTTTTTATCATTTAAAAATAAATTGGATGGGAAAGGAATGGAGGGTTATGGCCTGAGCGCATGTATATGGGACTAGGGGAGATTATGTGTTCGGCACGGACTAGAAGGGTCGAGATGGCCTGTTTCCGTGCTGTAATTGTTATATGGTTATTTTAAGAGGAGCAACAGAATCCAGGATGGAAGAGCAAGTAGTATTGAATAAAGAAATTACGTTGTCAGTGCTGAGATGGAGGGGAGACGCCTCGATGGTACAGATGTTGGGGGCGGCTATGAGAGCCTCAGAGAACTTACTGGCAGTCGAAGAGTTTACGTAGCGGGAGAAGCGAGCAGGGAATGGGATTTTGAGGGAGAGAAAGGCAGAGATGCATCAAATATAATTGCACTATGATCAGACAGACAGGCATCAATAATTTCTGTATTACAAATTGGGAGACCAGACCAGGTCGAGTGTATGACCAAGCTTGTGCGTAGGTCCAGTGGTAAGTAGGGTCAGATTGAAGGACTCAACCAGGTTCATAAATTCACTCACAAGAGGCTAGTGGAGCAGCAGACATGAATGTTAAAGTCACCAAGAATCAGGACCCGGTCAAATTTGGGTAACAAGCTAGCGATAAGATCAGCAAATTGTGAGATAAAGTCCTTATGCATTTTTGGTGGGTGATACACAAGAACAATTAAAAGTGGACAGATTTGACCAACTATGATTAGTTGATGATTAGTTGAAATAAATAGATTTTTATTTAATTTAATAGATGTTTATGTTCTGTGTTTTTTTTATTCGTATGGCTGTATGGTGACCCCAAATTTCACTGTACCAATTGGTGCATGTGACAATAAATGTTTCTTGTCTTGTCTCTTGTCTCTTGTCTCTTGTCTTGTCTTGATTTGGGCAGGTATACTGATTTAGTCAGGTTGAGATGGATATTAGTCAAATACAAACAAATGGGACTAGCTTCAACATGCACAAATTGGGCCAAAGTATCTGTTTCTGTGTTCTGACTCCCATGTATTAAAACATCGAATGTTTTTCCTCAAGAGATTTACACATTGTTTGGATAATTAGATTAATTACCCTATTGAGATTATGCATTATGTATACTCTATCTTTTCTAAATCCATACAAGCACTTAATGATGGAGTAGACTTGATGAGCCAAACGGCCTAATACTGCTCCTATGACGTACAAAATTAATTATTAACATTATTTATATGTTCACCAGAGCAACAGCATTCTTTCCTTTCTCCCTGTTCTACATGGCATTGTAAAGATAACAAAAACTTCAGCCTGTACCATATTTCATTTGTCAACCAGTCTTTCCTTGCCCATCCTTGTCAACTGTCTCCCCCCTCCTAACAGTCATATCATAGTCCAGGCACAGAAACACGCAGCAGTGGGGAAGATATGGATTTCCAACTGGGTCCCAGCACAGCAGAACTGTCGCCAACATATTTTTCTATGTGCATTGGTTTAATTATGCTTTTTAGCAAAGATCCCAGTTGCACGCTTGTTCCTATTGGTGCACGTGATCAGTGTGTCAATGGAGAAAGCATACAAACACGAGTAATCAATTGATCACAACTTTTATTATAGCTATGGGTAAAAAAAAAAGTTATGACCAACTCCTAGGTAATGTAGTCAACAGGACAAGAGCTGCTTTCAATGGGATGAGAGCTGATCTGCTGCAGGTAAATTGCAATTAAAGAATAGTAGGCTGAACAATTAAATAATGAGGAGCGTTTGAGAAGCAGATGGTTCATGTACAATTCAGGTGCCTTCTCTTGAAAGAGAAACATACGGCATGTAAAGCCAAAGTTTCCTGGCTGACCGAAGGCAGTGGGAGAAAACAAAATATAGCAGCAAGGAAGGACAGATGACAGGCGTCAGGTCGATAACACAAGTGAGAATCCAATTGATTATACTTCTCTGATTTATTTCAATAACGGGGGCATACAAGAATATGAGAGAAAACTAGAGGGAAACATAAAATGGAATTCAAGAAACTCATGAAGACATAGAAGGTTAAAAGATGGTTAGAGGAGATGCAATTTTTTTTTTAAACTATAGATGTTGGATTTGATCAGGATTGAAAAAAATCTCATGGAGGCAGGATGCATGCCAAGTTATTAAATTGATATATTGTGAAGAGAGATGTTGGAAGTCCAACACAATGAAAATGCAGATGGGATTCTGAATGGACTAAAAATTGATAAATAAGTTATTATAATGGCTCGGTGTGAGTAAAATGGATAAACCAGGTCACCTGGGATGCACCTTAGTTTGCTGAGTGTGGCAAGGGTAGAAATTCCTGAGGTGTTGGCCATATTCTTTGAAACATGTGTGGAGAAGGGTGGCATGCTTGCAGACTGTAAAACTGAAAATGTTGCACCTTGGTGCATAAAAAGGAGTACAAGGATAAACCTAACAATCACACACCAAATAGTTCAAAGTAAGTGATGGGGAAACTTTCCAGAATTAAATAGAGCTAAAACTAACAGAATACTGATGTTAAATTGCTAAAATGAAGATTTGTTTACAATACCAAATTGCAAACATTGATGCAATTTACAGCAAATTCAACTTATTTGCATACTGATTATAACTTGCTATAGTTGGTGGTACACTTAGATGTACTGTATGTTATCATCAAATCATAGGTGTCAATACTGTGCCATTCTGAAAATGACCTACCGTATTTCCCGGCAATGAAGACGAACCTGCGTCGAAGACGCACCCCCATTTTGAGTTGCTAAATTTTGAAAAAAGGCTGGCGGGACATAGAATTTCTCACGCTCAAAAAAATAAAAATAAAGTAATAATTCAATTTGCCCAAAGCTTCCAGATCTCCTCCATTCTGAGTGACTGAATGGGTGGGGGGTGGAGGGTGACGGCAGGTGGAGAGATGGTGGGAGAAATGGGAGCACACCGGGACAAGTTGAATCAGTTGTGATCTTATTGAATGACAATACTATTTCAAGGGACCAATTGAGGTTACTCGCGCTGACACAGGAGTAAGCTCCACCGCCCACTGTCCCGTTGTCCATTGCCCGCTGACCCGCTCCGCTCTATGATCTTTGCTCTTGAGCTGGTCCCCTCACTGTCTGCTCTCCGAGCCAGGTCCAAAAATAGGGATAACGAGAATTTCAAACTAATACCAACTGTCTTTGTGCGCATCTGTTGACAAGGCAGCAGCACTCTTATTCTCTCTGTTATTCTCACTTGACCGACTACTGCCACACATCTCCAAAGCATGTCCCCATGCAAATTTACATTGAAAGACACTTACCGGGCAGTGAATGCCATGCAGTGTCACCCAGCGGAGCAAGTGAGGCATGTCATGCTCCCGGCGGCAGTCGGTATTTAAGGATTTGCAGGAAGTGGCTGACATGAGCGAGGCCGGCGAGCGGCAGGAGAGAGGTGTTCAGACGGAGAGCACTGCCAGAGGTGAGCCGGGAACTGAGGCCAGTTGTCCATGATGTCCGGATCCCAATGCTCAGCGCATCATGTTTCAGAGTTGGCTAATGTTATTGATTTGGAATTAGCCTGATTTGTAATTAGTAGACAAACCCTTAATTTATTAATCCGGAATATCCAGGGAGATGGGATAAATGTAATATTAAAATTTACATGCAAGTTGTCAGGCTGCCTGTCACAACATACAGCCCCGATAACCCATTATTTCCTTGAGAGGGACTAGCTGCAGTTCCCAGGTCACCTGCCCCGGGACTGACTGTAGCGTCCAGGTCGCCTGCGAGCCCCGAGACTAGCTGCAGTTCCCAGGTCGCTTGCCCGGGACTGGCTGTAGAGCCCGGGTCGCCTGCGAGCCCCAGGTCTAGCTGCAGTTCCCGGGTCGCATGCGAATCCCGGGTCTAGCTGCAGTTCTGCTGTCCAGGTCCCGGTGGCCGCTCGCAGCCACCCGAGCTACTGAGTGAGTTGCTGGCATGATCCACGACCCCCTCCTTCTCAACGCTCCTGCCCTCCCCGCAACTTTACCCCTGGCGGCCCAGCCGTGCTGACCCGGGCCAAACTCCCCACACACTGTGGAAGGAACTCTTCCCCCTTCCCCCAGTGGTGCTGTCCTTTTACAGCCGCTGTAATGAGGGATAGCCAAGTCTATCTTTCTTGGCTAATAATCTAACCTTCAGCATCCATGACGCAGGTAAATTATCGGGCTTTATTTTAGTGTAAAAAATAGCGTCTTCATTGCCGGGAAATACAGTATTTATTTCTACTCTATTTTCTACATGTTAACTAATTTGCAATCCATACTAATATCCTATTCACAAACTCCAATTCCTACTAATGATATTCTTTAAAACGTTTTTTTGGTGAATTTCCAGAAAAACATGTTTGACTCTCATGTTTTGGAATTTTTCCAAGTGCTCTTATTATCTCCTTTTTTCTGGTACTTGTATCAACTGGCATTTACAATTATGTTTGCCTCAACTTTTCTCAAATATTGTAATTGCATTTGCTCTATAACAAATGAATTGATCTTTGCATTGAAGTAAAGCACATGTGTATATAATTTTGTATTACAAGTTTGGAATGCTTACAATTTTGGATGGAGGACAACTATAAGTTGTAGATTGCAACCCCTCTTCATATAAGTGTAGCTGATGACAGAAAATGTGGAACAGTGTCCCTTTAAATTGAAGAAGCTATTTTAAATAATGGAAGCCTGGCAATCGGCCCTCCACTTTTAAAATTGTGGATTTTTTTTTTTTAGAAACATTGTGAGGGTCCTGGATGAACAGCACTCTCCCTAAAGGATAAAGAGGGAAATATAAACAAGGAAATTATTCAGCACATTAACAAAAAGCCTAAGTGACATAAGAGTACTATGCCTGTGTACTACGCCTATGCCTGTGTATCTATTGAATGCAGTTGACTTCGAAAGTAAATGTAATCATCTCATTGCCACAGACCCCGAGCAGCCATTGAGTTAAGGTTTCTACAATCTGAACCAATATTTTTCAAAAAAATGTTTGAAAAGCAGTTTAATGAAGACCAAGCAAACTGTGTACTTGACCAGGTACTGAGTCTTTTCATGAAACACAAAGCAGGCAGTTGGTATTTTATAGAAACATAGAAAATAGGTGCAGGAGTAGGCCATTCGGCCCTTCGAGCCTGCACCGCCATTCGATATGATCATGGCTGATCATCCAACTCAGTATCCCATCCCTGCCTTCTCTCCATACCCCCTGATCCCTTTAGCCACAAGGGCCACATCTAACTCCCTCTTAAATATAGCCAATGAACTGGCCTCAACTACCTTCTGTGGCAGAGAATTCCACAGATTCACCACTCTCTGTGTAAAAAATGATTTTCTCATCTCGGTCCGAAAAGGCTTCCCTCTTATCCTTAAACAGTGACCCCTAGTTCTGGACTTCCCCAACATCGGGAATAATCTTCCTGCATCTAGCCTGTCTAACCCCTTAAGAATTTTGTAAGTTTCTATAAGATCCCCCCTCAAGCTTCTAAATTCTAGCGTGTACAAGCCGAGTCTATCCAGTCTTTCTTCATATGAAAGTTTTGCCATCCCAGGAATCAGTCTGGTGAACCTTCTCTGTACTCCCTCTATGGCAAGAATGTATTTCCTCAGATTAGGAGACCAAAACTGTACGCAATACTCCAGGTGTGGTCTCACCAAGACCCTGTACAACTGCAGTAGAACCTCCCTGCTCTTATACTCAAATCCTTTTGCTATGAATGCTAACATACCATTTGCTTTCTTCACTGCCTGCTGCACCTGCATTCCTACTTTCAATGACTGGTGTACATGGCACCCAGGACTCGTTGCATCTCCCCTTTTCCTAATCGGCCACCATTCAGATAATAGTCTACCAAAGTGGATAACCTCACATTTATCCACATTATACTGCATCTGCCATGCATTAGCCCACTCACCCAACCTATCCAAGTCACCTTAACCATATAACCATAACCCTTGCAGCCTCCTAGCATCCTCCTCACAGCTAACACTGTCCCCCAGCTTCGTGTCATCCGCAAACTTGGAGATGTTGCATTCAATTCCCTCATCCAGATCATTAATATATATTGTAAATAGCTGGGGTCCCAGCACTGAGCCTTGCGGTACCCCACTAGTCACTGCCTGCCATTCTGAAAAGGACCCGTATACTCCTACGCTTTGCTTCCTGTCTGCCAGCCAGTTCTCTATCCACATCAATACTGAACCCCCAATACCGTGTGCTTTAAGTTTGTATACTAATCTCTTATGTGGGACCTTGTCGAAAGCCTTCTGAAAGTCCAGATATAACACATCCACTGGTTCTCCCTTATCCACTCTACTAGTTACATCCTCGAAAAATTCTATAAGATTCGTCAGACATGATTTACCTTTCATAAATCCATGCTGACTTTGTCCAATGAATTCACCACTTTCCAAATGTGCTGCTATCCCATCTTTAATAACTGACTCCAGAATTTTCCCCACCACCGATGTTAGACTAACTGGTCTGTAATTCCCCGTTTTCTCTCTCCCTCCCTTTTTAAAAAGTGGGGTTACATTAGCTACCCTCCAGTCCTCAGGAACTACTCCAGAATCTAAAGAGTTTTGAAAAATTATCACTAATGCATCCACTATTTCTGCGGCTACTTCCTTAAGTACTCTGGGATGCAACTTATCTGGCCCTGGGGATTTATCGGCCTTTAATCCATTCAATTTACCTAACACCACTTCCCGGCTAACCTGGATTTCACTCATTTCTTCCATCTCATTTAACCCCCGGTCCCTTGCTATTTCCGGCAGATTATTTATGTCTTCCTTAGTGAAGACAGAACCAAAGTAGTTATTCAATTGGTCTGCCATGTCCTTGTTCCCCATGATCAATTTGCCTTTCTGACTGCAAGGGACCTACGTTTGTTTTAACTAATCTTTTCCTCTTCACATATCTATAAAAACTTTTGCAGTCAGTTTTTATGTTCCCTGCCAGTTTTCTTTCATAATCTATTTTCCCTTTCCTAATTAAGCCTTTTGTCCTCCTCTGCTGGACTCTGAATTTCTCCCAGTCCTCTGGTAGGCTGCTTTTTCTGGCTAATTTGTACGCATCATCTTTTGTTTTGATACTATCCCTGATTTCACTTGTTATCCACCTTCCCTGATTTATTCTTTTGCCAAACTGGGATGAACAATTGTTGTAGTTCATCCATGCAGTTTTTAAATGCCTTCCATTGCATATCCACCGTCAACCCTTTAAGAATCATTTGCCAGTCTATCTTGGCCAATTCACGTCTCATACCCTCAAAGTCACTTTCTTTAAGTTCAGGACCCTTGTTTCTGAATTAACAATGTCACTCTCCATCCTAATGACTGTTTTTGCTCCCCACTGTATTCTTAATGCAGGGTGATACTGCTAGACAATTCGACGTGGAACAGTGCAGTATTGGAAAGGACCTTTGCCCCACCAGATCTAAACTAATCCCATTAATATATCCGGTATCCCTCGAATGTCTGCATATGGGAGTCTAAATGCCCCTTAAAAATTGCTATAATTTATGTTTCCACGGTGGAAGTTGGGAAGAGTGTCCACTGCTTGACCATGTGCTGGGCCATATGTCCAATTTCCATGCTGTAGGATTCTGTGACTCTTTTTAGTCATTGCCCTGGCAGTGCATTCCAGCCACCTGTCGTCCCTCTTCCCTTTAAATTCCCCCCCTCTAGCATTAAACGTATGCTCTCAAGTATTTGCCTTTTCCATCGTATCTGTGTCTTTCTTCATTGTATATACTTCTATCAGGTCACCTCTCGGATTTCAATGCTCCAGAGAAAACAATCCAAATGTGTGTAATCTCATTTTACCAATGCACTCCCAGTTAGGCAACAACTTGGTAAACATTTTCTGCATCCTCTCCAAAGCCTCCACATCTTTGCTACCATGTGACGGTCTAAACTTCACACGGTACTTTAGATATGGCCCGATCAAATTCTTATGCAGTTGCAACATGACCTCCTAACTTTTATACTCAATGCACCAAGCCATCAAGGCAAATGTGCTATATGCCTCCTCTGGCAGCCTATCCATATTCAGGGAGCTTTGGACTTACACCCTAAGATCCTTCTGTATACCAAAAATCACATTGAACACCCTCTGCCATTTTTCCATCCAACATTTCCACCGATCTATATCCTGTTGTATCCTTTGACAATCTTGCTTGTTATCAGCAACTCCATCAGTTTTTGCATCATGGTCAAACTTGATAACCAGACTGCCAACATTTTCATCCAAATCAATATGTATAACAAACAGCATACGTCCTAGCACTGACCCTTGCCAAACACCAATGCTAAACTGAGTTATTTTGTCAATCTAAAGTCAACTTGACTCAAACGCTTGTAGCTGTTGAAATCGATTCTTTATTCAGCTGAGACTAGTCTCTGAATCTTCCAACACAGAGCTGATGCTCTGGGGCGGGTCCAGAGAAAAGTAACTTTGATAGAACTCATGGCATTTATATAGGTATTAGACATTTCAGATACAGAGGGTATGGCAATCATCTGAGTCCTTCTGGTGATTTACAACATCAGTCACATGATCCCCCCTTCCCTGGCCTCATTTACAACCTTTGTTTGCCTGTGGTATAACTTTGCTTAGAATTATTTTATTTCAACACAGCAAAACCCCAGTAGGCTCAATTATCAAAGACCACTCCTCAAAATATAAGATACATATGTAATACAATGATCACACAAGTCATACACACTTTCCATACCAAGAAGAAATATATTTCTATAAATCTAAACAAAGTCTAATGTTTACAGTCCTACTAAGACACAATACATTTCATAGATTGTTTCACTACAATGTTACATAGTTTAAAATACTATTACCTATGTATTAAAACATTAATTATATGAGTTTGCCGAATTACAGTTTCTAAGTTCAAAACCCATACACACCTCCCAACCAAACATACATGGGTCGTAAATCTGTCAACTTAATTAATAAGTGTTTGGTGCAAGGATACAACTTCATTTCTAATTTGCAGCCCCTTTCCTGCAATCTGGAAGCTGGATTTCCAATTTCATCTGCAAGGCCTTTTAACAAAGGTAGATTCACAACTCAGACCATTACATCAGAATTACATCTGCTTCTTTGACTTTCTATAAACATAGGAAGGTCACATATCCATCAATCTGATTCTCTTCTTCTCCAAGCAACTGTACTACATCCAATCCCTTATCTCAACCTAATTATAATTTAACTTGGCCAAATTAGAGTCTATTATATTTCAGTCTTGAAGTCTGTCTCGATCTCAGCATAACCTTCACAGCTTAAGAATGTGCCATAGAGAAAGAGCAGATGACCTCTGGCCTAAGAAGAGGCCCTATTCAGCTATCCATCCTTCAACACAAAATCATATCAAATACAATTTCCTCCAGCGATATAATTACCTCAAAGCAATAAATTAAGCTATGCAGATTCAGATTAGTGTTTCTATGTTTTGATTCATTTGTTCGCTGTATGTGTCTCTTTGCACTTTATTTCTCTAGGACACATGTGTTTCTGAAAACCTTAAGCTTTTCTTTTACAAATTACCCAGCTTATATAAAAGTCACTATCCGAGCGGTTCTATTATATAATATTTCCTCACCACTGGTCACAGACCTCCAGTCAAAAAAGCCTTCTACAATTATGCTGTCTTTTATGACCAAGCTAATTTTGTATCTGATTTTCCAACTGGCTGTGGATCCATTGTGACTTAATCTTCTGGACCATCTACCATGAGTGAACTTATCAAATGCTTTATTAAAGTTCACGCGGACAACATTGTTAGCTGTGTTATTTTTATCCATCACATTTCATTGTATATTTTTTTTAAAACATCTGCATAGAAGTCCATGCCAAGTACAGCTTTTATCAAGTTAATGCACTTCACATTTTAGGAATTTTGGTTGAAATTGACAATTTTGCAGAGGAATGGAGATTAGTTTCCATGCTATTTTAATGGCATCATGTTTTAGTATGGTTTCGTGCAAACACTGACTTGTAGTGGAAAATAACATGAAAATAGGACATATGACATTTGTTGGGCATTTGGCAAATGAAACGGATGTGGGTCCGTCCTGAGGTCACTATTTTCCCTTAGATTTAGGAGGAGCTGTTGGGAAAAAAGTAGTGGGAGGTTAATTAATTATGGAATTGTAAAAAGATGTGGAATCTCAGTCAAATAGTCATACTCCACAACATACTGATCACAAAGCGACTCCTGAAAAAAGAAAATTAAAAAAACAAAGTCTGAAGAAGGGTTCTGACAGGAAATATTGCCTGTCCATGTTCTCCAGGCATGCTACCTGACCCGCTGAGTTACTCCAGCATTTTGTGTCTATCTTTGGTATAAACCAGCAACTGCAGTGCCTTGTTGTAAAAAGCAACTCCGTTTGGTGTTACTCATGCAATACAGTTGGAGTACAGAAATGACAGTGAACATGCAGAAGGTTAAGTAGAACAAGTGATATAGCCTGAGTCAGCTCGAACACTCCGCACATTCTCCATATGCATTTACCCATGTTTTCCACCATCCATTGTGTATCCTTCTGGAGCAGCCAGTAAAGCCATGCATTGAAGAACGTTGATCTTGACTAATCTTTTGCTTTAATTCTGAGTAACCATTGTAATATTGTACATGTTATCTATCATTTTAACGTTACCTATCATTTCAACATTACTCCTACCGTCCAGTCCTTTTGGACCTACATTGTGGTGAGAGAAGCCGCACAGATCTTCGTCAAAGGTCCTGCAATTTCCTCATTTGCGTCTCTCAACAACCTGGGATAGATCCCATCAGGTCCTGGGGATTTATCTTCATTGATTCCAATACTTCCTCCTTCTTAATCTCAGACTGCCCTTGTATATTAGTATTCCCCACAATGATCTCAATATCATCCGTATCCTTCACCGTGAAAAAAGTGCTCTTCGCATACATCCTCAGACTCCAAGCACAGATTCCCTCTGTTATCCTTGAGCAATTATACCTTGTCGTGGTTACCCTCCTTTTCTTTTGATGTAGGTACAAGAATCTTGGGATTTTCGATTCCCCAAAACCGTTTTTTGGTTCCTTTTAGCCCTTCTAATCACCTGCTCGAGTTCTTTCCGCCTTGCTTTATGTTCCTCAAAGGACCTATCTGATTCCATGCTCTTAAAGATAGTATGTGCTTCATTTTTCTTTTGATCAAAGTTTTATCTGTTTGGTCATCCAAGGTTCCCTTACCTTGCCACCCATATCCCTCCCTGTTACTGGGACATGCTGTTCTGAACTTCAATCAACTGGCCTTTAAAGACTTTCACATGTTAGATGTGAACTTAACCAATACTATCTGCTCCCAGTGCACCCTCCAGAGCGACTACCTAATAACGTTGTAGTTAGCCTTACTCTCATTTAAAGCGCTTTCTCACGGGGCGACTTGACGCAAGATGTAACCAGAGTGAAGTGGTCGTGGTCTAGCACGATATCACACGATATAACGGGGGGTAGATAAAGAGTTCCCACGGTACTCGGCATTTCTGTTATTTGTGCGAGTGACTTGTCCGTCTCCCGAGTTTTCCCGTTAAATCTTGAATGAACATTGTGAACTACACGTGGCACAAATGATGTCACTTTTTTTTTCACACACTATAAATATCCTCCCTTGGTTGAATTGGCTCATTTGGAGACATGCCTATACTAAGTAGTTTCGAGTACAGGATGGTGGTTTTTTTCATTGACGCGCTGTATGCAGCAGCCCACTATGTGCATCGAGGACGCTTGCGTGAAGGCAGAAAGGAGAGAATAATTAAAAAGAGAATTAAGAGGAAGTCTCACTGGGTGTGAAAGAGCAAAGAGGCCATCTCTGCGCTCACTACAATTCACAATTGGGGAGTGTGCCGTGGCAGGACAGCTATATTGATGGGTAGCCGACCACAGGAACACTACTGAATGTTAGCAGAAATGCATAGCAAATAAGCTGACTTTCTAGTGTTGTCCTCTGAAAAGTGCTTCCTATAAGATGTTCGTCCACAAAACCTGCCATTGCATTGTCCCTTTAAATGCCTGAGTTTAGGCTTGTTGCGGAGGTTAATTAATATAATGTGTTTAAAATAATCTAGCGTGCCTCATTTGTTGATTTTCGTGTTTGCGAGGCCCTTTTATAGACAAATGTTTGGTGTGATGCACCTTCTCTCAATATGTGCAAGAAGTCGTCTTTTTATATTGTCAAATAGGAATAAAGACTTTGTCTCACATTTACCGTGCTGATTGGCTTATTTTATTTTCTACCGAGAGGTGAAACTTTCAAACGTTTAAATAGCTCAACAATTGATGGACCTGAACACTCAAAAATGAAACTTAATGAAAATGTGATTATATCACCTCCCTTCAACTATTTTGTGTTTCAGCATGAGAGGGATTATAACATTAGAGACATTCATCTTGTAGTGATGTGTTAATGAAGAATTGCAGACATCAAGCTGATAGTAAAAAATATATTTATTTAACAATGAGGTAAACAAGCACTGACAATCAAACTGCTGAGATAAAAGCTTTATCACACTTCAGGCTATCATAAAATGTGGAGCCACCAACAGAAACAAAGTAATGCCCAAGAGGAAAAGACACACATATTAACATACAGACATTTATAAAGGATATTGAGAACACCTTTTTTACTCACCTTCTGTCCCCTCTGTCCAGCTTCCGGGTTTACCGTTCGCAGGAGTTCCCACGGTAACCGCAAGAGTTATTACGGATATCGCACGGATATCGCACTGGCCACTACGTTCATATAATGTTGCAATGCTCAACCACAAGTGTACAAGTCACTCTTGGAGAAATTCAAGCTTGCTTGAATTTTCTCCCGAGTCACCAAGTTACACGATTACCTGCCGTTAGCGCTACGGTGGTCCACGAATGCCGTACTGTTATCGCACGAGGTTCCCACGGTTAAACTCTGGTTAACTCTTGCGTCAAGTCGCCCCGTGAGAAAGGCCTATTAGAACCCTCCTTCAAAGTCAAGCCTTCTCCCTGTTCAAAACCATCTTGAAACTTCTGGAGTTGGAAAATCCTCTTCCACTGAAACATTAGTCATCTGGCAGGACTCATTTCCCAGCACTAGTATGTTCCCTTTTTGGGTTGCACTATCCACATATTGTTTCAAGAAACCCTCTTGGATACACCTCTCACACTCTGCCCTGTCTAAACTTTTAGCATTGAACAAGTCCCAGTCAATATTGGGGAAGTTAAAGTCACCCACTAATATAACCCTGTTGCTTTAGCAACTTTCGGTAATCTATCTACCTATCTTCTTCTATCACCCATTTGCTATTGAGGGAGCCTATAGAAGAGTAACTAATTAAAAACAGAAAATTAAGGAATTTATCAGCAAGTAGGCATCACCATTGGAAGTGAGAATGTGCCATGTTTTAATCAGTCGGGAATATTTACAATCCTTGCATGTTTTATGTTGCCTGACTGTTGGGAGAGAAAAGGGTGTATTCTTGGAGGCATTTTTGAATTTGAACTTAGATGTTTCTAATCTGATTATGCAGGCGCTCCACCGTAATAGAGAAATTTGAAGCTCTCGAACTGGATGCTGATCAAATGGAGACTGATGCAACTGCTCACAGCGATTCAAGACTAGGAAGAAGTGAAACAAGACAAATCCAACCAAGTGATGTAAGTTGTACATTGATGCCATTTGCAAATATATAAGTAATCTTCATATGCATCGTACAATAAATGGAATACTTTTGCTTACAATGAATGAAGGAATATCTTAAATATTTACCGGCAGTTTAAAATACCTGATGATGACATTGTAAACACACAAAGTAGGTCAAATTTTCTTTCTCATTAACTTATTTAAAGGAAAACTGGATAGCTAATTATCTTTTCTGTTTCATGCCCGGAACAACAATTAAAATTACTACCTGATGTGTTTCAACATTGCTGGGTTGATACAACAAAGGAGTGGAAGGACAGGGAAAAAAGATTACATTTTCCAAATGTGGGTGAGAGTGTTTTTAGCTTTTGCCATCACTCTTGCTCTCTCTCGCATACTTTCCTTCCTCTTTCCAATCTCTTCTCTGTTTCTGCCCACCACTCTCTTTGTCTCGCTCCCCTCCCATTCTCACGTTCTCCCCACAATTACATGAATATTGAGCTAAACAAATAGCCTTGAAGTATTGCAATTAAGATTGTACCTCAAAATTGTGACTTTTTCACAGTAGATTTTCAAGAGGTTAGTGGAAAGTGACAACGATTTCCAGAACATAACCTGAACTTATGTCCAGTGAAAGTCAGTACTTCCTAGTTAGGACAGATGGGCAGAATTAGGCTATAAAGTCTGCTCTACCATTCAATCGTGGCTGATCTATCTTTCCCTTTCAACCCCATTCTCCTGCTTTAACCCAGTAACTTTTTACACCCTTACTAATCAAGAACCTATTGAGCTTCACTTCAAAAATGCCCAATGACTTGGCCTTCACAGCCGTCTGGCAATTACTTCTGATTCACCACCCTCTGGCTGAAGAAATTCCTCATCACCTTTCTAACGGTATGTCCTTTTATTCTGAGGCTGTGCCATCTGGTATAAGATGCTCCCACTGGTGGAAACAACCGCTCCACATCCACTCTATCCAGGCCTTTCATTATTCAATACATTTCAATGTGATTTCCCCCCTCTTCTTTCTAAACAATCTTTCAAATCCTTCAAGTACAGGCCCAAACGTTGAGTCAAATACTCATCAGTTAACCCAATCATCCCCGGGATCATTTTCGTAAACATCTGTGGACCCCTTCCAACACCAACATATCCTTCACAGATGGATGATTACAGATAGAAGGTTCAAGTGACATGATATTGTAGGTCAGATAGGTCACCCCATATGGACTGAACACAGATGTGCTGCAAAGCAGTTATTAAATCTGCATTTGGTTTCTTCAATGTAGACGAGACCACATTGAGTGCAACACACTACTTTGGAAGAAGTGCAAGTTTGGTGGGGCAAGAGTAGCCTGAAATAATGTGTCTGCAGTGCAATCCTGCGTGCGTGAGGAGATGGAAATAAAGTGCAATAAAAGCTTGCCACTGTTACATTGTTTAGTATTTTGTATTATCATACTGGATGGTGTGTACATGGAGCAAGCTGCCAGAGGAAGTGATAGAGGCAGTCACAGTGCCCTCCATAATGTTTGGGACAAAGACCCATCATTTATTTATTTGCCTCTATACTCCACAATTTGAGATTTGGAATAGAAAAAAAGCACATGGTTAAAGTGCACATTGTCAGCTTTTATTAAAAGCTATTTTTATACATTTTAGTTTCACCATGTAGAAATTACAGCTGTGTTTATACATAGTCCCCCCATTTCAGGGCACCATAATGTTTGGGACGCATGGCTTCACAGGTGTTTGTAATTGCTCAGTTGTGTTTAAATGCCTCCTTAATGCAGATATAAGAGAGCTCTCAGCACCTAGTCTTTCCTTCAGTCTTTCCATTACCTTTGGAGACTTTTATAGCTGTTTATCAACATGAGGACCAAAGTTGTGCCAATGAAAGTCAAAGAAGCCATTATGAGACTGAGGAACAAGAATAAAACTGTTAGAGTCATCAGCCAAACCTTACGCTTACCAAAATCAACTGTTTGGAACATCATTAAGAAGAAATAGAGCACTGGTGAGCATACTAATCGCAAAGGGACTGGCAGGCCAAGGAAGACCTCCACAGCTGATGACAGAAGAATTATCTCTATAATAAAGTAAAATCCCAAACACCTGCCGACATGACTGACCCATCTTAGTTGTTTTTTGATGACGAAGGCTGAGATGCTAGATGTTTTTGCTTCATTCAGCACACTGACGTTCGTTCTTCTGTCTTCCCAGCTGTTAATGAAATATAATGAAATAAGATTAATTTAAAAAAAAAAAAAATAGGATTAAGCTGCTTCAAAGACATCATTGATGGAACTTTTTTCAAGTGCTTTCAGATGGCGTTGGTACGTTGTCCAGGTTTCTGATGCATACAGGAGTGTTGGAATCACCACTGCCTTGTACACTAACATTTTGTCACTCCATTGAGTTATTTTTGATCCTAAAAAGGATGTATTTTGTGAAAAATATTTTAGATATATTTTCATAGAGGAAAGGGTCTTTTGAGAATTATCAGTAGATTTGGTAAGTGTCTAAAAGTACATTTTCAATTTCATGCCTACTGAGCCCCAAAAAGTGAATATCTACCTTAAGAAGAATAACCTCCCACTGAGAAATAGAAGGTTATTCTTCTTAAGGTAGAGTATATTTGATAGAGTAAAGGAACTATTCCCAATGGCAGGAGATTTAAGGGTGAAGGAAAAATGAATCAGAGATAACATAAATAAATGCATTTTACAGACCCATTTGTAACCTGAAGTACATGATCTGAAAAGGATTTTAGAAGCAGATTCATGATTGACATTTAGTGGCACATTTAATAAATACTGGAAAGGAAAATGTATAGGGCTGTGGGAAAGAACAAATGAAATAAGGTTAATTGGATTGCTCTGACAAAGATAGTGTATAATCATAATGAGTTGAATGGCTGTCTCCTGTGCTGCATAATGGATAATTTTATGGTATTTCAGCCTGGTATTAGAAAGTCTTTGTTGTAATTCCACATATCTAAAAATATTTTGATTGTATGCTCCCTGTAGGCAAAAATAAATAGCTATTAAGGGAATTCATTTGAATGTTGTGAAAGATTTTTTTGCAATAATGTTTTGCTGGAAATAATCTTGGCCAAAAATTAGACTTTTTAAACTGTTAATATCATCTGTAGCTGTATTTGATTTTTAAAAAAACATCAAATTTTAGGACATTGCTTCATGCCCTGGGGTTCAATGCATCTGTATTTCATTAACATGCTCTTTATTTCTCCCTGCTGAATTGTATACAAACTCTTAACCCATTGTTGAAATAATGGTAAACACACAAGAGAATACTTTCTCATTCCTGTTTAAATCAAAAGAAGGACAGTGCAATTGAGTTCATTCAAAATAGAAGTTAAAAGAAAAATATTCATTTAGTGGGAATCATAGGATTGTTATAGTACACAAGAAGGCCGTTCAGCCCATCATGTCCTAATCAACTCGCTACCAGAGCAACTCTTCAGTTTCGCCTGTCCTGTTCAAGTCAAGTTTACTGACATATACAAATTAAGGTGAGGTACAGATACAATGAAAATCTTGCTTGTGGCCAGAATCACTGGCACAAAACCTCAAGACACGCACTGGCATAAATTATACCCAAATCACAAATTCTGCAAAACAGTGAAAAGATGAATACTGCAAAAAAAAAAACAAGTGCAAGTGGTCCGTAGTATTCCATTGCAGAGGTAGATTTAGCGTTGTGCATGTTGGTTCAAGAATCTGATAGTTGTATCATTGTAATTATTCCATTGGTATGGGACTTAGTGGTGTGGCACCTTGGTGGTGTGGGACTTTAGGCTTCTGAACCTCCTGCCCGACAGTAGCAGCAAGATGAGGGCATGATCTGAAATGGGAGGATCCTTGTGGATAGATGCTGCTTTCTTGAGGCATTGCAACCGTTTTTGACCTGTTGGGAGAATAGGCAAATTGAAGTAGATCCAGGTCATTTCTGAGGTAGAAGTTGATTTGAGGCATAACTAACTTTTCGAAGCACATCATTTTGGTAGATCCAAGTGCTACCAGACGGTAGTCATTGAGGCAGGTCAATATGCTGCCCACGATCAACAGTACAAAAAATATCTTGTTCATGCAGTTGGGAGCTTCATACCGCAGAAGCGAGAAATTGAGGATGTCCTTCAATATTCCAACCAGTTGACCCGCACGGGTCATGAGCATGTTAATAATAATAATAATACATTTTATTTATAGGGCGCCTTTCAGGACTCTCAAGGACACCTTACAATTAAAACAAGCATGACACCATACAATTAAAACAAGCATGAAACAAAAACAACATACACTGCAACAATACACAATTCGGAGAGAGACACACATGCTGTGTGTGCGCTTGGCACTTTGCATGGTTTCAGCCACTTGAAGGATGTTCTGATGTCAGCCTTTGCCATTGAAATGACAGGATTGTGAGGGCCTGTTGGGGCTTGTGTAGACACATCATTGTTCTCCCTTTCATAGCCTTCATCAAATACATCAAGCTCACATGGAATGATGTGTTGTTGCCACTTGTAAGAGGTGATTGAGTGCAAACCCTGCCACAGCTGTTGAACATCCATTTGTGACTCCAGCTTTGTCTGAAATTGTCTCTTTTCTCTGGTAGTGGCCTAAAGGAGGTTTTACCTAGATTTCTTGTAGGACTCTGGATCGATAATTTTAAACACCACAGAAAGATGGCGGACTGCAGGAGGGGGGCGCCGTTGGGTATGGCTGCTCTTCCTGCAGTCCGTCCTTTCACCCTTTATTTATTTTTTATCGTGTTAAAAAGTTTTGTTGGAGGTCTTTTAGTTCTTTTATGTGGGGGGTGGGGGGGCTTCAGCTTCGGCGGCAGCGCAGTGCTGAAGTACCATCGCTGAGCGGGCGATGCCATACCGAGGATCGCAGTGTGGTAAGCTCCAGAGTGCTGAGTCTGCCGACTCCAACATCACGGAGCTCCCAGCTGCGGGCGGCGCTGATTTTAACATCGTGGAGGTCTGGGATCTCTCGCCGAGGTCGCCAGTGTGATTCTCCGCCCAGCGCAGCCTGTGGACCTCGGGAGCCGCAGTCTCCGGTAGGAAGCGGCCGATTCTGAACTCCAATGCCACTGAGAGTGTTCTCTCCGAAGCTGGAGCTCCATCATGCTGAAACGTCGGGCCTCCGCTGCGGCGACTGCGGAGGCCTCAAATAAGCCCCGATCACGGTTGAACATAGAGGAAGAGGACTGAACTTTTTACTGCCTTCCCTCACAGTGGAAAATGTTGATTCCGCTGTGGGGGGACGTTCATGTTAAATTCTATATTGTGTTGTGATTTTCTTTTTTTTAATTTCTTCTATGTATTGGCTTCAAATGTGCTATATAAATAAATATTGATTGATTGATTGATTGATTGATTGAGATCTAGCCCTCAGCAGGTTACAAATTTCCTGGTCATCCAGGGCTTGCAGTTTGGGAAGACTTGGAATATTTTTGTACGTACATGCATGTCCATACATTTCTTTGAAGTTGATGACAACAGTGGTGTATTCAGAAGAAACCTTGAACATGGCTGTCCATTGATTCCAACGACACCCATAACTGCTCTTTTGCCTTTCCTGACCAGCACTTCATAATTCTTTTCCTCATCTCACATTTTTCATGTCACACATACGCAAGAAAAAGTGCAGCAAAGTAGTCAGATTTTCCAAAGAGCAGGTGATGAAACGGTCGGCCTTCCTGATGGTGATATAGCAGTGGTCAAGTGTGTTTGCCTGCCCAACCTATATTACCGAAAGGCCTCCTCGACAACCATGTTTCTTAGCATAATGGAGATTCGCCTCAGACTTTCACTTGTATTACAGGGGATCAAATGTGCCAAAGCAATAGTTAGATTGCTTAAAAACCCGTTTCTTACTTCTGTAGTTCTAGCTACTGTTTTGAGCTTCAAAAGGCAGGAGAATGGGGTTGAAAGGGAACGATAGATCGGCTATGATTGAATAGCGGAATAGACTTGATGGGCCGAATGACCTAATTGTGCTCCTCGAACTTATGAACGTATGAAAACATCATAACATGAATAGACCAGTGTTCTCTAACAGGCTGCCTTCAAATGTCATCTCTCTCTGGCGATGCAAAAAATGCAATTTTTTAATCTTTTGAAGACTACATTAGAATCTACCTCTGCCACATCTGCAGCTCTGCTAATCCGATTCGAGTCCCATGCTGTATAGAAGTTTGTCTTTAAGTTGCTTAATTCTCTAGTATTTAGACCTAACATTTTATCCAATTTGCCCTCAGCCTTCTCCTAAGAAAACTGTCCTAGCCCCTCAATTCTATCATTGTAAATGTAGATCTCCCGCCTCCCACAAACCATTCTGGTAATTCTTTTTTGAGCTTCCTTTATTACTTTTGCATCCTTCCTATAACATAGCAACCAGAACTGAACTTGATACTCCATTTGAGACCAAAGCAGTGTTTTATAAAGATTGGGCACAGGTTGCATGTTATTATATGCTTTCCCTCTCTTAATTCTATCTGGCATATTATCTGCATTCTAAACCCACACCGCTGCTTTCATGCACACAATTCTGATTTCTTTGCGGCAGCATTCTTTTTGGAACAGTATAATTTATTCCAAAGAAAAGACACATGTTAGAGTAACACAGCGGGTCAAGCAGCATCCCTGGAGAACATGGATAGGTGACGTTTTGGGTTGGGACCCTTCTTCGGAATTTACATTATTTTTCATTCAACCTGAAAGATTGCATCACTTCACATTTTAAGGCATTAAACTTAAACGGCCTTGCATCTGTCCATTCTGCCAGCCTCTTTATATCAGCTGCAATCTATCACTATCCTCTTAGCTCTTCAGAATAATGTCAATGTTTTTGTCGCCCACAAATCTGAAATTTGTGACTTGCATTTCCAACAAAATAAAATGCAATAGCCCCAACACTGATCTAAACAAAATGCCATCATGCATCTTCCTCCAATTTGAAAAAGAACCATGACCCGGTCTTCTCTGTTACGGAGCCAGTTTTGAATCTATGTCACCAATGTCCATTTTGTGCCACATACTTCAACTTGTAAAATGCCTCCTGCTCGTTCATGTACACCATGTGAATTGTGTCGTCTTCATTAATATTATCTGTTAACATCAAAAAAAGGCCATCAAATTAGTTAAACATGATGATCTTAAAAAAACCTTGTTGGCTTGCTTTAATTAATCCAATTTCTTTCTGGAGACTATTAATCTTTTCTCCAAATCAATATTTGTAAGAGCTTTTCCACTGATGAAGTTGAACTGACTGCAGTTACATATCTTGCTCCCTTTTTTGAACCAGAGAATAACATTTGCTGCACTCCAGTTGCCTGGCGCATTCCATATTTCCAAAAAGCATTGAAAAATTGTGGTCAGTAACCTTACAATTTCCTCCCTTTTTTCATTTAAAAATCCTGGGATACATCCCATCTGGTCCTTATTCTTTTGTAATCAGCATGGTTCATTTTGGTATTTAACAACGCTTGTCATGGACGCAAATAGTTAATCTATTTCTTTCTCTTCTGGATCTGTCTCTCTGCATTACAATCCCACAGTCCCACAAAGTGATTTCAGCTATACTTCCGCGCTGCCCCGTATAAAAATATAATTTAATTTTGAATCATCTCTTCCTTAAAGATAGCCCTGTTACAGTTTTGCTTGTCAACCTCTTGTTACAATTTAGTTGGGCCAGTTCCACTTTTCTACTTTTTCTCTACTGCAAACCTAAATCGCTATCTCAAATGGTCCCCTACCAAAGCTTGGGCATTTGACCCACCCCATTCAGCAGAAACTGCCCTAATATTGTCCCGAACACATTAGAAAAACTTTTCTCTGACCAAAACATGCTCTCGACATTAGGGGAATTGTGTTAGCATAGATTGAAAACTGGTTATCACGTAGCAGGCAGAGCGATTGAATTTTACAGTCTTTTACACCATTATTAGTGGGATGTAGAAACAAGGAACTGCAGATGCTGGTTTACAAAATAGACACAAAGTGATAGAATAACTCATCAGGTCAGATAGCATCACATGGATAGGTGACATTTCGGGTAAGGATCTGAAACATCACCTATCCATATTCTCCAGAGATGCTGCCTGACATGCTGAGTTACTCCAGCACTTGGTGTCGTTATAACTCGTGTGATGTTTCCAAGATCGGTTCTGTCTTCAATTATTCTCTGTTTTTATATCTTGGAGGAGAGGTTGGACTGCAAGGCATTCAAGTTTCACATAAATTGTTGGGAGGGCATCCTACTTTGAGGGTATTTGGACTGTGGGATAAGATATAGATAGGATAAGTAATTAAAGTAAACTTGGCAGAGTATGATGTGGGAAAGTGTAAGGTCATGCACTTTCATACGAGAAATCGAAAGGCTAACTAATTATTTGAAAAGAGATTACAAATGAATAGAATGCAAAGTGATCTGGTTCTTGTACTTGAATCAGAACAAGTTAGGTGGCAGATAAAGCTTGGAAGGCAAGTGCCATATGGCTTTTATTGCAAAGGGGTTTGAATTTAGAAATGGAGAAATATATTAAACGAGTGAGTCTAGTTACAAGATAAGGTGGAGATCAAATACAGGTCCTTTAAATTTTATTTCTAAAATGGGGTAGTGAATCTCCTACCATCCTGTATCCTGCAGGATTATGGAGGCTAGATTACTTTAACTGTATGTAAAGCGGAAGTAGATAATTTTTTGTAAGATCGGGGAATTGAGTGACATAAAAAAACTGGCATAGAAAGGTAATCCCCCCCACTATACCTCTATTTTTCTCCTCCCCATTTCTTTCCACCCTCTCCCTCAGATACCACATTTCACTCCTTTCCTTCTTAGATTTCACATCTACAATCTTTTGTCTCCACCTCATCTACAGCCTTTGGTTACTATTTCCACCCATCTGCCAATCACACCTGCTCATCTATCAGTTCCCTGTTCCTATTACACGCACTCCCCTAGCTTCAGGTGTCGAGGTTATGGGGAGAAAGCAGGAGAATGGGGTTAGGAGGGAGAGATAGATCAGCCATGATTGAATGGCGGAGTAGACATGATGGACCGAATGGCCTAATTCTGTCCATTTCCCTCATTGACTACATCTGTCCATTTCCCTCATTGATGTTTCCTGTCCTGCTGAGTTGTTCCAGCACCTTTTTTTAGATGTAGAAAAGTAATTGAAGCCTGGGACAAATAATATTGCACGGTGGGCAGGCTTGGGTGATCAGGTGGCCGTCTCCTGTTATTTTCTTCTGTTCTTGTTCTTAAATTCCTAATTCCTCTGCATGTTTGCCTCTTGATATTTCCCATTTAATAACCTACAGAATACCAGCAGTAAATTTTTCATTTTACCATTTGTTTAGATCGATAGATTCTGCCTAGGCATCATCCTTTCTCTGCAGCCCTCTTATATTATCTTTAATTAATACTGCTTTTTCTTCTTTATTTGGTTCCCTTTTCTGAAACTTTTTAATCAAGGATATCTAATGTATAATGCTGGAAATCTGATAACCGCAGCATCATATTTCCATTATACTCGGTACCTGTGCTTCACCACCCTTATTTATCACATATTCATATCCATTCATAGTAAACCAACTTTATTTGAAGTATTGATTTGTATGCCATGAGTGTAATTTGGGTTTGAGCTTTTGTCCTTTGCATGCAAGAGACAGTATCAACAAGTAGGTTCACAAGATTTGCTCCACAATGTTCTGTGCTTTGGTTGGATCATGTTGGAGAATAGTTGAGGCACTCAAGATGCCAGGATGACGTAGGTTGACGCTGGTGCTGACTTCGGTGAATTCCGGCGACAGCTACCGGCGACTGAATTGTCTTACCTTGTCGTAGCTTGTCACGGTTAGACGTAGGTTGTCGTAGGTGTGGTGGTAGGAGGACGTCCTAATGGGTCGCCGGTTGTCGGTAGCTTGCCTGCTACGACTGTGACAGTCACCGAAAAAATCGCCTAAGTGGAACAGGCCCATAAGTTTTACAAGTAAAGCTCCATTTTCGTTTCTACTTCAGGATGGCACAGAATTTAGGTTTGTATTATGCCTTGAGATACACCATTGATGTAATCATCAGCAACAAAATGCAGTCGGATAGACTTACACAATGGAAACATTGTGCTGGAAGACTTTAATGCACTCTCGTCAAATATTTGAGTAGATTTGAAGTGCTTACTTAATTAGCAGGATTTTCTTGTGAGAAACATTACCTGCTCATACATGCTTCTTTGATTTTGCTTTTATCGTTCTGAAAAGATGAGTCAGAAACATAAGACAATACACCACACATTTTGAAGAGGAAATGAATTATATGCACGACCTTTTTTTGAGTTTACTTTGAAACAATTTAAACTGTTTTATCTGTGTGCAACGTGTACTCTTATGTTGAAATCCTATAATTGACTATTGAGGTAATATAAAGTTACAAAGCCACAGAATTTTGTAATTATTAATAATCTTGTAAAATTAAATTGCACCATCTATTTAGCTTTCTAAATTCTATTTAAGGGTTGTTACTAAATATTAAAGTTTACTTTAGCAGTTTTATTTATTGGTACTTGCTTTCTACTATTTCTTACAACATTCCCTGCAGATTACAGAAAGTTTATACTTTTACACAAGTATCCAGCAACCTGCTTTTTTAATTTTCAAATCTTTTATGTTCATGAATTTATTAAATCCTGGTTTCAGAACTACCGAGATAATGATTCTCAGTATTTCTCCTCATCGTGATTCCTTAGTGTATGCAGATGGGTCGAGATAATGCAAATAATCTAAAATATGGTAGATTACAAGTGCTTGATAATGTGCTTGTCAAGCAGGTTAGCTGCCTCTAATTCTGTTCCACGTGTCTGTGGGGCCAAACAACTACCAAGAAGTCATAAGTTTCATTTTTGCAAGGACTACCTTTTATAGATTGGGCCAGCTTTTAATTGTTCAAATACAATGTTCAAACTATTGGAAAAACTAGAGGGTCTGGCAACATATGTGGAGTCAAAGGAATAGGTGATGTTTCAGGTTGAGACTGCATCAGGACTCGGGACAAAAAAATAACTTTTTTTAACTTTGGAATATTATTTTTAATCTATGTCGATGAAGATTAATATACATAGAAACATAGAAAATAGGTGCAGGAGTAGGCCATTCGGCCCTTCGAGCCTGCACCACCATTCAATATGATCATGGCTGATCATCCAACTCAGTATCCTGTACCTGCCTTCTCTCCATACCCCCTGATCCCTTTAGCCACAAGGGCCACATCTAACTCCCTCTTAAATATAGCCAATGAACTGGCCTCAACTACCTTCTGTGGCAGAGAATTGCTAGATTCTCACTTAAGATTTCTGCCCCATGTTCCTAGCCCACCATTTTAATGAGCAGGCCAGATTAGAGCATTGCAAACAGCATGGGAGCTCAGTGAGGTACCTTTCGAGATAACTTCTCGGGTCATAAGTGATGGGAGTAGAATTAGGCCATTCGGCCCATCAAGTGTACTCCGCTATTCAATCATGGCTGATCTATCTCTCCCACCTAACCCCATTCTCCGGTCTTCTCCCCATAACCTCTGACACCTGTACTAATCAAGAATCTATCTATCTCTTCCTTAAAAAAATATCCACTGACTTAGCCTTCGCAGCCTTTTGTGGCAAAGAATCTCACAGATTCACCATCCTCTGACTAAAGACATTTCTCCTCATCTCCTTCCTAAAAGTACGTCCTTTAATTTTGAGGCTATGATCTCTAGTCCTAGATTCTCCCACTAGTGGAAACATTTCTCCACATCCACTCTATCGAAGCCTTTCACTATTCTGTATGTTTCAATGAGATCCCCCCCTCATTCTTCTACAGTTCAGCGAGTACAGGCCCAGTGCCGACATCTTGCTGTATTCAAGAGTCGTGTGTTTTATTGTCATATGTCCCAAAGCGTTAAAGTTTTCAAGTGCCTATACCTTCTTCCCGATGGCAGGAGTGAAATGAGAGTGTGGCCAGGGTTGTGTGGGTCTCTGATGCTGGCTACCTTTTTGAGGCAGTGATTTCTGTAGATCCCTTCGATGGTGGGGAGGTCAGTATCCATGATAGACTATGCTGTGTTCATCACTTTTTTGCAATCTTCTTTGTTCCTGTGTGTTAAGAGTTGCTGAACCTGGACATGATGCAACCAGCCAATATGCTCTCTAGAATATGCTATCTACACCTGTAGAAGTTCAAGAGAGTATTCGTTGACATACATTAGTTGATTCAATCTTCCAAAGAAGTGGAGACGTTAATGGGCTTTCTTTGACTGCATTAATCATAATCATAATTTATTAGCCAAGTATGTTTGGCAACATACGAGGAATTTGATTTGCCATACAGTCATACCAATAAAGAGCAAGAAGACACCCAAATAAATTTTTAACATGAACATCCACCACAGCGACTCCCCAACATTCCTCACTGTGATGGAAGGCAAAAAAAGTTAATCTTCATGCCTTCTTTGTTCTCCCGCGATCGGGGCATTCGAACCTTCCGATGTCGGGACGATCTTGGCTCCCGCAGCCGGCTGTCGAACCCTCAGCGTCGGGGCGATCAAGCTCCCGCATCGGGGGGGACCTCAGCTTCCTAGTCGGGGCTAGTTGAACCTCCTGTGGCTTGGAGCTTCCTAACATCAGTCTCTACCCAAGACTGCGAGCTCCTCAATGTTGAAATCTGCAGGCCTCGGTTGGAGCATCGATCCCAGGCAAGGGATTGCAGGCTGCGATGGTAAGTCCACTGCCCGGCAGTGGAGCTCAAAGTCAGTCTCAAGCAAGTCCGCCAGCTCCATGATGTTAGTCCGTAGAGCGACCGGAGATACAATCCGGAAAAAAATTGCATCTCCGGCAAGGTAAGAGATTGAAAACAAACCCCCCCCCCCCCCACATAAAACAAACCAGAAAACATTAACACATACTTTTTAAAACACACTAACAAAAAAGACAAAAAGACAGACATCGCTGGGTGGCTGTCATCGCTGATGGCGCCACCCGGTAGAATGTGCTGGGTTCCTCAAGATGACAGTAATGAAATGAATATGTAAATTACGTTTTGAAGGATGATGAATGTTATTTCATTATTATATGTTCTGGGCTTTAAAATGTTCAGAACAACGTGCATATCAAATGAAAATCAAAATGCTGGAACTCTAAACATTCAGCAGTTTACTCTGCACTTTTCATATCTGGCCAAAGACAATTCATCGGATATCAGTTTTGTCTCATGGTCTTTGACCTGAAACATTACCTCTGTTTCTCTTTTCAAACTTGATGAATGTTTCCAGTGTTTCCTGGTGTTCTTTACTGCATCAAAAATGTCTTATCAAATGTGATAGATTTAGTTTTCTAATTATGAAGACATCTAGATTAAAGCTACATTTCATTTTAATTTGTATTCTTTCCATTATAGGAAATTAAAAAAACATCTATCAGAGAGCAACGTTTTCGTTCATCTGTTCCACCTCTTCGGCGTGCAAAATCCCTTGACCGACGGACCACTGAATCCATAATGACGGTAAAACTATTGTCTTTCTAATATGGCAGTAGTTAGATTTTTTATATTTAAATTGCCCTACCGACCAGAAATACCAATTATTTGAGCTAGTTTGGGATTTTAAGAAGATCGATGTATGAGGGATTAGTACTGAAATGTAATACTGCATTAATAGATCATATAGAATGGTAGAAAATTTAACATGGTCACCCTTCGTTGAAGAGTGGAAATACAGGTCTTATTATCTTATCCATTAAGGTCCACCAGGAAACGTGTGGAAGTTATAGGAGAGTGTCATGATTGTCTTATTTTATGTTTGATTCATCTATCGTTTGTATCCCCCTGAACTGTTTGGTGTCCATAATTAAAGGCGGGCAATTCATAATTATCTTAACACTTCCTCAGAACTAAATAGAAATGAATGTATGAATTACTCATTTAAACATGATTTCAAAACAAGTATGCTGTCACCTGAGATATATCTTTATCTGTCACAAAGGATATATATCTTTATCTGTCACCAAGGAGATAAAATATGAAACTGTTGTTGGTCAGGAAGCATTTCATCAACATTGAATGGCTGTGTAGGAAGCTGATTAGGTCATAACAAAATGGGCAAGCAGGTTTTTTAACCCTTCAAGCCTGCTGCACCATTCAGTGTCACGGCTTATATCTGCATCTCATCCATTTTTTACCTGATTACCTTTTTCTCCCTACCCACCTTGTGGTCCAAAAATCAACTCCATCATACTACTGTGTACACATCAACAATCTGAAGGATTTCTTCACATTAACACCTCAACCCCTAGCTATAACCACCCCCACAAAATCAAAGAGCTGTTACTTCACAGAAAGGTTGCCATTTCACCCATCAAGTCTGTGCCATTTTCAAGTAGAATAATCCTATCTGTCCCATTAGCCCTGCATTTTATCCATAGCTCTGCAAACTATTCTCTTTCAGTGCCTATCCAAATCATTTTAATAGATGTTTCTACTGCCCTCACAGGTAATGAATTCCAGTGTTGTTCCTCGTATATATTTTATCCTAAATTTTAAATCTGATCTTTGGGTTCTTGAGTCAAATGCAATGAAAACAGCTTTCTTTTATTTACCCTATCCAAACCAACCATCGTATTTTACGACATTATTAAATCTCCTCACAATCTAGTCAAAGGCAACAGCCATTCTAACATTACTGCTGAAATCCCTTGTCCCTAAAAGGAAATAAGACAAGTAAAGATACGCAATAGGGGATAAAAGTTACATTGATAAGTAATTCCCAATGGCATCTATAGGCATGTAAGTACTAATCACGTGATAAGTAAAGGGGTGAGGCAAATTATGGATAAAGAAGGCAATTTATTTCATTGCGGCAGAAGATATAACTGGAATATTGACTGACAACTTTGTATGATCTTTATCAAGAAAAGAGATGCTGCCATGCGCTTAGTAAATGTATGAAATTTGAGGTAATATATGGAGGATGAAAATAATGAGTCATTAGAAAGATACCTGGGCTAGCTGAGATGTTTAATTGCTTGATGAGATGGGGAAAGTTTACAGAAACGGTTTCCTTCAACAAATCAACCAATAGCCATAATTTTCACCCCTCCCTAGATACAAGGGAAGCAGTGGAATATAGAAAATGCAACAACCTTTTTCAAAGCGTTTGTAAGAATATGTGGAGCAACTGAAGGCGAATCAGTTGAACCTTAATTGTGGAAACCTTAACAGACGCATGGGGAAAATGTAAATATACATATGAAAATGTTCATAACTTTAAGGAGCAGAATTGGGCTATTCGGCCCATCAAGTCTGCTCTGCTATTCTATTATAGCTATTCTATCTCTCCCTCCTAAACGCATTCTCCTGCCTTCTCCCCATAACCCCTGACACCCGTACTGATCAAATGATTGATTAAGGAGGTCCAGCACAGATTTGTTGTGAAAGCAAATTGTACATCTCTATCCTGATTGAATTTCTTTAATAAGGAATGCAAAAGATTGATGGAGGCAATAGATGCCTTCTACATGGGCTCTGAGAAAGGATAAGCATAATAGAGACACATGTAGTTAAATAATCAGCAGCTATATAGCAAGGAAGTTAGCTAAAAAGGCAGTAGGCAGTAAATAATATTAATAGCAAATGATTTCTGAGACATTCCACAGACAGGAATAGTCTCTTGAGTGTATTCTGTCAATTCCTATCTGGATCATATGTGCTTCAATTAAATCACCTCTCATTCTTTAAAATAATATATTGTTCCTGGGTGATCGTGTCCCTCTACCACTTTCACATCTGATCTCCATATTTTCTGTCTAAAGATCTGTTTTCAACTTTAAATATACTCAAATGGAAACAGAAAATACTACAAGCTATTTAAGCAGGAACTGTGGAGCAAAAATAACTTAACTCCATTTATTTTTTCATAGATGCTTTGTGACTGTATGATTCTAACATTTTCTGTTTTTATTTCAGATTTTCTACATCTAGAGTTTTTGCTTGTCAATGTACTTGATGTCTGATGATTTGCTCTGATCTAATTTTTTTTTAAACTTATAGCCTGATCTGTTGAATTTTAAGAAAGGATGGATGGTAAAGCTTGATGAAATGGGACAGGTATGAACAATAATTTTACAGATTTTTTTCTCGTTGTGCATATCGTATTTCATTGTGAATTTCTACTGGTTTGAAGCCCCATGTTGCCGATAGCAAAAATACAAACTGTTGGAACAACTTAGTGGGTCAAGCAGTGTCTGTAGCATAATATGAACAGACAATGTTTCAGATCAGGACTCTTCTTCAGTCTGGAGAAAGGTCCCAACCCAAAACTGTGTTCATTGCACTCCACTGACACTGTATGACCCGCTGAGCAGTTTTGTGGTTTTGATGTGAATGTGTTGGTGTGTTAATTTTAGACTGTTCCTTTCAACTTAGAGATTTTAAAGCATAGTATCTGGTATGCTGCATTTACTTGTGCAGCTAAATACTCCGTTTTCTTATGAATGATCAAATGAACACAACCAAAATATTTAAATAGAGCTACTATTGGTCATTTTCCAGACAATCTTTTCTCCTATTAGTGGTCTTCAAAACTTGAATCAAATTATCCAAACCTTCCACATTTCTAAACATTCGACTCGAATTTGTGTAATTTCCCTTTCTAATTTAATCCCTGAAATTTAGGAATCATTGTGGTAAAGCAATATCCACATTCCTTCAGAGAACAGGTAGCACCCATGCTGCGATCTGTTGTGATCCAACTAGTACTTTGTATAGCTGTAATATGAACTCTTTTGCCTCTCGCTCGCGTCCCCTTATTATATAAATTAGCGTACCACTCACCTTTTTTTATTATTTTCTGTATTAGCTCATGACATTTTAATTATCAGGGTGCATAAGAGTTCAAGTATGTCCCACTCACATTATCCTAGCTTTTCTCCACCTCGCCGAAAGTGGAACATTACATTTTCTTTGCCAACATTTTGCTTATGCGCACAATCTTTTTGTATCTATTTTTATCTTCCCCCTATGCTGTTTATGTGATGCCTATCTTTGTGTCATTATAAAAGTTGGATACTTTCTGACTGATTGTCGGTTATAAATATTGAAAATAACTAAGGATCCTTCACAAAGCCCCATGGGATGGCCTGAATCTCATTCTGCTAATGGAAGGACCTGGCCATGACCCCACCTCTCCCCTGCACTTCAACCAATATATTCTGCTATTGGACACTCATAACAAACTTTATGAGTTGTTTATGGGCTTCTAGAAGTCCAAAATAAATGACATATTTGGGCATTCTGATGTGTACTTCTTCAGTTACCTGTTATAACATAGTTAATTCAGCCTTGTAAACCATCATCCCTCTTTAATAAAATTCTACTGGTTATTACTGGTCAGCTGCAGAGGTCAAGAACTCTTGTGCTTTGTACATGAGAATAGTAGATATTGGTCAAACTACTCCATAATTACCTGGTTCTGTCGCAAATAATTTGGTGATACAGTATGGAAGCAGGCCCTTCAGCCCACCGAGTCCGTCGACCACCAATCACCCTGTGCACAGGTTCTATCCTACAATCTAGTGACAATTTACGGAAGCCATTTAACCTGCCAGATTGCACGTCTTTGGAATGTGGGAGAAAACCAGAGCCCCCGGAGAAAACCCACATGGTTACAGGGGGAATGTGCAAACTCCATAAGGCAACAACCATCGTCAGGATCGAACCTGGGTCTCTGGCACTATAAGGCAGAAACTCTGTTACCGGGCTGCCCTATACTTATTAAATTGTGTCACCCTGCTATTTTTCAATCTATTCAAGTGATTTGATGTGACAATTTTTAGAAAGTCATGTTGAGGGCATTTGTAAAGTTCTCTTGTATTTTGAAATTTGATTGCAAGATATCTGGGCCTGGTGATTTTATGCTCTTTGGTGTCATTATTCTCATCATCGTGGTTACTTTACTTATGTCACTTTTGGCATCCTAGCTAATAATAATTCAAGGCTGGTGCTCTTGACCTCTGTCACAGCTACCACTCAATCTGCATTGGGAAGATTCCCCAAACACCAAATTCAAGGAGCTATCTCATCACTTTTTTCTTTGAGCAAGTAGAGCAGATGTAGGTGCTTTATGCATTACACATTTCCCCAAAGTGCATGCATTCATACACTGCACTTGCATCCAAAAATAATCTCCCTGACCAGTACCCACCTGCATTCTTGGATGGTTACCATGGGCCTGTTACGCATACAAAATGCCTCCTGCACGCAATGTTCTCTCCCGCTCCCTTTCATCATTTCAGCATCCCTTCCTTCAATAGCAACAGTCCCCTGTCGCTGCAAAATTGATGTTTAAATTGTTTTATGCTTTTTTAAGAGATGCTCCCATGCACTGAATTACTTGTTGACAATGCAGGAAGTTGCTACGTATCAATTGGAAATGACATATTGAAATCGATAATTTCTTCGTAATTTTAGGCAGGAAAACTCAACGTTGCATTTCTATGGGCCTGTGAAGCTCTGCTTCACAAATGGCATTAGGATAATTCACAAAAAGCTAATTTCAGGCTGGATACTCTACTACTTAGACATTATCCACCTGCACATTCCTTTCAGGTTACACAATGTTTCATTTTAAATTGTGTTGTAATTAATTTATTAGCCAAGTATGTAAAATTATACAAGGAATTTGATTTGCCATACAGTCATACCAAAAAAGCAACACGACACACAACTACATAAAAGTCAACATAAACATCCACCACAGCGGCTCCCCCACATTCCTTACTGTGATGGAAGGTAATAAAGTTTTATCTTCTTTCCTCCATGTTCTCCCGCGGACAGGGTAGTCGAACCATCCGTGGTCGGAGCGATCAAATCTCCCGCAGCTGGAGATCGAAGCTCCCGTGTCAGGGCGATCAAAGCTCCCGCGATCGGGGCGGTCGAAGCTCTTGCAGCTTGGATCTCCCAAAGTCGACCCCTAACCAAGGGACCGTGAGCTCCATGATGTTAAGTCCGCAGGCTCCCGTGTTAGAGCTCCCGAAGTCGATCCCTGACAAAGGGATCGCAAGCTCCATGATGTTAAGTCCGCAGACTCCCGCGGTTGGAGCTCCCAAAGACGAACCCCTGCAGGAGGCCGCCATCGCCACGATGTTAGGTCACAGTGCAGACGGAGATATGATACGTAAAAAAGTTACATCTCCATCGAGGAAAGAGATTTTAAAAAAAGGTTTCCCCCACCCCCCCCACATAATACAGAACTAACGATACACTAAAACATACATTTAACAACAGACTAAAAACAACAAAAGAAGAAGAAGGACGAGACAGACTGTTGGCGAGGCTGCCATCGTACGGCAAATTCCATTTGTTTCCATACATTCTAGCAAAATCTGAGACTGCATGTGTGAGAATAAATTTTGCCAGTTTTTAAATAACGTCACTTTGAGTGAAAAGGTGATTATTTTCTGAGCTGGTAGTTATATTTTCTTTTTGCATTACCTGTTGATTCCTTTTGTTTTTCAATTATTTTTCTCCAGTCTCCTTTGGACACAAAGGGGCCTTGATGGGGTTGCACGGCTTATCATCAGCTTCTATTACTCTATTACCAAGAGTCAATTCTCTCAAATTATGAATGTTCAATATAACGCCTGATATATTTTGCTAGATGTCCATGCATATGTACTCCAATGCGGACTGCAAATATTTTTGAATTGGGATATATGGATTTTTTTTCCTCATAACACTCTCCAGACATCCAAAAGGGATCAAGTTACTTCACTACATATGAAACATTTCTATAGATAGACACAAAATGCTGGAATAACTCAGCAGATCAGGCAGCATCTCTTGAGAAAATGGATAGGTGTCGTTTCGGGTCGAGACTTCTTCAGACTGATTGTAGGAATGGGGGGAACTGCAAGCAAGAAAAAAAACAGCACAAATCGGGGCTGGCAGCAGGTGATCTCAAGGGAGGTTCCCGATACGCTGATCGTTGGCTAGGAACGGGTGTGTGATCTCAGAGATCACCTGAAGTTACCTGAAAATAAAGAATTCAATGGTCATACTGTTGGGTTGTAAGCTGTCAGGGATCCTCCTTGCCTGATATCATCTGTTGCCAGCCCTAAGTTGTCCTAATTTTATTTTCTTGTTTCCAGTTTTTCCCTCTCACCACAATCAGTCTGAAGAAGGGTTCTGACCCAAAATATCACATGTCCAATTTCTCCAGGGATGCTGCCTGACCCATTAAGTTACTCCAACATTCTGTGTCCATCTTTGGTATAAACCAGCATCTTCAGTTCCTTTTTATTACATTGAATCATTACTAACCACTGTTTTCTATTTGCTATATTAGCTCACTAAGCCATCAGGCAGCCAGAATGAAACTTTTAAAACTTCTTGTTGATTAATTCAATTTAAGTTTAATGTGGTAAAGATAGCCATTTGAATTGTTCATTCCCGTTTTTATTCTGTTGAATCTATCGTCTGTTTAACATCTAATATGTATTATAGGTTAAATGCTTTATATAAAATGTTTACATTTCTTACCACTATGAAATAATCTGTGGTTTAAAAAATGATTAGAAGTCAGTTATTCTTTTCATTTTTCCGGTGAGATAGAACAATAATATTAGGATTCATAGTCATCAGCTAATACAATACATCTTGTATGCCATTACTGTTTTAGTAGAATTTTATTTCATAAAAATAAAATATGTTGCAGAAGCTATCATACTAAGCTTCTTTCTCCTTTTGCGTAATTTATTTTCGCAGTCTGCTATTAAAGCACTGCTAAAACACATGATGCATTTTGATGAAGAACTGATGGTGGAGCTATTAAGCTCCAGAACATTGGCCTAGTAGCCATCAAGTATACAATTAACCCATTAGGGGGTTTAGTTTTTTTTCTACTTTACTATCATGTGTACTTAGTCTTAAATATCCATCGGATTCAAGATTCCTTGTTCATAAACGCCAGCCTTCCACTCTAGAGCAACTCTAGAATTTGCTTTCAAGCCTTTCATTTAATATAATTGCTCATCTAAAAGTCTATGCTTTAGATTAGATGCAATTTCGTCTTCACGTTGAATTGCAACTTGCGAAAAGATTTGCAGTTTTAATGGAAGTTAGATGCAATGATTTGAAAAGTACCTAAATTTAATGTTTCAAACATAGACAATATCAGCCAGTGATAAATTATTTTAGAGTACTTTTTCAGAAAGCACACTGGCGCATTAGTTAGTGGTCCTGCTGCACAGCTTCAGGGTTCAATCCGGACCTGGAGTACAGTCAATTTACAGTTTGCACATTTTCCCTGTTACCACAAATTTCCACCAAGTACACTAGTTCACTCCCACGTTCAGAAGACCATGTCAGTAGAACAATTGGTTATTGTAAATTGCAACTATATTTGTAAACTGCAATTGTAAATTGTATTGTAAAATGCAAATTGGAGGAACAGCATCTCATATTTCGCTTGGGCAGCTTATAGCCCAGTGGTATGATATTGATTTAACTCACTTCAGGTAGCCCCAGCATTCCCTCTCTCTCCATCCCTCCCCAAGTCGCATTAGCTTCTTGTTTTCACCCTACAAACAGCTAACAACCTCCTGTTTCCTTTATCATCGTTACTTTTTTGCATATCTTTTATTCATTGTTCTTTATCTCTCTACATGATCGTCTATATCTCTCGTTTCTCTTATCCCTAACCAGTCTCGACCCGAAGCGTCACCCATTCCTTCTCTCCAGAGATGCTGCCTGCCCCGCTGTTACTCCAGCTTTTTGTGTCTATCTTCATTGTAAATTGCTTACTGTCTGTAGATGGCAGTGGGAGTTTATAGGTATGAGATACTGAATAGGTTAGAGGGAAACAATGTAAATAATGGAATCGATCGGATTCTGTGAGGGCCCATATTAACACAATGGGCCAAATTACCACTTCCACTGATATAAGATAACATGAACGATCACAAACTAATTGTATTGAAGATGTAAAGGAAAAATAGTTTAATGTTATGTAGAAGCAACTAATGGAACTCATCGTTGAAACAACTAAATCAAGTGTTTTAATATACTTAGGCAGCTGCTAAGGAATAATTGTGGGCCCCAAAACCCTATCATTTTCAATGGTTGCTGAATACTTGATTGCTAAATCTGGTTGCAATTTTTCCCGTCAAGTCCAAAATCACCTTATCTGAAAATGTCATGCTTTATATCTCGACATTACTGAAAATGTTTAAAAATATCAAACAACTTTAAATTTAAACGAGCAGCTCTCGCTGATGATGTCACAATGGGTCTGCTCGGCGCTGTCTTCCACGCGCTTTGAGTGACGTGACCCCCCCCCCCGGTTATTCAAAAACGCAGAAAGAACGAGCCCGAAGATGAAGTCGGGGCCTGTCTCTGCCCTCTCTCTGTGTCTCTGCCCTCCCACTCTGTCTCTGCCCTCCCTCTCTGACTCTGCCCTCTCTCTCTGCCTCTGCCCACTCTCTCTCTGCCTCTGCCCTCTCTCTCTGCCTCTGCCCTCCCTCCCTGACTCTGCCCTCTCCTGCTGTTTTTGCCCTCTCTCTCTGCCTCTGCCCTCTCTCTCTGCCGCTGCCCTCCCTCTCTCTGTCTCTGCCCTCTGTCTCTGCCCTCTCCCTCTGTCTCTGCCCTCTCCCTCTGTCTCTGCCCTCTCTCTCTGCCTCTGCCCTCTCTCTCCGTCTCTGCCTCCTCTCTCCATCTCTGCCCCCCCCCCCTCTCTGTCTCTGCCCTCTCTCTCTGTCTCTGCCCTCTATCTCTGTCTCTGCCCTCTCTCTGTCTCTGCCCTATCTCTCTCTCTGCCCTCTCTCTCTGTCTGCCTTACCTCTATGCCCCTTTCCTCTCTACAGTTGCTGGTTTACACAAAAGCACACAATGTGCTGGAGTTACTCAGTGGTTCAAGTAGCATCTCTGGAGAACATGGGTAAGTGATGTTTCACGTTGGGTCTGAAGAAAGATCCTGGCCCAAACATTACCTATCCATGTTCTCCAGAGATGCTGCCTGACCCGCAGCAACACTCTTCAGGAGTCAGGAGTGGATTTGTCAATGACCGCTGTCCATAGAAGACTTTGTGAACAGAAATACAGAGGCTACACTGCAAGATGCAAACCACTGGTTAGCTGCAAAAATAGGATGGTCAGGTGATGGGTCTTTATCCCAAACATTATGGAGGGCACTGTAGGAGTATATTTAGGAAGGCAATTAGGAGGACATAAAGTGCATGAGATATCCATGGAAGGTAAGGTAAAGATGATCCTAAAATATTCTATATATAATAATAGCAAAAGGATAATGTAGTTCTCCTTAAGGATCTGTGTGGAGTCATGACAGATCTTAAACAAATACTTATCTGCATTTACAGTGGATGCTAGTGAATTTAGGATAGAGAACAGTAATATTCTGAAGCATATTGATGTTATGAGAGAAGAGATATTGGGGATTTTATGTGAATAAAAATGGATAAATTGCCAGGGTAAGGCCAGAAGGCTAGGATGTGTGGGAAGCAAGGAAGAGACTGCTGGGGCCCTGGTTCAGATTTTTGTGCCACAGGCAAGATGCTGGATGATTGGAGGATGGCAAATATTGTATCATTGCTTAAAAAGGACTGCAAGGACAGGCCAGGGAACTAAAGGCTGGCGTCTAGCATAAGTGGTAGGGAAGTTACTGGAAGCGATTCGAAGGACAGACTTTAGTTGTATTGAATCAATAACTGATTATGGATATTCAGCAAGGCTTTGAGATCGTGTCTCATAAATTTGGACTACTTTTTTGAGGCAAAACTGAACACAATGCTTCAAATGCAACCTTTCTAATGTCTTGTACAACTGTAACATAACATCCCAACGTCTATACTCAATACCCTGACCAGCTTACCATGTGGAACCTTATCAAATGCCTTGCTGAAGTGTGTAACAGACAACGTGCATGGCTTTGCCCCATCATTTTTGGTTTCTTCAAAAATCTCAGTCTGATTTGAAAAACTTACAAAAATTATGCTGACTATTCTTAATCGGCTCCTTTTTATCCAAATGCATATATCTTATATCTTATCCCTCAGAATCCTCTCCAGTAACTTGCTTACCACAGATGTTAGGCTCACTGGTCTATGGTTTCCAGGCTTTTCCATGCAACCCTTCTTAAATAGCCCACCCTCGTCTTCCAGCATCTCACCCGTGGCTAATGATGACATATATATCAGCCAGGGCGCCTGCAATTTCTTCTCTAGCTTCCCACAGCGTCCTCAATGGCGCGTAGTAATTTGAATTGGAAGCCGGTGAAGTACTGCAGTGATCAATGCTGGGTTCTCTGCCATGAATATGAATAATTTTGGATGAGAATGCAGGTGGCATGATTAGTAAGTTTGCACATGACACCAAAAATTGATGATACAGTAGACAGTGAAAAATGTTGGAAAAGCTGGCAAAGGAATTAAATTCTAACAAGTGCAAAGTGATGCATTTGGGAAGATAAACCAGGGCAGGGCATATGCTGTGAATGGCAGGGCCCTGTGAGTCTTCTTAAACAGCCACACCTCAGGGTACAAGTACACAGTTCCCTGAAAATGATGACATGTTTATCTGTTACCAAAGCTCGAAGTGTAGGAGTTGGGATGTCATATTACAGCTGTGTAAATTGTTGCTCAGACCACGTGCCGCTCTGGTTGCCGTGTAATAGGAAGGATGTGATTAAGCTAGAGTGGGTGCAGAGATTCACAGAAATGATCTGAATGGCTTGAGGTTTAAGGATAACCTGGAACTGTTTTCCCTGTAGTGAAGGAGGCTGAGGGGGTGACATGATAGAGATTAAAAAATCAAGAGGGTGTTACAGTAATTAGGTAGTTAGTGACAGTCTTTTCCCCAGAGTAGGGGAGCCTAAAACTGAGGTCATGGGTTTAAGGTGAGAAAGTAAAGTTTTAACGGAGACCTGAGAGGCAGGTTTTTATGTGGTGTGTATTTAATGGAATTAGCCTAGATAGGCAGCTCGGACGAATTGGGCCAAAGGGACCGTTTCCATACTCGATTAAGTACTAGTTGTGCTACTGATTATGGAGAATAAAATAGCAGTCAATAGAATTTCTTGGATGAAGTCTAAAAAGGCCAGAGAGATGGAATTTAGGAAAAAGGGAGAAGCGATCACTTTGCTGGGGTTATATTATAGACCTCCCAATAACCAGTGGGAATTAGAGGAGCAGATATATAAACAAATCACCGAAAGGTGTAAGAGCAATAGACTCATAGTAGTGAAAGATTTCATCCTGGCGCGGAAATTTGCAAAGGCTACTGGGGAGACTTTAAACTAGAATGGTTGGGGCGAGGGACTCAAATAGAGAAAGCTAGTAGACAGAATGGGAGGCAGGAAGCAGAAAAGGGAAGCACTCGGACACAAGAGGAGAAAGAAGAAAAAGGAAATAAACAGAGAATAAGAGGCGGGGAGATTCTTAAATGTGCATATTTTAATGCTAGGAGCATTGTAAGAAAGGCGGATGAGCTTAGAGTCTGGATAGACACCTGGAAGTATGATGTTGAGGCGATCAGTGAAACATGGTTGCAGGAGGGGTGTGATTGGAAACTAAATATTCCAGGATTTCGTAGCTTCAGGTGTGATAGAATTGGAGGGGCAAGAGGTGGAGGTGTTGCATTGCTAGTCAGGGAAGATATTACAGCAGTGCTTTGGCAGGATAGATTGGAGGGCTCATCTAGGGAGGCTATTTGGGTGGAACTGAGAAGTGGGAAAGGTGTAGCAACACTTATAGGGGTGTATTATAGACTGCCAAATGGGGATCGAGAATTGGAAGAGCAAATATGTAAGGAGATAGCAGATATTAATAGTAAGCACAAGGTAGTGATTGTGGGAGATTTCAACTTTCCACACATAGACTGGGAAACATTCTGTAAATGGGCTGGATGGTTTGGAGTTTGTAAAATGTGTGCAGGATAGTTTTTTGCAGCAATACATAGAGGTACCTACTAGAGGAGGGGCAGTGCTGGAGCTCCTGTTAGGAAATGAGACGGGACAGGTGGCGGAGGTATGCGTTGGGGAGCACTTCGGGTCCAGTGATCACAATACCATTAGTTTCAATATAATTATGGAGAGGGTCAGAACTGGACCTAGGGTTGAGATTTTTGATTGGAGAAAGGCTAACTTTGATGAGATGTGAAATGATTTAAAAGGAGTGAACTGGGACATTTTGTTTTATGGGAAGGATGAAGAAGAGAAATGGAGGACATTTAAAGGGGAAATTTTAAGAGTACAGAATCTTTATGTTCCTGTTCGGTTGAAAGGAAACAGTAAAAATTGGAAAGAGCCCTGGTTTTCAAGGGAAATTGGACAGCTTGTTAGGAAAAAGAGGGAGATCTACAATAATTATAGGCAGCATGAAGTAAATGAGGTGCTTGAGGAGTATAAGGAATGTAAAAAGAATCTTAATAAAGATATTAGAAAAGCTAAAAGAAGACATGAGGTTGCTTTGGCAAGTAAGGTGAAAGCAAATCCAAAGGGTTTCTACAGCTATATTAATAGCAAAAGGATAACGAGGGATAAAATTGGTCCATTGGAGAGACAGAGTGGACAGCTATCTGCAGAGCCAAAAAAGATGGGGGAGATATTGAACAATTTCTTTTCTTCGGTATTCACCAAGGAGAAGGATATTAAATTATGTGAGGTAAGGGAAACTAGTAGAGTAGCTATGGATACTATGAGTTTCAAAGTAAAAGAAGTACTGACACTTTTGAAAAATATAAAAGTGGATAAGTCTCCAGGTCCTGACAGGATATTCCCTAGGACATTGAGGGAAGTTAGTGTAGAAATAGCCGGGGCTATGACAGAAATATTTCAAATGTCATTAGAAACGGGAATAGTCCCCGAGGATTGGCGTACTGCGCATGTTGTTCCATTGTTTAAAAAGGGTTCTAAGAGTAAACCTAGCAATTATAGACCTGTTAGTTTGACTTGAGTGGTGGGCAAATTAATGGAAAAGATACTTAGAGATAATATATATAAGCATCTGGATAAACAGGGTCTGATTAGGAACAGTCAACATGGATTTGTGCCTGGAAGGTCATGTTTGACTAATCTTCTTGAATTTTTTGAAGAGGTTACTGGGGAAATTGACGAGGGTAAAGCAGTGGATGTTGTCTATATGGACTTTAGTAAGGCCTTTGACAAGGTTCCTCATGGAAGGTTGGTTAAGAAGGTTAAACTGTTGGGTATAAATGCAGGAATAGCAAGATGGATTCAGCAGTGGCTGAATGGGAGAAGCCGGAGGGTAATGGTGGATGGCTGTTTGTCGGGTTAGAGGCAGGTGACTAGTGGGGTGCCTCAGGGATCTGTGTTGGGTCCTTTGTTGTTTGTCATGTACATCAATGATCTGGATGAAGGTGTGGTAAATTGGATTAGTAAGTATGCAGATGATACCAAGATAGTGTGATAGTTGTGGATAATGAAGAGGATTTCCAAAGTCTACAGAGTGATTTAGGCCATTTGGAAGAATGGGCTGAAAGATGGCAGATGGAGTTTAATGCTGATAAATGTGAGGTGCTACACCTTGGCAGGACAAATCAAAATAGGACGTACATGGTAAATGGTAGGGAATTGAAGAATGCAGTTGAACAGAGGGATCTGGGAATAACCGTGCATAGTTCCTTGAAGGTGGAATCTCATACAGATAGGGTGGTAAAGAAAGCTTTTGGTATGCTAGCCTTTATAAATCAGAGCATTGAGTATAGAAGCTGGGATGTAATGTTAAAATTGTACAAGGCATTGGTGAGACCAAATCTGGAGTATGGTGTACAATTTTGGTCGCCTAATTATAGGAAGGATGTCAACAAAATAGAGAGAGTACAGAGGAGATTTACTAGAATGTTGCTTGGGTTTCAACAATTAAGTTACAGAGAAAGGTTGAATAAGTTAGGTCTTTATTCTCTGGAGCGCAGAAGGTTAAGGGGGGACTTGATAGAGGTCTTTAAAATGATGAGAGGGATAGACAGAGTTGATGTGGACAAGCTTTTCCCTTTGAGAATAGGGAAGATTCAAACAAGAGGACATGACTTCAGAATTAAGGGACAGAAGTTTAGGGGTAACATGAGGGGGAACTTCTTTACTCAGAGAGTGGTAGCGGTGTGGAATGAGCTTCCAGTGGAAGTGGTGGAGGCAGGTTGGTTGGTATCATTTAAAAATAAATTGGATAGGCATATGGATGAGAAGGGAATGGAGGGTTATGGTATGAGTGCAGGCAGGTGGGACTAAGGGAAAATAATTGTTCGGCACGGACTTGTAGGGCCGAGATGGCCTGTTTCCGTGCTGTAATTGTTATATGGTTATATGGTTATCTTTCCCACTATTGACCATACCACTGGGTCACACCATTGACTTGGTGTTATGGGCTTAAATGCAGGTGAATTGGTTAAGTACATCCAAGGTATTGAGCTCAAGGAGGGGTACTTGAACAATAATAATCAGGAACAAGTTAGTATAAAGGTGGGTGACATGTTAGATGTCTTGGACCAGATGATATCCCAGGTTACTATGGGAAGAAAGGGAGGAGATAGCTGGGGGTCCGAAAGAGATTTTTCATTTTAAAGTCATGTTGTTGTTCCTTTTGGTGAGAAGGACAGCAGAAATAAGGCAGTTACCTGCCGGCTAGTGAGCCTTGCAAGCCAGAAAAGTAGTAGGAAAATTATTGGAGAAGATTCTTGGGGACAGGATATTCTCACAATTGCCAGGCTTTATCAGGAAGGTGATGGAGGAAATGTTTTACTAATTAAATTGTTACGATAATGGGCAAGATTGAAGGCAATCTGGTGCATACTGTAACGTGTCTTTTAACTAG
The DNA here is from genome assembly GCF_010909765.2 of Amblyraja radiata. Classification (NCBI taxonomy): domain Eukaryota; kingdom Metazoa; phylum Chordata; class Chondrichthyes; order Rajiformes; family Rajidae; genus Amblyraja; species Amblyraja radiata. Next base: position 23,196,049 of record NC_045981.1, read on the forward strand.
CATTTGAATGCAACATTTATGCTTTAAATTGGATTAGGTATGAATAAGGTACGGCTAAATTACATTCCTAATTACATTCCACAATAGAGCCAGGCTCTGATCAACAGGTGCAGCACATAAATGACTATATTCATGTATGGAAATCAGATTATATTCATGCTGTTATGCATATATATAGAGAACATTTCAGAGAAACAAAGCAAAAGTTGGACTTCCATCACTGTTCTGCACAAATAAATCAATCAACCTTGTTCAAGAAGGAACTGCAGATGCTGGAGAATCGAAGGTAGACAAAATTGCTGGAGAAACTCAACGGGTGCGGCAGCATCTGTGGAGCGAAGGAAATAGGCAACGTTTCTGGGCCGAAACCCTTCTTCAGACGGTTTGAACCTTACCCTTTGAATATAGAAACAAGACGAAAATAATGCCACATATTCAATCATATATGGTTCAATGAAATTAAGATATATATGTAAAAATATATATGGAAACAGGCCCTTCTGCCCACAACGTCCACACCGACCAGCAATCTATCATACACCAATTCCATCCATCACGCCAGGGACAATTTACAGAAGCCAATTAACCTACAAACCTGCGCTTCTTTCGGATATGGGAGAAACCGGAATATCCAGAGAAAACCCATGTGGTAGTAAGGCAGCAACTCTACCGCTGCGCCACTGTGCCACCCCATTAAATTATTTTTTCTGTAATATATTTATGATGGTGTCACGTGAATAAAGATGAACACATGATTCTGATTTCTGCCCTTAGATGGATAACACACATGTCCAGTCATTGTGTTTTATGACTGGTTTTCAACCTCTTCAGGCTGAAGTTCTCGACTCGAAACATCACCCATTCTTTCTCTCCAGAGATTCTGCCTGCTGAGGTTTTTCTAGTTTTTAGTGTCTATCTTCAGTTTAAACCAGCATCTGCAATTCCTTCCTACACTATTTGTTAAGCAAAACAGGTCCTATCTCATTATATAATTTTGTGATCAGCGTGAGAATTTTGTGAAATGCGTGAGTCTCACGCTCAATGCGTGAGAGTTGGCAGCCCTGGTAATAATGCAAACATTTTAAGCAAGTTTGGACAAAAATCACTTATTACTGCTTTATAACAGTTAAGTTACATTAAGACCATTTCAGAAATTATGGCAGTCAACAAAAAATCAACTAACAAATTAAAGCAAACTAAAATAATAACATGTTCCCTTTCCTGACTCTACCTCATAAGTACTTTAACGCTGCTAGGGATATTACTCAAGAATCAAAATGGGGAAAGTGAGGACAATTTTGCTTAAATGGTCATTCTAAGCCCATTCAGATCAGCATAGAGTCAGTTATACAACATGTACATGGCTGGCCCAATTTGTCCATAATGATCAAGTTGGCATTCTGCGTGCCCAGGGACTGGCTGCCGTTCCCAGATCAGCTCGCGTCCCAGGGACTGGCTGCAGTTCTCAGGTCGGCTCGCCTGCCCTGACTCCGCGAAAACGAATTGAAAATAAACTCGTTTTTTCAGGTTACGGGCCGGATTTGGTCCTTGTGCCGTAGGTTGCCGAACCCTGTCCTAGATGTTAGGCCTCATTGTGGTCCCCCCATGTTTTACAACTGATTCCCCTGGTTAGTTCTATCTCCGGCTGCTTCATGTTGTCGGCGGCTGCACATCCAACCAAGAAAGAAGAGAAGAGAAGAGAAGAAAAGAGATGTGAAGTCACTCACAGCCGCCAACCGACGCTCTTCCACAGACCGCACAGATCGCTCAGATGTGGCGCAAAAGAGACAAACTGTGCAGGGACTGAAGACAGCGTGAGAATTGGCTGAAATGCGTGACTCTCACGCTCAAAGCGTAAGAGTTGGCAGCCCTGTCTAAGGCCAGGATGTGACAACAGACACACAGGGAGACACATACACAAAGGAAGATACACACACACACACACACACACACACACACACACACACACACACACACACAGGGAGACAGACAGACACACACACACAGGGAGACACACACACACACACACACAGGGAGACAGACAGACACACACACGGGGACACACACACACACACACACACAGGGATACACACACACACACACACACGGGGAGCCACACACACACACACAGGGAGACACACACACGTGGAGCCACACACACACACACACAGGGAGACACAGAGACACACATGGGGACACACACACACACACACACACACACACACACACACACACACACACACACTAACACAGGGAGACACAGAGACACACACGGGGAGACACACACACACACACACACACACAGGGATACCCACACACACACAGGGAGACACAGAGACACACACACACAGGGAGACACACACACACACAGGGAGACAGACACACACACACACCTTTCCTTTCCCCCCCCCCTCCATCCTTCCCTCCCTCCCTCTTTCCTCCCCTTCCTCCCTCCTCCCTCTTTCCTCCCCCTGTCCCTCCCTCTTTCCTCCCCCTCCCTCTCTTTCCTCACCCTCCCTCTTTTTCCACACGCTTCCTCTTTCTCCCCTTTCTCCTTCCCTTCCTTCATCCCCTTTCTACATTCCCTCCCCCTGTCTCTCTTTGCCTCCATCCCTCCCTTTTTTTCTTTCCCCCTCTCTCTCTCTTTCTCCCCTCCCTCTCCTCCATCTCTTTCCCCGGCCGCCCAATGGGGAGTCTGGCGGGCATGGTGCAGCGTGATTGGCGGCGCTGGCGCTGCCGTGTGAGTTGAAGGGCAGGAGGGAGGGAGGTTGTCGCGGTAGCCGGCAACGCAGAGCTCGCAGACGGCGCACAAGAGCGCTGACACCCGCTGCCCGGGACAGACGCGCTTCCCCAATCCGTGCAGATCGCTGTCATGTGGCGCAAAGCGACAAACTGTGCAGCAAAGACCCTTTAGCTCCGCTATAGGATCTTTGCTGTGTAGGGACTGAAGACAGCCTGTCAGCGTGAGAATTCAGTCTTCAGCTTGAGGGCATGAGAATTGGCTGGAATGCGTGAGTGTCATGCTCAAAGCGTGAGAGTTGGCAGCCCTGCATACGTCATAGAATCGTACACATATGTCATAGAATCGTACAACACCAAAAGAGGCTATACATCCACAACAACTCAGTGCAACCACAAAGGGTGGCACAGTAGCACAGCTGGTAGCACTGTTCCCTCAAAGTGTTGGAGACCGAGATTCGATCCTGATCTCGGGTACTGCTATGTGAAGTTTTCACATACTCCTTGTGACTGCGTGGGTATGCCCCAGCTTCGTCCCACATCTCAGAGTTTGTAGGTTAATTGGTCTTTCTAAATTGTCCCTAGTGTGCAGGGAGTGGATGCGCAAGTGGAAGAAAAAATAATTAGTGTGAACGGGTTATCGATGGTTCATGTGGGCCGTGGGGCATGTTTCCATGCTGTATCACCAAACTAAAACCCTAAACAACTGTCCATCATCTATTTTTATATTAACAGTACATAAATCCTTGAGGATTTTTAAAAGGATTTAAGCAAAATTATTTTAACAGGACGAGTGGTTGAGGTCTGGAACTTGCTACTGGAAGAGGTGATGGAGTCAGATACAATCACTGCGTTTAAAAAGCAGGTTGATAGGCATCTAAATAAGGAAGGCATTAAAGAATACAGACCTAATGGGATTCACAAATGCACATAAAGGTCACATAGATGTGGAGGCCCTAAGAGTACATTTCTGTACTGTACAACACTTATGACTCTAAAATATTTTAATATTAATGTTAGAAAAATGTGATTTAATATGTTTGGATGAAAAACTCCAGTCTCAGCAAAGAGCAAAATCATCTGGATTATTGTTCTTAGTCATTATATGCTGCTTTAAATTGTATTCTTCTGTCCTGCCTCTGGTACAGAAAACATTACATGGGCAAAATTTGGACTGCCTGCAGTCATGTCTTAATGAATTGTTACCATATGGAGTGAAAAGTGAAACATTGAAAATAGGTGCAGGAGGCGACCATTTGGCCCTTTGAGCCAGCACCGCCATTCATTGTAATCATGGCTGATCATCCACAATCATAACCCGTGCCTGCCTTCTCCCCATATCCCTTGATCCAATTTGAGATACCAGCTACCAAGATAGATGTGTGCAGCAATTCATTCTTCCCCTGCACAATTAAAGCATGGAATAGTCATCACCCTACCATAGTTACTCAACCAGACACAACTACATTTAAGGTAGCTCTTCTTCTCCAAGAATCCTTTTTTGATTAAGTCCACCATCTCCATTTAAATTCCATTTGGAATATTTTGGAGGACCAAGAACCAAGATTCCGCTAGCCCCAAGAGCTCTATCTAACTCTTTTTTTAAATCATCCAGTGGATTGGCCTCTACTGCCTCCTGTGGCAGAGAATTCCACAAATTCACAACTCTCTGGGTGAAAAGGTACTCTTTTTTTCACTTTAGTCTTTATTGCTTTTATGCATACACAAATAAAACACAAATATAACAACGAAACATACAACAATGCAGTGAAACGTACAACAGTTCAGTTTACAATTAATGATGCAGTATACAGAACTATTTTCTTATTTAATTTTCTTATTAAAACATTTTGCAATAACTTACATTATAACAATTACAGCACGGAAACAGGCCATCTCGACCCCTCTAGTCCGTGCCGAACACATAATCTCCCCTAGTCCCATATACCTGCGCTCAGACCATAACCCTCCATTCCTTTCCCATCCATATAACTATCCAATTTATTTTTAAATGATAAAAACGAACCTGCCTCCACCACCTTCACTGGAAGCTCATTCCACACAGCCACCACTCTCTGAGTAAAGAAGTTCCCCCTCATGTTACCCCTAAACTTCAGTCCCTTAATTCTCAAGTCATGTCCCCTTGTTTGAATCTTCCCTACTCTCAGTGGGAAAAGCTTTTCCACGTCAACTCTGTCTATCCCTCTCATCATTTTAAAAACCTCTATCAAGTCCCCCCTTAACCTTCTGCGCTCCAAAGAATAAAGCCCTAACTTGTTCAACCTTTCTCTGTAACTTATTTGCTGAAACCCAGGCAACATTCTAGTAAATCTCCTCTGTACTCTCTCTATTTTGTTGACATCCTTCCTATAATTAGGCGACCAATATTGTACACCATACTCCAGAGTTGGCCTCACCAATGCCTTGTACAATTTTAACATTACATCACAACTTCTATACTCAAAGTTATTGTTTAGTTATTGTCAATAAAATTATACAGTGTTGATGTCTTTATTTCTATACCTAATCCGTTTTCCCCATTTTCTGTTAAACTCGTCTTCTTTCACTCTTGGAGAATATGACATTTTCTCCATGACAAATATTTCCTGTACTATGTCTAACCATTGTCTAAGTCTGGGTGTGTCCGCTGCAAGCCAGTTTCTTGTAATGGCCTTTCTGCCAGCTGTGAGTAGGATTTTAACCAAGTACTCTTATAGTCAAATCCTCTCTTTATGAACATTAGCTGTACCTGCATGTTTACTTTCAGTGACTGGTGTACAAGGACACCCAGGTCTCATTGCACTTCCCTTTTTCCTAATCTGATCCCAATTTTGGGCAATATGATTATGCACAACAGCTGTAGTAGGCAGTGCCAACATGCGATTTAGCCTCATTTGATCTCAGCTTTTTGGCAGATCCATCCAGGAAATGCAAGAACAGCTTGAATAGCCAAGTTCTGCATGTTGATAGTTGATTCGTTATCAATTAATTATCTGGAATGTAGTTACAAGGAACTACAGATGCTGGTTTATAAAAAAGAGACAAAGTGCTGGAGTAACTCAGCAGGCCAGGCAGCATTCCTGGAGAACATGGTTAAGTGATGTTTCCGGTTGAGAACTTTTACATTTTCTGGAATGATTGGCTTACTTGTCCATTAAATGGAAAATTAGCTCTCTTTGGATATTTCTATTTAGTTATTAAAACAATAGGTTTTTTTGTCTTTCAGTGGAAGAAATACTGGTTTGTACTGACCGACCAAAGTCTACGCTACTACAAGGACTCAATTGCTGAGGATGTAAGTACTATGTTTGAAAAACATATTTTGTTAAGACCATAAACCTAAAATATTACTTGTAGATCTCTGATATTGGGCATAATGTTTGCCTTTTGCAGCAGGATAAAATAACTCTTTTGGGTCATTTGCATGTTGTACAAATTTTCATTTCCATTGCACTGAAACGTGATAGAAACTCAGCTGAATCAGCTATAGACACGAGTTTCATAAATGTGCTTGCTCAAGCCTCCTTCAGAAAGATGTTTTGTATCCTGGTAACTATTAGAAAAATCTTATCTTTAATAATAATTGACCAACTCGTTTATTATCAGTAATTCTATACAAAACTCCTACACTAGTTTAATATCTTTCTATCATCCACCTTGGCATTCAAAGTCATCGATCTTGGTTGAGATAGATAGCTAGCACATTAGTATTACAGAAACTGTGGCTGCCTTTAATATTTGGGCAAAAATTGGCATCAGATCCATGCTTGATCCCTGCTTGCTCCCTGTGACTAAATGCAGCAACAATGCACTATTTTCAAACTCGAACAATGCAACAATGCATTTTGATGCTGTGGTTCAGTCAACTAATCTAAAGAATCCTGATTTAATGTGTTAAGTTGACTTCTGTACATGGTATTTCAAACTTCTTAAAAATAATGATGTTGTTGCCAAACTTTTAATCGGATTACTGCAAAATTTGGCTTATGGATGTGTTCACTGCACTTACTTGTCCATTTGTCAGACGCCAAGTTTCACATTACTGTTACCGTAATTAAATTGGATATCGAAAGCTCAAATTAGTTAACTAAAGCTCCACAGTCAGGGAGAGTCTAACATAGCTGGGAGACTATGAAGGCTCAAAGTTTCATCCATGGAACCAAATGCACAAAGCAAAAGCCGCCAATTATTTTTCTGTGGCAAAGCTGTCAAAATTGCCCTTCAGTACCTGAAGCACAGAGTGCAATGTTTAGCAAGTCCAGAGCATAAGGAGACAATGATTTTACTTCGGAGTCACGTGAGTGACTACGTGAAGAACCCCGCCAGGACGCATGCGTGTCATATCGCTTTCACGTTTGCGAAACGACAGGCGGGGTGGAGCGCTCACCCGCAGTGGTAAGTTTGAAACCGCTACCTGCAGGTAAGTGATTTACTCTGCGGTAGTGTTTGTCCCCGCGCTGTTTTTACACGGGGGGGGGGGGAAGCTGGACAAAATAGTGTCCACAAGTGCTGCGAGTGAAGCTGGCTGGGGAGGACCGCAAAGTTGCGGGAGCCAGCAGCAGCTAAAGGCACAAGCCCCATAAGTGGGATCAGCTGTGCAGACTTTTGGTCCCGCGTCGGCCAGAACACCACGGCCGGGCGGGAGACTATTCAGAATGGGGCCGTCGACTTTGACAAGTCGAAACGGCAGGAGGCGGAGTGGAACGACGTTCCCCCGTAGCGACAGTTTAAACCTGGACCTGCAGGTAAGTGAAACTGCGGTCTTTATTCTCCCCATACTGTTTCACAGGTGGGGAAACATGGAGAGCTGTGCAAACAACGGCAAGTTTTAAGCCTGGACCTGCAGGTAAGTGATACTGCGGTCTTTATTGTTCCCATACTGTTCTACAGGTGGGGGAAACATGCACAAGGCAAAGAAGTCGACCAGAGCTGCGACAAAGCTGGCGGGGGAAGACCGTGGAGTTGCGGACGCCAGCACCGGCCGGCGGCACAGGAATCACCCATAAGGGAACAGCTGTGCCCGACTTCACCCCCGCACCGGCCAGATTAAAACACTGCGTCTGGGCGGGAAGGCAAGAAGAAAACCAAAAGAGTCGTTGACTGATGAGTCCGACTTTGGGCGGCCAGCGACCGTGAGCGCTGGAGCCAGTTGAAGCGGCTTATGGAGCCAAGCTCCAACATGGAAAAGAAAGTTGGAGCGGCTTATGGATCCGAGCTCCAACATGAAAGAAAGTTGGAGCGGCTTATGGAGCCGAGCTCCAACATGACAGGCTCCGGGAGATGGAGTTTAGTCACTGTGGGCACTATGTAAAACCCACAGCAGCACCTCTTGTAGGGCTGCACAGTGCATCTCCCTCGTCAGAGGGAAGTACTGGGGGGTCAATTCTGGGCTGACCCTGAAGAGGGGTTTTGACGAACAAAACTACAAGTGTGCAGAAGGTGCAGGAAGGCAAAATCTACTGGTCATGGTGTCCAAATACATACAGCCAGACCACGATGGACACCACTGCAAAAATACTTGGGACCAGGAAACTGCGCATCCCTGAATGTTCCAGTCGTGGAAATAGCATCTGGAAACATGTCGGAGCAGGACTTAGGAAAGCCCTGGGGCTCATAAAGGCGACAACATTAAGGATCTCCTACAGCCAAAGACAGCACCCTTATGCACCCACCAGCAGAACAAGAGAAGCTGGTGAAAGCTCAAAGGCCGGGCATACAGGGCAGCGGTCTTTTAGACCATAGCCCAGACCGGCCTTTCTGGAAGATGCGCAAACCCCCAACCCAAAAACAAACCCAGACACCGGCGCCTCAACCTCCACGAAGACCACACAGAAGAAGCAAACTTCCACTGGCAACAATGGAGGTAGGGGGGTCTGGTCCCTTACAAATTATAGGAAGAGTGGATAATACACACATTGGTGGGAGATTACACTCTTTTGGATATGGTGTATATTAACTACAGACACTTATATCCTAAGCAGTATCCAGGGATATACCATTGAATTGTGCAAAAGGGGTAATGGGTAAACCCAACACGATTGGCTGGAATACATTGTACTATATATTCAGTACAAAATCGGAACTGGTAACTGCTAAAGGACTGATTTCCAAAGGCTACTCCATGGCTAGCATCGACCTAAAAGATGCTTACTATTCAGTGCCTACACGGACTGATCACAAACGTTATTTTAAAAAATTCAACTGGATGGGGCAGCTCTGGCAGTATAGAGCTCTACCAAATACATAATCATACGATCATACTAATTGTGGGCATAACTTTGGAGTTGGCCTAACTAGCTGTAACAGCCACCATACAATTGGGTGAAAACTGGGGTTATCATCCATCCAGTTAAATCTAAACTAACGCCTACCAACATAATGGATTATTTGGGGTTCACTATTGACAGCTCACATGTCGGTGACTTTACCAAAGGACAAGGCTACAGTCTTAACTGAGGCCTGCAACAACCCCACTGACATCAGTGAACCGTCTATCAGATTGGTAGCAAGTACAATCGGCATATAGTGTCTGCCTTTCCAGCCACACAATTTGGACCTTTGTATTACCAAAAATCTACAAAGGGCAAAATACAAACACTCAAAGTTAATACTGGTCTTTTCGACAGACCAATAAGCCACCAATCAAAGCTTATGGAATTAAAATGGTGGAGGGATAACATTCGGCATTGTTCCAACCCTATCGTTATCAACCCTTAGTGGTGCAGCAAACTGATGCCAGTGCGCTTGGTTGGGGTACTACCAATTTCCATCTCCATCTGTGGAGGTAGATGAAAGGCACAGGAGGCATAATTGTCACAGACACTGGGCATAAACTACCTGGAAATGTGGGGTGCGTTCTATGGCCTAAAGTCATACTGCTCTGGGATAAATCACCAGCGTGTTAGACTACAGAGTGACAATCTGACTAATACAATTTGGTAATGGTGTATCCAGAGAAATATTGGAATATCAGCTACTTACCTACCAGGTAACCCAAAAATTCAGTGACAGACATCAGGTCACGCAAATTCAATAAAATAAGACTTAATCACCAGTTACCAAACTGTGTTTCTTGGGAACCAGACCCTGGGACAGCAGGGACAGATGCTTTTCACTGCATTGAGGGGGCAATTGTTTATCTATGCATTCTCATCTTTTCTGCATCATCAGTCGGGTATTACGAAAAATACAACAAGACTCAGCGTCTGTTAATTGGTAGTGCCGTTTGGCCTGTGATACTCAACATGGGGTTTAACCATGCATCACCATCCTGAAACAACCAGATTATTGGTTCATCCCGTAACAGGGGAACCCATCCATGTCAAAAACAACAAACCTATCAATTTGTAGAGTCTAAAGAAACCTCTACTGCAACTGGGACTGGCAGACCGAACATTGAACATTATCTCAGCGGGCCACAGACAGTCCACCAAAAACTATATCTGGTATACATCAGGAAATGGGAGATATATTGTCACAGAAACAACATCACCTACAGTTTGATGAACATAACGTCTGTTCTCGAATTCCTGGCAGGCCTCCATTATGACGAGGGGCTCAGTTACAGTGCCATTAACTGCGCCAGAAGTGCCCTATCAACATATCTATCGGGAGGATCAGAGCGTCATTCTGTTGGGACTCACCCCTGGTAACCAAACTTATGAGGGGAATTTTTAATATCTATCCCCCAAGAACCAGGTACTCTCTAAATGGGATATGAGTATTGCCCTAACGTTGCTAAGGAATTGGTCTCCAGCAAAACAGTCATGCTGATGGCTTTGGTCACGGCACTAAGGGTACAGTCGTACATAAGTTAAGGCTGGACTATATGACTTCTTCAACAGGAATATAACGTTTCATATTACGAATTAGTCAAACAGAACAGACCGGGATCATCAGGCCTCAAAATAGAATTTAGGGATTACCCTACAGATATCGTCTCTGTATAATAAGACAATTATTGTTCTATATGGAGAACACCAAAAACATCTGAGGCTATGAGATAGCACTACTAATCAGCCACAAACAAACCCACAAAAAAGTGTCGGTTCAAACTATTTCCAGATGGCTGAAACAGGTTTTAACAACAGCTGGGGTGGATACTAACATATTCAAATCTTATTCCACCAGGGCTGCAACTACATCGGCAGCTATGGAGTTGGATGTACCAATGAACCAAATCCTCGAGACAGCGGGATGGATCAGGGGAAAATGTTCCAACTATTCTACCACAAACCAGTAGTTAAACTGAAACTTTGCAGAGCCAATTTTAAGTTCTGTAATATAATTTCACCCCATAAATAGGGGCTATAATTTGTTGTTAACAATTTATCATGGATTTCAATGTTGGATTCATGTCTAAACATGTTAACACAATTCCTCCCACAGTCAATTAAGGCAGATGTGATGCATGGACTCGTTTCCACGGCATGAAATCACAGAGCTTTGAAATCTTCACGTAGTCACTCACGTGACTCCGAAGTAAAATAGTAAGATTAAACGAGAACTTACCAGTTCGAAGTTTGATCGTTATTTTATGAGGAGTACGTTGAGGGAATACGTGCCCTCCGCTCCCACCCTTGATCACATACTCAACTGGTATTTTCTTCTCTAATCTTACTGTTCAGTCATTACAGTTATCTGTGATTTCACACCGCTGCTTTGAAGAATGTCACGCATGCGTCCTGGCGGGGTTCTTCACGTATTCCCTCAACGTACTCCTCATAAAATAACGATCAAACTTCGAACTGGTAAGTTCTCGTTTAATCTTACTATTTAACCCAGCTTACCGGCCACATACTCCATTCTCCTCACATTATTTTAAGATTAGATTGCTCTTGGAATATATTTTTACTGTTGAATGAGAGTTATTCTTGCAATCATATTTTATATTAGAACAAAACCTTTGCCATTCACCTGGATTTTACTAAATGGGGTTCGCTGCCGACACGTCACTTGGATCCATCATTGTCACACATTTGACCTTATTAGCCAAGAACAATGTGAACCTGTTTGTTGTCCTACACAGCAATTGGGGTTTGGGTATTGTAATTGAGTCCTGTATGTGAGCCAGAACAATACATTTGTGCAAGTGATGCCAGTGGCTTGGGGCCGATTCTGAGTTTGCAGAGGCCGAGCTGGGCCTATCGGCGGGTCCTCCGTCGCTCCGTGATGAGCGACCCTCGGCGAATAGGTCCTCTGTTGTCGGTATGCGGTGGCGAGCCGAGCCTGCTTGCCAGGACTCCCAGTGAGTTGCTTGCTGGGACACAAAAGTTCTTCGAGGCGCTGGTTATGGCACATATCATCTCCTAACTTGGCAAGTACCTGGACCTACTACCATTTTCCTATCACCGCAATAGATCAATGGAGGACACGATCGTATTGGCTCTCCACTGCACTGGACCACTTGGACAATAAAAACTCAAATGTCAGGCTGCTGTTCATAGACTATTGTTTGGCATTAAACACCATCGTCCCTTCCAAACTTATTACCAACCTCGGATAACTGGACCTCCTGTGCATTCCTTTGCAACTGGATCCTTGTCTTCCTCATTAGCAGAACACGATCGGCACGAATTGGCAACAGCACATCCCCCTCTAAACCATCGGCTGTGGGCGCCTCAAGGCAGTGTGCTCAGTCCCCTGCTCTCCACTCTGACTGAATGATGCCAGAACAACATCTTGCTCTCAACATCAGTAAAACCAAGGAAATGATTGTTCACTGTAGAATAGGAAGGCAGAGAATCAACAAACCTGTCTTCGATGGTGGAGAGTCAGCAACATCAAATTCCTGGGTGTGCATAACTCTGGAGATCTGTCCTGGACACAGCACGTTGCTGCAATCATTAAGAAAGCCCATCAAAGCATTTACTTCCTTAGAAGATTGAGGAGATTTGGTATGTTGACAAATACTGTCTTGAACTTCTATAGGTTCATAGTGTTCAATAGCCTGATGGTTGTGGGAAGACGCTGTTCCTGAACCTGAACACCACGGTTTTCAGGTTCCTATGTCTTTGATGGAGGGGAGGTCAGTACCCACGATGGATTGGGCGGTGTCACTACTTTTTGTAATCTTCATTCCTGTGCTTTGGAGAGCATATTGACTGATTGCATCACAGCCTGGTTCAGCAACTCGAATGCTCTCCAGAAATGCAGCTTAATCCACTGATCAGCACTTTGTGTTATTTTCTCATTGCCTTGTCACCATTTTCTTAATAGATACATGTGCAGTGCCCTCCATAATGTTTGGGACAAAGACACATCGATTATTTATTTGCCTCTGTACTGCACAATTTGAGATTTGTAAGAGAAAAAAAATCACATGTGGTTAAAGTGCACATTGTCAGATTTTAATAAAGGCTATTTTTATACATTTATACAGAAAATGCTGGAAACACCAGGGAGCATGTGTGGAAAGAGAAACTATGTCAATATTTCACGTTTGATGTCCTTCCTCAGAACTGGAAAGGAAAGAAAATAAGTTTGTTTTAAGTAGCAGGTTTCAGAACCATTCTAACATCTGATCGAACAAAATTAGGATTTACGTCTGAAGATTATCTGACACGATTGTAGTGTTTAACTATTGAGGCAAATACATAGGCCTCCTCTATTTGGATATCATTTTATATTAGAAGGATCTTGGAAATTGATTTCTAGATCTCTGTTGATAACCACTCTGTTTATCCCCCAGGCATCAGATCTCGATGGTGAAATTGATTTATCTGCTTGCTACAACGTAACTGAATATCAAGTCCAGAGAAATTATGGCTTTCAAATTCATGTAAGTTTTAACAAATTTGAATGATACTAGAATGCTAGTCATTACATTATTTAGATGATGTATTATTTAAATTATATGTTGCAGCTCTTAATCTTTTTTCTATGACTCGCATCAATATTGATTTTTACGGACGTTAACTTCTCTGCTAAAACTTTGTGTATTATAGAATCATAGATCTGAAATTGACTGTTTTGTGGCAAAGATTAGTAATTAGCTCCTCACTTACCTATTGGTAATGATAAAACACAATTCAGTTTGAAATTCATCTTGGCTTAATGAAGGTGCTTGTGGTCCAAGGCTGTCAAGTTTTCAGTAAATTTGAATGAAATATTAAAATATTTAAATTAAAAATGAAAGTACTTGAAGTGCTACCAAACAATTATCTGTGTGTTAAATAGCCACTGCAACATTTGTATAGAATGTCACCTCAGTACTTTTTTTCATCTAGTGGTTCGGCAGGGCTCAGTGCTGGGACCGCAGCTATTTAAAATATACATTAATGATTTAGATGAAGGAATTAAAAGTAACATTAGCAAATTTACAGATGACACAAAGCTGGGTGACAGTGTGAACTGTGAAGAGGATGCTATGAGGATGCTGGATGACTTGGACAGGGTGGGTGAGTGGGCAGATGCATGGCAGATGCAGTATAATGTGGAAAAATGTGAGGTTATCCACTTTGGTGGCAAGAACGGGAAGGCAGATTATTATCTGAATGGTGTCAGGTTAGTTAAAGGGGAAGTACAGCGAGACCTGGGTGTCCTAGTACATCAGTCACTGAAAGTAAGCATGCAGGTACAACAGGCAGTGAACGTAAGCATGTTGTGAAAGCTAATGGCATGTTGGTCTTCATAACAAGAGGAGTTGAGTATTAGAGCAAAGAGGTTTTTATGCAGTTGTACAGGGCCCTGGTGAGACCTCACCTGGAGTATGTGCAGTTTTGGACTCCAAATTTGAGTGTAACGTAGGTTCAGGACGTGAATTCCCAGGATGGCGGGACTACCATATGATGAAAGAATGGAGCGTCTGGGCTTTTATTCACTGGAATTTAAAAGGATGAGAGGGTATCTTAGAGAAACATATAACATTATTAAGGGATTGGACAGACTAGATGCAGGAAACATGTTCCCAATGTTGGGGGAGTCCAGAACCAGGGGCCACAGTTCAAGAATACGGGATAGGCTATTTAGAAATGAGATGAGGAAAACCTTTTTCACACAGAGAGTTGTGAATTTGTGGAATTCCCTGCCTCAGAAGACAGTGGAGGTCAATTCTCTGGATGCATTCAAAAGAGAGTTAGATAGAGCTCTTAGGGCGAGTGGAATCAAGGGGTATGGGGAGAAGGCAGGAATGGGATACTGATTGTGGATGATCAGCCATGATCACATTGAATGGAGTTCTTTGAGGGAGTTAATAACAGGGCTGACAGAGGGGAGGCTGTTGATGTTGTTTACCTAGATTTTCAGAAGGCTTTCGATAAGGAGTCGCACGTCAGGCTGCTAGGGAAGATGAGAGCCCATGGTGTTAAAGGGAAGATATTAGCATGGTTAGCGGGTTGGCTGGAAGGCAGAAGGCAAAGAGTTACAATAAGAGGCGCCTTTTCAGGTTGGCTGCCAGTGACTAGTGGATTTCCGCAAGGGTCGGTGCTGGGGCCACTTCTCTTCATGTTGTATATTAATGATTTGGGTAAGGGGATTGAAGTCTTTGTGGCCAAGTTTGCAGATGATGCTGAGATAGGTGGAGAGACAGGCAGTGTAGAGGAAGCAAGGACTCTGCAGCAGGTTAGGAGAGAATTGGCAGATGAAATTCGGTGTAGCAAAGTGCGGAGTCATGCATTTTGGTAATAAGAATAAATGCGTAGATTAATTTCTAAATGGAGAGAAAATCCAGAAATCGGAAGTGCAAATGGACTTGGGAGAGCTGGTGCAGGACACCAAAAAGGTAATTTGTAAGTCAAATAGGTAGGAAGAAATGGCAATTCAATGCTAGCATTTATATCAAGAGGACTGGAATACAAAAACAGAGATGTCATGGTGAGGCTCTATAAGGCACTGGTCAGGCTGCATTTGGAGTACTGTGAGCAAATTTAGGCCCCATATCTGAGGAAGTACGTGCTGGCTCTGGAGAGGGTCCAGAGGAGATTTAAGAGATTGATTCCAGGAATGAGTGGGTTAGCATATGATGAGTGCTTGACAGCACTGGGCCTCTATTTGCTGGAGTTTAGAAGGTTGAGGGGGGACCTCATTGAAACTTACAGAATAATGAAACACATAGAAAGAGTGGATGTGGAAAGGATGTTTTCACTGATGGGAGAGTCTCGGACCAGAGATCATAGCCTTAGAGTTAAATGGTGCTCGGTTAGAAAGGAGGTGAGGAGGAACTTCAGTGCTCCAGCCAGCCACGTAATGGGCCGCCGAACCGGAGACTCTAAAACCTGCCTAAAGAGATATAACCCTGAAACAAAATACCCGAAAACACTAAGGTCAGACCTTATCCGTCCCAATTCAATATTTGTTAACAAGTAATGGTGAAAGTACACAAAGTTCTATGCCATGTGGCCAGGCCTTCCTCAGCTCACACCAGCAGACTGCTCACAAATCAGGGTCTACGAAGAAGAGAGAGAATCCTGGGAAACTCTGGTATTTAAGCTTCAGATGAGTCACCTGTCACCTGACGTAGCTTGGCCAATCGGGTACAGGAGCCTTTTAACCCCTTGATTCCAGACTCACAGCCACGAGGCCTGTACTCGGGAGAGAAACAGAGAAAGGTAAGTACATAGCATTCACCAGGGGGGGGGTGTAAAGAGAAAACATTAAACATAATTGATTTTGCTGGTCGTAATTAGTAATTTACATCTGAAATACAATTTAGCAAAACAATTGTTACTGTCTAATAAGGCTTTGGATATCTTGTGCAAATAGTTAGTTCTGGGATAACTTTGTGAATAAGGATAACTTTAAGGGCTTTAATTAAAATTCAAATGGGAAGCAGCAGAATTATTGCATTGCATAAAGGGTGTGAACAATGAAGTATGGCCAGGGACCCACATGAAGTGTACATTAACAGATAAAAAGATTGGCTCTACGATGATAGAAACATAGAAACATAGAAATTAGGTGCAGGAGTAGGCCATTCGGCCCTTCGAGCCTGCACCGCCATTCAATATGATCATGGCTGATCATCCAACTCAGTATCCCGTACCTGCCTTCTCTCCATACCCTCTGATCCCCTTAGCCACAAGGGCCACATCTAACTCCCTCTTAAATATAGCATGATGAACTTTGTACTCACAGTGATAGTGAAGAACAATAGGAAAAAATCAATGTGGTGAGGAGAAAAACATTGGAGGTCGGTATATAAGATTCATGGCAAAGTAGAATTTCATCACTGAACAAGAGATTGAATATTTATCATATGACAAAGAGATATTAAGGAGAAAGAACGCTTCATGAAGCAAGAGGCCCTTCAAGAAATACTAATGTTAAAAAATCCTATAAATACAGCAGTTCTTCAAAATATATATATTTTTTGCATGTTATTCACATGCTGTACTTACAATATATGAGGTAAATAAAAAACCTACTGAGATCCAAAAGTGTAATCTAAATATTATGGTCCATATTATGGTTTCTGCTTCGCCCGCCACATACACCAGGATGAGGGGTGATGATGGATGTTGGCACCCCTCCCTGGTATGAAACACAAATGGCACTTTACATAGGAATACTGGGACTGATATATCCATAGCAACTTAATATGCAAAGTCCAGTTCCACAACAATTGAAACCTGTGATTAAGTTATCCCCTATCCCAAGGAGCAGGATGGCACGCAGTCAAGTTTGCAAACTTTCAAATAATGTTTTATGACATTTGCCATTCACTTCTCATCCCTAACATTTTATTAATTGGCATGCTAAGCTGGATTCATGAAATAGAGAATACAGATGTTTTTTACTTTTACAGACCCAGGAAGGTATGTTTACCCTTTCTGCAATGACTGCTGGTATTCGACGGAATTGGATGCAGGCGTTAATGAAAAACATCCGACCTTCAACAGCACCAGATGTTGCTAGGTAAGAATCTATTTGCATAGGTTCTATCATGTTTTGTAGACACAAGGAACTGCAGATGCTGGAATCTTGCACAGAACAAAAAGCGCTGGTGTAACTAAGAGGGTCAGGCAGCATCTGTGGAGGACACAGATAGATAACTATTTGGATCTGGACACTTCTGACTTGCAGTGGGAGGAAGAAAGCTGGACAAGAGGTGGGGATGGGACAAAAACCTGGCACGGTATAGTTGGATACATGTGAGAAGGGGTCCTGTTTGGCAAATGGGCGGACAGGCTAGAGAAGAAGAGACGAAAACTATACAAGGAAACGAAGGGGTATTGATAGGAAAGAAGAGGTTTGAAAGAGAACTGGGGTATGGGGCTGGCATAATGGAAGAATGGGTGTGCATTGGGGTCAAGAAAGAAGGAAGGGGAAGAAAAAAAAATGATGGGATGCGGTGTACCTAAAATTGAGGAATTCATTGTTCATACCATTCGGTTGTAACCTACCCAAGCAGAATATGAGGTGCTGTTCCTCCAGTTTACAAGTGGCCTAATTCTGGCAATGGAGGAGGCACAGGACAGAGAAGTCGGTATGGGAATGAGCAGGAGAGTTAAAATAATTACCAACGGGGAGATCCTACAGGCCTTGATGGACAAAGCGTAAGTCTTTGGCGAAACAATCATATAGTCTATGCTTGGTCTCGCCGATGATGAATACTATTATAGTGTTTTATATTGGGAAATTTTATAAGCTTATATGCTGTTCATTTTGAGAGACATTTGCAAATTTTGTATAGATGTGATTCCAAGCCTGATTTTGTGGTGCTTCAGCTTTCTTCCCACCTCTCCATTTAAGCTGTGCCATTAACGGAATTATTTACACAAAATAATTACATGTACCTTTTGGGCGTGTTAAAGAATCTCAATTCTATTTCTTCTTTTATCAGTTTGCCAGAGGAACATTGTGCTGTGATGCTTCCAGATACAACACAGCATTATGATAGCAAATCAGATTCTCCATCATCTGATACATCTTCTGTGGATAAAGAGACAGGGCAGCGAAAAAGCCGCGCACGTGAAAGGAGGAGAGAGGGAAGATCAAAAACCTTTGATTGGGCAGAATTTAGGCCAATTGCACAAACATTGGCACAGGAAAGAGCAGCAAAGTTAGATTTATATGACAGCAATTCGGAGAGATTCGGTTCACCTCCAACAGATCTGAACGAATGGGAACGGACTAAACGGCGTGAGGAACGTAGAAAAAGATACGAGGCTGTGGCTGGTGCAGCGGGTCCAAGTTCAGGTGATGCAAGCAAGATAGAATTTGAATCAGTCAGTTCCTCACCACCACTGGATCAGAAGCAGAGGGTGCACGATGAAATTGAAGAGCACTGGCAACAGGTAGAACGGACCCCTCTCCGGGAAGAAAGGCGGGTTCCCCTGGCAACCGTGTTTCCAAGTTCACAGATGTCACAGATTGATAAGCTGCTGGAAGCCCATACAAAAGAGGTAATAAAAATGTATATTATTCCCTTAAAATGCATGGGTGGTTAGTTTCTAAATACAACATTTTACATTCACATTCTCTTTACACTCGAGCAACAATATATATGGTTGCCAGTAGTATGACAAAGAACTGGAATCAAAGGAACAAAGTGTTTGGGGCAGGAGATGCCAAGCGGGTGATTTCCGGTGCAAGTTAGCAGATGGCGGAATGTTGGTTACACAGCCTGAGAATTTTAATGACAAGTATTACATCAGTGGGAGACAACATAAATTTTACGGGTAGACACAAGATGCTGGAGTAACTCAGCGGGTCAGGCAGCATCTCTGGAGAGAAGGAATGGGTGACATTTCGGGTCGAGACTCTTCTTCAGACTGATGTCAGGGAAGGGGGCGGGACAAAGAATGAATGTAGTCGTAATAAGACTAGTGGGAGAACTGGGGAGTGTCCTCAGCAGAGGCCTCACCTTTGTTCCCATCCGCCCCCACCTCAACAAGTTCCGGGTCCGCCACGATGTAGAGCTCTTCTTCCGTCGCCTCTGTGCCTTTTTCTACAGATGGGTAATTTTCTTTGTAACCCATTCTCCCCACATTCCCCTCAAATCCTACATTGATTCTACAACTCACATATACACTAGGCAAAATTTATAGTGGTCAGATAACTTACTATCCTGCACATTTTTGTGATTCAGGAGAAAACCAGTGACGTGAAGGAAATGTTACACAGACAGAACCAGAAGTCTGGATTTAACCCAGTCATTGGAAAGCACAAAATGACGGAGTAAAGGGCCTGTCCCACTTGGGCATCATTTGCAGGTGGTGCGCGAGGATTTTGAGCATCACAAAATCCTGGGGCGCCGTGCGTGACTGCCTATGCCACTACGTGCCAAACAATTTTTAAGATGTCGCGTAAATGATGCGCAAATGACGCTCAAGTGGGACAGGCCCTTAACTCAGCGGTTTAGACAGCTTCTCTGGGGAAAATGGATCGGTGATGTTTCAAGTCTGGACTCTTCTTCAAATAGTTGTAAGGCAGCAGCTATATCACTATATACCAGAGCCTTAGCTTCAGCTAAATCATTGCAAATGTGTAAAATATTAGTGAAGACTTCTATAAACTATGATTCATTGTTTCCACAGCTTGAAGAATTGAAAATCCAGTTGGACCATTGCAAGCAGGAATTGGTAGAGTCTCAAAAGTACAAATTGGAGCTGGAAGCCCAGCTGAAGGCTAGCTTAGAACGTGAGCAGCAGGTCCGTTCAGGTTATATCTCCCAGGTAAGAGAAAAAATGTATTGTTCTATACAGGCATGTCCCCCTTTTGACATGTAGAAACTGCTACCCTTCCTTACAATCCCCTTGCATGTTTTGTGAACTGACAACTTAACATTTTTTTTAATGCATGGACTGCTGCATGAAACATGAAGAATCATTGGTGCTTTTATACCATTATTAGCAGTTTATAATGTTAATGGAGCAATATAGCAGCAGTAAAGTATAATGTGGAGGAGAAATAGAAGTATTTCAGTAGTCAATAAGTTTCAGAGATAAACAACCAAATAAAATCCGTGGCAATTAGAAATTAGTTTTCAGATGCAAAACTATCACTTTCTAACAAACAATGAATTGTATTCAAAACAAAGTGCAAAATGTTGGAAATATGCTGTTAGGTTAGACAGCAGATTTTACATTCCATGTCAAACCCCTTTCAACAGAACTTAAAATTTGAGAACAAAACATTTTTTGATGCAAAGCAGGAGGAAAGATGAGAACTGCATAGTTTATGATAGGGAAGAATGAGGATTATGGAATCACAAAAGTGATGGTGGAGTACAAAGTGGGTGATAATGGGACAAGTAAATAAAAAAAAGTGTAGAGTAGGTATAAATGGGAGTTACGTAATTATCTGAAAGTCACATTTTTTTGTGCTGGAAGTCTAAATTAAAAAAACACTAAAAATCCTGGAAATACTCAGTAGATCAAGCCACATATGTGGGAAAAGAAACAGTGTTGCAGTTTAAAGTTCAAGATCCTTTGTCAAAATTGCAAAAGAGACACAAGAAGCTCTTTTAACCTGCCGAGAGGATATGGGAAGTCACAAAAGGACACAATGTGCTGGAGTAAATTACAATTCAGGCAGCATTTCTGGTGAACATGGATAGGTGATGTCTCGGGTCGAGACCCTTCTTCACACTGAGAGGTCACCCTGGTTTCAACCTATCAGAAGTATCTGAGCAAAGAAGATCTGCAAGATTTTTATATAGAGAGTGACGAGTGCCTGGAACACGTTGCCAGGAGTGGTGATGGAGACTGATATAATACTGGCACTTCAGAGGCTTTTGGATAGGCACATGGAAATACAGGAAATGTAAGGATATGGATTGTGCAGGCAGAAAAGATAATTTTAACTTGGCATCATGTTTGGCACGAACATTGTGGGCCGAAGGGCCTATTCCTGTGCTGTACTAACCCAGGTTCTATGTACCCCTCCCACCCTTTTTTTGTCTTTTTATTCTGACGAATTATGAAACATTTACTCTGTTTCTCTTACCACAAATGTGACCAGACTTGATGAGTGTTGCCAGCATTTTCTGTTTTTGTTTTGTTTGAAATTGTTCTCATTTGAGTCCAAAGCCTATAACCTGCTTGCTTGAGAGGGCGGCTGATCCTAGGGGCATTGCACTTCATTGGAAGTCATGAAGTCAAGAATCCAGTTGAAGAGGAGGGTGCTGAGTACTAGGTCCAGGGGTTTGAAGATGTTTAGTTGGAATTATGGTGTTGACGGCAGAGCTATAGTCATAAATAGAAGGCTATTGTCCTTGATATCCAGATGTTCCAAGGATGAGTGCAGAGTCATTATCCTGTTGCGGATGTAAGCAAATTTTCTGAGAATCAAGGCTACCTGGGAGGCTGAAGTTGATGTGCGACATGCCCAACCTCTCGAAGTACTTCCTGTGACGAATATCAGAGCCGCCATATGATAGTTATTAAGGCACGCTATGTTGCTTTCTTTGGCACGTGGATGATAGTAGTGGTCTTACAGCAGGTGAGAATCAGAGATTGGCATAGAGAGAGATTTAAAAAATGTCTATAAATACTCCTGCTGGTTTGACTGTGCAGGTTCTGGTGCAGCTAGGGACTCCATCTGGGCCTGTCGCACAGTAGGAGGTACTCCCCTTCCAGGAAGGCTGATCTGACATCAGTGACAATGGCCATAGGCACAGGTGTACCCAAGTATGTTGGGGCGGTTGACGCATTGCACCCGTATAAAAATGTTCAGATTTTTATGAAGAAATTTCAATTTTGTTTAACAATATGCATAGAATAGTGCCTTCCTTTGTAGCTGATGAAAAGGTCAGTAATGACTGGGATCACAAATCGAATAGTAGAACAGTTGACTTTCTAGTATTATTGCTGGGTAACAGCCTCTCGAATCCTATATCAGTTAGACCTGACATGGGATATGAGACCCATTTATTTTAATGGAAATACTCTTGGACAAGAGAATGTGAAGATGAGATTTTTAAAATTATGAGACTTTAACTTTGCAAGTGTTTTAATATGGTGTAAATGTCTTATTTTTCGTAATATATATATATATATATATACGAGACCAAGTGTGACCCGTTGGGCCCCGTCCCCCAATGGGGGGGGGGGCGGGGGGTGGGTGCGCAACGTCACATGGGAGGGCTGGTCCCCGAACGCGGTGTCGGCGCTCACCCCGGAGACAGGCGCTCACCCCGGAGCCAATCACTCCCATCAGCCATTCCCCCAATGTGACCCATTCGCCCAATGCAATAATCCACCACTCACCCATAGCCCCCAACTGTGCAGGCGCGGCTCATTTCCCCTCATCCTCCGACACTCCCCCTTCTCTTCACCCTCCCTCTTCTCTCCCCTCACCTCCACTCCCTCCTTCACCTGTCCCTCCCTCTCTTTTCCCCTACCCTCGGTCACTCCTTCCCACCCTCCATAACCCCTCTCCCCTCCCTACCTCCCTGACCCATTGGTCCCCGTTTCCCCAACGCAATATTCCACCACTCACCCACTTCACCACTCACCCGTTCCCCAATGCAACCCATTCCCCCAACGCAAGCAATCCTTCCCACGTTGAGGGCAGGCACATGCCGTCAGGGTAGGGATGGTAGGCAGAGCCTACCCTGACTAAAATTATAAAAAGGTAATTATTAAATATCAATAGAAAAGATTTCCAATTCATTGACTAAATTCAGTATTTTTTATTAAATGATTATTTTAAGAATCGATCTTAGGTAGGCAGAATTCTCCCGTGCCTTTCATCCGCAGTACATGTAATACGCGTAACTATGCAGGACTCGAAATTAGCGGTTGCCCGGGTGCCGATGGCAATCTACAGTCCCGCCGGGCAACCTAAAAGCCATGCCATTTTGCCCGGCTTGGCAAGCACCCGGGACACCTATCATTTAATTCTGAGCGGGCCCCCTCCCTATCTCTCTCTCTCTCTGTCACTCGCCTTCTCCGCCCGCCATCCGTGTCCAGGTCTCGGGTCTCCGCTCGGCATGGCAGGCTGCCCTACACATGCGCACTGCCACGGCCTGCACATCCTCCCCCTGCACATGCGCACAACCACGGCCAGCACATCATCGGCCGTGGTTGTGCGCATGTGCCGCCCTGCACATGCGCACTGCCACGACAACTGGTTGGCGTCGGCCACTTTCTCCCTCCCTTTGCATTGTGGGATATCTGGCCGCCATTGCTGGCCGGTTGCCGCCTCACCGCGACCGCTGAAAACCAACGCAGAATCACTGCCTGGAGCTGAAGTAACTCCCTGGAGTAACTCTTGCTTATTGGTTTCCTGGCCCTTCAAAAATATTCCAAATGGAATTTAAACTGGTGGACCCATCACCACCAAACTTCAAACTCTGAAAAATAACAGCCTATTGCATTTTATCTGTTTATTTATTGTGTATATATATGGTCTATGGTATATAGACACACTGAACTTTTATCTCCTGTTCTGTATTATGTTTACATATTCTGTTGTGCTGCAGCAAGCAAGAATTTCATTGCCCTATCTGGGACACATGACAATAAAACTCTCTTGACTCTTGACTTGGACTTAGCCAAAAAAGGGTTCTTGGGAAAAAAGAGCCACCTTAAATTTAGTTGCGTCTGGTTGGGTACCTATGGTAGGGTGAAGACTATTCCATGTTTAAATTCTGCGGGGGAACTCCATGGAGCAGCCAGCATGTCTGGATAGAAGAAATTGGGTGAAGTTTCGGGTAGAGACCCTTCTTTAGATTTCCTCTGGTTTTAGTGTTTTTAATTTAATTTAAAGATACAGCGTGGAAACAGGCCCTTCGGCCCACCGAGTCCACGCCGACCACCGATCACCCGTACACTAGTTCTATCCCACACATTAGCGACGTGAGTCAAGAGTGTGTTATTCTCTCACGTCCCAGTTAGAACAATGAAATCCTTACTTAACCATATAATAACCATATAACAATTACAGCACGGAAACAGGCCATCTCGACCCTTCTAGTCCGTGCCGAACACATAATCTCCCCTAGTCCCATATACCTGCGCTCAGACCATAACCCTCCATTCCTTTCCCATCCATATAACTATCCAATTTATTTTTAAATGATAAAAACGAACCTGCCTCCACCACCTTCACTGGAAGCTCATTCCACACAGCTACCACTCTCTGAGTAAAGAAGTTCCCCCTCATGTTACCCCTAAACTTCAGTCCCTTAATTCTCAAGTCATGTCCCCTTGTTTGAATCTTCCCTACTCTCAGTGGGAAAAGCTTTTCCACGTCAACTCTGTCTATCCCTCTCATCATTTTAAAAACCTCTATCAAGTCCCCCCTTAACCTTCTGCGCTCCAAAGAATAAAGCCCTAACTTGTTCAACCTTTCTCTGTAACTTAGTTGCTGAAACCCAGGCAACATTCTAGTAAATCTCCTCTGTACTCTCTCTATTTTGTTGACATCCTTCCTATAATTAGGCGACCAAAATTGTACACCATACTCCAGAATTGGCCTCACCAATGCCTTGTACAATTTTAACATTACATCCCAACTTCTATACTCAATGCTCTGATTTATAAAGGCCAGCACACCAAAAGCTTTCTTTACCACCCTATCTACATGAGATTCCACTTTCAGGGAACTGTGCACAGTTATTCCCAGATCCCTCTGTTCACCTACATTCTTCAATTCCCTACCATTTACCATGTACGTCCTATTTTGATTTGTCCTGCCAAGATGTAGCACCTCACACTTATCAGCATTAAACTCCATCTGCCATCTTTCAGCCCACTCATCCAACTGGCATAAATCTCTCTCTAGACTTTGAAACTCTACTTCATTACCCGCAACCCCACCTATCTTAGTATCATCTGCAAACTTACTAATCCAATTTACCACACCATCGTCCAGATCATTGATGTACATGACAAACAACAGTGGACCCAACACAGATCCCTGCTGCACCCCACTCGTCACTGGCCTCCAACCTGACAAACAACCATCCACCATTACTCTCTGGCATCTCCCATTCAGCCACTGTTGAATCCATCTTGCTACTCCACCATTAATACCCAACCATTGAACCTTCTTAACCAACCTTCCATGAGGAACCTTGTCAAAGGCCTTACTGAAGTCCATATACACAACATCCACTGCTTTACCCTCATCAATTTCCCGAGTAACATCTTCAAAAAATTCAAGAAGATTAGTTAAACATGACCTTCCAGGCACCAATCCATGTTGACTGTTCCTAATCAGACCCTGTTTGTCCAGATGCTTATATATATTATCTCTAAGTATTCTTTCCATTAATTTGCCCACCACTGACGTCAAACTAACAGGTCTATAATTGCTAGGTTTACTCTTAGATCCCTTTTTAAACAATGGAACAACATGCGCAGTACGCCAATCCTCCGGCACTATTCCCGTTTCTAATGACATTTGAAATATTTCTGCCATAGCCCCTGCTATTTCTACACTAACTTCCCTCAATGTCCTAGGGAATATCCTGTCCGGACCTGGAGACTTATCCACTTTTATATTTCTCAAAAGTGTCAGTACTTCCTCTTCTTTGATCCTCATAGTTTCCATAGCTACTCTACTTGTTTCCCTTACCTCACATAATTCAATATCCTTCTCCTTGGTGAATACCGAAGAAAAGAAACTGTTCAATATCTCCCCCATCTCTTTTGGCTCTGCAGATAGTTGGCCACTCTGACTCTCTAATGGACCAATTTTATCCCTCGTTATCCTTTTGCTATTAATATAGCGGTAGAAACCCTTCGGATTTACTTTTACCTTACTTGCCAAAGCAACCTCATATCTTCTTTTAGCTTTTCTAATTTCTTTCTTAAGATTCTTTTTACATTCTTTACACTCCTCAAGCACCTCATTTACCCCATGCTGCCTATAATTATTGTAGATCTCCCTCTTTTTCCGAACCAAGTGTCCAATTTCCCTTGAAAACCATGGCTCTTTCCGATTTTTACTATTTCCTTTCAACCGAACAGGGACATAAAGATTCTGTACTCTTAAAATTTCACCTTTAAATGTACTCCATTTCTCTTCCACATCTTTCCCATAAAACAAACTGTCCCAATTTACTCCTTTTAAATCCTTTCGCATCTCCTCAAAGTTAGCCTTTCTCCAATCAAAAATCTCAACCCTAGGTCCAGTTTTGTCCCTTGCAGCAGCACAACAGAATATGTAAACATAGTACTCTGTAAACAATGTTATAAATGAGAAAACAAAACTCCATACAGACAGCACCCATATTCAGGATCAATTCTGGGTCTCTGGCAATTTTAGGCCGCAACTTTATGGCCAATGTACTGCTCCATAGTCTTGAACTGAATTAAAACATATAGTAGCTGTAAAGCATAGCGTCACTTAGAGATTTAAGACTGAAAATGGATAGTTTCTTTTTTTTTAGTTACCAAAGTTATCAACATATAATTTTTTGTGTGTTGGAAAATAAAATATAGTGGCACAGCTGGAGGACTTGCTGCCTCACACGCCAGAGATCTGAGTTTGATCCTGGTCTCGGGCACTTTGCTGAATTTGCACATTCTCCCTGCAAGCATGTGGGTTTCCTCCCACATCCCTAAGACGCATTGGCTTTGTAGGTTAACTTGTCTGTAAAATTGCCCCTAAAGTGCAGGGAGTGGGTGAGGAAAGTGGGATAACAGCACTTGTGTGAATGGATAGACAAAAATGCTGGAGAAACTAGGCAGGTGAGGCAGCATCTATGGAGCGAAGGAAATAGGCGACGTTTCGGGTCGAGACCCTTCTTCAGACTGATGTGAGGGTGCAGGGGGGGGGGGGGGCGAAAGAAAAAAGGAAGAGGCAGAGACAGTGGGCTGAGGGAGACCTGGGAAGCGGAGGAGAAAGCAGGGACTACCTGAAATTGGAGGTCAATGTTCATGCAGCTGGGGTGTAAACTACCCAAGCAAAATATGAGGTGCTGCGCCTCCAATTTACGGTGGGCCTCACCCTGGCCATGGAGGAGGCCCAGGACAGAAAGGTTGGATTCGGAATGGGAGGGGGAGTTTATGTGCTGAGCCACCGGGAGATTAGGTTGGTTATTGCGAACCGAGCGGAGGTGTAGGGCGAAGCAATCGCCAAGCCTACGCTTGGTCTCATCGATGTAGGGCAGCTGACACCTAGAGCAGCGGATGCAATAGATGAGGTTGGAGGAGGTGCAGGTGAACCTCTGCCGCACCTGGAAAGACTGCTTGGGTCCTTGAATGGCGTCAAGGGGGGTGGTAAAGCGACAAGTGTAGCATCCATAAATTATTATATCTATATATATATATATGACTTGTGAATATGACTGTAATCATACAGAGTTAAGTATAATTATATTATAAAAATAACATATTGAATGTAATTGTGTGTGTTTTTTGAATGAGACTGCCGCAGAGGTCCTTTGCAAATGAGGGCTATTGCCTTTAACCTAAAAGAACCCCAAAAGTGTGGCATTGTTTGAGTATCTGTAGTTTGTGTGTGTGTCTGTGTATACCTGTCAAACGTGTGTCTGTAGATGTGTAGATGTAAATGTGTATGTATGTGTGGATGGATGTATGTGTGAATGGATGGATGTGTGTATGTGTGTGGATGGATGTATGTGTGCATGTATGTGTGCGTGCGGATGGATGTGTGTGTGGATTAATGTGTGTGGATGGATGTGTGCATGTGTGTGCGTGCAGATGGATGTGTGGATGTATGTGTGTGTGGTTGTATGTGTGTGCATGTATGTGCGTGCGGATGGATGTGTATGTGGATTATTGTATGTGTGTGGATGGATGTGTGCGTGCGGATGGATGTGTGCATGTATGTGTGTGTGGATGTATGCATGCTGATGGATGTGTGCATGTATGTGTGCATGCATGTATGTGTGCGTACGGATGGATGTGGATGTATGTGTGTGCGGATGTGTGGATGTATGTGTGGATGTATGTGTGCATGCATGTATGTGTGCGTACGGATGGATGTGGGTGGATGTGTGTGCGGATGTGTGTGAATGTATGTGTGTATGTATGTGTGCATGCATGTTTGTGTGCATACGGATGGATGTGTGTGTGGATGGGTGGACTGTCGCACTCTCATTCACTAGCACGCCATTATCGTAAGTAATTCACTAATTGTTTAAATAATTTGACCAAATAAACAGTGAAACGATCGACATTAAAATTAAACTTTATATAATCATTTATTTCGCCAATTTATTTACATTACATCTAAACTTCATCTGAATATTCTTCATCAGATTCCAAGTCTTTTGCAGTAATAGAGTTTCTGCAGTCAACACACTTACATAAATCTGTACATGACACACCAAGCTGACATGAGCATCTTCTTTTCCCTGTACTTGACTTCTCACAGCTTGTTTTCTTGAATGAACAGTTTGTTAATACTAGCAAGGTGCTTGGGGTTGGAGGCAGATCACCCCCAGTCAATGTCCAATTCACCACCTACCATTTTCCACTCATGTCCCTTTGGACTGGGAATTTGTGGAAACTGGTCCAGACATTTTGAATGTACAACAGCCTGGTAATTTGCTCTCATGACATGCTTTCTGAGAGAGTCTGCTGTTGGTGGAAGACGTGCCTCTGATTTTATTAACATAAGGATCAGGTTGCATCTAGCTTCATATACTGCAGTCAGGGTGCTCGACAGTCGCTGTTTGTTGACCATCACTCGTCATGGATCGAAGCAGTCTCTTTGGGGCCGGCTCATCTGCTTCACCATCAGGAACTGCCTCTTGAGGTGATTCACCTGCTTCAGGCTTTTCAGCGTCTTGAACTCCATTGAAAGAGGAAAAAGAAAACAGAAAAGGAATGAAAAGTAAAATAAATCAATATCCTCAAATGTATCTTTTCATTGTTCAAAGTAACATCAAATGACCATAAATACAAAGAATTGTTGTTTGAGTCTTATCATTACCTTTCTTCCTTCTAACCCTTGCTATAGCTCGATTTATCGTTATGTTGCAGAAGTGACGATAGTACGCGGCATGATAACCTGGGATATACTGCTGCCTCCTAATAATAGAAGATAAAATGTGTCAGAGGGTATTTTACATCTTTTCATGTTTTATATTATGTAAGACAATATCAACATATCAATGGGGAAATTATACATGTATGCATGTCCAGGTAGATGGGATGGCAAGTCAGCAAATGATCAAAATAGTGTTCATTATGTGGCACAGTGCCTACAGTGCATGTCCACACAAAACACTTTTGTGTGTGAATGCATGGGGCTATGAAGAGTGGAGGGACAGAAGCTACAGAAAAAAAAATCTCATAGTACTTAGGTCTGCATGGACTTCAATTCATAAAATGTCAACCTCTTCTTAATGCCAGTGAGACTTACACTGTAATTTACTATCATAGATAAGTTAGTTCAAGTTCAAGTGGAGGGGCAGAGGCTACAGAAAAAAAACATTTCATAATCATTAAGTCTGCATGGACTTCAATTCATAAAATGTCAACCTCTTCTTAATGTAAATGAAGCTAACACTACGTTACTACCATAGATAAATTAGTTCATGTTCAAGTCCACATACACCAATTGATTTTAACATAAACATCAACCATTTCTCACTCCGATGGAAGCCTATAAAGTGCAGTCAATATTCCATATAACCATATAACCATATAACAATTACAGCACGGAAACAGGCCATCTCGACCCTTCTAGTCCGTGCCGAACACATAATCTCCCCTAGTCCCATATACCTGCGCTCAGACCATAACCCTCCATTCCTTTCCCATCCATATAACTATCCAATTTATTTTTAAATGATAAAAACGAACCTGCCTCCACCACCTTCACTGGAAGCTCATTCCACACAGCTACCACTCTCTGAGTAAAGAAGTTCCCCCTCATGTTACCCCTAAACTTCAGTCCCTTAATTCTCAAGTCATGTCCCCTTGTTTGAATCTTCCCTACTCTCAGTGGGAAAAGCTTTTCCACGTCAACTCTGTCTATCCCTCTCATCATTTTAAAAACCTCTATCAAGTCCCCCCTTAACCTTCTGCGCTCCAAAGAATAAAGCCCTAACTTGTTCAACCTTTCTCTGTAACTTAGTTGCTGAAACCCAGGCAACATTCTAGTAAATCTCCTCTGTACTCTCTCTATTTTGTTGACATCCTTCCTATAATTAGGCGACCAAAATTGTACACCATACTCCAGAATTGGCCTCACCAATGCCTTGTACAATTTTAACATTACATCCCAACTTCTATACTCAATGCTCTGATTTATAAAGGCCAGCACACCAAAAGCTTTCTTTACCACCCTATCTACATGAGATTCCACTTTCAGGGAACTGTGCACAGTTATTCCCAGATCCCTCTGTTCACCTACATTCTTCAATTCCCTACCATTTACCATGTACGTCCTATTTTGATTTGTCCTGCCAAGATGTAGCACCTCACACTTATCAGCATTAAACTCCATCTGCCATCTTTCAGCCCACTCTTCCAACTGGCATAAATCTCTCTGTAGACTTTGAAACTCTACTTCATTATCCACAACCCCACCTATCTTAGTATCATCTGCAAACTTACTAATCCAATTTACCACACCATCGTCCAGATCATTGATGTACATGACAAACAACAGTGGACCCAACACAGATCCCTGTGGCACCCCACACGTCAACTCTGTCTATCCCTCTCATCATTTTAAAAACCTCTATCAAGTCCCCCCTTAACCTTCTGCGCTCCAAACAATAAATCCTCCGTTGTTCTCCCATGGTCGAGGCCTGGAAACAGCCGCTACGGACGGCACTATGTACAGCCTCTCCTCCCCCCTCCCCGCGGAGATGATCCAAACACACTACGCGGCTCCGCGTTCGCGAATTGGCCTCTTCTTAACGGAGACCGTGGCTTCTCTATGTTAAGTACATAGGCCCCGCGGTCGGAGCACTTTTTCCCGGTAAGTGATTGCAAGCAGCTCCGAGATTGGATGTTAAATAAGACTGAATAGACTTCACCAAGCTGGTATTAGTGACAAATTTTAATTTATTATGTTATGGATACACATAGTTTAGGCCCACAACTTCATGAATGAATGTACAGCCTCCAAATCTCATTTTTTCTAATTATAAAAGGGTGTAATTAATTTAATTATAGTTCATGCAGAATAATTTTCATAAATTCAGACTTTAGATCTTATCTTTCAGTTCCTGTTGATTCACAAAGTTTCAATCAGTAAAAGTACTCTCAGCCATGATGTGTGTTCCCTGCCTAGCTAGCCTGAAACAAAGCATGTGATTAGCCAATTGGCGTCCGACTGAATGTTAAACGTGCTTTGATTGGACAAAAGCTACTCGAAATATTTCAGATTTTACTCAAATTTATTAAAAATGCGCAGGTTTTGTTCTTGACAAGTTTCAGGGATGATTTATATAATATTTTTGCACAATATGTTAAAATTTCATGTAGTTCCGTGAGTTGGGTCACAAACTTGCTCAAAAAAAGCTCCTCGGCCCACAGCCTAATTCTCCAGCCACTATCTCCATTTGTTTGGGGCTGGAGTAGGTCATTTGAAATTATTCTCTAAAGCCCTCTACATACACCAAAAAGTCCAGACAACAGAATTGGATGCAATTGTGTAATGAATACACATTACTTTAAAGATGTTAATGTAGTCTCATAATTTTCCCAGTGAACTTGGTAAATTTAAAGTGAGAGGGCAGGGAGCATTGCAAATAACACCTGGTGAACCAGATGCTAAACCATGAGTATTTCTGAAATGTTGGATAGTGAATTATTGGAAATTTACTTAGTTTAATCTTGGGCTTTCTGTTTGTACACTCACTTTAGCATTATCCCTTTAAGATGCCTGTTCTTCCTACCAACATGCATCATTTCAAACTTTTTTTCTGTTAAATTTCACCTGCTGCATATCCTTTCATTCTACCAGACCATGACCCCTTGGTCTACTTTTATGCTCCTGACTATTTACTAAACCTAAAGTTCTCGTCTCATCTATAATTTTTTTAATTGTGACCCCTACTCCCAACACTCAAATAACAAAATCCCTCAAAAACAAATTTGTATACTTGCCTGGAGAGCAACTGTTTGCCAGCTCTATTACTTCTAGCCCTGAACACAATTTTGTATTCATGATTTCACTAACTCTTTCATTCCAATGTTTTGATTTTGCAAACAGATGTATTATGTCACACTTTATCCATTGCCTTCCGAATGGTCACATAGTCATAGTCCAAATCAATTAAACATGATTTGCTATGTGTTGGTTTTCTTTATTCATGCTCGCCTGCAGTGGACTATTAATGTTGTCCTTAATCAAAGTTTCTCGCAGTTTTCCACGACAATGAATTGGAATACAAAACAAATACCCACTTATCTATACTCCCAAGCCTTTCCTGACGTCCTCTGAGTGAGGGCTACATGTATATCTGTATGTAGTTTGTTTTGTTGTGCTATTCTTATAACAAATGTAAAGCACTTTGGCCAACGAGAGTTGTTTTTTTAAATGTGCTATATAAATAAATGTGACTTGACTTGACTTGAAGTGAGACTAGCTGACCTGCAATTGGTGGGTTTATCCTTGTATCCTTTTTCAACAAGAGACAAATATTTGCAGTTCTCATTCCTGCATTTAACCAAGATTTTAAGATTGGTGTAGTACCATTGCAATGTTGATGTATACTTCCAATAACCTCTGATGCAAGTTATCGGCTGATTTATCTACTTTATGTATAATCAGTCTTTCATCACTACCAATTTTAAACCACTTTAGTATCTCAACTACCTTTATAGAAATAGAAAGTGCATATTTCACCTTGCCTTTTGCCTTCATGTTGGTTATCTTGGTCTCTAATGAACGAGAGCTCTCTTATTAATGAATTACTATGCATAAAATACAAAAAAATATTATTGGATCCATTTTATATCGAATATCATTTTCTTTCTGTGCTTTAAGCATCTCCCTTCAAAAACTGCTCATAATTTGATTACAGTTTGCTTTAAACTTTTCATTTCAATTTACCTCAGTCTGGTTGACTTTCAAATCTATAATACTGGCCCTTCTCCAATTAAGTGTTTTACTTTGAAGTGTTCCTTTTTCTTTTCCATTGATCATTGTGACTTAAACTTCTCCACGCTGACACTTGAATGAGATCCAACCTCTTTCCTTGTTGAACTAGAATGTACTAATAAATAAATTCCCTTGAATACACCAAAAATTCCTCCTATTCTTTGCCTTTTATGGTATTATTGTGCAGGCCCCTCAACAATGGATAGGATATCAAAGTTGAAATAATGGAAGCTTGTCAGAAAGCTGAGTGGTAATCAGAGGTTGTTTTAATCTATATGTGGACTGGAAAAATCAGATTCTTAATGTTTTTAGGGTTAGTTTCCTCAGAACAATATGTTGTTAAGCATACCAGAGACATAGGTCAAAATGGTAGGATTGTCTAATAACCTAATAGTAGAAGCACCATGGCTCGCAACATTCATGGTTTGAATTTTTAATTTAGTTTAGTAAGGGTGGAAAGGGTCCAGCAATGGTATTTTAATTCTGCGAGTATGAAGCAGAGTGAACTGTCAAATTTATATCTGGCAAACATTTGAGGGGATCTTTCTCATAAGGAATAGGTAGGATCCAGAGCTAGAATTCCAAGGCTGGAGGGATTATAATTTATGGTCAACTAAAAGTTTAAAATCAGCATCAAACCTAAAGGAAAAAATATATAGTTGTGCAAAGATGGAGTTGGAATAGATTATAATAGAATATAATAAAATGCAAAGAATGACAAAATGATTAATAAGGATGAATTGGAATACAAAACAAAGCCTTTCTAAAGGACATACCTTTGAGGAATTTATTTAGCCATAGCGTGGTGAATATGTGGAATTCATTGCCACAGACTGCTATGGAGGCCAAGTCACTGGGTATTTTTAAAGCAGAGACTGGCATGTTCTTGATTAGAGTCATAGATTAGTACAGAGTGGAAACAGGCCCTTCGGCCCAACTCGCCCACACCGGCCAACAATGTCCCAGCTACCCTAATCCCACTTGCCTGCGCTTGGTCCATAACCCTCCAAATCTGTCCTATCCATGTAACTGTATATTCACTCGGCATCTGTGTTTACATGTTTTCTTTTGAATGTTTATTTCCTCTGGAAAAATCAATGGAGTGCTCTACTGCAATCATTGAAAACTGTGGGTGTATGAACCTGTCTGTTTTATGCATGCTCATGTAAAACTGTGCTGCAGAATTAAACCTCTTCCAATTTATGTCCATGACATACAGAATGTTTCACTCTACTAAGCGTATCTAATTTTTCAAAGAAGGATCTTCATTCATGTTGTCTTCATGTTGTCTTGAACCACAAAACTGCATCTTGTGTAATGATTAAATTACCAACTGGGACAGAATGTAGACATTTTGTAGAATGCTATTTTTCTGAATATGTTAGTGGATTAACAAGCCTACCAAATCATGTTATAATTAGTCACACAGTAACAATGTCAATTTTTGAAACAATCAGATGTGAAGAGAACCCTGCAAGCCAAAATATCCCAGTGCATCATGATATCTGTATGATGCTAAAGCAGTATACATGGAATGGCTAGAGAGTCCAGTCAATCTTAGAGTCATAGAGTGCTACAGTGTGGAAACGGGCCCTATGGCCCAACTTGCCCACATTGGCCAACAATTTCCCAGGTACACTAGTCCCCAAAGCATCAACTAGTCCCAATTGCCTGCGCTTGGTCTATATCCCTTCAAACCTGTCCTATCCATGTACTTGTCTAACTGTTTCTTAAACGATGGGATAGTCCCAGCCTCAACTACCTCCTCTGGCAGCTTGTTCCATACACCCACTGTGTGAAAAAGTTACCCCTCGGATTCCTATTAAATCTTTTCCCCTTCACCTTGAACCTATGTCCTCTGGTCCTAGATTCCCCTTCTTTGGGTAAAACACTCTGTGCATCTACCCGATCTATTCCTCTCATGATTTTGTATACCTTTATAAGATCTCCCCTCATCCTCCTACGCTCCATAGAATAGAGACCCAGCCTACTCAACCCCTCACTATATAGCTCACACCCTCTAGTCTTGGCAACATCCTTGTAAATCTTTTCTGAACCCTTTCAAACTTGACAATATCTTTGCTATTATATGGTGCCCAGAATGGAACACAATCAGGGCCGGCCTTAAGCCGATTGGACCTATTGCTCCCAATTGGGCCCCGCGCCTAAGGGGGCCCCGCGCTAGAGTAATCCAAAGCTCTGCTCTAGGATCTTTGGAGTAATCTACTCTCGGCTCGGGTAGATCTACCCCGGGTGGAGGAGGGAGAGAGGGGTGGAGAGAGAGTGGAGAGGGAAGAAAGGGGTAGACGGGGAGGGGGGTGTGATAGGGAATGGAGAAGGGGGAGAGGGGGAGGTGGGCCGTTCCCTCACGGTCCCAGGCCAGCGCTCCCGCCCCTCTAGTTGTCGTGTTTCACGCACGGTCCCAGGGCAGCGCTCCACCCCTCTCTCTCCCCGGGGAGACGTGAACAATACAGGGAGGGCCGGGCCGGGGGTTGGAGCAACGTTTACAAACCTCGGCCTCAGCTCACACCCGTCTGCGAGAACCCTGGTATCCGCTCCTGCCACCGGCCCTCTCCCTCCCTCCCTCCCTCCTCTCCTTCCCTTCCCTCCACTCCCTCGCTTCCCTTCTTCCCTCCCTCCCTTCTCTCCTTCCCTCCCTCCTTCCCCTCTCTCCTCTCTCTCTTTTCCCTTCTCTCATTCCCCCCCTCCCTTCTTTCTCTCCTTCCTCTCTCTCTTTTCCCTTCTCTCCTTCCCTCCCTTTCTCACTGGGGGGAGGACCTCAAGAAAATTTCAGTCATAACGTAATTTGTCCCAAACAAAATTGTTAGAGCCCCAAGTCTGTCTCAAGGGGCCAATGGACTTCATTCTAGAATACAAAAAGTGGTTAGTGGGATAATTGACGTTTTGATTTCAATTTCCCAAAATTCACTGCAATCAGGGAACTTCCATTAGATTGTTCAATAAAAATTGTAACTTGGTTATACAAAAATGGAGGGAATAATTTAAGAAACGACAGGCCAGTTAAGGGCCTGTCCCACTGTACGAGCTAATTCAAGAGTTCTCCCGAGTGTCCCCTGATTCGAACTCGGAGAATTACGGTAATAGCCGCTCGTAGGTACTCGGGGCTCTCGTGGACATTTTTCAACAAGTTGAAAAATCTTCACGAGTCTTCACGAGCTTACCGCGTTTTCCCGAGTACCTGCCGTTAGCGTTACGAGCCGCTAAGAGACGTCCCGAGCTCCAACGTACCCGCTACGTACATTCTACGTGCTTACCACGAGTTCGTTTTTTTTTTTTAACTCGGGAGAGCCCTTGAATTACCTCGTATAGTGGGACAGGTCCTTTAGAATAGAATCCATCATAGCAAAAATTTTAGAATCTATCGTTAAGAAAAGTTCAAGTTTAAGGAAGTTATTCGAAGACATTTTTACAATATATTTGAATGACGACATTGTAAGTATGTTTGCTAACTTTGACAGAAAGGTGGACAGGAAAGTACATTGTAAGAGGCAAGAAGGCCATCAAGCTGTAAAGATAATGAATGGACAAAAATCAAATTAAGTTTTCTTTGATTATAGAGAGAGGTTGTATATTCAGTACTGTCTGAGCTCCATATGTCTCTAGAGCTGGAGCACAAAATATGCTCAATTTCAACTGAATCGTTAACTTTTCAATTTGGACAAAGACAGCAAAAATGTTTCAGGGTGGTCAGTGTTGATTCTTCCATTCACTTCCATCACATAACCCAATGCCTAACATTTAAAAAAATATAGCATCTGAAATCCTTAAACTTTATCAGTCATTCCTGCTCTTCGCAGGTTAACATGAACGAGACTGAATTCAAGTCCCGGACTCTCAGTTTCGAGAACTTGTATTTACATAAATAGTCAGGGCTAATGTACAGTGGCTGTTACTCAGTGCAGAGGGTTCAAGAAGGAGAGGGCAGAGGTTCAATGTATGAGGGAAAAGATTTACTAAAAACACTGAGGGGAAACCTTTTCCCATCGAGAATAGTAGGTATATGGAACGAGCTGCCAGAGCTGGGGCAAACACCGGCTTAGATGGGGCAACTTGGTAATCATGCATAAGCTGGGGTCCCATGCTTTATGACTGACTATAATCAGTAAAACAGCCTAAAATGATGACTAAAAATATGATTTGATTTTGGTGAATAGAAACATGATGCAGAGCTCCTCAGTCTCATTGAATGCACTTCCTATGACGTGGCAAATCTAAGACTCTTCTGGCATCCGAAATGACCAAATGTAGGA
This sequence comes from Amblyraja radiata, assembly GCF_010909765.2. Taxonomy (NCBI): domain Eukaryota; kingdom Metazoa; phylum Chordata; class Chondrichthyes; order Rajiformes; family Rajidae; genus Amblyraja; species Amblyraja radiata. Next base: position 23,233,986 of record NC_045981.1, read on the forward strand.
AACTTCAAGTGCCCAAGATCCAAATTTCAGATCTTGAGCAAGAACAGGTGTCACTATAGTACGTGCAGGAGTTCCTGAGTGCATCTCACTATCCTATGAAGATAGAAAAAGCAAATGGTTTCTCAAGGAACCAGAACCAGAGCCCACTCATTATTATTGTTGGTGACTTAGTTGTATTGGATGCTGGTAGTTGGGAAAGTAGTTGTCTGGGTGATAGTGGTAGGAAGGAAAGCTGCAGTGAATAGGAATTCAGTATTTACCAGATATCTGACAGGTACACATTTTGTAGATGGTGATCATAATTCAGTTACATTTAAGGTAGATACAAAATGCTGGAATAACTCAGTGGGACAGGCAGCATCTCTGGAGATAAGGAATGGGTGATGTTTCGGGTCGAGCCCCTTCTTTTACATTTAACTTAGGCAAAAACAAAGGTGAAACTATTTATCTTTGAATGGCAATTTTACTTGACGGGGATATGATTTATCAAAATAGACTGCAAGCAGTTACTTAAAGTAAATCAGTATCACGCCAGTAAGATGTATTCAAGGAAACAATAGCCAAAGTTCAGAGTACGTGTTTTCCCATTTATGATGTGGGCTCTCAAATGGACCCTATGGATATAAAGTAACATGCAGAGCAGAATTAAGTGAAATAGAGAAGCATGACCGAAAAGATGTTGGTAGGTAAAATAAGGGAATACCAAAAGATGTTTTATAAATATACAAAGGGGAATAATGAAAACAGTGAACATAATAATATGTGTAATAGGTGGAAACAGTGGTCAATTTGCAGAAATGTTAAAAGTTCTAAATTAATACATTGCATCAATCTTTATAGACGTGAAGATTGATATTGACATTACATTAAGAAGGACAAATGTGAGGGAAAACAAAACCATGGGGATAGAGAATGTATTAGGGAACCTAACAACTTTAAGACCAAAAGAATTACAGGGTCCAATTGAAATATCTTGGGTCACCAAAGAGTGAAACAGCACCTGATGTTATATTTTCCAATCTTCTTTCACTACAGGCGTAGTGCCGGAAGACTGAAGGCTGATGTGGTACTGTTGTTTAAAAAGGGAGGAAGGGTTTGACCGAAGGCCAATTAACCTATCAAAAGTGGTGAACAAATTGTTGAAAAAAATTAAGGGATGACATAAAGCAGCTTTTAGAGCGTCTCTTGTTAATTGAGGGCAGTCAATTTGGATTATGTCTTAATAACATTATTGAATTTTTTGAAGTGGTATGGAAGGATTGATAAGGGGATTGAGGATTTTAGCTGGAATTTAACAAAGTCCCATTAATCAAAAATGTAAAAGCCAGTGGGATTTAAGATAACATGGCAAGATGAATTAAGGATTGGTTCAATGAGAAAAAGCAAAGGGCAGTGACCAAGATTTATAATGGCTTGAGGACTGTATGCAAAGGGATTCCACAGGGCTCATCATTAAATCCCTGGTCATTTGATAAATCAAATTAAAACTTTGCACTTAATCCTAGCCTCTCCATTTCAGAAGTTTGGCGTTGGCAGTGCTGGTGCAGGATTCACAAAAAGTTAATTTGCAAGTCGAATCGGTAGTAAGGAAAGCAAATGCAATGGTATTTCGAGAAGACTAGAATATAAAAACAGGGATATAATGCTGTGGCTTTATAAGGAACTGGTGAGACCGCATTTGGAGTATTGCGAGCAGTTTTGAGCCCGATGTCTGAGGAAGGATGTGCTGGTGTTGGAGAGGGTCCTTAGGAGGTTTACGAGAATGATCCCAGGGATGATTGAGTTAACCTATGATGAGCGTTTGACGGCATTGGGTCTGTAATCGCTGGCGTTTAGAAGGATGAGGGAGACCTCATTGAAACTTACCAAATAGTGAAAGGCCCAGATTGAGTGGATGTAGAGAGGATGTTTCCCCTAGTGGGTGAGTCTAGAATCAGAGCGCACAGCGTCACAATAAAATGATGTATCTTTACAAAGGAGATGAGGCAGAATTTCTTTTGTCAGAGGGTGATGACTAAAGACATTTATTGCCACAGAAGGCTGTGGAGGCCAAGTCAATAGATATTTTTAAGGCAGAGATAAATAGATTCTTGATTAGTATGGGTGTCAATGACTATGAGGAGAAGGCAGGAGAATGGGGTTGAGAGGGAGAGATATGTCAGCCATGATTGAATGGCAGAGTAGATTTGATGGGCCGAATGGCCTAATTCTGCTCCTATAACTTATGAGTAGGGTCTGAGGAAGTGTTGAGGAATAGAGAGACCTTGATGTACAAGTCCAAAGATTGAAGTAAGCAGAGGGTGATGGTAGAAGGTTGTTTTTTGGGCTGGAGGCGTGAGACTAATGTGTCTCAGGGATCGGTGCTGGGCTCCTTGGTGCTTGTGGTTTATACCAAACTTATTTTTACTGCATTATGCTTTAACATTAACAGAAAATATAGCCAGGTCGGAATTCTACATTTAATGTGCTGCCAAATTGTGATTCCTTGCTTTTATAAATGTGTCAAGAAACTATTACAGACTGAAATATTAAATGGTATTGAATCCCGTTCCCCAACTCCATCATATTCAAACAGATGGCATAGATTTATATTACTATATCGCCTGGACTATACTAATCACACTCTGAAGATTTAAGGGAAAAAAGTTGTTCGGCACGGACTTGTAGGGCCGAGATGGCCTGTTTCCGTGCTGTAATTGTTATATGGTTATATGGTATATATCTAGAAATATAATTATTTTGGTGTTACTTGGATTCAGTTCCAATCAAATAGTGAAAGAGCATTACAATTTCAGGAGTGCCTTCTTTCAAGTGTAACTTTTAAATAAGCCCAAGTCTACTTGTTTTCCTGTTTGGCTTGTCTTTTCGTTGTTCCTTGGCCTTCTTGAAAATGAACCTCATTTTCTGAGTATTTCTCATTTGACAAATGCTAAAAACAGTTCTTGTCCTAACTCGATCAAGTACCATTCAGTCACCACTTTTGCTTCATGATTTCAATTAGTATTCCTCTTATAATAGGCTCTAGCCAAAATTCAGGTTATTTAACTAATTCACGATCAAGAGATGTTGCAAAAGATCTGATGAGGAATATAGATTGAGATATTTTTCAGTAATAACCTTGGTACTTTCAAGTGGAATAGTAATGATGTCGATGTAATGATGTAGATAAGATCTTGTGTTATATTTATGTACTGCCTAGTTATATTCACTAGTTATGTTCACCATAATTATGTTCACCATAATTATGTTCACCATAATCTTAAAACTTGACAGTTAAATGCAATGATCCATGGAATGGGCATGCAAGTTGGTTTTCCATCCATTTGTCATTTTTGACTGTAGATGGTGCAAACATATCAGCCTTATATTTTGCACTTTCAGCCTGGCTCCACCATCATTGAGAATGGAAATATTCATGGGTCTCTCCTCCTGGTATTTTGCATGTTGTACCCAATTACTTCATAACTAGCAGTTCTGATTTAATCCAGTGGTTGTGGCATCATTTATCTCTATCCATAGTGTGCTTAATCTACTTTTCAGCATTTGTGTGGTCATTTGTGTCATGCTGGCAATTATATTTTTTACAATGAACAAATGATACTTTGTCACGTGTATCTAGGGTACCAAGATAGAGTGAAATGATTTGTTTTGCATACAACCCACGCAGTGCACTAGTGTCGTCAGTCGTCCTCCGTCGTTGGTCTGCGGCGGGCAAGTCGGGCCTGCTTGCTGGGAGTATCTTGGCCCGCTGCTTGCCGGGAGTGATAATATCCTTCATGCTCTGCTGGCATATTTAACAACTCATTAGGGCTCACAGTGTTACATTTCATAAAGATTGATCAAGATGTGATAGGGGTATGGTGTGGGATGAGCTTGTAATACTTTGTCAGAAAGTATATTGTGAAGGATGTTGCCAAAGCCAGAACATTATCTTATGACCAGAGACAGTACTAGGGTTATATTCTTTAGAACTAACGAGAGGTGCTGTAATTAGGGTGTATAAAATTGAGAGGCCAAGCGAGAGTGACTGAGTAACAAGAGAAAAAGATTGATAGAAACATTAGTAATAAATTGAGGGGAAGTATTCTCAAGGAATCATGGAGGTTTGCGACACAATGTCTGAAAGGACGATGGAGGCAGAAACTTTTTAAAAAGTACTTAAAAGAGAGTTGGAAGACCCATAAGGATATGCACCAAGAACCAGGAATTAAAAATAATCTATAGAGCATATTTTATTATTTTGCATGAATGCAAGGGACCATATAGTTTCCTTTTATTACTTTCTTGGCTATAATTCTATGAATACAAAGTTTTTTTAATGCAAGAACAAGGATATCTGTCCATATGGTACAGGCAGGGACTCGTATATGCTTCCTTTCGCAGTCTAACTGCAAAGAGGCCATTGTTTGATTCTGCAAAGTTTAGAATTTTCTAATAATTTATGGGTTACTCTAAATGTAAAAGCAGAAATATTTTTTGCAGGTTGTTTGACACGTTGTAATGTAGTTTGGCATGATATACTGCTTTTATCTTGTTCTGCAACTGATTTTTGTAATCACTTTTAATACAAATTTTAAAAGCTTAGTTTAAAATGTTCACGTGGATGATTTCTGAACTTTGCATGCACACTACACGGTGGAAGTGTTCACTTCACTCTTAAAATTCATTCACTCAGAATGATGAATATTATTTATTTTAATTTTTCAATTAGATCCTTTATATAAACACAGAGAACTAATTACCTAATTAGGAATCGTTGGAGAACCTCTTGGAAAACTACTACAGGGTGGCACATCGGTAGAGTTGCTGCCTTACAGCACCAGAGACCCAGATTCAATCCTGACTACGGGTGCTGTCTATATGGAGTTTGTACGTTCTCCCTGTGACCGAGTGGGTTTTCTCCGGGTGCTCTGGTTTCCTCCTACATTCCAAAGATGTACAGGTTTGCGGGTTAATTGGCTTCTGTAAATTGTCCCTTGTGTGTAGGATAGAACTAGAGTATTGGTGATTGCTGGTCAGCGTGGACTAGGTGGGCCAAAGGGTCTGTTTCCACGCTATGTCTCTAAAGCTAAAACTAAATACTAACAATTAAGCTAGTTCAGACACGTGGAATGGGAAAATAACCTGTGTCCACTATTGCGCTTGCCACTCTACCAGTTTGTTTCCTTAGCAGTCAGCGGTATTTAGAGAAAAATATATTTAAAATGTACATGGATCTTTAAGCTGTAACTCTTTTGAGTATTTTATTTAATGTATTACTTGACTCATCTTCCTTTCTTACAAACTGAAAATTATTTCCTCGTTCCATCAGAGAATTCTATGGTAAAACTTTGCTATCTTGTTTCATGTTGACGCATTCTGATTCTCTTCCTGATTTATAGAATCGTACAACACAGAAACGGGTCTTTCGGCCCAACTCGTCCATGCTAACCATGATGCTCCATCTCAGCTAGTACTATTTTCCCGCATTTACATGTATCCCTCTAAACCTTTTATATCAATGTGCCTATGTCCAAATGTCTTTAAATGTTGTTATTGTACCTGCCTCAACTACAGGCAGCTCATTCCATGTACCCACCACCCTGTTTAGAAAAAATGAAATTAATTAAGTTCAACCAATAAATAAATAAAAAGGCCACAAGAGTAGTTGGAAGCTATTCTGCAGTTCACCAAAATCAAAACCTTTCGCTTCAATTTCTTTTTCTGCACTTATCCTGTGATTTCATGTGGACTTCAGAAATATGTCAATGTCCACCTTGAATATGTAGCCCTGTGTTAGAGAGAAATACTAATTTTCAGTTAATCTGAAACATTTCTTTCTGATCTCAATTTAGATGATTAATCCTAAAAATCCTTAGTCAATCTGCTCTACATAAACTGAGTCTGACAAAGGGTCCTGACCCGAATTGTCATCTGTCCATTTATTCCACAGATGTTGCTTGACCTGCGGAGTTCCTCCAGCACTTTGTGTTTTGCTTAAGATTGCAGTGTCTGCAGTTTCTTATGTCTCCTAATTATGCAGCCAAGGGGAATAACATCTTGGCATTAGCTCTGTTAAACCTCATCGGAATTTTGTGGTTAAAGAAAATTACCGTCCTTCCCCTAAACATTCTCCCTGATCAACTCTCACATTCTATTCTATTTTGGTTTTCTGTATTTTCAAAGTGATGTCCTAATTTTTTCAGTGTTCTATCCATCATCTTGCAATGTCAGCCCTTGAACATGCTGAGGAAGTTTCTCAGGGCAGTTTCTATTACGCAAATATCTTAATCTATTTCATAATAATTGGGCATGTTCATTTATTTTTATTTGTAATTTGTAAAATATTCAAGCTTGGGCTTATATATGGCAAACAACATATACAACATATATAAGGTGAACAAGACAGTCAAACTATGTACGTGATTTTAAGCAGCATTACATTATCTCCACCATCGATCAGCAACTTAACTAGATATAAATACATTAGCGGCAGGAGGAGATCAGAGGTTATGGCAAGTGACTCACCATATCCGCCATTTGCACGGCACCGTCTGATGGAATATTCTCCATTAGTCTGGTTGTGTGCAGCTTTCAACAACATTGAAAGATTGACATTATTCATGCCAAATTGCCTGTTTTAATCTGTAGCGTAGCAGAAAGGAACTTGAAAAGTTAAATAAATAATTTATATTACAGATTTAACATAATTGCCTGCTTATGACTAAGTGACTAAATCATTAATTTTAGTTTTGTGTGTTTGGCATGTTAAATGAGGGGAATTTTACCTTAATTGATGATATGAGTTGGAAAAATAAGTTTCACAAGTGTAGAAAGAATAGTTATTTTATGGCAAGTGACAAGGTTACCAGTGTTGTTCCTTTATAATTTAAGTTGGCATGTTATAGCTTGAAGATCACAGTATATAATTGAGGTGCAGTAGGGTGATTTGAAGTAAAAGTAAGCTGTAAGGGGGATAGTGATGCTCCATATTTATCCTATGATCAGTATGAGAAAACAAAGTTGACCTATGAGGTGATATTCTTTACAACCATATATTTTCAATCAATTTATATTTTAAGATCTTTTTTCATATTTTGTTATGAGAACTTGATTGATTCAATGTTGTGAGAGGAATGAGTGTTGAACAGTCTAGTAGTCACATGAATTGGAGAAGTGCATGTCAAAACAGTGCTGATAGCATGTTGAATGATGGAGATGAGCAATCCATTTAGATGCAACTTTGTCAATATTTCTCATGGGTAGCATGAACAATATGTACCATAGCAGTTCACTGTTACTTCAGCTCCTTGTAAACCCAAGACCTCTGCTATCTAGGAATGGTAGGTAGATGGAAAGCTGCAATTCTCCCCAAGTCATTTACTTGACTTGCAAGTAAAGTTATTCCTAATCCTTGCTGGGTCTGAAATACCCTCACCAGCAGTGAAAATGCATGCAGCTAAATAGTCTTTATTTCACCAGTTTATGAATATTTTAATTTCAACTTTCACTGTCTGCTAAACATCATGCTCAAGAACTAATGTCACAAGTATAACTTTCATCTATCTCTTAAGGGCCTGTCCCACTTACGTGACCTTTGCAGCCGACTGCCGGCACCCGTGATAGGTCACCCGTGACATGTCGCCAGGGTTCGCCTGTATGGTCGTGAGAGGTCTCCTATGGTCATGAGAGGTCCCCAAAGAGTCACCGCTGAATTTTCAGCATGTTGAAAATTTCGGCTTCCTATCACGGGTGCCGGCAATTGCCTGTAAAGGTCGCGTAAGTGGGACAGGCCCTTTACTCTAAAGAGATTTTATATTTTATTTGCCCAAGCATTCTCAACTATATTTAGCCCCATCAATGCCTTTAATTCCTTGATGTACTAAACTGGACATAGCTTAACTATTTTTAATGGGGTTCTAAATCAGAAACCCAGATTGCTGTTTTTCTGCTGCATTGCTGTTTTTATGTGCCGTGAAGCTGCAATCTTCAATTGTAGATTTCCTGGAACAGTGTTCTTAGATTTCCCAGTGTAACTTTATGCTTTGCCAATTTTAGTTGAAGTAATGTATTGATCCATTTAAGTTACCAGCACTCAGCCTTGATGCTGTGACTCGGGAGCCAGTTGGCAAACAGACACACCACATCCGAAACAATTCAAGTGTTTCTGCTAGGAAGTTGCCAGGTAGATATCTTATGGTGTATTACTATATAAATGCAATTTATGAATGCAAACACTTTGGATAAGTCCACAGCTCAGGCAAATCGCATGCCCATTTTATCAACACGGTGGGTTGAAAAAATAAATAAATGAGGTTTTCTCTGAGTTTAGAGATTGGGTGACAGACTTATGCAATAGTAAGCAACAAGCTGTTACTTGTAGTAAAGATCTGCAGAAACACCTGGAAAGTTCCAGAAGTTAGGAAACTGAATGATTGTGACCTTAACCTTCACAGGCAAAGCGGTCCAGATCCACTCATGAGCCTGTACTTGAGATCACAGGTGGTCAGGAATCTCAGTGAAAACAAAGAATGCATTGATGGCTCTTTACATAGTATGATTTCAGGGAAATGAAGTTAGTAATATCTGATTGTTTTGTGAGCGAATAAAATTTGTTTTCAGACCAGGCCTGGTGAAAAGCATCCTCGAGTTGAATTTTGCACCATTGTTGACAGTCATTCAGGGAGGTTTCTACTGTGGAGAAACATTCTAGTGTTGATAGATATCCTGAAAGAAAGTTGGTTGATTTTCCCACCAGGTGCTAAGAGGCTGCAAGTGAATTAAACATTGTTCAGCCCAAGTATTTTCGATTATTTTTTGTTTTAAGTTGTATGTAGGAATCTCATGGTTACTGTTTCTTCTGCTTTCTAGCATAGTTCTTTCCCACTCAAGCTCTCTTAATTGTTTCTACATTACCCATCTAATTCCACGATTATTGATTTATCTTACCATTTCAAAATTACATCTGTATTTTCTTTATATATACTTGTAATCCTCAGTTGACTAAAGTGATGAATTATCTGTACATATCTGAAACCATAAAATTGGTAATGTATAAATTATTAAAATGTATTTAAAATGTAGGTAAAATGTGGCTTGATTTGTTCTTCAGGATTTATTTCCAAATTAAATCCTAAACATGTATCAAATTATACTAATGGATGACTGAAATTGCCTTTTGAGCCTAAGGAACAGCAAGACCCTGATTAATCTGTTCATCCAAAAGCAAGGAGAGGATTATATGTAAGATGACATACTGTATGATGTATGAGGTGGCAATGGAAAGTTTACATTATTTTAATTCTAGTTATTTTTTTATTATTTGATTTTTCTACCTTGATGTATTTGTACCCATTTACACTTTCCCAACATATCAAGAGTGTTTTATTGTCATATGTCCTAAAACGGAACAATGAAATTGTAAATATATAACATATAACATATAACATATAACAATTACAGCACGGAAACAGGCCATCTCGACCCCTCTAGTCCGTGCCGAACACATAATCTCCCCTAGTCCCATATACCTGCGCTCAGACCATAACCCTCTATTCCTTTCCCATCCATATAACTATCCAATTTATTTTTAAATGATAAAAACGAACCTGCCTCCACCACCTTCACTGGAAGCTCATTCCACACAGCTACCACTCTCTGAGTAAAGAAGTTCCCCCTCATGTTACCCCTAAACTTCAGTCCCTTAATTCTCAAGTCATGTCCCCTTGTTTGAATCTTCCCTACTCTCAGTGGGAAAAGCTTTTCCACGTCAACTCTATATAGTACTCTGTGAACACCATAATAACACCTTAACAACAACAAAAATATTGGGGGGGAAAACAAACGATAATAGTGCAAAGACAAAAACAATGCTCCCAAGTGTCTGTAGTTCGGAACTTATTTTGAGGTAGTACGGTTGCAGTGAAGAAGCTGCTCCTGAACCCGGACATTACAGTTTTCAGCTTACCACCTTCCCGATGGAAGGAGTGAAATGAAAGTGTGGTCAGGATGATGTGGGTCTTGGATGATGCTGGCTACCTTTTGTGGCAGCGATTCCTGTATAACCCTTCGATGGTGGGGAGGTCAGTACCTGTGATGGACTAAACAGTGTTCACCACTTTTTACAATCATTTTTGTTTCTGGGTGTTCGAGTTGCTGAACCAGGCCGTGATGCAACCAGTCAATTTTGTGGAGTGTTAACTGCAGTTTCCACAAGGTACAATGGTGCAACTGGGTTTAAAAAAGCATCAATTTTGAACTTTAGATTAAATGAATCAGCTATCTTTTTCATTCAAATCAAGGGACAATGATTAAGTGACTTGTTAATTTCCTTTTCACAGTATTTTAGCATTTGCAAACATTTACTTGTTAATCCTTACTTAAAACTTCCGTTTATTTCAATATTCCTCACTGGTACTTCTACATTGTAGTTAGCTATTCTGATTTCCACCAACCCGAAGCAGCATAGTTATTATAACTAATATTATAACTAATATATAATCATGTGATTCCACATCAGGTGGGATGGACATGGAGATAAAATAAGAGAATTTTGATGCACAAGCTTAAAGGCTTGAACATGTCTAAGCTACAAGTCAGGGCTTTATAAATTAATATTTTTCTAAAGGATCCTACGGTTAAAAGCACTAGATTTCTTAAAAAATAGAAAAAATCCCTGCCTGTATGTTGATTATTGTATACCAACCATGCATTGATAGTACTTCCCTCCATGCTAACTTTTCATATGCATGTTTTCTAAGATACTAACCATATTCTGATTAGTGCAGAATGCTCTTTGCTTATTTTTGCTTAATTTTTGCAACCAAAAGTTAACCGTTTGGCATTTATCTTACTGAAAATGTAATTTTCTTCCCTGATTAATGCTGGTTATCAAATCTACTTGAAGAAATATATATTTACAAACAAATAATTGTTTTAAATCTCCATTATTGGGACTGAGAAGCAAAAATTTAAGTTTATTCAAAAATCTTTTACATCTGTGTTAACCACTGTCTGGTCCCCTTTTCTAAGCTGGAGCCACCTTTGGCAAGTTCTAACGCCTGGCAGCAGCTACAGAGGCTGAACCAGGACCTGCAAGCTGAGCTGGAAGTTCAACGGCAAAAACAGGAGGTAGCTAATACACAAGCCCAGAGCCAAAAAAAGAGCTATCAGGATGCCAAGGAACTCTTAAGACAACAAGAGGCAAAAATACAAAGTCTTCAGGCCAGACTGGACATTTCTTTTTCGGAGGTAGCCATTAATGAACAATCGTTAACAAAAGCACAAAATGAATTAAGACTTGATCGTCAAAAGTATAAAGAGCAAGCCGATGAGTATGAGAGAAAATTAAGTATGTTTAGCACCAAGTTGTATGAGAGTGAAGAGAAACTTAGAGAAGTAGAAGGATTGCTTCTGGAAAAGACTCAAACTTTTAGGGATCTAGAAAGGCAAGTGGCTCTTCAGGACAACTATCAACGAGAAGTTAAGCGGCTGCAAGATCATCTGGAAGAAGCATGCAGTAGGCTACACGGCAGTGAACAAGCAGTTATTCTGAGTGAAGAACGTTTTAAGAAACAGTACGAAGTTCTGAAAGAAAAGTACAAAAAGGAAAAGGAGGTCTTGTCACACAGCGTACTGGAAGCTGAAGATAAGATTAGAGAATATGAAGATCGCTTACAGACTCTTGAGGCTCAATTAGAGAGAGTTCAAAAAGAAAAATTAGCCACCTCTTTCAAAAGCAGTGAGATGGTGAGGCAAATGGAAGAACATGTTGAGATGAGTGAGGGAACAGTGAAGCAGCTTTCCCATGATGTAGACATCTTGTCAACTGAGAATGAACGATTAAATCAACACTATCAGGAAATAGTTAATCAATTGACGGAAGCTGATAGAGAACTTGAGGGGCTAAAGTTAGAATTGGTAAAGGACCAAGAAAGGTATCAAGATTTGAATGAAGATTTTGAAAAGGCGGTTGAAGAGGTGAATATACTGAAAAATGAAGTGGAAGAAACCAATTTTAAAATGGTAACAATTAAAAAATCCTATGAGAGAGAATTGGAAAAGAAAAATAAGGACTTCAATGAGGCTTTAATCAAGCTTGAAGCTTTGGGTACCAGCTTAGAGGAGACAGAGAAGAAACTGCAGCTTAAGGAGGCCACACTTAAAGGCCTTGGTTGGCAAGTGCCAACAGACATTGATGTACTCCTAGAGAAAAATAAAGAACTTCAAATCAAGTTAGAAGAAGCAGAAGCCAGGCTAACTGAACGAAGCATGAACTTGCAGATAAGTGAAACCAATTATAAGGGACTTCTTTCCCAAAAAAACAAACTTCAATCAGATCTGGAAATTTTAAAGAAACAAAATGAACATTTGGCAAAGTATAGTCTTTCAACAGTTGAAAATGTTCTTCATTGCACCACTAGTCGGCCTGGACCAGAGGGAGACCAGAGCGGACTAGGTTCCAGTGTGCAACCTTCTAAAGAGTTGATGGCAAGGCTTCAACATTTGGATAGTCAAGTAACAGTACTGACTGGTTCAGTAGTTAAAGCACTTACTGAAAGTTGGTTCTCAGGACTGCCATCCTTTGAGACTTCTGATAGTTCATGTGATACAGCAGTAGTCAATAGTTGCATTACAAACCTGAAAAAATGCCTGGAAATTGTATGCACACTTGAAACTAAATTATTAATAGCAGAACAAAACATTAAAAGGGAAACAGTTTGTCCTTTAGATACAAGACTCCATTATGATGATGGGAGTTACAAAGGACTGTTGGAACCTGGAGATTATTCAAAAGGGCAGTGGTTAGAAACCCAGCAATTAACATATTCTCCCTCAGTGTTGGTTGAGGCTGAATTCCAGTCACTTCAAGCGAAATTGCTTTATTTGCATCAGGTTTTGGAAAGTTTTCAACAAAAAATTGGTCGACTTGCACAAGAATGGGATATGGGACAACATGGGCAATGGCCTGAATTAGTACATACATTAGCAGGTTCAATACAGTACTTGCAATGTATGGAAGAAGATTTAGTTAAAAAAAATAAAGTCTTTTTTGGTGAAGCATGTCTAAGAAGAGATTCCTTAACAGAGGAGGAAAATCTGAAATATTTAGCTGACAAACTTTCACTTGAAGCAACAGCACTTAACAATATAGCCAATGCTTTACAGAATTCAGACTCCAGTGTAAAAAGTACTTTAGATGAAATTAGAAAACAGAGTGAAAATGTTACCATGCCTGTAGTATCTACGGATGATGTCAGTACTCAAATTGGGCGCGCTGTTCTTAACAAAATATTTATAGAAGGAGAGCTTTTGGCAAATCTGTCTAAAATTCAGGAAAACAAGACATCAGATGTTGAAGAGCAAATGAGCAAACCTGTAAGCAGTTACCTAAATATGATGGCAGACACTAGCTTAATAAAAGGAGAAATATTGTTCTGCGTCCATAATATTTTAGAAGTTTCACAAGAAAAACTGCAGCAACTGAAAGCACAATGCTCAGAAATACACCAGAGAAGGCAGAAAAGTGAACAGATGCTCAGGAATGTTGTAGCTGCTTATGACACGTGTCGGCTTGATGAGCTGATTGAAGAAATTCGGAATGAGCTGAATAAAGATGAAGAGGAAGAATCATTACTTTTCTGTTCTCAAACTTGTATATTACCATCAGCATCTAATTCTGCTGACCAGGAGTTTGAACATTGTGTAAGGACAGAGCTAGTGCAGCAAATTAAGAAAAATGCCTGCTCGTTGATGAAAATGTCACACTGTATTCAGTCTGGTGCAGATGATGAATTGGGTCTTCTGGCCAGAAAGTTTGTTCAAAGTGGGAATTGCATACCCACATTGAGCAGATATTGTAATGCAGGAGATATCTGGCCTTTTCTGCTCCAAGATGCAATGATGCAAGCTGAATTGTCATATGTAATCTCCAAGATGCAATTAAAACATGATGTTGTGCAAAGTGGGAATAAACAATTGAAAGTGGAAGGTTTAGAAGTGCAGCACTCAAATTCCATCAGTTCATTGCAGAGTATGGATACAGCTGAGTTGAAGACACACAAGGAAAAACAGGACATAACGTTTAAGAAATTTAAAGAGAACCTTGCAGAGTTTCCACAATTGGATATTTCAGAATCAGGTGCTGCTGCTAGGACAACTCACATCCATATTGAGGGAGAACCAATTGACTCATTGGACAAAGCTATTGAACTTCAGGACATGGCAGCAAGACATAAAAGAGAACTGCGTGAAGTGCGCGAAGCATATGAAACTGAGCTGGAAAAATTGAAAAGGGATATAGCAAGAGCAGGTGAAACATTAAGGCTGAAAACAGAAGAAAATGTGAAGGAAATAGATTCATTGACCATTTGCATGGAAAATTTGAAGGAAAAGCATGTTGAGGAGCTGAAGAGACGAGGAGAAGAATTTAAAATGGAGAAGAGAGAACTGGATAAAAACTGTGCCAGGGTAAAAGAAGAGCTTACTCGAGAAATTGAAGCTTTGAAGGACTGTAGAGATACTAAAGAATTGGACTTAGTAAATGATCTGCAGAAATCAACTGACCCATTCAGAAAAACAAGTGAGATGCATTCGATGGCCCTACTTAGAAATCGCATAGAAGAACTGGAGTCCCAGATAGATGCCATGAAAAATAAGATTGAAACAAGTCCAACAAATCTGCGTGAGAAATATGAAAAGGACCTGGAGAATCTCAAGGTGTCCATGTATTTAATACTGAGTAGTAACTGCATGTTGGCTTGTAGCATTACACCTTGCTGCCAGCAGTTAGCTTGTATTTGTGTTCTGTTTTGTGTCTCAATCTGCATGTGGATAGAATTGCATGATTTGCTGTAGGACTGGGCAAAGTCACAAAGAATAAATGTATCAAATTTTAGGGGAATGGTGGAAGGCAACAGATTCAGCAACTGACATATATACTGAATTTATTCATTCAAAAGCGCCATTGTAGAACTGCCCAGTTTTGAGCAACAACTACATGCAGAAAAATTACCAGAAAATGTGCCCAGTTCTTCTCTGTTGTGTCAATCTTTTTGAGTTTACTGTGTGCTTTTAAGCAGTTTTTAATCAAATGCAGCGGAACCCATTTATCTGCTATGTCACTGAAATAGGTTTTGTTGAGTTCCCCGAAAGAGATTGAAGGAACGTTTTAGTATGAAGTTCAATATGGCATTTTTAAAATGCTGTTGTATCTCCAAAGACCAAAGCATTAGAAAATATTTTTGTAATGTATAAACTACGATGATTTTGTCTGCTTTCTTATTGAAGATTGGCATTTATTTTACTTGTCACACAAACTTTGTTGATTAGGCCAATTTAAATTTTGACTGAAGCGATTTCTCAAAATGTAAAACATTTACAAAGAATTGCAAAAGTCTAATTATTCCTGCTTTATCATTTTTTAGTGAAAGAAAAATAATTCTTATCTTAAAAGGATTCATTTCCTTAGTTCACATTTTGTGATATATTCAGGTTCATTTGGAATGTATTATTTTAATAAGTAGTTTACATTTCTAATTTCAGTCAGAACTGTTGGTTCAATTGCATTTAATTAAAAGCATCCCTTCATAGGAATCAAGCCATGCTTAGTAATGTAAGTTGATGACTATGTTACCCTTCAGTGTTTGACCTAATGCTATGCAATTAATATATGAATCTCCCTTTCTCTTCCTTTCTCTTTCAGCTGGCTACATATCCCTATCGCACCTTTGAGGCATTAATAAACTAACACCTTGCTTGTGTACCAAGCAATATCATAAAGTTCCTTAAGTTGTCATATTTTAGATCTAAGATCAGGTGTCATGTCACATTTATTGATTGAAGGTTTAGGTTGTCCCTAGAAACAAAGCAGATTGGGTATTTTAAGGTAATAATCTCAATAAAAACTATTTTTAACCGGAGGCTTGAGTCAAATCCAACCATGATGTGTAAGGGAACAACTTTCTCCACGATTATGTTAAAAGTTATAAATATATAAACAAATTTGGTCCTGAATTCAAATCATGATATGTGATGTAAGGAGGTGCACTATTATGGAAACTTAACTTAAGAACAAGAGAATATTCCATGGGCATCACTTCTAATGGCTCTCATTTGAGCCCTTGGAGTAATGTATAGATGATTAAATTTAGTGTGCTGTCATGAGGACTGACTGCTGAACTGAAATATGCATCAGTTTTTAAAAGAATGCATTTCCTGTCAGAATATCACAATTCATGCAAAGGTGACCTGGGCTGCTGAACCACATGCCACCTAAATGTCAATACCGCATTTTTGTGTGTTGGCTTGAAAGGGTGGAGTTGGAGGGTGATGGGCTTCAGACAAACCAAGAAAAATAATTATTGTGCTTTATAATGATAGATATTGCAATTGTACAGAAGATTTAAGTTTGGATTCCAATTCAGTAGCTACCTACTCTTAAAATGTTGCAAAAATTTATAAAAGAGAGATGTTTAGAGTATCGGGTTCGTTATTACTATATATATATATGAGTTTATAGACATTCAAATTAGAAGCAGGACTTTATTGCGTAGGCCCTCAAGCCTTCTCTGCCATTTAAAAACATGGCTGAATGGATGGATGGTAAACTCATCTGCACATTTCCATCCATCCCTGGTAAGCTTTCATCCTTTGTTTACTCTTCTCTGCCACACAAGTAAATGAAAGACTCTGCTTCCATTTCCCTATCAGGAAGAGAATTTCAAAACTATTAAAGATATAAAATAGAAAAAGCTTCTCTCTTTCACAGGCCATCCCTTATTTTTAAACAGTGACCCTTAGTTCTAGATTTTCCCTGAAGATGTAGCAGAGATTCCACGTGCACCCTGTCTCTCATAAACCTTTTTTGAGCTCATTCCAAAATTACATCCTTGAATAAGGAGATAAAACTGTACACGCGCTCAATATGTAGTCCCGCCAATGCCCAATATAACTGCCTTCTAACTTTTATATTCAATTCCTCTTACAATAAACAGTAATGTATAATGCTCTGGGGAATCAAACTCCCTCTGCATGTCATAACTTTGCAGTCCCTCATCATTTAGGTGATATGCTTTTATGTTTTTGACAGGATAGACAATTTCACACATTCCTGCATTTTATTCAATTTGCAATTTTTTTTACCACCAGCTTAACCCATGCATATCCATTTGGAGTCTATCCGTTTTCAATTTGTTGCACACACTGGAACTGTTTTGTGAAAATTGAAACCTGTGCAAGATGGTTTTCCAAAACACAGCTATGCATATGAAAGTCATTTTGATTGTTGAGGTTCTGGCTGATTCTTATTTTAAAATGCCAAACATTTCACCCTGATTCTTATTGTAATCAGTTATTATTTTTCAATGTCATTGATTGTAACTTGGACAAGTTGAAAAGCTGGACCAAGATATTATCTAGAAACAAGAAACTGCAGATGCTGGTTTAGACAAAAGGGCACAAAGTGCTGAAGTAACTCAGCGGGTCGGGTTGCATCTCTGGAGAACATGGACAGGTGACATATCGCGTTGGGACTCTTCTTCAGGCTGACTTTTGGGTGGGGGGACAGAAAGCTTGGAGAGAGGAGAGGTAGGACAAAGGTAGACACAGGTGGGGGAGGGGGGGTATTGATAGGCAGATGGTTGGAACCAAGAACAGAGGTTAAAGCAGAAGGTGTGAGACAGACTGATTGAAGAGTTGAAAATTGTGAAGACAGAGGAAGGAGTGCAGGGGGAGGGGGAGGGGAGAAATTGGTGGGATTCCAAGCGGGCAGAGGAATGGGGAAGGAAGGGGAGGGTGTGGGTGAGAAAGGGGAAGGGGGGAAAGGGATGGTTGTTACAGATTACCTAAAATTGGAGAATTCAATGTTCATATTGTTGGGTTGGATGCTACCCAAGGGGGATATGAGGTGTTGTTCCTTTAGTTTGCGCGTGGTTTCAATCTGGCAATGGAGAAGCCCCTGGACAGAAAGGTCAGTTAAAATGGTTTACCAAGTGTCGACTGCGACCGTTTTGGTGAACACCTGTGGTCTGTCCGTTAAGGCCTATTGGATCTCCCAGTTGCTAACCAATCTAACTCTCATTCCCACGCTGACCTTTCTGTCCTAGGCTTCCTCCATTGCCAGAGTGAGGTCACATGCAAACAGGAGGAACAGCACGTCATATTCCACATAACCCAATAGTATGAACATTGAATTCTCCAATTTTAGGTAACCTCTAACTACCCCCAAGTTCTCCTTTCTCACTCACATAACCTTCCCCTGTGCTCCTCCTAGACTCCTACCTATTTCTCAATTTCTTCTCTTCCTACATTCCTTCCCCGGCTTCACAATTTGCAAACCTTCAATCAGTCAGTATCACATCTTCTGCTTTAATCTCTGGCCTTTGTTTGAACGTTATACCATCAATCCCCCTTCACTCCCCCCCCCCCCCCCCCCCCCCGGCACCTGTGTCCACCTACTTGTCCCGCCTCTCCTCCTAGCTTTCTTCCAATCACCTCTACAATCGGGGTTAAGTAGGATCCCAACCCAAAAAGTCACCTATGCATGATTCTCCAGAGATGCCATCTGACCCACTGAGTTATGCCATCACCTTGTGTCAAGGATACTATCTGTTGGGAATGTAACTAGATCTCCAGCTAATATCATCTTTCCTGAAGCCAGTCATTTACCAGGTTGTTCCAAAATCACAACCTTTATTCTAATAGATGGATCTGCTTTATGCTGCAGCAAATTCCTACCTGTCAGAGTTCTGGCCAATAGTTGTGAATGTAAAATGAGTATCAGTTGGTAAAATCTAAACTGGGAATTTTTTTTTAAATGGGAAGTACATATTTATTAGAGTCATATAGTGATACAGTGTGGTAACAGGCCCTTCAGACCAAATTGCCCACACTGGCCAACAATATCCCAGCTACACATGTCTCACTTGCCTGCGCTTGATCCATATCCATCCGAACCTGTCCTATCCATGTACCTGCCTAACTGTCTCTTAAATGGTGGGATAGTCCCAGCCTCAATTACCTCCTCTGGCAGCTTGTTCCAGAAACCCACCACCCTTTGTGTGAAAAATGCTAATAAGCCTTACTACTCCATTGATAAATTTATAATTGGAGTTCTTGGTCACAGTTTTACAACAGTGCCATGTCTTTATAGGACGAAGAGTGTATTTTCACACTCAATATTGTCCTTAGGATGAGATTTAGGCTAGAATATTCCACAGTTGCTTATTAATTGTTCTTTTGAAGTAAGGTGTATTCACCAAATGTTTTAGAAAAATGAATTGCAAAATATAAAAAATTACTACACATTCCACTTTCTAAGTAAAAATAACCACTTCATCCCCAAATAAGTTTTATTTTCCCATTCCCCTGTGCTCTACCCTCCAAGAAAAAAATCACCTAACAGAAGATGGGCAGCAACCTTGTTTCCCTCACATATTTGTAGGAAATTAATTCTATGAGAATCTTTATTGGAATGTTAATTTATTAATGTTGATCTATTGATTTAATACACACAATACTCTGGGAAAGAAAGGAAAAACATAGTTTCATTTCTATTATCATGCCCCATCTATTCCAGGCAGTGTTAGAAGAGACTTTTGCTTCCTGCATGTGGGTTAAATAAGTGTGTGCAATTTTTATTTGCAGTTCCACATGTACATGACAGTCTTTGTGCATAGTTTACATTACTGGGACTTTTCCCTTCCATCCAAAATTTTGATTTAGGCAATAGAGGCATAGATATTGACCTCCGTTACATAACTGATAGGACCATAGGAAACCCATGCAAAATACAGCCTGTTTCAGTGGAAACATTTTAAATTCCATTGGAATACACCACAATGGTTTGCTCAAAGCATTATTCGAAACATATCTGTCTGTCCTGCAGTTAAGTGAAGCCAAGTTAATGATATATGTAAATCCATGTTTTGGATGGATATTTAAAATATTCTGAACACTAGTATTCATGATTCTAGTATACTGAATGTTTAGGGCTGAATTTTTTTTTGTACTGCATTTGATATCCAAGGAAGTCGTATCATTTAGCCTGAACTGTGCTGTGAAAAGTAAAGATTATTATTATTCTAATAATAATAATAATTATTATTATTATTATTATAAAACTTTTATTTCCGACTCACGGTCCAGATAAAAGACAACATTACATAGAATACATTGCATATAAAAACACCATAAAATACATATAAAAGCTTAGTAAATTACTTATAAGAGCATCATAAATTATATACAAAACACAATACATGGTTTAAAATTCAGAATAAAAAGAAAGATCAGTGTCCTGCAACACGACAACTATACCAATGTCTCCATAGCTGGGATTGGTAGCGTGTAGTGCTAAACCTTATGTTTGATAAGACCAAGATAACTTCGTTTTCAGAGTCATTAATTCTGCAAATAAATTTATACATATGATTTCTTAGGATAACTTGTATAGTACTGACTCCTGCAACCACAAACATTTTACTTGCATTACACCATCTAGGTTTCTTTAGTAGTATTCTCATGGCATCATTATACGCTACTTTAAGTCTCTGTAAATTTGTTTTACTGTAGTTTGACCACAGGTGTGCAGTATGGAGTGGTGTACAATATGCTCTAAACAGAGACATCTTCACTTCATCTTAATCTCCTGTGTACTTCCTAATGGATAGAAATATCAGAAACATGAGCAACCTTAATCCTTTAGCTGGTGCAGCAAAGCTTAATTGAATTCCAGATCCGTGTTGGTCAGCCCCATCCAGGAACAACAATTATATTAATATCTGATATTATCTGCATTCAGATTAATAATTTCAATGTACAAGTGGACATCCTTGTGGAATCTTAGTATGTAGGAAAGAACTGCAAATGCTTGTTTAAATTGAAGGTAGACACAAAATGCTGGAGTAACTGCGGGAAAGGCAGTATCTCTGGAGAGAGGGAATGGGTGACGTTTCGGGTCGAGACCCTTCTTCAGTCTTACTTTTTCACATCTACCTTGTGGAATCTTACACAAATTATGATCTACCATTTTTAAACATTGACAGGAAGGAAAGGAATAAAATTGGGAAACTCCAGGATCATTAATTAAATAAAAACTTGGAACAAAAGCCGAAGAATAATATTGTCCAAAACACATCAACAGCATACCACAGAAGGGAAAAAAATATTTGCACAAAATGAACCACAGATTGGTAGCCTTTTAAAATTATGTACCTACATAAGTTCAATTGGTTTATTCCATACAAAATGGTCTCCAGTGATATTGATAGCCAGTAAAGTGCATCTAGTATTATGCTTTTTAATACACGGCTCTTCGTCCTTTATAAAACCCGTCAGTGGAACGTTCTTTAAGTTAAATTGTATACATTGGGAGCTTGATTAAAATTAGAAACACAGCATTAGCCTTTGAGTGGCTGTCAATGAAAGCTGATGTTTGACACATGTCCTCTGAAGGATTTGAATCGGGGATCCAGCTTTGAAAAGACATTTTGAACATTGGAATAAACATTGTAGTTTTTGCAATTTGTAGCAGCAAATTGTAAATCTGCAATATCATTACAGACACTATTTTCTTCTATGTTATAATCGAGGCCTTGTTATTATGTACATTTTAATTTTTTTAAATAATCTACCATTTACTTTTTCTAATTAAGATACTCCGGAAGAATAAATGTAGATGCAATACACTTAATTTAGTCTCAATCGGATTAAAGACATTTTTAAAAGGAACTCATGAATATTGACAACCATGAAAGAACACATTATTTCCAATACCATATAAGAGCATTTGGGGATAAATGCTCAGTTAACATATTCCCCTTGATGTTCTAGGCTACATGTGAACGTGGGTTTTCTGCTATGGAAGAATCACATCAAAAGGTAACAGAGGAACTCCATCGGCAGCATCAACGAGAGCTAGAGAGTCTACAGGAAGACAAAGAGCGACTGCTAGCTGAAGAGACGGCTGCCACCATCTCTGGTATGTGAAAATGCTTGGGAACAGCGAGTGACTGGAATCTTCACTGATTAATAAAAATAGTGGCTGATTACTGTTGTGGAAACAAATACTCAGGATTACCTTTGTGTCGTGTCTTTCCATTATTGTCTTGAAATTTCCCAAAGCAACTATTGCATGTTTCCTGCTTTGTTGTAACCTCAGTTACTTGGTGCAGGAACATTGATATTAAATAAATGTTGAGTATACTGGAAATATTCTGCAGACGAGGCAAAATCTGTCGTGAGACAAACAGAGCTCATGTCACAGATCAATTATTTCTCCAGAATTGATAATGGTTAGAAATCTAACATTTTAAATTGCAGGGAAGAGAGAATGGTGCAGGGAAAATGCAATGTAAATGGCAGTCTAGGAGACTGCATAAATCATGCAATTGATATAGTTGGATAGGAACTGGTCCCTTTGGAATACCAAAAGAGGAAAATTTACAAATTAGAATCTGATCTATTAAATTTAGAGTGGGCCATATTGTGGGTGGAAGGAGAGCAAGTGAGAGCAGCGTAGTAAATATTGGGGTTATATGAGTTCCCCATTGTAAGTAGGAAGTAAAATCACATAATTGCTCATTATTTGAACTGTAGATCTCCTGAATGGTTGAGAAAAGACACCGAATATTAGGTATATTGTGAGAAACCCAGAAGGTCAGAGAATAAAACATGTAACTGCACAATGAGTCATCAAGATGTGCAGCATGGGATCAGACCCTTCAGTCCTCTGAGTCCATGCAAACGTCAACCATTTGCACTCATGCTACATTCATCCCCTCATTATTATGCCCATATTTTCATCGACTAGCCTCAGAATCTATCACTAACCTACACAATAAAATAAATTCAGAGACTAACTCATCTAACAACCTGCGCATCCTTGGGATGTGGGAGAAAATTCAAGGACCTGGAAGAAACACAAAATAAAAACAAGCTGGAAATATTCTGCAGGTCAGGCTGTATCTACGGGAAGAGAAATAGAGTTAACATTTCAGGTTGCCAAAGGGACTTCAGCCATATTTTATCTTGAATTTAGATTTCCAGCATCTGCAATTTTTGATTTTCATTTACCAGAGGAAGCCCATGGGGGAATATCCAAACTCCAACAACAGCATAGTCAGGATTAACCTCTAGTCACTGGTGCTGTGAATCAGCAATTCTACCAGCTGTGCCACTGCTATCCAGTAGGATTGCATGATATGGTACACCTTCTATGAGTGGTCTGGTGGTAGCTTGCTTTTGAGGCTCTAATCTGGGTGTTTTTAGCAATCTTGTAATCTATGTACGTCATTTTCTGTACTATGTGATACCATTTTAATGCACTTGAAAACACAGAACACATAATGTGCCATAACCATTGCCTTCATGATTTAATTCATTAGAAATAAATCAGTGTAATTTGCCAGGTAAATGGCAGACTTTTTTTTTGCTCTAATCTTGGGGGTGTAACAACAGTCTTCTGATTTGGAAGCTCATTAACTGATATCGGGACAATAAGATGACTCAATGATTAAAATAATAACTCTAGAGGAATAATTCCAATGGAAACATTTTAACACCAGATCAATTGCACATGGTGTTGTGCAAGAATGGGCAAATTTCAATCTCCCAAACCAAATCTTTTACTTCCAGCTCAGTCATAGCCGGAAATACGTGGCTCAACATGACTAAAATGCCAAACAGAAATTATCCATAATGCCATAACATTATGTTTGGTATAGGTAATTATAATTATATAGGTAAGTTAGATGTTATTATTTTGTTCACATTCAGAAATAATAATGAACAGTTGTACGACATTGTGCAAAATGCAAACAATAAAGGACAAAACTAACCCTAATTTTAGTTCAGGTGCTTTTTGTCCAAATGGGCTACCCCAATACTACCTGTGGTGCACCATGGATCTTCAAAACAAAATATTTCTCTTAACCGAATACAGTAAACCCTTGCAATAATGAACCACTACACAGTGGATTTTGGTTATAGCGGACCGAGGCTCCCATTGCACCAAAGAGTTTGTTTCTGTGCTGTATAACTCTAACTTTATCAATCTAATTATTCAACCACTTTACACCAAATGTTTTGATTTTAAACCTTTGGCAATCTATTTTTCGAGCTGTTGCATTGATTTGTCACTTATTGAAGTTACTTCTTTCAGCTTTGCATTTCATCATTTAATATCTTCAGATTTTAAAACACCTTGACTTGAAGCTTAACCATGTCTGTCTTGTTTGGCATTCACATGAATTAGTAAACAGAAGAAACAGAGGAGGAAACTGACCAGGGGAAATGGGAAGAATATGAAGATATGGAATTAGAATCTTGGATTTTGTTCATTATGCATGTAATATTTTGGTATATGGAGGTGTTTATTACTGCTGTTACGTTCAGTATGCTTTGCTTCAACCAACCATAATGTGCAGATACAGAAACTTAACTGACTGAGCATTGCTCTTCTAAACTAGGAAAATTAGTATTCTCCAGGCTAAAGGAAGGATAACAGATACATTTTCATCACCATCATAGGGACTGGTGAACCCTAAAAATGTGTCTGAAAATTGTTGACCCTCTGGAGTTATGCAATTCAACCCAATATCTTATTTTTCAGAAAAGCAAGGAAGTCTTTCATTTCCCAGTTCCTCTCCGCCTCTTTTGCCAGCACTGCAGGCCTTTCAACATTTATCTTTACTTTTATATTTTTTCCCCCCCAGACTTGATCCCACGCTGCAGCACTGGTCCATCTACAATGTCGAAGTTTTTTTTAAACCTGATTCTATTTCTTCATAATGAAAGGTTATTATTGGTAGATTTCAGTTGGAATACAGGAAGGAGATAGAGAGCTCAGGGTGTCAGGGTAAAGGAACGGTGCTGAAATGGAAATGGTTGAGAGCTTCAAGTTCCTAGGTGTAAATATTACCAACAATATGTCATGAACCAAACATATTGAAGCAGTAGCTAAAAGAGCACACCAATGCCTCTACTTCCTCAGGAGACTGAGGAAATTTGGCATGTTTCCAGTGACACATACAATCTTTTCACAGCTGCACTGTCGGGTTGCGTTATAGCTTGGATTGGGAACAGCTCTGCGAGAAATTTGTGAGTTGTGAGCACTGAGTCCATCACACAGACCCAGACTTCCCATCAACTCCTTCAACACTTCACACTGCCTTGGGAAAGCAGCCAATACAATCAATGACCTTTTTCACCCCAGTCATTCTCTTTTTTCTCCTGTCGGTCAAAAGATACAAAAGCTTGAAAGAACATGCCACCAGACGGGTATAGCTTCTACCCCTCTGTTATCAGATTTCTGAATGGTCCTTCCATAAACTAGGCTGCAGTCCTAGTTCTCCAACCTACCTTATTGCAGACATTGGACTTTTTTTTGTCTGGAATTGTTGTTCCAGAATGCTGAGAATCATATTCTGCACTCTGGTATCTTTATCTTTGCTCTTTCACTTTTCACTAGTTGTAGGGCTTGATTGTTCAATTCAATTCAATTCAATTCAATTCAACTTTAATGTCATTGCACAAATACTAAGTATGGGTACAACGAAATGCAGTTTTGCGTCAGTCCGTAGTAGTAGTGCATATAGAAATTTAAAAAAAAGAAGATACAGAATAATCAAAAATACAGAATAATTAAACAATGGGGACGGAGGGACCGGAGAGATCTATCGGCGGGACTCCGAGTTCAGCAATGTGATGGTATAATTGTAGAAGCTGTTCCTCATCCTACTGTTATGAGACCTGAGGCTCCTGTACCGCCTCCCTGATGGGAGGAGGGCAAACAGTCCATGGTTGGGGTGGGAGGGGTCTTTAATGATCTTCCCAGCCCGTCTCAGACACCGTTTTCGGTGGAGGGCATCCATGGCAGGGAGCGGGGCACCGATGATGTGCTGCGCGGTTTTCACCACCCGTTGTAGTGCCTTCCTGTCTGCAACAGTGCAGCTGGTGTACCATACCGTGAAGCAGGTGGTCAGGCTGCTCTCGATGGTACAGCGGTAGAAGTTGGTCAGGATCTGGGGGGACAGGTGGGCTTTCTTGAGCCTCCTCAGGAAGTAAAGGCGCTGCTGTGCCTTTTTGATCAGCTTGGAGGTGTTGAGGGACCAGGACAAATCCTCCGAGATATGTACCCCGAGGAATTTGTAGCTGGAGACGCGCTCCACCTCAGTCCCGTTTATATGGATGGGGGTATGACTGCCTCCTCTGACCTTCCTGAAGTCGACAATAATTTCCTTCGTCTTCTTGGAGTTGAGGACGAGGTTATTGTTGGCACACCAGGTTGTCAGGTGCTGGACCTCCTCTCTGTAGGCTGACTCATCGTTGTCACTGATCAGTCCTACCACCGTGGTGTCGTCAGCAAACTTAATGATGGCGTTGGATCCGTACTTAGGGATGCAGTCGTGGGTGAAGAGGGAGTAGAGGAGAGGGCTGAGCACACAGCCCTGTGGCACGCCGGTGTTCAGTGTTATAGTGGAGGAGGTGAGGTTGTTGACCCTGACAGACTGTGGTCTGTTGGTGAGGAAATCCAGTGTCCAGTTGCAGAGGGAGGTGGAGATGCCAAGTCCGCTGAGTTTGGTGATCAAGCTGGCGGGGATGACAGTGTTAAAGGCAGAGCTGAAATCAATGAACAGCAACCTGATGTAGGAGTTGTTGTTGTCCAGGTGGGTCAGGGCAGAGTGTAGGGCCGCCGATATGGCGTCCTCTGTAGACCTGTTGGCCCGGTAGGCAAACTGATGGGGGTCCAGTGTGGGGGGGAGGCTGGCTTTGAGGTGAGCCAAGATCAGCCGCTCAAAGCACTTAGCAATGACAGGGGTGAGCGCCACTGGGCGGAAATCGTTGAGACTCCCTGTGGCTGACTGTTTGGGCACTGGCACGATGGTTGATGTCTTGAGGCAAGTGGGAGATTGAAAATGTCGGTGAAGACTGGGGATAGTTGTCCAGCACATGCCCTAAGCACCTGGCCAGGGATGCCATCGGGGCCGGCAGCTTTGTGCTCATTCACCTTGCTCAATGCATCTTGTACAGCAGAGGTGGAGAGACTGAGGGGTTGTTCAGTCAGGGGTGGAGCCACTTTGATGGCTGGGGTATTTGGGTATCGTGTTATCTGTTTGATTAGATAGCATGCAAACAAAATCACTCTATCTTGATACAAGTGACAATAATAAACCTAATCTGTATATATAATAAAATCAAAAATGTGTGATTTAAAAATAGTTGTATTAAAATGTATTGGAAGAATTTAAGTTTTGAATTTTTTTACAATATTTGTAGATTGATGTAAGTAAGTGCTTAATTATCAGTGCTGACTCGATGAGCCGAAGGGCCTGTTTTCATGCTGTATGACATAATGGTAAGAGGGGTCAGGTGATAGAATGTTACAACTCTGCTAATATTAGGCAGATTGCTGCCATCTCTAGGAAAAGCAGTGAAAAGGAGCTAATTTTTTTTTGAACCTTTTGGTATTCATTCTTCTTGATTTTTTTTTGGCTTGCAATTTTGAAATCTGATTTATTTTTTAAATAGCCATTGAAGCGATGAAGAATGCACACCGCGTGGAACTTGACCGTGAACTAGAACGAATACGGAAATCTCAAAACAGTAGTGTAAATTCAGACCTTGATGAAATATGCAAACAGCACGAGTAAGTACAAGATGAATGGTTTTGACTAAGGCAGCCCACACTCAAACCTTGCCTATTGTTTTGGTTGAGTCATTTTCTGTAGGTTACCCATTTATAGGCATTTTCATTCTTGATGATCTCAGAAGTAGTACTGTATTTCATAAACAGTATAAACAAACTTGTTTTTATTACCTGGCTATTTGTGGCACACTGTTTAACAATGTCTTAGTCTAAGAAAATATTACTTATGCCAAATAAAAGAAAAAAAGCTGTGGCCCCTCACAATCAGTTGATGGGATACGTTTTAACTCATGCCAAACCTCTAATTAGAGTTATGCAACTCTTAATTGTCCTTATCATGATTGAAAGTCATTGGTTCTCATCACAACATAGTATCAGACAAGAACCAGACGATTCCCCACAAAGTGGGTGGGAAAGACAATTGCTTAATACTACCTCTGCCCTCAGAATAAGTTATTCATCCATTTGAATGGTTTGAATCATAAATTTAAAATCTCTGGCCCATCTCTGCAGCAGAAGCTTTCACTGTGGCAATGAGAACCTTATGATCATGCATTAGGAGCACATAGAAGCCCTGTATAAATGTCAAAAGATGCAGGCCACCTCACAAACTTCTACCTGTACATCATCTGCCCCATCTGTGGAAGAGTAGAATACAGTTCCTACATCAAAATCCACAAAACCAACCAATTACATGACCCTTGATCCAAAAGAACTGCCTCAGAAAAAGATGATGTCTATTCAGTTTCTTTCATAACTGGTGATAACTGAATAGTCCAGGACCGATGCTGGGTTTTGACCCAAAACATCAATATCCCTTTGCCTCCACCTGCATTCTTCAGCAGTTTGTGTTTTGCCCAGATTCCAGCATCTGTGGTCTCTTGTGTCACCACCATAACTAATCCTTTGCTATGCACCCAATCCAATAAAATCCACTAACATTGAATGTTTTTGTGTTAAGTGATTATCTATTCTACAGTGCATGTTGATCATATTTAAGTGAACAATAGGGAGATGGGGGAAAATCTCCATTGAAAATTCATATTATGCCTAATGTCTCCTCTGTAACCTCAAATCAAATCTCCACCCAGCAATCAGAAGAACAATGAAATCCAGTTTGACACCTATACATTCGCCAATATTATTACTCAAGTTACTTTTGAGGAAAGCTCATCTGACATGTACAGTTCATGTTTCAGAAAAAGTTTTCGCTTCCAGATGCCCTACCCAAACCCACTCCCCATACCATTTTTCCAACTACATAAGCTAACCTTTGAGGCATGTTATTGGACTACAAAGAAAGGACTCCCACTCATCAGATTAATTGCCGTTGATGCAGAATGTAGTAATACAATACAAATGTGTCTCAACAATAAAATGTAACTGATTAAAAGGTTAAAGATTGAATTTCTAATCTAACGGATCAGGAGCAATAAATTCTTTAAAATTTGTTTTAACAGTGAGGAGTTGGCATCGTTGCATCGAGAAATTGAAGTCCTTTCTGAACAGTACTCCCAGAAGTGTCTTGAAAACGCCCACCTAGCTCAGGCCTTGGAAGCAGAGCGACAGGCATTGAGACAATGCCAACGTGAAAACCAAGAACTAAATGCACATAACCAGGTATGATGTGTCTTAACCCATCCCGTAATGCTGCAAACATAAAAGAACAATATGCCACTTTATTGCTGACATAATGGATAAGGGGTGTAAAAGTGTACAAATAGGGCGTCACACTTCCTCTACGGCCAGCACGTCTACAAAGAGGAACAATCAATTCTTGAAAAGGAGAATTAAATTGCTCAGTTCTCTAGTTATTATCAAATCAAGATTTTGTTTTGCTGTGAATTGAATTGAATAAATTTTAGCCAAGTATGTATACATACAAGGAATATGCCTTCTTTGCTCGTAAGGATAACAACACGATATACAGTAGACAATTAAAAATAAAACATTAAAATTTAAACGTGAAGAATAAAATAAAATACCAGTGCAAAAGGAGGCTACAGACTTTTGGCTGTTGAGTAGAGCTACTGATGGTAAAACGTTTTTTATGTCTGGCTGAGGCGGCTTTGACAGTCCGGAGGGATGTACTTCAAAGAGTTTGTGGCCTGGGTGGAAGTGGTCAGAGATGATCTTACCTGCTCGCTTCCTGGCCCTTGCAGTGTACAGTTCGCAGTGGGGGGAAGGTTCCAGCCAACAACCTTCTCGGCTGATCGAACAATGCACTGCAACCTCCGGATGTCATGCTTGGTGGCTGAGCCAAACCAGACCATGATGGAGAAAGTGAGGACCGACTCTATGATGGCAGTATAAAACTGGACCATCATTGCCTGTGGCAGATTGTTTTCTCAGCTGCTGCAGGAAGTACATCCTCTGTTGGGCCTTTTTGACTGGAGTTGATGGTGGCCTCCTATTTTAGGTCCCTGGAGATGATGGTTCCAAGGAACTTAAATGACTCCACAGATGTGACTGTGGTGTTGTTGATGGTGAGTAGGGAGAGGGGAGGGGAAACTCTCCTAAAGCTCTACTAAATAAATAAATTTCAGTTTTTTATAGGCGGTATTCTAATTTCTTACTGCCTATTTAATACATCCGTCCATGATGTTTTAATGATCTATGTATGCCAGTTTTCTTTAGACCTCTGCAGCTTCTGATCTTGCAACATTGAACAAGTACTTTGTTCATTTCTTTTTAGGTCCAAACTGCATAAATCTATAAATCCCAGCATTGAAATCAGTTTCCCACTGTAGTTTTTTTGTTCACGATTTATTAATGTAACTTGGTAATCTTATGCTTCATTCTATATGCCCACAGTTTTGTCTATTTACATCATTTTTAATAAACTATTTTCTCTTCAGTCATTTACGTTAAATCAGGTAAAAGTTATAGCCCCAACATGGATGATAACAGGACACTATTAATTACACCCTAGCAATTTGAAGATCTGCACATGAGCCATGATTCATCCAACTTCGCCTTTGATTCGTTGACCTTTCACTTATGTTTAACAGTATCTTAACGTTGTCATATGCATTCTGGAAGTCATTCCAACCTATTTCTTCAGTGGCTAAATTGAGCTAACATAGCGAGCTTATTGCTCGCAGTTTCATATTTGAATGGGTTCATTAACCCTAGGGAAAAGATAAAATACTAATTTTAATTATCTAAGTATTTTAAGATGTTCCTAATTATGTTTTAATTATCTCTTATTTGAAACGCTTGACTAATTTAAAATGTATATGAATATCAGTTATAAGTAAAAAGTTCAAAACCTTTTATAACCATATAACCATATAACAATTACAGCACGGAAACAGGCCATCTCGGCCCTACAAGTCCGTGTCGAACAATTATTTTCCCTTAGTCCCACCTGCCTGCACTCATACCATAACCCTCCATTCCCTTCTCATCCATATGCCTATCCAATTTATTTTTAAATGATACCAACGAACCTGCCTCCACCACTTCCACTGGAAGCTCATTCCACACCGCTACCACTCTCTGAGTAAAGAAGTTCCCCCTCATGTTACCCCTAAACTTCTTTCCCTTAATTCTGAGCTGTCAGGCCAAAAATGAAGCTTGTCCTTAAAAGCACACTACCTAAGATCTAATCACATCTTAGAGAAGGTCGGTCCATTCCTCCTGTACTCAGAAAAAGTAATTGCACATTTGTGGAATGATAGATAGCATGTCTGGTAGGTTTCATCTCTGGCCTTTATCCAATCATATGCCAATCAAACCCCTCTCTCACCTGCATCCACTATCAGTTGCCTGTCTTTGTTCTACCCCACCTCTCTTCCAGCTTTCACCCCCATCCCACACTAAAATTTGTCTGCAGAAGAGTCTCGACCTGAAACATGGCCTATTCATGTACTTCAGAGATGCTGCCTGACCAGCTGAGTTACTCCAACACTTTGTGGCTTTTTGTGTAAACTAGCACCTATAGTCCCTTATGTCGATATTTGCACAATATAACTCTTTTTCTCTTATAACCATATAACCATATAACAATTACAGCACGGAAACAGGCCATCTCGACCCTTCTAGTCCGTGCCGAACACGTATTCTCCCCTAGTCCCATATACCTGCGCTCAGACCATAACCCTCCATTCCTTTCCCGTCCATACAACTATCCAATTTATTTTTAAATGATAAAAACGAACCTGCCTCCACCACCTTCCCTGGAAGCTCATTCCACACAGCCACCACTCTCTGAGTAAAGAAGTTCCCCCTCATGTTACCCCTAAACTTCTGTCCCTTAATTCTCAAGTCATGTCCCCTTGTTTGAATCTTCCCTACTCTCAGTGGGAAAAGCTTATCCACGTCAACTCTGTCTATCCCTCTCATCATTTTAAAGACCTCTATCAAGTCCCCCCTTAACCTTCTGCGCTCCAAAGAATAAAGCCCTAACTTGTTCAACCTTTCTCTGTAACTTAGTTGCTGAAACCCAGGCAACATTCTAGTAAATCTCCTCTGTACTCTCTCTATTTTGTTGACATCCTTCCTATAATTAGGCGACCAAAATTGTACCCCATACTCCAGAATTGGCCTCACCAATGCCTTGTACAATTTTAACATTACATCCCAACTTCTATACTCAATGCTCTGATTTATAAAGGCCAGCACACCAAAAGCTTTCTTTACCACCCTATCTACATGAGATTCCACTTTCAGGGAACTGTGCACAGTTATTCCCAGATCCCTCTGTTCACCTGCATTCTTCAATTCCCTACCATTTACCATGTACGTCCTATTTTGATTTGTCCTGCCAAGATGTAGCACCTCACACTTATCAGCATTAAACTCCATCTGCCATCTTTCAGTCCACTCTTCCAACTGGCATAAATCTCTCTGTAGACTTTGAAAATCTACTTCATTATCCACAACCCCACCTATCTTAGTATCATCTGCATACTTACTAATCCAATTTACCACACCATCATCCAGATCATTGATGTACATGACAAACAACAGTGGACCCAACACAGATCCCTGTGGCACCCCACTAGTCACTGGCCTCCAACCTGACAAACAACCATCCACCAAACTCTTCTCCCCCTTTCCCATATCTTGTTCGACATCCTCCATCTCCTCTCTCATTGCCTCTGTCCCTCCTCTCTCTACCCCTGCCTACTACCTCTCCCTACTCTCCCGCTCCACTACTTCCCCATCCAACAACCCTCTTAATGCCAGGAAGAAGGGTTTCGGCCCGAAACGTCGCCTATTTCCTTCGCTCCATAGATGCTGCTGCACCCGCTGAGTTTCCCCAGCAATTTTGTGTACCCTCTTAATGTTTTGACTGATGAAACATTGTCTAAAAATAATAAGCATTCACGCTTGTGATTCTTATTGAACTCTATTGTTCCTAATAGGAGCTGAATAATCGTTTGGCTGCAGAGATAACACGACTGAGAACAATGATGACCAGTGACAATGGGGATGCTCCTGCTCTATCACAAGGCAAAGAAGTATATGAATTAGAGGTAACGCCAGCTGTAGGCTTATCCTCTGTTTGTTCCTGGTTAAAAAATTGATTGTACCCGACTGAACACTGACTAGCTTATACGTGAAGATCTGATCCTTGGGATTCTCAGTTTACTCATTCTTAAGAAATATGTGATCTTATTTTCTTAAAATAGTCTGGAGTCATCAGATGGTATAGAACTAGACTGGAAGTGCTGGACATGCATGGATGAAGTGAGCAATCAGTTGAACAATAAAATAATTTATGTTGGAGTGTTTGGAGAACATGTACAGGTTGTCATGATGTAAACATCAAAATAATTAATCGAAATTTAAATATAGAAATAGACTTTTGAAACCAGGCTTGAAAATGTTTGATTAAATGTGCACAGCAGTGAAAAAATATTCAATCTATGTAATGTGAACAACAGTCTGGAGAAAATAAATTTTTTAAACATTTCAAAGTAAGTCATCAAGATAGAATTTCATTGATTACAATGACAGGTGTAGTCCACATTATAGTAAAGAAAGGATACAGTTTTTTCTTTGTTCTTGTAATCTGGTACGAAATAAGAAATATTAAACCCCAATGCATATTTAGAACAATGCCTTCTCAATAGTAAAGGCATTCAACTTAATTTGTTTTGTAGGTTATACCAACATATTCTGATATTTAATGCATTTGTGTCCATTCTACTCAGGTATTGCTGAGGATCAAGGAATCAGAAATACAGTATTTAAAACAAGAAATTAATTCACTGAAAGATGAACTGCAAACTGCTCAACGTGTAAGTAGTTCCTCACTATACCAATTCTCGATGGAAGCTTTTTTACTGTTTGTTACGGTAAATGGTGTTGAAATTATTTCATCCTCTTTATTTTCTGCTGTCCTGAAGTCCAAATATCATCTCTCCTTTGTTGACTGATCAAATGCCGATCTAGATGGTGAATGCAAGCAGACTATTCAACTATGGAGAGCAATGTAGATAATCGGCACCATCCCTTCCTGTGATATCCACACGCCCTCACACGTCCAGCTACACTCCGTGGAGATCAGTCACGTGTTGGTTCACTTATTTTGCCCTCCCCCCAGAAAGTACTGGCACCATATTCCAGATGCTACCACAGCTGAGATTGATTCATTCAGTACAGATCAGAAAAGGAATTTGTGACATCTGATATGCATATCAATCCCGTCATTATTTTTTAATGAATATGTGTAGTAAATTTGTTTCCATTGTTCAAAACATTTGTGTAATTATATAAAAATAGTAGCCTTTCAATGTGCAGTTTAAGTGAAAGAAAAGGCAAAATCCTTATTGGTTGTTTTTTTTCAACTGATGTGTGTAGTTGCTATTCTGAGGAGGCCTTTGGAGCCTTAATATTTTATTTTACATGGATGCTAGGGCAGGAGAAAAGGAGCTTGCAGAGATAACAACTTGCCTAAGGTAAAAATCACACTCTTCATTTTCTCACATGGTGTTTCGTGTTAAGAACATTACAAATTCATTGGATTGCATTATTATGATTATTATTGATCAAAGATACTGAAATAGGAAGAACATTGCATCTCTCAATTCTATTTAAGTTGAGATAGAAACTGCATTAATTTACATATAATGTGAGTAATGCACAAAATCACACAAAGGAATTTTAATCACTGAGAGGGAGCTTGTGCAGATATAGGCTTCGAGAAAGCTTGCGAATTTTGCATCATCACAGACAGCCCCAGGCGACCTCTACCATTCCATGTAGATTTCTCGGCACTTAAAAATAAGCTCTTGAATTGTGGATTTTATGCTGGATTCAGAAGTGCAGAGGTTTGTAATGGTGAAGTCAGTTTCTAAGTTGACTGGAAATTTTGCCGTTTCATTTTTGCTTCCCAAGAATTCTGTATTTACCTTTTTCAAAAATGGTATGATTCTAAGAGCGCTGAATGCTGCTTTTTACACTCATGACTGCTCACCTTGATTCTCTTTCGTGCATAAGAACTTCTGTATTTAGTGGGTCCTGC
The DNA here is from genome assembly GCF_010909765.2 of Amblyraja radiata. Taxonomy (NCBI): domain Eukaryota; kingdom Metazoa; phylum Chordata; class Chondrichthyes; order Rajiformes; family Rajidae; genus Amblyraja; species Amblyraja radiata. The sequence continues at coordinate 23,269,088 of NC_045981.1, forward strand.
GCCTCTTTAGGATGCAGAATGCAGCTGCAATGATAACCTCACTGTACAATTCTGAAAAAAAACAATGCATTTTGAGATTTGTGTGTTGCAAGAGATAAAGCATCAGTAGAACTGACAGAGCTTGCAAAACCTTTATGGTAACATCTGAAACTGCAATTTCACCCTTATTTACAATTGCTCATTTCTTTATTCACTTAAGTTAAAAATTGATAATGGTCAGAAGCTTTGCAGCCAAGAGAAATTGAGTGAGAAATTTGTCTGAGCTCCCCAATTTTGAATGCATGTAATAATGCCAACTGCACTTGCCTCCATTTTTAGTTCAACAGTGGACCCAACACAGATCCCTGTGGCACCCCACTAGTCACTGGCCTCCAACCTGACAAACAACCATCCACCATTACTCTCTGGCATCTCCCATTCAACCACTGTTGAATCCATCTTGCTACTCCACCATTAATACCCAACCATTGAACCTTCTTAATCAACCTTCCATGAGGAACCTTGTCAAAGGCCTTACTGAAGTCCATATATACAACATCCACTGCTTTACCCTCATCAATTTCCCGAGTAACCTCTTCAAAAAATTCAAGAAGATTAGTCAAACATGACCTTCCAGGCACAAATCCATGTTGACTGTTCCTAATCAGACCCTGTTTATCCAGATGCTTACATATATTATCTCTAAGTATCCTTTCCATTAATTTGCCCACCACTTACGTCAAATTAACAGGTCTATAATTGCTAGGTTTACTCTTAGACCCCTTTTTAAACAATGGAACAACATGCGCAGTACGCCAATCCTCCGGCACTATTCCCGTTTCTAATGACATTTGAAATATTTCTGTCATAGCCCCTGCTATTTCTACACTAACTTCCCTCAATGTCCTAGGGAATATCCTGTCCGGACCTGGAGACTTATCCACTTTTATATTTCTCAAAAGTGTCAGTACTTCCTCTTCTTTGAATCTCATAGTTTCCATAGCTACTCTACTTGTTTCCCTTACCTCACATAATTCAATATCCTTCTCCTTGGTGAATACCGAAGAAAAGAAATTGTTCAATATCTCCCCCATCTCTTTTGGCTCTGCAGATAGCTGTCCACTCTGACTCTCTAATGGACCAATTTTATCCCTCGTTATCCTTTTGCTATTAATATAGCTGTAGAAACCCTTTGGGTTTACTTTCACCTTACTTGCCAAAGCAACCTCATATCTTCTTTTAGCTTTTCTAATTTCTTTCTTAAGATTCTTTTTACATTCTTTATACTCCTCAAGCACCTCATTTACTCCATGCTGCCTATAATTATTGTAGATCTCCCTCTTTTTCCGAACCAAGTGTCCAATTTCCCTTGAAAACCATGGCTCTTTCCGATTTTTACTATTTCCTTTCAACCGAACAGGGACATAAAGATTCTGTACTCTTAAAATTTCACCTTTAAATGTACTCCATTTCTCTTCCACATCTTTACCATAAAACAAAATGTCCCAATTTACTCCTTTTAAATCCTTCCGCATCTCCTCAAAGTTAGCCTTTCTCCAATCAAAAATCACAACCCTAGGTCCGGTTCTGACCCTCTCCATAATTATATTGAAACTAATGGTATTGTGATCACTGGTCCCGAACTGTTCCCCAACGCATACCTCTGCCACCTGACCCGTCTCATTTCCTAACAGGAGGTCCAGCACCGCTCCTTCTCTAGTAGGTACTTCTATGTATTGCTGCAAAAAACTATCCTGCACACATTTTACAAACTCCAACCCATCCAGCCCATTTACAGAATGTGTTTCCCAGTCTATGTGTGGAAAATTGAAATCTCCCACAATCACTACCTTGTGCTTACTACTAATATCTGCAATCTCCTTACATATTTGCTCTTCCAATTCTCGCTCCCCATTTGGCGGTCTATAATACACCCCTATAAGTGTTGCTACCCCTTTCCCATTTCTCAGTTCCACCCAAATAGCCTCCCTAGACGAGCCCTCTAATCTATCCTGCCAAAGCACTGCTGTAATAACTTCCCTGATAAGCAATGCAACACCTCCACCTCTTGCCCCTCCAATTCTATCACACCTGAAGCAACGAAATCGTGGAATATTTAGTTTCCAATCACAGCCCTCCTGCAACCATGTTTCACTGATCGCCACAACATCATACTTCCAGGTGTCAATCCAGGCTGAGTTCATCCACCTTTCTTACAATGCTCCTAGCATTAAAATATACACATTTAAGAAACCCACCCTCTCTTATTCTCTGTTTATTGTCTTTTTCTTCTCTCTCCCCTACATTTTGGGTCAGAGTGCTACCATTCTCTGCCTCCTGCCTCACACACTGACTGCTAGCTTTCCCAATTTGAGTCCCTCCCCCCAACCATACTAGTTTAAAGTCTCCCCAGTAGCCTTTGCAAATCTCCCCGTCAGGATATTGGTCCCCCTCGAGTTCAAGTGCAACCCGTCCTTTCTGTACAGGTCACACCTTCCCCAAAAGAGGTCCCAATGATCCAGAAACTTGAATCCATACCCACTGCACCAGTCCCTCATCCACTCATTTATCCTCCACCTCGCTCCATTCCTACTCTCACTGTCGCGTGGCACAGGCAGTAATCCTGAGATTGTTACCTTTGCAGTCCTTCTCCTTAACTCTCTAACTAACTCCCTAAATTCTTCTTTCAGGACCTCTTCTCTTTTTTTACCTATGTCTTTGGTACCTATATGTACCACAACCTCAGGCTCCTCTCCCTCCCATTTCAGGATTTCTTGGACACGTTCAGACACATCCCTGACCCTGGCACCAGGGAGGCAAACTACCATCCGGGTCTCCTGTCTGCGTCCACCGAATCGCCTATCCGACCCCCTGACTATAGAGTCCCCTATTACAATTGCCCTCCTCTTCTTTTCCTTACCCTTCTGAGCAACAAGACCTGTCTTTATGCCAGAGGCCTGGCCGCTGTCGCTGCCCCCAGGTAGGCTGTCTCCCCCACCTTTACTCAAACATGAGTACTTATTTTCAAGGTGTACAGCCACCGGGGCACTCACCAGTCCCTGCCTCTGCCCGTTGCCCTTCCTAACTGTGACCCAGTTTTCTGTCTCCCGTGGTCTTGGAGTGACCACCTCCCTGTAACTCCTATCTATGACCTCCTCGCTCTCCCTGAGCAGACAGAGGTCATCAAGTTGCTGTTCCAGGTTCCTAACACAGTCCCTTAGGAGCCCCATCTCGACGCAAGATTAGGTTTACAAGATTAATTCCTGCAATGAGGGGATTGACATATGAGGAAAGGTTAAGTAAGCTGGAACTCTACTCTTTGGAGTTTAGAAGAATGAGAGGCGATCTCATTGAAACATATAAGATCGTGAAGGGCCTTGATCGGGTGGATGCACCGAGGATGTTCCCAATGATCGGGGAAACTAGATCTAGGGGACATAGTTGCAGAATAAGGGGGGGCTCTTTTAGAACTGAGATGAGGAAGAACTTCTTCACCCAGAGGGTGGTTAATTTATGGAATTCACTGCCCCAGGGAGCAGTGGAAGCAGAAACGTTAAATATATTTAAGTCTAAAATAGATGGTTTTTTAGCTGCCAAGGGGATAAGGGGCTACGGGGAGAGGGCAGGGATATGGACCTAGGTATGGTTAGTATAGTAAGACCTGAGTGATCTCCTGGACAAGTGTCGATCGCCTGGATTGGGGTCGGAGAGGAATTTCCCGGATTTTTTTCCCGAATTGGACCTGGGTTTTGATCCGGTTTTTTGCCTCCCCCAGGAGATCACGCGGTTCTTGGGGTGGAGAGGGGTGATAGCGGTATAAAGGAGAGGGTAGTGTCTTGTGTTCTGTGTCTTGTGTCTACTGTTTGTGGGTAAGTGTGTCTGTTTAGTGTTCAGCCATGAGCGAATGGCGGTGCGGGCTCGACGGACCTGGTGGTCTACTCTCGCACCTACTTTCTATGTTTCTATGACGCACCTGGCGCAGATGTGGACATCTGGAGGGCACTCAGACTCCATGACCTCCCACATCTGACATCCAGAACAGTAAACTGCCCTGGCCCTCATTCTCCCCCTTAACCGAATACAATAAAGCCTTACCCGGGATACAAGCCAATCAGCTGCTTCCTCTAGTCCGTTTGACCAATCAGAGGCTTCCACCAGACTCCTTCTCTGGAAGTGAGATCTGCGAATGGAACGTTGCAGATTTTGGCTCCTCCCTCTGTCACGGCTCCTGGGCCTCTGTTGAGACAAGCCCCGCGATGGGTTTTTAACTCACCACACGGAGGTCGCTCCTCCCTCTGTCACGGCTCCCGGGCGTCTGTTGAGACAAGCCCCGCGATGGGTTTTTAACTCACCACACGGAGGTCGCTCCTCCCTCTGTCACGGCTCCCGGGCCTCTGTTGAGACAAGCCCCGCGATGGGTTTTTAACTCACCACACGGAGGTCGCTCCTCCCTCTGTCACGGCTCCCGGGCCTCTAGATGAAGTTGGAGGAGGTGCACGTGAACCTCTGCAGCACCTGGAAAGATGGCTTGGGTCCTTGAATGGAGTCAAGGGGGGAGGTAAAATGACAAGTGTAGCATTTCCTGCGGTTGCAGGGGAAAGTGCCAGGAGAGGGGGTGGTTTGGGTGGGAAGGGACGAAATGACCAGGGAGTTACGGTAGGAGCGGTCTCTGTGGAAAGCCGACAGGGAAGGAGATGGGAAGATGTGGCCAATGGTGGGATCCCGATGGTAGACAAAGCTGGAGAAAATCAGTGAGAGAGGCAGCATCTAGAGCGAAGGAATAGGCGACGTTTCGGGTCGAGATCCTTCTTCAGATTGATGTCGGGAGGGGTGTAGGGTGGGAAAAAGAAAGGAAGAGGCGGAGACAGTAGGCTATGGGAGAGCTGGGAATGGTAGGGGAAGGAGGGAGAATGCAAGGACTACCTGAAATTGGAGAAGCCAATGTTCATACCGCTGGGGTGTAAACTACCCAAGCAAAATATGAGGTGCTGGGCCTCACTCTGGCCATGGAGGAGGCCCAGGACAGAAAGGTCAGATTCGGAATAGGAGGGGGAGTTGAAGTGCTGAGTCACCGGGAAATCAGGTTGGTTATTGCGAACTGAGTGTAGGTGTTGTGTGAAGCGATCGCCAAGCCTGCACTTGGTCTCACCAAGGCTGATCATACGATGAATAATCCAACCAGAATTTTGTTTGGATGTGGAAAGAAATAATAGAAATTGCATTCATTGCAACGTGCAAAAGGAGATGAGATATTGTATTGTAATTTTGCTGCATGTCATTGTGGTATATATCATGTCTTGATTGGGGAATATGTTTAGTTTGTGACTTTATTTGAAGCAGAAATAATACGTGAATGCTTCATTGACCATAATTCTGACTGTTAACTACGTACTTCGTCCGAGCACATTATCGCACGTGTCATGCAAGCCGTCTTAAATGGCCACCTAAACTATCATTTGGCAACCTAAAAATCAACCTAGGATGCCCGGCTGGCAACAGGGAAAAAAAGTTAAGCGAGAGCCCTGCAATAGGTGCAGGAGTAGGCCATTTGGCCCTTCGAGCCAGCACCGCCATTCAATGTGATCATAGCTGATCATCCACAATCAGTACCCTGCCTTCTCCCCATATCCCCTGACCGCTATCTTTAAGAGCCCTATCTTTTTTTATCTTGAAAGTATCCAGAGAACCGGCCTTCACCGCCCTCTGAGGCAGAGAATTCCACAGATGGATTGTTCTCGCTCTCACCAGTAATCTCAGGGTAATTGAATTTGACCTTAAATGTTTTTTTGAAATGTTCTAAGCTGCTAATGGTCCTGAGTATTAAGATGGATGCAGTGAAAGTAGGCTACTATTCGAAATTCAGAGGACTAACTGCCAAAATTAGAACACTTGAGGAGCCTGGAAGTGAAACCGCTATCTTTGGTTTCAACTGTTTTTGTTACTTAGGATATAATTTCCCAATAATCACTGTTTGTTTATTGTACATTTACTTGATGTGTCTATAAAATCAGAGCAGGTAAAAATGTAATTGTTCCTTTCCTGGTGTACATGACAGTTAAACGCTCTTAACTCTTGACTCAAATCTGCACTGTACATTTGTTTCTGCAGGATAAGAAATATGCCACAGATAAGTATAAGGATATCTACACAGAGCTAAGTATCGTGAAGGCTAAATCGGAGCGTGACGTAAACCGACTGAAAGAGCAGCTGCAGCTGGCACAGGAAGCACTGGGAGAGCAGCCCATGGATGAAACAGAGCACAGCAGATATGGTACAGCAAATACAAGAATCAGAACTCATTGCCAACAAATTTTCACTGATAGTAAACATACTGATTGTTAAGTAAAGTATATATTTTAAACTTTATACACTGGGTGATCCTGGGATCAACCTTAAACAAAAAATAATAATTTAAGAAATAAATGCTGCGTGGGAAAATCAAAGGTTTGCTATTTTGGATTTGTGTCTCTCCTTCTAGACCTGATTGTGAAATATGCATTTATTTTCAATGAAATTTTCCCAAATATGAACAGATTTCACTTCTTGACTACACAATTCCTTTTACTTAAAAAGATCCAAATCAGAAAACAAAACATGTTTGTTTACCATTTGTATTAATTTAACAGACCTTAAGTGCATTATAGTGCTTTGTAATTGTTCTCAGAGAGGTCAGGAAAGAAGATATTTTCATTCTTGCATTCTCAATTATTATTCAGGGACAGAATAAAAATAATTCTATAATTAGAAATGAATAGAATAATTTATAGAATGTCCCAGCCGTTCAGCTTTTCTTTATAACTCAACTCTCTGGTTAGCACACAATAAAAGCTTTTCACTGTACCTCGGTACACGTGATAATAAACTAAAGTAAACTCTCCAGTACCAGAATCATCCTTGTGAATATTTTCTGCATGCTCTTCTGCATAATGATATCCTTCCGATAGTTGGGAGACCAGAACTGTGCACAGTATTCCACTAGTGTGATCTCATGAACGACTCGATTAGTTGCAACATGATGTCCCAACTGCTGTACTCGGTGCCCTGACCGTTGATGACAAGTGTACCAATTGTATTCTTCCAGCATCTGCAGTTCCTTCTTAAACACTTTGTCTACTCCACTGCGAAATCTCCTCAAGGTATGCCTACTTTGAAGAAGTTCTCCTACTCTCTCCGGAGATCAGTCTGAAGAAGGGTTTCGGCCCGAAACGTTGCCTATTTCCTTCGATCCATAGATGCTGCTGTACCCGCTGAGTTTCTACAACATTTTTGTGTACCTTCGATTTTCCAGCATCTGCAGTTCCTTCTTAAACACAAATGCATTCTTCACACCCTGTCTGCCATGTGGTCACTTTCTGGACACTACTGGTATTTCCCAGGCTCTCTGTTCTAAAACACTCTCCAGGGCCCTCCATTTACTGCACTAGTTTAACTTACCAAAATGTAACACCTTGCACTTGTCAAAATTGAATTATATCTGCCCTTTCTTGGCCCACCTTGTCATACCACTGGTCACTAGCCTCCAAGCTGGATAACAACCCTCCGCTACCACTCTATCTCCTTCCACCAAGTAAATGTTATTTTCACTAGGCTACATCATCCTGGATCCCATATGGTCTAACCTTCCAGACTAGCCTACCGTGCAGGACCTTGTTAAAGACCTTGCTAAAGTCCATGTAAACAATGTCAATCATCCTGCCCTCGTTAATCTCCGTCAGCTCATCAAAAAACTCAAATCAAATTTGCGAGAGATGATTTCCCACACACAAAGTCATGCTGATTATCCCTAATCAGTGCTGATGCTAACGCCTCTGTCAGGCCCCTGCAATTTCTTTACTAACTTCCCACAATGTCCAAGGATACACTTGATCAAGTACTAGGGATTATTCCCCTTTAATATACCTAAAGACTGCCAGCACCTCCACCATTATAATGTAAATGTGTTCCAATGTATCACCATACATTTCCCTCAAATCCTTCCATGACCACCTCCATCGTAAATATAGATGAGAAATACTCCTTTAACATTGTGCCCAACTCCTGCGTCTCCACACATGCCAACCACATTGAACCCTTCAGGAGACTGATTCTTTCTGTCGTTAGCCTTTTACTATACTTATGGAATCTGTTTGGCAGATAAGGTAAAGGAGAAACCAATGCTTATCCCTTTTTGCTCTCCCATTTTCCCTCATCAGTTTCCTCCTACCTCTCTGTTGACGAGTGCACTAGGTTATTTGCTAATTAAATAGCTCACTGAATTAGTTTAATTAAAGGCTGGGCTTTTACCTGCTGGAATAAAAGGAGTAAACGTAGGACAATGCATTTTGAAAGGGAAGCTTATTTGCATATTTGTTGATAAATTGCTGCAATGTGCAAAGTAATCACTTTTTAACACTATATTAGGAATATACATTGGAAAAAAATGTGATTATTCAATTTTCACCAACTCAGAATCAGAATCAGATTTTATTCGCCAAGATTGTTTTGCAACATACGAGGAATTTCACTGGCCAGGTCAGTCATACAATTAAAAGCAACAGCCTCAAAAACACATTTTAACATGAACTTCCACCATAGTGACTCCTACACATTCCTCACTGTGATGGAAGGCGAAATAAAGTTCAAGTCCTTCCTTTTGTTCTTCCTTGGTCGGGGGCCTCGAGCCCTCCGTTGACGGGGCAGTCTTGACTCCCGTAGCCGGCGGCGTACGGGCTCTCCGCATCGAGGCGTTCAGCTCCTGCATCAGCTCCCCCGCGCTGGGTGATCGAACCTCGCGTCGGGGGTGGTCAAACCTTCTGCGGCATTGGAGCTCCCGACTAGCCTCTCCCGAGACTGCGAGCCCTTGATGGTAAGTCCGCAGGCCGTGGTGGGAGCGATCCCAGGCAAGGGATCCGCTCCGATGTTAAGTCCGCGCCCCGCAGTGGGGCTCACAACAGTCCGAGGAGGTCTCCAGCTCCAGCGATGGTAGGCCGCAGAGCCCGGAGAAGGTGATCCGAAAATTGATCACATCTCCGGAAAGGTAAGAACCTGAAAAAATGTTTCCCCCGATCCACTCCCCCCTCCCCCCTCCCCCCACATAAAACAAACCGAAGTACATTAAAACAAACTTTTAACAAACGCTAAAAATAAGAAAAAGATGAATAAATGAACAGACTGCCAGCAGGGCTGCCAGGTGGAAAGCTCTCTTACAGAATTACACTTCAGGAAGAAGGTCTGTTGTTCATTAATCTATCAAATGACTTTGAGATCTTTCCCTGTGCTAAGGACATGGAGAAAGTGCAGCTATCATGGTGGCTGGAGCTTTGAAAATCAATTTAAAGTGAATTTGCCGAAGTAGATCCATTTTGAAATATGCAGGTGGTTTTGAAATTAAGCCTTTGAGAAACCAGAATGCTAGTTTTGAAATTTGAAATACATTTCATTCTCAGACATAATGAAATCAAAGAGCAATCCAGATATCCTAAAGATGGCAGCAGCTGCGAAACGAGCAGATCGAACTCTAAGATCAAAGGTAATCTTTCATTTCTTCTTTTTCTCTAGTTTAACCTAAAGCAAAATGACTGATTTTGAGTACATGTGGTATAATATTGATGTGGTAATATTGCCAAAGATATAGATTTTTTTCATTTTTTAATATTACTGGTTCATAATGTAGATGTTACTACAATGTAGTATGCTCCTCAGAAGATTTACCCAAGGCACTCATGCAACATTATACAGATGAGCTTTTCAGGGAGATGAGGACATTTCTATATCTTAATAAGTAAGAGTATTCTACATCTCATTGTGTTATTGTGTATCACTGGAACTGGTCAGCATATCCAAGTTCCCTTTCACCTACATTATAATTTAACTTTTCTTAATTCTATCCAAAACAGATCTAAAGCCACTGGGCATGCAATAGAAGGAAACTAGCTGCTTTGTACAGTTCCTGAAAATGTTGGTGTGTTCCATTAAACAATTCCATGAATGAGCACATAACAAAATTGTAGAAATTTCACCAAGCTTGTTTCAAATTACTAATAAGTATCACATGCAATACGGAAGCATCTGACAAATTCCTTTAGTACCGCCTGTAAATCTAATCTAAGTAATACAAGTACTTTCCCAATTCAGATCAGAACATCACAATCCCGAATGCCTTCTGGTTTAAAGTATAGAAATATCATAAAGGGTTCTGGAAGTAGTATTTTCACTTATGATGTGAGGAATGGTGAAAAAAGTCCAGATTCCAATCATATATTGCATCAGTGGCCTCTGGAAGACATTGCATACACGTGGTCATCAGGTGAGAAATTGGATCTGACATTTTTCCACTTTTCAGTACAATAAGCTAATGGTATCAACATTCACATAACAAAACTGCATGGAACCCCACCACGACATTTGTTTCCCCTTTGGTTGAAGAGGGACAAAAACTGGGCTGTGGTTAGATCCAATGATTATGCCTTTTTGATGGTATATGCACTCACAAGAAAGCTTTTCGTTCCTGCATACAGAAGGTTATTGTCAGGTAAACAAATGCATAACTTGATTTAGTGCATAGTTGTAAAATATATTATTATTTTTTGAGCCCAGCATTACTGATTTGACTTAGGGATTCATTAGTGGTGTGTCTTCACATTTTAGGGCTATTATCGAAGCTTATAATCATTGATTTTTTTTGTTGTAAAATACACTTATCAGATTGAATTGTCCTGTTGAGTTTACTTTCCTTCAATTATTTTTCAATTTCAATGTAACCACATTTATGAATAGGTATAGTTTTCATTAACTGTCTTTTGTATTAATTTTACGGTTTGTAACAGTAGACCGAATACAGAGAACTTAACATTGCAAAACTAGCTGAGGAAAATAATTTATTTACAATGGCTTTCTTTCCAAATAAAAAATTATTTAAATGCTGTGTGGGGGGGAATGATTCACGTTATAAAGAAAAATGAAAATATTATTTTTCCCCCAGTACTCTTCCCTACTGAAGGTGGTGATTCTCTTGTGGGTATACAAGGATTTTTGGCAAAGTAGACTGGATGGTGACACTCGCTGCCTGAGAAGAATTTTTGTATTAACGAGTCAAGTGCCTTTTAAAAAATGACACTTCTATTTAAAATGTTGCGCTTTTGATATGTTGTCCAATAAAAGGAAGCCCTAAACAGTCAGTAGCATAACATCGTGGATCACATTAAAGAGAAATTCAGTAGGAGTCATAACCTGATGCATCAAATAGACAATGTACAACTGTATTGAGAATGTCAGGGGAACAGATTGCCTCTCTTTTGTGTGGGATGCACTATGTTTGGGATGCTGCTTCATACATAAAAAATTACAATGTGAACTTTATATCGGGATCATGCATCTTTCAAAAATACATCAAAGCTAAGTTAGAAATTACATATTTGCTCATGTTGAGGTTGACACTAAGAGTTTATCACCCCCTGGATACCATGTACTTCATAGAAGCATAGAAACATAGAAAATAGGTGCAGGAGTAGGCCATTCGGCCTTTCGAGCCTGCACCGCCATTCAATATGATCATGGCTGATCATCTAACTCAGTATCCTGTACCTCTGCCTTCTCTCCATACCCCCTGATCCCTTTAGCCACAAGGGCCACATCTAACTCCCTCTTAAATATAGCCAATGAACTGGCCTCAACTACCCTCTGTGGCAGAGAGTTCCAGAGATTCACCATTGAAAAATGTTTTTCTTCACTACTAATGTTGGACATACCCTTTTGAGATCAGTGAAAAGAAAGAGAAAGTAAAACATTTGACCTGATATTAAAACACTAAAAATAATTGCTTTGAGCTGTTTTGATGAAGGAAGCGAATAATGTCACTCAGATCATCTTGTTGGTGGGACTGATGTAGATTATATCAAATTGCTTTACATAAACCACCCCTTACGATATTCTGTTTACTGCTGAATGAAATCTAGCCAGAACTCTTAGTCTAACATTCATGGGTTAGCGGTGATGCTTTGTTTTCTAACCTTCCTTATTCCATTTTGCTCCCCTTCGTCGTCCTTTAGTCTGTGAGTAAAGAGGTGGCATGGGACAGCTAGAGCTACCAGATGATTGACATCTTCCCTTTAGGTAAACTGCCAAGCACCATTGGTTATTGTCACTGAGTCGAGGCATGTCACTCTGGGAGTTGGGCTATTTTTGTGTGTGGGCTTCGACTGGAATCTGTTTGGATTTGTTTCTTGGTCTCTTCTTTAACCTGTGTGAAATTAAATCTCATTGCTGTGTCAATAAGCAAGATGACTCCAAAATTTGAAAGTTATGCTGACTTTTGTTCAGTTCTGCATGACCACATTATTGATAAATTTACACAATTTTGCAGTGTCCCAATAATTGAAAGTATTCTAAAGGTAGCAGCAGGTCAAATATTGGGGTAATAATTGTGAAGATTAATTTAGTTCTGTGTTTATTAGTTGTCTTGATTGCAACCTGTCTCAAAAAAGAGGGAAGTTGTATTCATAGAATTATAGAGCACCGAAACACACCCTTCAGCCCACATAGCCATCGATCATCTATACTAATCCCATTTTTTCATCATTTGGTCTGTAGGCTTCCATGGCCTGTCTGGATGCTTATATGTATTGAGAGTCTGCGTCCACCAACTCAGGCAGTATATTCCAGATTCTAATCACCCTCTGAGTGAAAAGTCTCTTCCTCTGATTTCCCCGCTAAACCTCCTCCCCTTACCTTAAATATGCCGTCTGATTTTATTCACCTCTGCTTGGGATAAAATCCCAATCTGGTCCCAATCTAATTTATTGAAGGCAAGGTCAATAGATTAAGGCTCCCGCAGCTGTTTAGAAGTACAGAGATGAGGCAGGAAGATAGAATTAAGATATGGATTAATTATTATTTAATTAACTGGCAGAACAAGTTAAGGGGCTAAATAATTTATCCTGTGTTCACATTCTTAAGATGAACAATATCCAAACTAATGTGGTAACAGCTACAGCATTGGAGGTTTAGTATATTCACTCGGCATCTGTGTTTACATGTTTTCTTTTGAATGTTTATTTCCTCTGGAAAAATCAATGGAGTGCTCAACTGCAATCATTGAAAACTGTGGGTGTATGAACCTGTCTGTTTTATGCATGCTCATGTAAAACTGTGCTGCAGAATTAAACCTCTTCCAATTTATGTCCATGACATACAGAATGTTTCACTCTACTAAGCGTATCTAATTTTTCAAAGAAGGATCTTCATTCATGTTGTCTTCATGTTGTCTTGAACCACAAAACTGCATCTTGTGTAATGATTAAATTACCAACTGGGACAGAATGTAGACATTTTGTAGAATGCTATTTTTCTGAATATGTTAGTGGATTAACAAGCCTACCAAATCATGTTATAATTAGTCACACAGTAACAATGTCAATTTTTGAAACAATCAGATGTGAAGAGAACCCTGCAAGCCAAAATATCCCAGTGCATCATGATATCTGTATGATGCTAAAGCAGTATACATGGAATGGCTAGAGAGTCCAGTCAATCTTAGAGTCATAGAGTGCTACAGTGTGGAAACGGGCCCTATGGCCCAACTTGCCCACATTGGCCAACAATTTCCCAGGTACACTAGTCCCCAAAGCATCAACTAGTCCCAATTGCCTGCGCTTGGTCTATATCCCTTCAAACCTGTCCTATCCATGTACTTGTCTAACTGTTTCTTAAACACTGGGATAGTCTCAGCCTCAACTACCTCCTCTGGCAGCCTGTTCCATACACCCACCACGCTTTGTGTGAAAAGGTTACCCCTCGGGCTCCTATTAAATTTTTTCCCCTTCACCTTGAACCTATGTCCTCTGGTCCTCGATTCCCCTACTCTGGGCAAGAGACTGTGCATCTACCCGATCTATTCCTCTCATGATTTTGTACACCTCTACAAGATCCCCCCTCATTCTCCTGCGCTCCATGGAATAGAGACCCAGCCTACTCAACCTCTCCATATAGCTCACACCCTCTAGTCCTGGCAACATCATGTAATAATTGCCTGCACCATATCTGCCTGAATTGCAGAAGACATCTGTTTTCCAACTTTATCTCTGACATTAGTGTTTTACCAACCCATTCTGACCCACAACTGGTTTATATCTTCATTTTGAACATTTCTTCAACCCAAAATGAAATATCATGCTGTAATGCATTTTAAGCAATCTCAGTAAGAATGCAACCTCATTGCAATAAATTGTTCATTGGATCTCATTACAAACATAGCCAGAAAGATTTCTGATAAAGAAGTTGAAGTGGCAGAAGCGGGTGAAGTTTTAGTCACAAAAAGCTGGAATAACTCAGTGGATCAGACAGCAGACAGTCTGAAGAAGGGTCTCGACCCAAAACGTCACCTACTCCTTTTCTCCCGAGATGCTGCCTTGAGTTACTCCAGCATTTTGTGCCTAAACCATCTTTGGTTTAAACAAGTATCTGCAGTTGCTTCCTACATACCGAATGTAGAATTACCTTCATCTTGAATCAAATACCTTGGTGATCATTGTGACAATAGTATTTTACTATTGTCATTGTGAGCAAAAACCTTTAATTTCTTCTACATTTGGTATCTCTTTACCCAAGAGCATGTCACTCTTAATTTTTTTTCAGTTTGATTAAGACTACTTTTTTTCCTGAGTACCAATTGCTGATCTGCATACACTTGGAGAGTGTCCACCCCTCTTGGAGTGCGTTAGTTTAAATAAAATGTTCTACTGAGATGCAATAAAAACTTTAAAAAATATAAAATGAACCATTATTAGCCAAAGAAAGTGTGTATTTTGTTGCAGTTATGTGGTATCTACTCAATTGCAGCTTTTCTTGTTTGTCCTTCCTGTGCCTGAATACATGCATGTACTGTAATATCATTACTGTTCAGTGATTGCTTAGTCTGTTATTAAATATGCAAAGTAATCCTGCTGCATTGTCCATCTAAAATAGGCTTTATGCACCAATAATTTCATCAGAATATTAGCTACATTTTATAAATGTTATAAGAATTAGTCACAGAATTAATTTCACAATACTTTAGTTGCTAATTAAAACTTAAATAAGCTGATTTTTGACTGTTGAATCTAGATGTAAAAGCAAAGTATAATTGAGTATTATGATAGAATGAAACATGAACGTATTATTTAATTTTGCTTTTTGTAGGCTAAACTGATGATTGTTTTTCCTTCTTTCAATTCACAGAGCCTCAAAGAAGGACTTACAGTTCAGCAGAGGTTTCACCTATTTGAAAATGAGGAGACAAAAGAATTTTAAGAGCTCCTTTGCATGTGTGAGGCAACCCGTTCTGCCTTTGCATTGAATCGCAGTCAATATGACCTCTAATGGAAGCTTTGAGTTGCTCAGCAGTGATACACGTTATATTTTAAAACAACACACATGACCCTCGCACACCTATTTCCCCTTAGATTATTATTGTAAAGTTATAGCATTTACTTTAAGTTCCATGCACTGCAGATGCTACAACTAATCTTATTGCAATCTTTTACTGTAAATACTATGTAGGGATTAGCTTTGTTTCGATGTTTGGGGTTTTGTGGTCCCTCACATTCTGTAAAGCTGATTTATATACACTGCTGTATAAGCTACTGTGTAAACAAATGGAATAACCTTTTTCGAAAATATGAAAGACACTACTTGTATATAACCACACGAGAGGGATGCTTGTGTATTTTCATTTTTCTTTATTGGACTGAAAGTTGAAGCTTGATTTGGATGTTTGAATATTTGGAGAAGATACAAGATAAAGACAGTGTCCCATCTTCCTGGTCTGCAAAATCCCCTCTTACCCACATTTCCACTCCACTAACAAAATTTTAAAAAGTATACACAAAACAAATCGTATTAGGACTGTCACAGCCTTCCATTTTTTTTGTCAGCCCATTAATCTTTGGAACTTTTAAAACATTTTTTTAGATAAGAAGGGTTGGCACTGATTTTGAAGCTTTATTCATTTTGATACTGTTACTTTGTGCAGTTTCCACAGCTACTTGTGAGGATACTATATCTGTTCTAAAGTGACTGTAGACTGTGATGTTTTAAAGGTGCTACCAGAATTTGTCAAACGTATAAACAGCTTATATTGTTAATCTTTCATTGACACTAATCTATATTCTGATATTGAACCAAAAGTATAACTTATCTAGCTTTTGGTCAGCACTTGCTATTTCCTTGCCTTTCTGGCACTCTTGGTCACTCTTGTGCAAAACAAGCACCCTAAGACTTGTATTCTGAGAGTTTTACAAGTAATTTCATAAAATAATTTTTTTTAATGAATGACCATCAGGGTATGTGGAAACGAGAATGTAGCTTTTCAATTTGTGCTTAGCCATGATTTAATATCGTAGGAAATAAGTGAACAAAAAGTAGAACTCTTGATGTTCACCTTTTAATAGCAGCTAATGCTTAAGAGAAGTTCCAATGCAGATGTAATCCAAATGACTATAAGTGATTTACAAGGTACTAATGGTATGTTGTTTGAGTAAACAAACTTACACTATCCTGAAAGCAGCAAGTTGGAGTGACGTGAGGGAGCATGTTGTCTCATTTTGAAAGTATCACATTTTAGTCCCACTGGTCCACCAAAGGGATACTGTTTCTCAAAAAATAAATTTTAAAGATCAAAAGATCCGGAGACAGATTTGTTGTTAACCTGTATGTCCAGAATGGGTGTCATCTTGGTGGAGAGTGAGGGAGAGAGGAATGTTGGGTAGCTCAGTAGTTTCTGCCAGTGGCAGGCCCCTGTATTTATTTAAATGTGCTAAATTTGCTCCTTTTTCCCTTTCCAGTCATAGAAACTGCTGTTTGTGATTGTAAATACACCGTAAATACCGCACCACCTAACTTTGCATATGTTAGCAATAAAATATTTTTGCACCACGTTTGAATGTTGTTTGTCTAGAGTACTGAATTCACTTCAGAATATAGAATTTCTGCCCTCAAAAAATTGAAATAATTAAGTCTTTCATTTGGTGAGATTTAGTGTCACTTTGGCATAATGGACTCTAAACATGAATTTAAATTAAAAGGAATGAATTTATTAGTCCCTGTCCTACTGGACCAATGGCTGTTGTATCCAATATCTGACTCCAGGGATCATGTAGCTGACTCCTGCTTCTGCTTAATATATTCTTACTGCACTGGAGGGTGTGGGAAAAGAGAGTGCTTACTGTTCACATCTGTTTCCAAGTAGTATTGCCTTTTGGCATTAATTTGCTATCTGTTACTCCTGGAATGTTGTTGCAGCAGGTTTTATAAATCGCATGCTCAAGGAGAACTTGGCAGGGATAGTTTCTGCATCCTCCAGATGACGTGTCTTCTGGTAACGAACTCAGTGAAAAATGCCGAACCCTGAGTTGTAGCCTATTTTGACAATAGACAATAGGCGCAGGAGTAGGCCATTCGAGCCAGCCATTCAATGTGATCATGGCTGATCATCTCCAATCAGTACCCTGTTCCTGGCTTCTCCCCATATCCCCTGACTCTGCTATTTTTAAGAGCCCTATCTACCTCTCTCTTGAAAGCATCCAGAGAACCTGCCTCCACCACCCTCTGAGGCAGAGAATTCCACAGACTCACCACTTTCTGTGAGAAAAAGTGTTTCCTCGTCTCCGTTCTAAATGGCTTACTCCTTATTCTTAAACTGTGGCCCCTGGTTCTGGACTCCCCCAACATCGGAAACATGTTTCCTGCCTCTAGTGTGTCCAAACCCTTAACAATCTTATATGTTTCAACGAGATCCCCTCTCATCCTAAACTCCAGAGTGTACAAGCCCAGCTGCTCCATTCTCTCAGCATATGACAGTCCCGCCATCCCGGGAATTAACCTTGTAAACCTACGCTGCACTCCCTCAATAGCAAGAATGGCCTTTCTCAAATTAGGGGACCAAAGCTGCACACAATACTCCAGGTGTGGTCTCACTAGGGCTCTGTACAACTGCAGGACTTCTTTGCTCCTATATTCGATTCCTCTTGTTATAAAGGCCAACATGCCATTCACTTTCTTCACTGCCTGCTGTACCTGCATGCTTACTTTCATAGACTGATGTACAAGGACCCCCAGATCCCGTTGTACTTCCCCTTTTCCCAACTTGACGGCATTTAGATAGTAATCTGCCTTCCTGTTTTTGCTACCAAAGTGGATAACCTCACATTTATCCGCATTAAACTTCAAAAGCCATGCATCTACCCTCTCCCCCAACCTGTCCAAGTCACCCTGCATTCTCATTGCATCCTCCTCACAGGTCACACTGCCACCCAGTTTTGTGTCATCTGCAAATTTGCTAATGTTACTTTGAATCCCTTCATCCAAATCATTGATGGATATTGTAAATAGCTGCGGTCCCAACACCATGCCTCGCGGTACACCACTAGTCACTGCCTTCTGATTTCTGATCCACATTATTATTAAACATATGTTCTTGCAGAGTATAGAGTTGTTGAGGTAATCTGTTAACTTAGAATGTTATGATTTGTGCATGTGCGTTTCTCGGTCTGCCGCTACCCATTGTGGGCCTTGGCACAAGATACTTCAGCATGAGGAAGATCATTTGGTAAAATTGTTCATTCAGATGAACGTTAGGCTTCTTTCACTGCTTTATTCACATTAACCACATTGATTTAAAGTTAACTCCATGGCAAGTGTTGATCACTTTCCATGAGTCCAAAAAAATATAACATTTGTGCACCCTTTGCCTTGTTCATAAAGTTTATAATAAACCCTTGAATGTAATCTTTCAGAATGGCACACTCCAGGATATAAGGTCTCTGTCTTATGTTAGATGTTTTGAGAGACGTTGGACTGACCACTTTTCACATATCTGCTTAAATAACCCCCAGTGCATTATGCCTGTCATCTCATTACAATCTTCTCACCCCTTTATTCTCTTGGTTTAGTTTATGGTTGTTCATCCTCAAGCCTACTCATCAATGCTACCCAAAGCCAGTGCAATGGCATTGTACATTGTTTCTTCCAATTTGCACTAATGCTTGTGTAAAGCTTGTGCAAAGAGATTCATGGAACAAAATCTTTTTTTAATTTGCTATTTTTACAAATCCTCCTGCTTTCTGTTCGATTCCATGGACTTTGTTCTTGAAGTGCTCATCGAGACACATATCTCAAGAATCTACGTTTGATTAAAAACTAAAGTGGATAGATGGAGTTTGATGCAATTAGCCATGATTTAATTCAAAACAGAAACACTTTGAAGGGCTTTGTGGTCTAATCATGTGTAATGCAGTTTATGAACACATATGTACACACAAAAATCAGATTCCTTCAGTATTATTTCCAAAACTTGTTCATCTTTATTTATGGGAAGAAATGTACAGAAATGACATGAGGTACCACTCGCATTTAAGGCTGAATTTAAAAATAAAATACAACAAGCACATAAAACTCTTGCAGCCAAAATGAAAAGGTGTTATATATAACATACATATAAAACTCACAGTTCAGCAGAGAATCAGTGGCTGGTACAAAAAAACACTAATAGGAAAAAGCAGTAACTTGCAGCCCACAAGCCAAGCGTTTTTCACCAAGCTTCTATACAAAAACAGATGGTTGCGGCAACCTTGGGTAAACACATTTGTCCGATTTGACTTGAACTCTGGTGTTGATGTGATCTGCGGTGGAAATTAGTGCCCAAACCTGCAGAACTCAGACATGCAGCTACTTCAGTCCTTTCTGGTCACATGTAGCAATATCCAGTTTTGGTTTGTATCGGCTAATAGCTAATCAATACAGATGGTTCATTTTCATTTGAGTTTACTCAATTCCATCCTTCACTGTGGAAACATATCCATATTTAGATGGAATTCAACATTCTTGTAAAGAATCTGCCCAAATGATAAACATGGCTGAATAATTGTAAGATCAGTATCGAGGATGCTTGCTTCACATTACACATGGCTGTATCAATTTCTAGTCTAAGAATCAAAAATGAAAACTTAATGAAAGGCCCCGTTACCATTAAATTAGGTAAACAGCTTATTGTATATTGTAGAATGGCGCTACCAAACCACTACCAGATACAACTCTATTGCGCTGTTGCTGGTTAAACACAGTTGAGGAACATTAAAAAAATCTTTTAGAATAGAAATGGATTAAAACTGAAATCTGAAACTACTCAATTAACAACTGAAGAGTTTCCTTTCAAGCCAATTAAATGTTGCTGCTCAGTTTTGGCATTAGTCCTGGTAAAAAATGTAGACTACTGGATACTACAGAAAATAGCCGACTAAACTCAGCTGTTCTGATTTCTTTGATATATTCTCGAAGGGCTGTCCCAATCTTTTGTAGCTACATTAGCAAATAGTCCATTTGTGCAACTAACATTTCTAAGACTCCAGTGTGTAACGGAGAGATTACATCTGGATGGAACTATTTCCTGCTTCCTCAGTTCACTATGATTCCACGTTTGCACACTTTATTGAGAAGTAGGCAGGCTTTATTCCCCACGGTAATCATTGTTTGTTAACCACACTACATTAAGTATGAGAGCAAAAGGGAAAATGAGATAGCTTACAGTTGGTAAAAATGAGAAACTAGGGCATCTTTTTTCCACCCAGAGGGCAGTGAGCTGTTAGAGGAAGTAGTTAGGGCAAGTACATAACATTTAAAAAACATTTGAACAGGCACATGGATAGGAAAGGTTTAGAGGGACAGTTTCCATGTTTCATGGGAGATTTGTTTCATTTAGTTTGGACAATGCAATAGTTCCAAAGATTCTTACTCCTGATCACTGTCTAGACATACCTGCTGGGAAATACAGAAAAATCGGCAGAGGCTCAGGCAGGAATTAGATTGGTCCCTCAAAATACTTCTTCTACTGTAGATCACTCAAAGCATAAACATGTTGCCTCTGAAAAACATGAATCATTCCTATCTTGGGAACCATTATCGGTAAGCCAGAGAAGAGTTTTGTCACCTGTGAAAAACACTAAGACGCTGAATAAAACACGTGGTCTTTCGACCAGAAGAAATCGCTGCCTGCTCATATTTTTCTAGGATTTCAATTAACTACACCATGGATCTCAAAGCACTGGAGAGGTCATCAATGCTACTTCTGCAAAATACTCCAATCCATTGGCAGAATAAGTGAATCAATACAACCATTCTCTCCCATGCCCAAGGTAGTGATTACACCGAGCTATGCAGCCACATCATTCACATGCCCAACACCAGATACCTGATACCAAACATAGATGTGGGAAGAGATTATTAACTGAATAGAGGAAGAGATACAAGGATGTTCTCAAATCTCCTCAAATAAAAATACGACATGCTTCCCACCTGCTGGGATTCTCTGGCCTGAGCCCACAACAGAAGGTGTACATGGGGCGTTACAGATCCTCTAGTGCCTGCCTCTGCAGTGCTCAGAAACAGTGGAAAAAGCACACTGTCTACCAAACCACGTTCCCTCCCACCCCACAATCTCTTACACCACCATTTTTGTGTGCAATCTGCAGGCCCCCACATTTGTCATACAGCAATTGGAAGGCCTTCATTCCCAGTGCCGAAGGGTAGAAATTTACTGTGCAGTAATAAAATAAATCAGGGCCAAGAAAGTGGTAACAAAGAATATGACATTGATGTTTGCATGATTTAACACATTTAACTGACTTTGTTTCAGATCCAGGCAGAAATTTGCAGTTGACCTTAAGAGGAAGGAAACAATGATGCCACTGAGATTTAACAGGTCTCTGGAACACAGAGGATACTGCTCATGAAATTATTTGGAGAGTGCCTGGGATCAATCTGTCTAGCCATGTGTTTATCTGTGGAATGCTTAGATAGGCTGGATCACATGCAGAGGGAAGGGGAAAATGGAGAATATGCAAGAAAAGCCAGTAAAAGGTAGGCGTGGAATAACATTTACTGAATAACATTTGCAGTAACTTACAAAAAGCTGAGCCACCACAAAATACTCCACAAAACGTAAAGGGCCTGTCCCACTTTCACGACCTCTGCCGTGTTTGCCCTTGATTCATACTCGCAAGCATGGTCGTCATGAGGTCGTAGCTAGGTCGTGATGCTAGTCGTAGGTACTTGTGGCATCAAGTAGGTCGGGGCGTTTTTCTCGCCTGATGAAAAATGTCCACGAGTAAAAAAGGTCGTGAATTAGGTCGTAAAAGTGGGACAGGCCCTTAAATGACTTACAACAATCTTTGAATGAATGATCAGCAACATTGAGCAACGTATTAAGGAAATGAGATATTGGAACGGATTGTAAAAAAAACAGAAAAATAGTTTGATTTCGTTGTTCTTGGCATTCATCAGCTGATTGGGTACAATTAAAAGACATAACATGCTTCTGTTTTTCGACCAAACTCAATACTGAACCATAAAGGGTACAATTACACTGAAGAAAGAAAACAATAATCACCTTTTCAGTTGACTGACAAAATTTACAAACTATTGTCTTTTACGATCCAACCCACTGCAGTGATGTAATGAGCTGACGGTACTTATTCAAGAACATTCACCGTTGAATCAGGTTGCTTCAATCAACAAGCTTTTTGCAATAGTTTGATAAGTGCATTTCTGCTAACTACACAACAGTGCCTAATTAGCCAGCTGTTGAAAAATGGCATATTAACTTTTGCTTTCTTTCTCAGCAGCGCTCCACTGACAGATAGTCTATAACTTACCAGACTGGAAATCAGACCCGTGAGCTGAGAATTGGGTGTTGTTTTCTCTTAAAATGCCTCCTTTCGTCCCTGCAATGAGTAGTGCTGATGAAAGTTCATCAACTTTAAGCATTGACTCTGTTTCTCTATTCACTGGTGCTTTCCAAGTTGCTGAACATTTTCTTTCCAAGTTGCTGAACATATTCAGCATCATCTGTTTTTCTTTTACATTCCCACCATTCACCTTTTGCTTTTGGGCCAATGGAACTAATTCCACAGACATCACCTGCCCTCCAGTTATATACACTCTTAGCATATGTGTCCTTATAAGGTGCCAATTGATAAGTTGGCAGTCCACATCTGCAACAGAAATTAGAGTGAAAAATATGATTTATTTATTTCCCCCTCCTTAACCTAGGGACACATGCTTCAGCTGAGAACAGCGGGGATATCGAAACCTTTCATGGCTCATGGTGCAGACTTACTGAGGATAAAGTATGTAGAAATGTTATTTCGGTAAACTAAAACTCTGCAGCAAACAAATAATCCAAGGATTAAACAAACCTTTTATCTGCCTTTATTTTGGACATAAAACTTTCGGAGAGCTAACTGAAATGAAAGGTTTATGCAAACAGCACAGCACTTGTTGGCTGAAGAAATAAAATTATATTCACTAAAATCAGACAGAAAATGTGTAAGGATCCTGCAAGACCATCAAATGCTTGGCGAGAGTTAGGAACTACTCTCTAACTTTTAAAGTTTTGGATGAATAATGAAATAACTGGTTCCATACATCTGAATTAAGAATTTTCCAAAGAGGTAGCAGTGATAACTCCTGCAGGATGAAAAGCTTCAGAGTTGGACTGTACATATTACTGAATGATGCATAAGGAGTCATTAAATTTAATGGAGTTAGAAAAGTACTTGGTACAGGTAATTTAAAAAATAAATATCTATCTATATATATTTATGTGGCATTTGTACTGTTGTATCCCTCTTGTCTGGCCTTTTACCTTTTATTTTAAAAAACAGAAATCCATTATGGTTCTCCTCTAACCCAGATTTATTAAATATAACAAAGCCTGTGTCACAGTGGTCCTTTGGGCTCAGCCACACTGGAAGGCCTAGGGCAGATGCGCAAAACTAACCAGAGTCCATTTGTAACTCGAGCTGGAGTGATGGTATGAAATGTTCCTTTTTTCTTTTTCAAAAAAGATTGTTAGATCAATTCCATATCAGAGGTCAAACCCACTCAGCTGTGTAGTATGGTGGGAGTGTGCTGCAAAATTTGTAAACATGAAAAAAGGACTTTTGTTTTAAAAATGTAGACCAATTAACCCGTTAAAAGAACTGTAGCTTTATAAATGATTATCACAGCCAATCAATTTGAAAAATAGTAAAATAATGTGGATGTGAAAAATAGGAGCAGTATAACATTTCTCCCTTTACAAAAGGGGAATACTGTGAGTATTATTTACAGCAGAATTGTAAAGCCACTGTAAACAAGTAAACTCTTGTGGGGAGACTCAAGGGATAATGTGTGCTTGACTATTTGAACTAATAACACTATTAACTTCTGCAGCAAATGTCAAAATCATGAATTTTATGTTAGCGATTTGTAACTTCAGAATGGGAGGAACAGAATAAGCAAATCATTTTTGACCCTGTTTATTCCATGGCTATAGAAAAGGTGGTGTTTTGTATCAATAAACAATTCAACATTATTTGAATGCATGGCTGCCGTTTGGTTCTCACTTGGCTACACTGGGTCCAGCTAATTTCCAATATATACACCCATCTAAGATTGATTATTTCAGTAGGGCAGTGTTACAACGCTATATGGCTCGTCAAATAGATTATCATATCTTTAAAGGACCCAGAGAAATTGAGGTTTTGCAGTTGGAATTAAGTGCTGTTCACTGCATGCACATTTGAGAATGACACCAAAATGTACACACAACTAATGACGAGTTACTAAACACTAATATTTTTTAAGGCCGTCAATGCACAAGGAAGAACCATCTAGATAATTGTGGTATCAAACTGCATGCCTAGATCATTTTCTGTTTTCACACCTGCACAACTCAATCACTATCAAGAATAAGAGTTTTGTGTTTACCAAACATACATAAATCTGTTGCAGCTCCTTTCGAAAAATGTAGCGGATGCATTGAAATTTGGGTATAAAGTTTAGACACTGCAGAGAAACACATTCCCCCGCCAACCAACCCCGCCCCCCCCGCGCCCATCCCTTGCCCACCCCCCAAACCCACATCCCCATCATAACAGCCTTGTTAACATTTGGGAGAACTGAATCATTTTAACATATCTTGACACACAGTCTTGGAAGTACCATGAACATTTAACTCATTCTACTTAACCAACAGCTGTAATAAATGACATGGAAGACCACAGTGCTTTCTTTCAATATCTCCAATTTGCTTTACTGTGAAGGTAACAGGTAGGAGCCGAATTGTTTTTCACAACATAGCACATCCATCTCCAAGCAATCTGTGAAGAACCACCTGTGGATATGTTAATACAGAATGTTACAAGAAAAATAGTGATAGCACATGTTAGCTTAAACTTTATACCTGCATTTCAACAGTACCCATGTTTCACTGATTGTAAAATGTTTTGGAACATTCTCCTTTCCTCCTTGTCAGTCCTCCTGGTATGTCACATTAATTGAACTCTTTACATACCTGGTCCTTTGGTGACATAATTACCAATATCATTCTTAATCATAATTAGCAAGCTCCATTAAGTGCGAGCAATACCACTGAATTTGGGATTCACTAATCCTTTTAGTGCCTTTGGCAATTGCCCCTCAATAGCATTGCCTTAGATAATACCCATTAATATAGGCAATGATTTTATTTGCGAGATAGTGTGATGCTGTATATAAGAATGTGATTAATCTACTGTGGTGTGGTCCATTGCAACTGATGTTTATTTATTTGTAATTAAATTCAAAATTTAATGCTGAATTACTGTTATTTGGCCTGGTCGACAATATTTATTGGTTGTTCAAATCAAATTTATTTGCTCAGTTCTGTGGTATTTTTGGTTTATTATCTTACTCTACACACACCCTCCTTCATGGTACAAATAATCCCGAAAGTCTAGAGTAGAATACTGATCTTCTTCCGATCCATCTTCAATACCTGATTTTCTCATGATATCACTTTGCTTTGCAAGTACATATGTTTTTCATAGTTTGACCTTTTGAAGTTGTCTTCCAACGTACTTGCAAAAGTATTCAAATTTTTCAACAAATAAAAAACTGAAAAGTGTGGCGTGCAAAAGTATTCAGCCCCCTTTACTCTGATACCCCTAAATAAAATCCAGTGCAACCAATTGCCTTCAGAAGTCACCTAATTAGTAAATAGAGTCCACTTGTGTGTATCTCAGTATAAATACAGCTGTTCTGTGAAGGCCTCAGAGGTTTGTTAGAGAACATTAGTGAACAAACAGCATCATGAAGCCCAAGGAACACACCAGACAGGTCAGGGATAAAGTTGTGGAGAAGTTTAAAGCAGGGTTAGGTTATAAAAAAATATCCCAAGCTTTGAACATCTCACGGAGCACTGTTTAATCCATCATCCGAAAATGGAAAGAGTATGGCACAACTGCAAACCTACAAGACATGGCCGTCCACCTAAACTGACAAGGAGAGCATTGATCAGAGAAACTCTGGAGGAGCTGCAGAGATCCACAGCTCAGGTGGGAGAATCTGTCCACAGGACAACTATTAGTCGTGCACTCCACAAATCGGGCCTTTATGGAAGAGTAGCAAGAAGAAAGCCATTGTTGAAAAAAAGCCATAAGAAGTCCCGTTTGCAGTTTGCCACAAGCCATGTGGGGGACACAGCAAACATGTGGAGGAAGGTGCTCTGGTCAGATGAGACCAAAATTGAAGTTTTGGCCTAAATGCAGAACGCTATGTGTGGCGGAAAACTAACACTGCACATCACCCTGAACACACCATCCCCACTGTGAAACATGGTGGTGGCAGCATCATGCTGAGGGGATGCTTTTCTTCAGCAGGGACAGGGAAGCTGGTCAGAGTTGATGGGAAGATGGATGGAGCCAAATACAGGGCAATCTTGGAAGAAAACCTGTTAAGAGTCTGCAAAAGACTTGAGACTGGGGCGGAGGTTCACCTTCCAGCAGGACAACGACCCTAAACATACAGCCAGAGCTACAATGGAATGGTTTAGATCAAAGCATATTCATGTGTTAGAATGGCCCAGTCAAAGTCCAGACCTAAATCCAATTGAGAATCTCTGGCAAGACTTGAAAATTGCTGTTCACAGACGCTCTCCATCCAATCTGACTGAACTTGAGCTATTTTGCAAAGAAGAATGGGCAGAAATTTCAGTCTCTAGGTGTGCAAAGCTGGTAGAGACATACCCCAAAAGACTTGCAGCTGTAATTGCAGCGAAAGGTGGTTCTACAAAGTATTGACTCAGGGGGGCTGAATACTTTTGCATGCCACACTTTTCAGTTTTTTATTTGTAAAAAAATTTGAAAACCATATATCATTTTCATTCCACTTCAACAATTATGCACCACTTTGTGTTGGTCTATCACATAAAATCCCAATAATATACATTTACGTTTGTGGTTGTAACGTGACAAAATGTGGAAAAGTTCAAGGGGTATGAAAACGTTTGCAAGCCACTGTATAGGCTCCCAAATCAAGATAAGAAGCAATGACAATCATTTTGAAAATGAATTACAAAAGCAGTGCAGCACAAACTGCTTCTTGTCATGGGATTAATATGGCAAGGGAAATAAATGCATGGTTCAAATTTGGTATAAGAAAAGTTGTTTTGGTTTCTCAGGGCACTAGTACCAGTACTAGTCAAAGAGGAAGCTCTTCTTTTGGGATGGGCTTTCTTTGATTTGGGTTGGGACCAATATTGTAGCGTATTGAATAACTCGTGCTGCAGATAAAGTTTTAAACTAAATGATGGGAGTAGATTCTGCTTGCAGAAAATATTAAATGACAAGGAGATAGAGCAGGGTGGCAAAATAGATAGTAACAGTCAGATAAATGGTAACAGCAAGAGCCATACAATCATCCTCTTATTTCAATTCAATTCAGAGCAGGAAAAAGGTACAAAGACAAAACTGAAGGCTCTTTGAATTTTCACTGCAATCATAATTATAGTGTGTGAATTAATGACACAAAAATAAATGGGTAAGATCTAACAGCTGTCACAGAGATGCGATTGTAAAGTGACCAGGGTTGGAAATTAAATATTACAGAATACTTACATTTTAGAAGGGACAGGCTAATTGAAAAAACTGGTGAATCAGCCCTGACAATCAAGGATGAGATAGAGGCAGTAGGCATTATGGATTTGTCTGAGAAAATCACATAGTTGTATTAGTTTGGGTGAAGCTAAGAAGCAGCAAGGGGTAAACTAAATTAATGTAAGTGTGTGGAGCACGAGCTCCTGGAGCTGACATGAAATATTTTCTACGTCAGAATGTTGAGAAAGCAGTGGTTTCAGGGTACTTTAAAACTAATATTATGTAATGAGAAAGGGTTCATTGATAATCAGGTAGTTATGTTTAGAGAATCAGCATGAAAACAGGCCCTTCAACTCACTGAGTTCATGCCAATCATCGATCACACTAGTCTCTATGTTATCCCACTTACTCATCCACTCCTTACAAACTAGGGACAATTTACAAAAGCCCATTGACATCTAAACCTGCACAACTTTGGAATAAAGGAGGAAACCGGAGCACCCAGAGGAAACCAACGCAGTCACAGGGATAACGTGCAAACTCCACACAGACAGCACTGGCGGTCAGGATCTTTACTGGGTCCCTGCGGGCTCAAAGTTATTTTGTTCTGAACAGCATCTTACATTTGACTATGTCATTTTGATGATTTCAAACCATGAAATACAAGGGGTATGAACTGGCTATAGCAGATCAGGAAACTACACTAAAAGGCAAGACAATGCACAAGCAACATTTAAAGAATTACATATACAAGGAACCTCAGGTAAAAAAAAAAGGGAAAGTGGTGGGCAGTCGGAATAGATAAGGGTTAACCAACCGATGTAATGTATTTAGATTACTAGTAGGTATTCAATAAGTTGCCACCAAACAGATTATTATACATTATAGTGCATTGTATTAGGGACCGGGAGTGAGAAGTGGTTAAAGGTAAAACAAGTCAGTTTGATCTGGTAGCTGTGACTAGAGCGGTTCTGCACGGATTGTGCTGGGAACTCAGATGTTGGGCCCAGTGATTTGGATGAGGGAATCAAGTCTCCAGGCTTGCTGATGATATTAAACTAGAGCCTGTTAGCAATGTGAGTTATAAAGAGAAAGCAAAGCGGCATCAAGGGGATATGGACAGATTAAGTGAAGGGGAAAGGAAGTGGCAGTAAAAAAAAAATATTTTGTGAAATCCACTTGGAAGGGGAAAAAAGCAAAGTTGTTTTTTTTTTAAACTGCGAGAGGTTGAAAGGTGTTGATGTTCAGAGCGACCTCAGTGTACTTGAAATGAATTGCCAATGTTAACATGCTGGTACAATAAATCAATTAAGAGCGTTTTTTTTTCCTTTTTAGTTTAATTTTCAGGATCTGGGTGATACCAGCAAGGGTACATTTAATACAGTAGAAACAAGGAACTACAGATGTAGGTTTACAAATCCCCAACTGCTCGAGAAGGTGGTGGTGAGTCGCCTTCTTGAACCCTTGCAGTTCTTCTATTGAAGGTACTCCCAGTGTCCTGTTAGGAAGTGTGTTCCAGTGTTTGCACCTAGCAACAATGAAGAAACGGTGATATAATTCCAAATCAGGCCAGTGCAGATCCTAGAAGGGAAGTCTGTAGATGCTTGGAGCCGTTCTCCCTATTTAAAGGAGGATATAATTGCAATCGGTGGAATGCAGCAAAGATGCAGCAGATTGATTACTGCAATTTGTCATGTTCAGGAAAGATGAAGCAGATTGAAATTTAGAGTGTAGTGATCTTATTGAAATATATTAAAATTTACCCTGGTTGACAGGATGGATATTTTCCCTGGATGGGGCATCTAGCAGAAATGACCATCTCAAATTAAGGGATTAGCTCTTCAAAGCAAAGATGAGAAGAAATGTCTTCACCCAGGGGTTAGTGAATATTTGCAATTTTCTATGTAAGAAAGCTGGGGTAATTCAGTTGCTAACTTTAAGGCATAGATTTTGGATATTAAAGGCCCTGTCCCATTTTCTCGAAGGTACACAAAAATGCTGGAGAAACTCAGCGGGCACCCGCTGAGTTTCTCCAGCATTTTTGTGTACCCACTTTAATCAGTTTTTTTTTTAAATCAAACCATGTAAATAATTTGCATTTTGTCTATTTTAGCAATAGAAAAGTAACTTTATTGTCAATTTTGGGTGTGATCATTTTAGCAAAGCAGAAAATGAATTAAACAATTGTGAGTGACCTTGAAGTATCATTAACTAGGATCATGCGCTCCATATCCTTCCCACAGATGTTGTATGGCCTGTTGAGTATTCCCAGCATCCTCTGTTTATATCTCAGATTTCCAATGTCTGTCATTTAGCATTTCAACAGTGATCACATTAACTGCTTTAGAAAACGTTTACTCGAACAAAAAAATCTCTTCTTCAAATAGCACCATGACTTCAACTGTGTTCATCTCAGGGGCAGCAAAACCAACCTCAAGTACAGTATTGAAGTTGTAGGCTTAAGTGCAGATATATAATTTTACAAGAATGATAAAATAGGTGAATACCATCTGCCCAACATATATTGATAAAATACACTGGATGCATTATTAGTACTGCAACCCTCATGGAACTACACCCACCTGCTGTACACAACAAAGGTGGTTGGAGGTGCCTTTCAATGCTACCCACGGGCAGCGGAGAGGGGATAAAACAGATGCATGATTAACCCTAGGACTCTTTGCAGTTTTACTCTAGGTTTATGATTCATCTGTACATCCGATTGTGAGGATCTGTAGGATTATTGGCTGGAGGTATTAGCTTCACTTACCACCAATGATCAACCACAGCAATAAACAAGCATGGGTTCAAGCACCAAGATTAGTGGGAGGTGGAAGCCACTGCTTGAAAGGGAGATGGAGATAGAATCACACATTAGATTTAAAAGATACCTGGACATCACTTGTAACCCATGAGACTAAGGACCAGAAGCTGGGATATGGGTGTAACCTACATAGCTCCATTTGATGGACAGAATGGGACAAACACATTCCTTCAGCACCATGTCTACGATGTACAAATGTCAGCATTACTTCTACACTAACAAAAAAATACTGTGGAAATAACTTATTTATGGAGACAATATATCTACTTACAGCTCAGCCAAACTGAATTGCAGCATCATTGTCACCTGCTTTCCATCCTTGTTGAAACTTTCAGAACTTTGTCCTAGTAAATCGACAGACGAAAGAATTACAGTATAAACGATAGCAGAGTTTAAAAACATTCTCGAAAATAACATGCTCTTCAGACTCAGTATAATTATACAATCCAGCATTTCCCAAAGGGTAGAATTGTAATGGTTCTAGAACAAACAACATTAAAGTTCACAGACAATAACTTCATCAATTTGCAATTTTGTGCTTTGGAAAATGAGTGATTTTGGACCATGCTCTGATCTCACAAAAAGGCATACATTTTCCACGCATGCTTTGCTTTTATTTTGACAACTCTGATAATGACCCCTTTTCTCCCACTGACATAATCTCTCTATCTGACGCATGATTCTCTGCTTGTCCCATCAACACCCTTGACTTGAACTATAATCTTTTTTTAATAAGTTAATCATACCAACCTCTCATTCTGTACAGGGAAAATGGCCAGGAAAAGGCTACAGGCTACTGATCCTGAACCACAATTTAACAAGATCGCCGTTTCTAATTGTTGGCCTTAATCTAATTTTCCAGCTTTTCCCAGGACTAATTCCCATGACCCTTCAATCTTACACCAACCTTGGAAGTTATTTTACTAATCAGCATCAAGTGTCTGGGGAAGGAAATTCTAATGATTTACAACCCTCAGAATAAATTCTTCCTAATTTCAGTCAAATAGTCAACCCTTATCCTGAGCCAATGACCTTCAGTCTGGACCTCCCTTGCTTTCGCAAACATCTCACAGCATTATGGTTAATCTTTCCTATAAGAAAATATTTTTTCTCAGGAATCAAGCGATTCAACTTTCTCTACAGCCTCAAAAATAGGTACATCCTTCTTCAAATGAAACAAAAAGGCGCGGACCAAAGTCCTGCACACATATGTGTTCAAGAAGGAACTGCAGATGCTGGAAAATCGAAGGTACACAAAAATGCTGGAGAAACTCAGCGGGTGCAGCAGCATCTATGGAGCGAAGGAGATAGGTAACGTTTCGGGCCGAAACCCTTCTTCAGACTGATAGGGGGGACTAAGCGGAGGTTGGGCGATCGTTTCGCCGAACACCTCCGCTCGGTCCGCAAGAACCTACCTGACCTCCCCGGTGGTTCAGCACTTCAACTCCCCCTCCCATTCCCATTCCGACCTCTCTGTCCTGGGTCTCCTCCATTGCCAGAGTGAGCAACACCGGAAATTGGAGGAACAGCACCTCATATTCCGCTTGGGGAGCCTGCATCCGGCGGGCATGAACATTGAATTCTCCCAATTTTGTTAGCCCTTGATGTCTCCTCCCCTTCCTTAGCCCTCGAGCTGTCTCCTCCCATCCCCCAGCCCTCGGGCTCCTCCTGCTCCCTTTTTCCTTCCTACTCCCCGCCACCCCCTATCAGTCTGAAGAAGGGTTTCAGCCCGAAACGTTACCTATCTCCTTCGCTCCATAGATGCTGCTGCACCCGCTGAGTTTCTCCAGCATTTTTGTGGACCTCCTGCACACATATGTCTTGACTTCCGTTTCCCTGTTCTTTATCCCCATTGTCTTCCTAAATACTTGCCTGGCCAGTTCCTTTGTATAAAGACACTCAGATACTCTGGACATCAACATTTAATTGAATTTAAATACTGCGCTTTTCTATTTTTCCTGCTCACAATTCCCCTTAATATATTCAATTGTCACTCAAGTCTTCCTTCTAAATAACTATTCAACCTGTCATTAGCAATTATGTATACATTACAGTTGGAAACTTCATCCAAATGATCATCCAACACAGAAATGGGCCATTCTGCCTATCATATCCATTTTGACCATCTGCCCTAGTTTTATTTGTCTGTATTAGGTCTGTATCCTTCTATGCCTTGCCTAATTACCTCTTAATTTAATGTTGTAGCTGCCTCCGCCATGACCTCTGGCTGCGAGTTCCAGATACCAACCACTCTTTCTCTGAGGAAAAACCTTCCCCTCAAATCCTATCTATGCCTCTCATGATTTTAGATACCTCTATCAGGTCACCCTATAGTCAAGAGTCAAGAGAGTTCTATTGTCATGTGTCCCAAATAGGACAATGGAATTCTTACTTGCTGCAGCACAACAGAATATGTAAAAATAATACAAAACAGAAGATGCAAGTTCAGTGTGTCTTTAGACCATATATACACAATAAATAAACAGATATAGTGCAATAATAATAAGGCTGTTATTGTTCAGAGCTTAATTGTTCAGTGATTAATAGCCTGATGGCTATGGGGAAGTTGCTGTTCCTGAACCTGGATGTTACAGATTTCAGGTTCCTGTAGCTTCTTCCCAATGGCAACGTTGAGATGAGTGTGTGACCAGGATGGTGTGGGCCTTTTTGTGGCAGCGACTGAGATAGATCCGTTCGATGGTGGGGAGGTCAGAGCCGGTGATGGACTGGGCAGTCACAACTTTCTGCAGTCTTTTCCGCTCCTGGACGTTCAAGTTGCCGTACCAGGCCACGAAGCAGCCAGTCAGCATGCTCTCTACTGTGCACCTGTAGAAGTTCGAGAGAGTCCTCCTTGACATCTCTATAATCTTCTCAGGAAGTAGAGGCGCTGATGCGCCTTCTTTACAATCGCATCAGTGTGCTGGGACCACAAAAGATCTTCAGAAATATGCACGCCCAGGAATTTGAAGTATTTGACCATTTCCACCATCGTCCCATCGATATAAACGGGATTGTGGGTCCCTATCCTACCCCTTCCAAAGACCACAATCAGTTCCTTGGTTTTGCTGGTGTTAAGAGCCAGGAAAAACAAACTCAGTCTATCCAATCTTCCCCCATTGTTAAATTCCTCTAGACCGTGCAATATCCTGGTGAATCTCCTCTGCATTCTCTCCAGTGCAACCACCAATGTGCACACAAATACTTCAAGTGTGGCCAAACCAGCAACATGGTATTCCAACTTTAATATTCAGTGAACCAACCTATAAAGGCAAGACTGCCATATGCTTTATATGCCACAGAAGGTAGTTGAGGCCAGTTCATTGGCTATATTTAAGAGGGAGTTAGATGTGGCCCTTGTGGCTAAAGGGATCAGGGGGTATGGAGAGAAGGGAGGTACAGGATACTGAGTTGGATGATCAGCCATGATCATATTGAATGGCGGTGCAGGCTCGAAGGGCCGAATGGCCTACTCCTGCACCTATTTTCTATGTTTCTATGTTTATTCACCAATCGATCTACCTGTATTGTCACTTTCAGGGAACTATGGACAACTCTGTCTCCCTGTTCATCAACATATCATAGTGCCCCACCTTCCACTGTCCTGTTATTTAACTTACCAAGATGCATCACCTCACACTTGTCAAAATTACTTCTGCCACCACTCCGTTCAACTTCCAAGCTGATCGATGTTGGAACTTTCCTCACTTTCCACATCCGCCACCAATTTTTGCGTCAACCACAAATTTACTAATCATGCCTCCCAGGTTAACATCAGTCATTAATATATAACACAAACAGCACTGATTCCAGTGCTAATCCCTGTAACACCACTATCACAGACTTCAGTTCAAAATATCATTCTTCCACCACTGCTCTCTGGCCTACTATCAGCCAATTTTGG
Source organism: Amblyraja radiata (assembly GCF_010909765.2). NCBI lineage: Eukaryota > Metazoa > Chordata > Chondrichthyes > Rajiformes > Rajidae > Amblyraja > Amblyraja radiata. The sequence goes on from NC_045981.1 coordinate 23,303,694, forward strand.
ATCCAATTAGCCAGCTCGCCTTAGATTCTATCCGCTTCAATCTTCTAACCCAGCCTTCAGTTGATTAGACAACCTTTACCTCCCTGGCTTCAACAATCTTCTTTACCTCCTCGAAAACCCGAATCAAATTAGTGAGCCAGGATCTTCCCCCACAGCCATGTGACTGGTTAGCACACAACAAAAGCTTTTCACTATACGTTGGTGCACATGACAATAAACTTAACTGACTATCCCTCATCACCCCAAGCCTTTAGAGATATTTAAATTCTACTCTTTAAAGGTTTTGTCAATAATTACCATTGATGTGTCATCAATATAGATTGAAAATAGTTGAGGCCCCAAGCACTAATTTTTGCAGCATCCCCACTAATTATATTTTAGCAATTTGAAATGATCTATTTATCCATGTCCTTTGTTTTTTGCACGTTAACTAATCTACCATACATGCTCAGTTGTTTCCCTCAATCCCTGAACCATTAACTTGGGTGTAATCTATTAAATTACACTATATACAGTACTTCCTTTTTGAAATCCAAATCCAATAGGGGTGTGGCAAAAGGACAAATAACAGAATGATTAGGGAGAACTAACATATTTCTCCAAGGGAACTTATTTAATGATGCAACCAGCAGAGTAAATAAGGGGGTAGTGGTGCATGCAGTACATCCGTATTTTAAAAAGGTTATAAGATACCACACAAGAGATTGTTACATGCATTAGGTGCTCACAGAGTAATATATCAGCATGATTGGTTAAACCAGAATGTAGACAGAATTGATGTATTATTTACACATTGGCTGACTGTTACTCATGGGGTGTAAAGGTGTCTAGATGAGGAGATTGCCAGAAAAAAAGAACATTTCTACCATATTGTGAAATAATATTTTCACATTTAGAAATTGTAACTAATAAATTATGGTTTCATTAAATAAACATTACATGTTTGTATCACAATCAATAAAAGAGCTAAAAAAATAAATAAATGCAGTAAAATTATTTGTTCTGATCAAAATGCACATGCACATGCTCTGCTTATAATAAGAATTCCACAAGGCCAGAGTTGTGTAAAGAAGAATTTGTGCAGACACTATTAGATTTAAAACAGTATATAGCCTTGAATAATATATTTCATTCAAAAACACATCAATGATTGTTAAGGCCATCTGTACAGAGGGAATTCAACTTAAAACTGGGGTAAACACTGGGGTTTCTTAATGCATGTTTAATTAATGTCATTTTCATGTCATTAGTTACACTGAATAGTGCAATGTTTAACGTGTCTGTGTCACATAAATATGAATAATAATAATAATGGATGGGATTTATATAGCGCCTTTCTAATACTCAAGGCGCTTTACATCGCATTATTCATTCACTCCTCAGTCACACTCGGTGGTGGTAAGCTACTTCTGTAGCCACAGCTGCCCTGGGGCAGACTGACGGAAGCGTGGCTGCCAATCTGCGCCTACGGCCCCTCCGACCACCACCAATCACTCACACACATTCACACACAGGCAAAGGTGGGTGAAGTGTCTTGCCCAAGGACACAACGACAGTATGCACTCCAAGCGGGATTCGAACCGGCTACCTTCCGGTTGCCAGCCGAACACTTCAAGGATGATTGAATTTCAAGAATGTAGTAGTGTCCAATTTCCCACCGAATGATAACGTTTTGACTAGCATACTAATAATTTGAATAATGTCGTCCGAGGCAGAGAATTCCACAAATTCACAACTGTGTGAAAAAGTTTTTCCTCGTCTCAGTTCTAATGGCCAACCCCCTTTTCTTAAATTGTGACCCAGCATCAGGAACATTTTTCCTGCATCTACCCTGTCCAATCATTGAAGAATTTTATATGTTTCTATAAGATCCCCCTCATCCTTCTAAATTCCAGTGAATACAAGCCCAGTCGCTCCATTCTTTCATCATATGACAGTCCGCCACCCTGGGAATTAACCTCGTGAACCTACGCTGCACTCCCTCACTAGCAAGAATGTCTCCCCTCAAATTAGGAGTCCAAAACGGCACACAATACTCCAGGAGTGGTCCCATCAGGGCCTAGTACAACTGCAGAAGGACCTCTTTGCTCCTATACTCAACTCCTCTCGTTATGGCCAACATGCCATTAGCTTTCTTCACTGCCAGTTGTTCCTGCATGCTTACTTTCAGTGACTGATGTACAAGGACACACAGGTCTCGTACTTCCCCTTTTCCTAACCTGACACCATTCAGATAATAATCTGCCTTCCTGTTCTTGGCACCAAAATGGATAACCTCACAATGGAAAAGGGCGGAACCACTTTCGGTCGCCTCCTCGACGGAGAGGCGACTTTTTCCATGTCACCTCCCTCGCGGCCTAACAGCATGGATAGGAGCGGCCTCTCCTGGAGTTGGGCCCGGAGCATCAGCAGCAGGCGCAGCGCGGACATTTCCATCGCGGGGCGAACCCTTGCCAGAGAGGAGTGCTCCAATTGCTGGCCTGGTGACTTTGGCATCATGGGGCTGTGGTCTGCAGAGCTTCTAGCCGCGGGCGGGGCGTGGACTTCACATACCTAAAGAAGTTTTTACTATCCTCCTTTATATTCTTGGCTAGCTTACCTTTGTACTTCATCTTTTCTCGCCGTATTGCCTTTTTAGCTACCTTCTGTTGTTCTTTAAAAGTTTCCCAAACCACTGGCTTCCCACTCATCTTTAATATGTTATACGTCTTCTCTTTTATTTTTATACTGTCCTTGACTTCCCTTGTCAGCCACGGTCGCCTCTTACTCCCCTTAGAATCTGTCTTCCTCTTTGGAATGAAATGATCCTGCATCTTCTGGATTATTCCCAGAAATGCCTGCCATTGCTGTTCCACCGTCATCCCTGCTAGGGTCCCTTTCCAGTCAACTTTGGCCAGCTCTTCCCTCATGCCTCCATTGTCCCCTTTGTTCAACTGCAATACTGACACTTCTGATTTTACCGTCTCCCTCTCAAATTGCAGATTAAAACTTATCATATTATGGTCACTTTGCCTGGAGTTCCCTTATCAAATTTGGTTCATTACATAACATTAAATCCAGAATTGCCTGCTCCCTGTTAGGCTCCAGTACAAGCTGCTCTAAGAATCCATCTTGGAGACACTCTACAAACTCCCTTTCTTGGGGTCCAGTACCAACCTGATTTCCCAGTCCACCTGCATGTTGAAATCTCCCATAACCACCGTTGCATTACCTTTGTTACATGTTAATTTTAACTCCTGTTGCAACTTGCACCCTATCTCCAGGCCCAGTAGATAACTCCCATTAGGGTCTTTTTACCCTTACAATTTCTCAGTTCTATCCACAATGACTCTACATCTTCTGACTATGTCACCCCTCGCAAGGGACAGAATTTCATTCCTTACCAATTGAGCCACCCCAACCTCTGCCCAACTGTCTATATTTTCAATAGGACGTATGCCCCTAAATATTCAGTTCCCAGCTCCGATCCTCTTGCAGCCATGTCTCTGTAATTCCCACAACAACATACTCACCAATTTCTAACTGATCCTCAAGCTCATCCACTTTATTTCTTATACTTCGCGCATTCATATAACACTTTTAATTCGGTATTCACCACCCCTCTCACACCGGTTCCTCTTTCACCTGACCTTACACTCTTATCCCTTCTTGAACTTTCCATCCCATTAATTTGCGTGTCTTTCGTAACTTTTACTGTACTCTCTTCCACTTTAACTTCATCCTTATACTCCCAATTTGTCAACCTCTCCTCCCCGCTATTTAGTTTAAACCCACTCGTGTAGCACTAGCAAACCTGACTGTCACTAAAGTAATTTTTATCTTGCTCAACCTAGATACAGTTGAAAGAAAAAGTACAAATATGAAACACACCAAGGTTTCATTTCTAAATATCAACAAAATGAATGCATAACTTATAAATAGTGAAAGATGAAGCACTATTGCCATACCTTATGTTTTGCACATTTCATTGAGAAATTATCTTCATTGAGGGAACATTCTGTAATATACAGAAGATGCTGGTCAACAAATATCCTTCACATCTAGAGATACATTTATATTACAAAAATAAGATCTGACGCAATTAACAAACGCTCAAAACATAAGACAACGAAACGATAGAACTATTAAATCAGCTGTGGACAAAAATCGGCATGTATTCAATGATAATTCCATATGCCAAACTGTAAGTATAACATATATAGCCTCAATTATTTAAAAATATTAAGTTGAAATGTTTTCCATATTAATTAATACACACAAATGCAGCCAAAGCTCTTTCAAAGAGATGGCAAAGACATAACAGGCTGCTGCACCTTTCTACTCCATAAGAATACACAATTCTGATGGCGTGTCACCAACCTGAAACAATAACTCTGCTTCATTCTGCATAGATGCTGCCCAACATACTGAATATCTCCAAAGTTTTATATTGTTATTATTTAGTTTTAAAACCTTGAATGAACATTAAGGGACAAGATGCATTGCTTTTTATAGCACTTAATATTGTGCTGTAGAAATCCATTTCAAGGTGAAAGGAATCCACATGCATCTCATATATTCACATATATCTGAAGAAGGATCTCAAACCGAAATTTCACCCATTCCTTTTCTCCAGAGGTGCTGCCTGTCCTGCTGAGTACTCCAGCATTTTGTTTCTATCCACATGTATTGGTAATTTTTCCCCACATAAATCTCCCATCGTTGGTGCTTCCGTTAACTTAATATGTGATGCTCAATACAAGACGACAATTAAAAGGCTTTCCTCCACAAACGGCTGGCCATTATGTATCTCTGCTGCTTTTTATAACAGATGATTATAGTATTTCAGTGAAGTATAGGCTTTAGCTCTTTTTTAGCAGGACAGAATATACAGAGAATCCATAGTTGTTTGTAGTACCAAGTGTTCAGCACACCAAGGTTAATAGCAGGATAATGGATCCATCAACTAATGCATCAAATTCTGTATTGGCTGACAGCTCCCATTAACTATTCACTGGCCTACTGGGACAAAGCATAGCCTTTCATGACAGGCCCAAGCTTTCTGATTGTGCTTTAATTGCTTTTTCCCCTGCCAGATAAAAATTCCTGCCCATCCCCTTCCTTTGGCATTTCTATTCTAATAATGCAACTCCTCTCCCCAAAAAAATGACCTATTTACTCAATGAAACACATATATATGTTATCAGTGATACCACTAGTATTGCAATGTAATATTATGCAATATAAATAGTAGTGCAATGGGGGTGAGACATTTTAATTTTATGCTTACAATAGCTAGCTGAAGAACTGAAACATCCTGTCCATCAACTCTGAACTGTGATTGATAAGAAAATTTGGAGCTGTGGAACTTTTGGGTAAAATAATGGTCATTCATTGCTACTGGGACAATGGTGAGTGCCAAGAGGAGATGAATAGCAGCAACACCCGTGCACAATAGGAAAGGACATTAGCTCACGTACAATTTTACTTGAAGGATATCCATTTCAAAACATTAAACATGGGAACAATAACCCACTACTTCTAACTGGTATTAGACACCTGAATGGACTTTAGCAAATATTGGTTCAGCTCTACATCACATTCAAAGTTATATCAAATTTAACCTGAACATCGTTTAAAATAATGGCATACATTATACACTACCCATTTGCTTAATTTAAATTACACTGTTTTAATATGCATGCTTAGTCTGAAATACTGGATAATTTAAATTTGAGCCAAAAAAACCCCGTTAAATTATCTGTATAATGTCCACTCAGAATTAATTGGGTAATTACTTTTATTGGAACTCATGACTGGTATTCATCATCAGTGTCCTTGTTAATGCAGAAAGCATGATTAAAGTGAAAACGCACATTATTTGCTGAGTACAAAATGGTTGCATTCAGTTGGTCAAAACCGACAAAAGCATTAAAAAAAATGTATAAATAAAAATAACTGAAGAGATACTTACTACTATCTAAAGCACAGGCATAGTGGTACTTAAGAGGGCATCCTTTAATGTAGCAGCCTAAAGTGGCACCAGTCTTCTGACACATGGAACAGAACTGTAGAAACCAAATCAACATCAGTAAAATATTTACCAAATTAAAGCAGGGCAGGTAAATCATTACAGGGCAGCACAAACAGATCTCAAATTTTCAGCAGAAGTATCCATCTTTGCAGTCCAATGAAGAGCAGCAGTAATGTTTGCTTAAATGTTCAAATCATTATTAACACATTTACCAAATTAAGTCCCTTTTCTCTCAAATATTTTTCCAATTTCAGCTATTATTTCAACTAAATTATAACATTTCTGAAAGTGATATGTGTGAATTGTTCAGCAGATTTAACCCTTTCCTGCACCCCATGACAAAAAAAATAATGAAACACAACAAAAAAAGAAATACATACAAGAGAAAATACATCCTTTAAATCATTCTGTACAATTTATTCTTCTCTATTATTTATTATACTTTGGAGTTATATGAGACACTAGCAAAACTATCAATGTTTGCTCCAATCAAAATGTGAAATTAACAGCAAATTTGAGATCTTCTTGGGCAGTAAGATGAATATAAAAATCCTGACGGGGCTGTCAGCTGTAAAGCACTTCTGAAATAGTTTCAATACAAACTAATGAAAAATATGGTTCTAATTACATGATAATTGAGAGGCTTGATACCAGGACATAATGATTGCATATAGACACAAAATGCTGGAGTAACTCAGCGGGACAGGCAACATCTCTGGAGAGAGGGAATGGATGACATTTCAGGTCAAGACCCTTCTTCAGGTCTCAACCGGAAACGTCATGTATTCCTTCTCTCCGGAGATGCTGCCTGTCCAGCTGAGTTACTCCAGCATTTTGCGTCTATCTTCTGTTTAAACCAGCATCTGCAGTTTCTTCCTACACATAATGATTGCATAACAAATGCCTTGAATTTTAAAATTCTTCTATATATTGTAATTCCTTCACATAAAATATAAAAATAAACAAGATTTAAGAATAAAAGAATATTTATGATAACTTAGCTTCAACCTTAATTATGTTTCAATGCTCTTCTTTATTCAGCACTCTTAAATACTTAAATTATCTAAAAAAAATTCTGCTGCTTGCATCCTGTCTGTTAGAATTCTTCAGTATCATTGACATTTGTAATTATTTACAAATACCCAGACGGTGCTTTGGAACAAGTCAGCATCACCTCATATAGCTATCCTCTATATACAATCACTTTGCCAAGACAACATCTTATCAATGAAAAATTACAAAATCTTCAGCCTGAAATCAAAACAAAAATGCAGCCAAGTTTATAGACTTAAAAACAATTACACCCAGTTTCTAGTATTAAGCCATCTTAGAAATATTACATTCAGCTCATCATCAAAATCATTGATACATATTGGACCAGCTAGGGCCCCAAACACATATCCCTCCTGGGATATATATAGTCCATTATATATGGACTATATATAGTCCATATATAATGGACTATTGTCCATTAGTCTCCACCTAAGACCATGAGAAAGACCCAATTATTCTTCCTGCTTCATTTCATGTCTGTCAACCAATTTTCAATCGACACCAGTACATTACCCACAATTATACGTCTAACTTTGCATACTAACATCTTATGTGGATTTTATCGAGTGTTCTGATTATTCAAATGCACCGCAAACACTGATTTTCCTTTATCTGTTCTACTAATAACATCCTGACAAAAAAAACTGGTGTGGGTGAGAGGAGAAATATTTTAAAGGGATCCGACGGGCATCTTTGGAATCTGAGGAAGTGGTAGAGATGGGTGGATGGTTGACAAAAAGTTAGAATTATCAACAACAAAAAATCCCATATATATTCTAAGATTATTATAGCTCAGTTGATTTGACCAGATTATATGCCAGTTAAAGTCACCCATGACCCACCTCCTCCTGCACCTATTTTCTATGTTTCTATGATCGCTGTCAATGTTACATGAATCTCTAATTTCCCATTTGATACCATAATAGGAATGCAGAGTAGGCCTTCTTGGCAAGATTCAGGGTTCACATTTATTTTATTAAGGTACAGTGAAATGAGTTACCATGCAGCCATACAATTAAAAGAACACAATACACAATAGAATTTAACATAAACATCCACCACAGCATTTTTCACGGAATGGCAATAAAGTTCAGTCAGTCTTCCTCCTTTGTTCAACAACCAGCAATAGAGATCCACTCAGATGGGAGAGAGTTATAGACCTGTCCCACCTAGGTAACTTTTTAGGCGACTGCAGGAGACTATGCAGTCGCCACATGTTCGCGGGTGGTTGCCGGGGGTCGCCTTCATGGTCGTAAGGAGTTCCCGCATACTGCGGACTAGTCGCGGCCTCGTTATGGTCGCCGTGAATTATCAACACGATGAAAAATTAGCGGCAACCAGAATGAAGCTGCCATGGAGTGTAGCGAGAATTCTCGTGCCGTGGGTGGGTCGCCAGGAGGTCCTAGTGGGTTGCCAGGAGGTCGAAGGTTCTCGTAGGTTGTAGCCGGTGCTGACCGGTGAATGTTATTGGCTCATTGGGGAAAAAAAAACCATAAGTAGTTTTCAGAACCAAGGATAACCGACCGGTAATGTTAATGTCTGCCGAGCTTCACAGCCTTTTATCTCTGGCTTCTTAAAAATTGTCTCCACTCCTCTTTCCCCACCCCCCCCCTCTTTTAAAGGACTTACTGTACACTAGCTGTCTTAATTACAGCAGCAACCTTCCTGTTCATCGTGGTGTGTCGCCGGCAGTCCCCTGAAAAAACGCCTAAGTGGGACAGGCCCATTAGTGTCACTTTGACGAGCTAAAATAGCACACTGGGATGTCAGAATACCATTTACAATATTGAGATTTAATAACTTGAGAGTCTGAAAATTACAAAAGTTAGTTAACTTCATCCTTGTTCTCGTGACACAAATTTCACCGAGTTCTCAATTTCACTGAGAAAAGAATCCACAATTGAAGCCTTGAAACAAAGGGATGTAATTGACACAACACAGAAATATCTGCAACCTACAAATTTTGTTTGTACTATACTCCATGCGAATGATAAATTTAACATAAGGATACATACAGAGGTGTAATGTCACAGAAGGCACTTTCACTTTCTCAAAATTCATTTGAAGGCGAGGCCTGCCTCAATGGTACTTGAACAAATCTGCCCAAACGATTCCCAGCCATTCATGTCTAGGTTATGCACATATCTCTTCTTCTTCAGATTCCCCACTGCTATACTAGACTATATATAATCACAAAATCACCATATACACACCATATCGGTAGTTTCCTTAGTTTAGTTCAAAGGTACAGCTTGGAAACAGGCCCTTCGGCCCACCGAGTCTGCGCCGACCAGCAATCCCCGCACTAACACTATCCTACACATACCGCTAGAGACAATTTACAATTTTATCAAACCAATTAGCCTACAAACCTGAAGGTACACAAAATTGCTGGGGAAACTCAGCGGGGGGTTTTCAAGGTAAGCCTACAAACCTGTATGTCTTTGGAGTGTGGGAGAAAACTGGAGCACCCGGAGAAAACCCATGCAGGTCACGGGAAAAAGTACAAAATCCGTACACACAGCACCAGTTGTCAGGATCTAACCCAAGCCCCTGGAGCTGTAAAGTAGCAACTCTACCGCTGCGCCACCGTGCCACCTACTGATGGAACTTATCAAATACTAAAATAAAATTAACCTGTGCACAAAATAAATCACAAAATAGTTGGACATAGATTATGAACGTTTCTAGTGTTTGCTTGGGACAAATAAGAGGGAAAAATGAACTATAAAAAGGAAACAGTCACATCACAGGGAATAAATGAGAGAAGATTTGCAGCTGATTATAGTGCATTCAGGGCCAGTCAGCAGTGATGGTGGGGTGGGAGATTGCAATCAACCCGGCGTGCACAATCAAATAAGATCAAATAAAACAGTTGTCCTACAACTTTAGGCTGTGCACGCCATACGCAACAAAAATAAGCAGTGATGATGCTATCAGGGATAAAGCAACATCGAGTAGTTAGCATTGGGCTGGGTGGTTTAATGTCAATTGGGGGAAAAAAGTATTTCCTTTTTCCCAGCAGATGAAAGATATATTTCCCTTCTACATAGGGATCAGGAACTGCAGATGCTGATTAATACCAAATTTAGACACAAAATGCTGGGGTAACTCAGCAGGTTAGGCAGCTTCTCTAGAGAAAATGGATGTGATGTTTCGGATCTGGACCCTTCTCTGGAGAGGGGGGAGGAACTGGAATCGTGAAAAAACCAGGACAAATCATGGCTGATAACAGAAGACCTCAAGCAAGGAGGTTCCCCAATAGGCCGTTGTTGGTGCAAGCCCAAGAAGGATACATTTAATGGAGGAAGGAGGGGCGAGGGAAAGGGCGAGGGAGGTGTTTGAAGAAGTTATCCAAAACTGGAGAATTCAAAGCAAAATATGAGGTGCTGTTCCTTCAATTTGCATGTGGCCGTGCTCTGGCAATGGAGTAAGCCCAAGATAGAAAAGTCAGTATGGGTATAGGAATGGGGCGATGAGTTAAAGTGGTTAGCAACCGAGAAATCCAGTAGGTCTTGGCAGTGGTCAATGAAACGGTTACCGGGTCCATGCTTTGTCTCGCAAACGTACAAGAGCCCACATCAGGAACATCGGATGGAGTAGATAAGATTAGAGGAGGTGCATATGAACCTCTGTCTCATCTGGAAGGACTGTCTGAGTCCCTGGTTGGAGTTGAGGAAGGAAGTACTAGGACAAGTGTTACATCAGCTGCAGTTGCAAAGAAAAGTACCTGGGGAATGGGTGGATTGGATGGGAAGGGATATTAGGAACGAAGGAATGATCTTACAGTGGTGTATTGATCTTATAGAAGTGTATAAAATCATGAGGAATACATTGGGTAGATGCACAGAGTAAGTGAACCGAGGACATGGATTTAAGGTGAGGAGGGAAAGATTTAATAAGAATCTGAGGGTTAACGATTTCACAAAGGATTGGGGGGGGGGGGGGGTGTATGGAACATGCTGCCAGAGGAGGTAGTTGACGCTGGGACTATCCCAACGATTAAGAAACAGGTACAGGTTTGGAAGAATATGGACCAAATGCAGGTAGGTGGGACTAGTGCAGCTGGGACATGTTGCGTGTGGGCAAGTGGGCCGAAGGGCCTGTTTCCACACTGTATCACTCTATGACTTAATGAGTGTAGAAGGAGCAATCTTTGTGGAAGGCAGAAATGTGTGGAGATGAGAAGTAGTGGGATCACGTTAGAGGTTACGAAAAAGTCAAAGGACGATGTCTTGGATGCGGAGGCTGAGGGGCGGGGGGTGAAAGGTGAGGACCAAGGGAACTCTGTCCTTGTTGGGTCTGAGAGGAGAGAGAGAGAAGCAGAACTCAGGGATATAAAAGAGCTGAGGGTGAGGGATCCATCTATGACAGCCAGAGGGAAACCACATTCACTCAAGAATGAGGATGTCTCAGATGTCCTCGTATGGAAAGCCTCATTTTGAGAGCAAATGCTGCAGAGGCAGAGGAATTGAGATCTGGGGATAGCGTCTTTGCAAGAGGCAGGGTGGGAGGAAGTGTAGTTAAAATAACTGTGGGAATCGGTAAGTTTGCAATAAATGTCAATTGATAGTCTGTCTCCAGTGATGAAGACAGAGATCAAGAAAGGGATGTCAGAGATAGCCCAGATATCAAGGGCCCCAGCTATGCCTGCACTTTTGTTGATTATGTTGAACAGTTCATGTTCCAGGCATAAACGGGTCCTATCCCCAACTCTTCCTCCGCTATATCGACGGCTGCATCTGGGCTACCTCCTGCACCCATGAAGAACTCATGGACTTCATTAACTTCACCGCCAACTTCCACCATGCCCTCAAATTCAGCCGGGCTATCTCTTCACCAGGTCCAGCTGGAATATCCCTGGCTTATGGATCAAAATTGCAGAAGTACAAAGCACAGTCTTCTGCAGAATTGTTGATGCACTGGCGGTGGCCATTTAACCCTTTGAATACATCAGCTTAACAATGATGAGGAACCTACTAAAGTTTAATCAAGAACAAAATTAATTGTCGATTAGACAAGTATGGGAATAATAATAAAAATAATTTGATGCACATTTTTTGTGAAATTAACTTGAGCGCTAGTATGGGTGTTGTGGGCTGAAGGGGCTGGTTTCCAGAGGGCTAGTATGGACATTTTGTGGACCAAATGGATTCTTGGGGTGGCAGCTCAGTCACTCAAGCCTGATGTGCTGGCAGCTCACTCATGGCTGGTGGGCTGGCAGTTGACTCACGGCTATTCCTTGAAATTCCATTTCAACCAGGGTGCAAGGAAACCAAATTCAAATGCAGTTTCATACCACTTCAAGCAGGGTGCAAGGCCACCAAATCAAGTGCAGTTTCTTACCACTTCAAGCAGGTTGCAAGGCCACCAAATTCAAGTGCAGTTTCATACCACTTCAAGCAGGGTGCAAGGCCACCGAATTCAGGTGCAGTTTCTAACCACTTCAAGCAGGGTGCAAGGCCACCAAATTCAAGTGCAGTTTCATACCACTTCAAGCTGGGTGCAAGGCCACCAAATTCAAGTGCAGTTTCATGCCACTTCAAGCAGGGTGCAAGGCCACCAAATTCAAGTGGAGTTTCATGCCATTTCAAGCGTGGTGCAAGGCCACAAATGCAAGTGCAGTTTCATATCACTTCAAGCAGGGTGCAAGACAACCAAATTCAAATGCAGTTTGATACCATTTCATGCAGGGTGCAAGGCCACCACGTTCAAATGCAGTTTGATACCATTTCATGCAGGGTGCAAGGCCACCACGTTCAAATGCAATTTCATACCATTTCAAGCAGGGTGAACCCACCATAAAACTACACAAAACACCACAGTTCAGTAGACATTCAGTTGATTCACAGCTCAGAGTTGTGACCTCTCCCTCCCCCACCTTGCAGAGACTGAGCCACACCCCCACTTCCGGGTTTTATAATCCCTCCTCCTCCCACCAGAAGGGGCGTGGCCTTCATGGCGTGATTGACAGGAGAGATTCTCAACATTTTTTACAACATTCAAACACCAATAACACTTTTATTTTTCATTGATGGGAAGAATCCTCTGAACCTGATGAGCGGAGAGGGACTGAGTAAGATGGCCAAAAACCACAGCCATAAGTGGTAGCGTTTTATCTAAAATCAATACAATGCAAACAGGAAGTTGTCAAGTTTCCACCACCAACAGCCATTTGCAGTGCTTCACTTCAAACCAACCACCGCCAACAGCCATTTGCAGTGCTTCACTTCAAACCAGCCACCACCAACAGCCGTTTGCTTTGCTTCACTTCAAACCAACCACATTTTCATTTTCAGTAGAGGTCAGTAAAAGCACACTCAGTTTAGTAGACATGTGTTCAGTGTTATTCACAGCTCAGACTGAGAGACATGACCCTCTCGCTCCCCATCTTGCAGAAACTGACTGAGGCACTGAACACTTCCAGGTTTTATAGTCCCTCCGGAAGGGGCGTGGCCTTCAGGACAGAGAATCCCAACATTTTTTAAATACTAATAACCCTTTTATTTTTAATCGATGGGAAAAATTCTCTTGTCCTGCACAGCGGAGGGGTACTCTAAGATGGCCAAAAATCACAGCCGTAAGTGGCAGCATTTTTTCTAAAATCAATATACAGAACAGGAAGTGGCCAAGATCAGACTTTTAGTAATATAGATATATACATACACATATATATATATATATATATATAGTATATATCATATGTATATTTAATATTTAATTAAAATATTGTACACATATTGTATATTATATATATACACACACACACACACACACATATATATATACACACACACACACTATATATACACACAAAATGTTGGAGAAACTCAGCGGGTGCAGCAGCATCTATGGAGCGAAGGAATAGGCAACGTTTCGGGTCTGAAGGGTTTCGGCCCGAAACTTTGCCTGTTTCCTTCGCTCCATAGATGCTGCTGCACCCGCTGAGTTTCTCCGGCATTTTTGTGTACCTTCGATTTAGCAGCATCTGCAGTTCCTTCTTAAACACTATATATATACATTGGAGATATATATATATATAGGTTGAGACCAGTGAGCCTAACATCTGTGGTAGGTATGTTACTGGAGAATATTCTGAGATGAGATATAAAAACACATTTGGATAAACAGAAGCTGATTAAGGACAGTCAACATGTAGTTTTGCACTTGGTAGAATTTGAGGTTTTTGAAGAATTAACCAAGGAGCTTGACAAGGGCAAGGCTGTAGACATTGTCTATAAAGACTTCAGTACGGCCTGCTCTAAGGTAGGCTGCTCTAGAAGGTTAGATCACATGGGATCCAGGGAGAGCTAGCTAACTGGATACAAAATTGGCTTCATGGCTGCATTTGGAGTGCAGTGTTCTGTTTTCATCACCTTGCTGTAGGAAGGATGTCATTAAGCTGGAAAGAGTGCAGAGAAGATTTACAAGTGTGTTACCAGGACTGAAGAGACTGAGCTATAGGGAGAGATTGGGCACGCTAGGACTTTATTCCTTAGAGTGCAGGAGGCTAAGGGGTGATCATGTAAAGGTGTTGAAAATCATGAGGAGACTTGATAATGTGAATGCACTTTTTTACCCAGGGGGTTACCCATGGTGGGGGAATCAAGAACTAGAGGACATGGGCTTAAGGTGAGAGGGTAGATATTTAATAGGAACCCGAGAGATAACTTTTTCACAGAACGTGTTGTCTATATGGAATGAGGAGGTAGTTGTGGCACTAACAACATTTGAAAGACACTTGGGCAGGTACATGGTTAGGAAACGTTTAAAAGGGATAGGGATGAAATCCATTCAAATGTTTGATATACATTAATAGCTTGGGATTTGTATGTACAAAGTATCATATTGAAATCTACACAGAACTCGAAGCTTGTCAATGTGCTAAACAGTGTGGATGGTGATAGACTCCAAACGATTAAAGATGGTTTAAGCAGACACATGTCTGACGACATTTCAAGTTGTACAGATACTTGGAGTAGTGCTTGTACTAAATTTGAAAAAGTCTGGACTGCTTGAGAAAGCAATTTTAAAAAGGTACATGGCAATGCAGGTTCGATAAAGAAAGGTTATAATTAGAGTAAATTGTGTACAATTCTGGTCACTACATTATAGGAAAAACATGAATCCCAGAGATGATACAGGAAAGATTTAATGGAATGGTTCCAGAAACGAAGGAATTAAATTGTATAATTAGATTGGAGAAGCAGGGACGGCTCTCCGTGCAACAAAAAACGGTGATTGGATTAGGGCATTCAAAATCAAGGGTCTAGACAGAGAGAAAAAAAAAAAGAAAAACTTGCCAATGTAGTTAAAAGGATTGTAAACCTGAGAATGCAACTTTAAAAGCGATTGGTAAAAGTGCCAGTGGTGGCATGAGGAATATCTTTTACATACAGCAAACAATCTGGAATTCACTACCTGAAGCCAGATTCAATTGTTCATTGTGTCCAAAGAGCAATCAAGAGACATCTGGACAAACAAAAATTACAGAACTGTGGGAAAAAAGCCATAAATTGCAACTTACTATGTTGCATTTGCAGAGAGCTGCCATGGGCACAACAGGTCAAAATGTCTCCTATTAAGTAATGACTACATGCAAATTCAAATCTTACAAATTAGCAGGTTTGGAATTGTAAAAATTCTATTGACTTCCTGTGTAACTAGTCACTGGTGCTCAAGTATAAAGAGTGCATTTAAATGTTAACCTGACCATGAGCAAAGGAGTCAAGTCTTGCTGACAGCTGGTGCACCACTGGGAAGAAACTCAGAATGCATCAATGTCAGATGTGGCCAGTCTGATATCCTGTTCCACCAATGGACTCAACCCCCAGGACATTCTATAACATAACGATCCAAGGGTCGGGTACAACCTGGAGAGGGGCTATGTCCTGTACGGCTGCCAGTCCTGCAGCTGTCCGTTTTTTTTCACTTTTTAAAAAAATTTAGTATGTTAAAGTGTGTAGTTATGGGTCTAATCTTTTCACGTGTGGAGGGTGGGGGAAACAAGTCCCTACCTGGTCGGAGAGGCTGCCTTCCTCCGAGCAACACCTTCGACCCGCCTTCGCGGCCTACCAGCGGGGCCTGGAGCGGCGTTTCCTGAGGGGACCTGGCCAGAACCTCGGCTTCGGCGGCGGCACAGCGCTATCACGGAGCGGGCGATGCCTTGCCTGGGTAGCCGCGCTGGAATTCCGGTATGCTGGGATCTACCGATGGAACATTGCGGAGCTGTGGAGTGGCCAGCCGCAGGCGGCGGCGCTGACTTTAACATTGGGAGCCTGGGATCTCTCACCGAGATCACCAGTGGTGGAGCTCCGTCCAGCTGACTTCGGAAGCCGCGGTCTCCGGTTAGGAAGTGGCCGTTCCAGGCATCCCAAGCCGCTGAGAGGGTTCTCCCGACGCCGGAGCACCATCACCCGGCGAGAGGGCCTGAAACATCGGGCCGCTGTAGCTGCAACTGTGGAGGCCTCAATAGGCTCTACCATGGGTGGACAAGGGGATGGGGACTGGACTTTGTGCCTTCCCCCACAGTGGGAACCATTGTGGGGGGATGATTTTATGTTTTAATGTTAAACTTCTTCTTTAATGCTATGTTGTATTTTTATTAGTGTGCTGCAAGAACATCTGAATTTCCCCTGAAAAGGGGATTCATAAAGTATTTATTATTATTATTACAACATGCATCTCGACACTTAGCTTTATGCCAACCACAAAGTAGACCCATCATTTGAAATGGGTTGTTGACTTACCCTTTCATTAAGGGTAAATCTGGCTGAACTTTTTGCTTACTTTATTTCACTTAATATTCATATTGTTTATTAAATACATTTAAGTTAATTTATTTGTTTTAATTACTTAAAATCAATTTCAATTGTTCTCAAAGTCTCTGATTATCAAAGGTTGTCAGGACAATAGTGAGGTAGAGGCAAGCTCTCAAGATGTTACACTTAAAGCTGATCACTACTGCTCGACTCATGAGTTACTCCAGCATTTTGTGTCTACCTTCAATTTAAACCAGCATCTGCAGTTCTTTCCTACACTAGTTATCTTGAAAGGGACCAGATGTTAGTAGAGCCATGGGACTAATATGGGTGTGTGTTTGGCAAATGGCCAGTGGGTCAGATTGAGTATGATGCAGCCAACCATAGTTCATTACAAAACCAGTGAGAAATTACAGTAGCTTGTAAATTTCAGGTTCAAGATCATAAAATGCAATTGTGAAACAATCAGCTTGTTTTAATCTCGTTAAATGCAACAGTGAGTACACGTCAAAATGTACTTTATTGGTTGTAAACATATTGGGAAATCTTCAGGCCGTAGAAGACATGAAACAGCTGCATATTCTCTACACCACACGTCCATCCTGGTGTGAATATATTAAACATTTGATCCATCTGCTGGCAACTCCTTGGAGAACTAGCTATCTTGAAGGTAGACACAAAATGCTGCAGTATCTCAGCAGGACAGCATCTCTGGAGAGAAGGAATGGGTGATGTTTCGGGGCAAGACCCTTCTCCAGATGGATGTCGGGGGAGTGGGCGGGACAGAGATAGAATGTCGTCAGAGACAACAAGACTGGTAAGAGAACTGGGGAGGGGATGGGGAGAGAGGGAAAGCAAGGTCTATTTGAAGTTAGAGAAGTCAATGTTCAAGCTACCCAAGCGAAATATGAGGTGCTGTTCCTCCAATTTGCGCTGGGCCTCACTCTGACAATGGAGGAGGTCCAGGATAGAAAAGTCAAATTGGGAATGGGAGGGAGAGTTAAAGTGCTGAGCAAGGAGTCAGACCCAGCACAAATTGGAGGAACAGCACCTGATATTTCGCTTGGGTACCTTACACCCCAGCGGTATTAACATTGACTTCTCTAACTTCAAATAGCCTTTGCTTTCCCTCTCTCCATCCCCTCCTCCTTCCCAGTTCTCCCATCTGTCTTATTGTCTCCGACGACATTCTATCTCTGTCCCCCACTCCCGACAGTCTCTTTGGAAGGGTCTCGACCTTCGGAAGGGTCTCGACCCAAAACGTCACCCATTCCTTCTCGAGAGAGATGATACCTGTCCCACTGAGTTACTCCAGCATTTTGTGTCTACCTTCAATTTAAACCAGCATCCTGTACTGATCCCCTCATTCATCCCGTACTGATCTCCCATTCATCCTATACCAATTTCCCATTCATCCTGCACAGAACCTCCGATTCACAGTCCTGACCCCCCCCCAATTCATCCTGTACTGATCCCCCCCCATTCATCCTGTGCTGACCCCCCCTAATCCATCCTGCACTGATCCCCCCCCATTCAAGAAGAATGGGAGGAACAGTTTGAAGAAGGGTCTCGACCCGAAACGTTGCATATTTCCTTTGTTCCATAGATGCTACCTCACCCGCTGAATTTCTCCAGCATTTTTGTCTACCCTCATTCATCCTGTACTGATCCCCCCCATACTGATCCCCCCATTCAACACCACTGACATCTCCTCACAATTTTACATACTCCAACCAACACGTACTAATTCACCTGCCTCAATCCATCCATTCCGCACCGATTGCCTTCTCCAAACCCCCCCCCCCCCCGCCATCTATCCACCCGCCATCGATTCACACAGCCCCTGACCCTATTGTGCTTCATGGTCTTCTGAGCGAACAATGACTATGTTTGATAACGGAATGCAATCAAATGTGTTTTAATTCCCAATGTTATTATTTGTTTTGACACCTTTAAACATATTACCAAAAGAACATTTGCTGTAGTTATGTCCTTTGGCCATCTCTTGTCAGTTAGTGTAATGTTTAACCTGTCAGATGGGTATAGTGGGTATATAATGTCTTGATTGGTGAATATGTTGAGTTTGTGACTTTATTTGAAGCAGAAATAATATGTGAATGTAGACAAAAGTGCTGGAGAAACTCAGCGGATGCAGCAGCATCTATGGAGCGAAGGAAATGGGCAACGTTTCGGGCCGAAACCCTTCTTCAGACTGATGGGTTTCGGCCTGAAACGTTGCCTATTTCCTTCGCTCCATAGATGCTGCTGCACCCACTGAGTTTCTCCAGCACTTTTGTCTACCTTCGATTTTCCAGCATCTGCAGTTCCTTCTTGAACATAATATGTGAATGCTTCATTGAGCATAATTCCAACTGGTAACTACGCACTTCGTCCAAGCACATTATCACACGCTTCATGCAAATGACCACCTAAACAGTCATTCGGCAACTTTAAAAGCTGTCAAGATTGCCCAGCTGGCAACAGGGAAAAAAAGTTAAGCGAGAGCCCTGTGAAGGCTTGCACATCACACTTCCTTCCATCAAGCACATACTGACAAATGGGCCGCAAGCAGAGGAGCCTCTCGGAGCATCTCTCTGAAAGTCTGTGATAGCCTTGTGTACACTGGCCTCCTGAACTCAAGGTAAGTAAAGCAGCAAAGCTTTTGGTAATTCTGCACTGCACAGACATAGCAGTTGAAGATGCAGCTGAACAGTGAGTGGATCCCTACAGAGCACGATGAAGCACAATGCAGCCTAACATTGCGTAAATCAAAGCACACAGAATAGTGAAGTGCACATACTGACAGCAATGCAACTCAATTTTCAGTTCATTTTTCCCACTGACCCTAATCAGATTTTATTTAACTGCAGCATTTTTCTTCAGAGTTCCACAATATAAATGTGTAGGAGAACTTATTTTTAGACGAAAAGCATGTGAGGTGTCTTGGACATAGGTAGGAAGGGTCTCGACCCGAAACGTCACCCATTCCTTCTCTCCAGATTTGCTGCCTGTCCTGCTGTTACTCGAGTATTTTGTGTCTAATGTAAATGTATAATTGGATTGTTACGCAGCGAGAATCTAGAAGGCGTGTCGGTGACAAGAACAAGTTATGAGGCTTCGAATACATTTTAGAACTCAGTGTTAAGCAACAATCCTTGGAGGGTAACACCAATACAACAATTAAATTCATTCATGTTTTACTCTTATCTCTCTCTGGTTTCACTGAATAAACAAGGAACATAATTATTGTATGTAATTCTGCATTGAACTAATCTACACAATCCTAATCTAACCATGACAATGGAACACTATGGGCCACCTCTTTCACTGCTATTTTTTTTTGCCTAATAATTTTTTCACACGACTGTCCTGTTTTGCAGTCTTCTTTCTTTTACAATTTTGCATAATCTATGTATAATCTACTTATAACTTGTGTGTTTGTCCAATTCCTTATACCTATGAAGCTTCTGCAAGCAAGATTTTCCATTGTAGCTATATCCCACCATAATCGTTCATATGATAATCTTGAATTTGAGACATCAAATTGACATCAAACTTGGTTGTTTGTGGGAAATACAAGTCTTCAGAATTATGAATAGGAAATTCAGAAATCTCAACTGAAGGAATGGAATAAATTATAGGACAGCTACTGTTAACTAATCATAACTGTAGCTCTTAAAAAATGACAAATTCTGGACTATTGAAAATACACCAGTACTGCAATAATTGAAGTAAATTTGAGCTGGTGGTTGTCTTAATTATAGTGACAAAGTGAATGTAGTCAACCCTCATTCAAATTAACTTGTGGAACTACCAAAGCCTAGTCAACTATTCATCATATCAGCATTTACTCTCTGTACCTAATACAACCATATTTCCACTGGAACCAGAAGCAATTGCTTGAACAAATTCTTATAATTTATGATTCCATCCAATAAAACTAGAAGTTACATTGCAAAATTATACAATGTGCACCAATTCAAGCTTTACCCTAAAAACCAACATCAACATTCACTGATTTGGCTTTAAGATCTCAAGGAGGAACGAGTTAGATTGAGAGAATGCAAATCATCCAGAAATTGTTCTGTATTCCTTTACTTCGTTACACAGTAAATCTCTGGAATAACTGAGCACAATTGAATGTAGAGGTATGGGCGGGGGCAGGGAAATCAGAGATGATGGGGGGGGGGGGGGGGAGGGCAGTATAAATGGTCAACATGAGGTTTGGCATTAGAAATTAGGAACCACAAGAAATGGATAGAACAAACATGCTAAGCCTATTGTTCTACAATGTTTAGTGAGGGTCAAGCTTAAAAAAATGGAAACGAGCAGGCTCACTTCATTTGCTTGCATAGGGAAAGTGGGAGTTCTGAAAAAGGAAGTTTTCGCACTTCTAGTTATCTTGAAATATTATTTAAATGTAAATATAAACCTTGTTTGGTACGGGCAGCCAATTGAACCAGTATTCCTCCAGTTTGGAGGAACTAATTCCTCCAGTTTGATGACCTTGAAAAGATCATCCACACATTTATCTCCTCCCGCCTAGATTACTGCAACTCCCTCTACACTGGCATCAGCCAATCTTCCCTGTCCTGCCTGCAACTGGTCCAAAACGCTGCAGCGAGACTCCTGACGAGCACCCAAAAAAGGGACCACATCACCCCGATCCTGGCCTCTCTCCACTGGCTCCCTGTGCGGTTCCGAATAAATTTCAAGATCCTCCTTTATGTCTACAAAGCCCTTAATGGGCTTGCCCCCATCTACATCAAAAGTCTGCTTACCCACCACACTACCTCCAGGTCCCTCAGATCGGCCGACTTGGGGTTACTGAACATCCCGCGGTCTAGGCATAAGCTCAGGGGCGACCACGCCTTTGCGGTTGCAGCTCCTAGACTGTGGAACAGCATCCCTCTTCCCCTCAGAACTGCCCCCTCCAGCGACTCCTTTAAGTCGAGACTTAAAACTCATCTCTATTCCCAAGCCTTTCTTGACGTCCTCTGAGCGAGGGCTATATGTATGTAGTGATGTTTGTATTTAATCCATGAACCACTGTTGTATAACATTAGTACCTCCACCAATGTAAAGCACTTTGGCCAACGAGAGTTGTTTTTTAAATGTGCTATAGAAATAAAAGTGACTTGACTTGACTTGAGTAAAACTCTGATCTCATCCACAGGATCAAACCTTTCTCTTTTTGCCTTTGTAAAACTTTCAAGCTGGAATTGCAAACTTACTATGTTGCTCCTTTTCATTTCTGCTGAACACTTATTCAAACTTGCAAAGTGATTATGAAGAAATCTCTCCAAAAGGTTCTGAGATCGACTATTTAAATGACGTTTTAATTTTTAAAAACTGGTCTCATTATTTTACTGAGATGATTCATTGCGATGAAAACAAAGAGTGCATAATATTTTTCTCCCTCCTCTGAAATCCTAACACATGGCTAGATTATCAGATTGTTGATGCAGTTGTCTTTCAATTGTTTATAAAAAGTCAAAAGCTGAGGATTTAAAAGGTTACTTCTTAAGAAGCAAATGTTAAACTGTACAATATTCTACAATTCCTTGGCTTACTTACCGTCTCCTGTGCAATGTTGATAGCTTCCAACAACCCATATAACTTCCCTCTTACAAGAAATACACCAGCACACCAAGTCACACAGTTTTCATGCATCCAATATTCATTAGCATCCATTGCGACCAATGGGGGCTGGTACCACTCTTCCAAAGTTGGCTCACTCTTGGCCTTCTTACTTTCTGAACATTTTGAGGTCTCTTCGACACCATCAACACTTCTACGTTTCTGGCCACGAGTCGTTGCGCCTTCTCTCATCCTCGACTCTTGGTTTTGTCCAGAAGTTTTATTTACTGCAATCCTAATGGAATTACAAGTAGAGCCAGAGACAACAGTGCTAATTTGCTCAGTCTTTGCTTCTTTTGATCGGGAAGTCTGGTTGTTTGATGTATATCCCCTCGGATAGAAAGGTCCAAAAAGATCACCTTGCTCCATTGCATTTGCAGACAAGCCACAAAGACAGCAGACTAGAAAGTTTTTATGAGCCGCCTCATTTATTACAGGGCCTAGTGTCAAACAAGATGATTTTGGAATTGCACCATGAGACTGCTGATAGGAATGTTTCTTTTGTTTAAGATTATTATTATCCTCTTCGGGATAGTTTACTACTGTACACATTGAATAATCTTTAGACTCTACCCTAACATAAGGTGAAAAACTATTATATCTTTCTCGACGGTCCTCAGCCTTAAGAGACAAGGCTCTTAATTTTATCTCAGGTTCTTCTGGTGCAAAGAACATTGAAGGCTGTCCCCGCTGTGACTGCCGCTTTTTACCTGCTGATTTATGTGTTCTCTTCCTTACTGTGTGCCGTGTTGTTGGCTGGGAAGATCGTGGCCGGGATGACACACAGTTCTTGGACTCTGAGGCATTCCTGGAGCTTCTTGAATGTTTCCTTCTGTTACCA
Organism: Amblyraja radiata; assembly: GCF_010909765.2. NCBI lineage: Eukaryota > Metazoa > Chordata > Chondrichthyes > Rajiformes > Rajidae > Amblyraja > Amblyraja radiata. The sequence goes on from NC_045981.1 coordinate 23,327,002, forward strand.
TTTAGACATTTGAGATCAGGCTCACCAAACCTATGCTTTTCACTAGAAGTATGCTCATCCCGATGAGGCTCCATTGACTTCTTTGAAGATGAAGATGCATTGCATAAAGACTTGCCGGAAGAAACTGGAGTGGTCAGTTTTGTTGCTCGTCCGTGGCAGGATGCTGGAATTGAGGTAGATTTATTTCTGTTAGGTTTCTCCACAGTTGGTGAGCTAGTTTCCCCTGGGTTTGCCTCATATTGTTCTTGCATTTTACATTCTAAACTCATTTTTTGTGAAGAATCCTTGATGCAAGGAAGAGATCCAGAACAGCCTTTGGACTTATGTTCTGCCACAGAACCAGATGACTTGCGCCTCGGTGGTTGAAACCTGGTAGGAGTAGGAATTGGCCCATCCCTACTTCTTCTCAGTCTCTCACCAAGGTTATTAGGTGCTTTTGACTTGGGTTGAGTGACCATATTTTGCACAATTTGCTCCAGTTTCATTCCCCTCTGCCTCGGTGGCAAAATCTTCCTTTCAAAAGGCTTGGGTTCGGCATTCTGGAGTGGCCGGTCTTCATTTGTCTGATTCAAATGCTGTTGACATGCCATCTTCCTCTTCTTATTATCCCGAACTGGAGGCCGGTTCCAGTCCTGTTGATCATCAGTCTTTGCATCTGAACAAATAATAACTTCCTCATCCGAGATGTAAACTACTTCACTGTCCTCATACTTGGCCACAATGGTCTGTTTTCTCCTGTTTGGAATTTGCTGCTCTGTCTGGACAGACAAGACCTTACATACATTATCACTACTGGAGCTCTCACCAGGTTCTGCCTCCTCTTCATGAATACTCTTGCCCGACTTGGATAAAGATAGACTCATAGAAATGCTGCATGACATTGAAGCAACGTTATTTCTTTTCAGATCTAACACGTATCCCCGGACATCGTATTTTCCCTCAGTTTCAAGAACATTTAGTTTATGCAATTCAAGAGAGCACGGCTTTATCCTAGGATGACTACTTTCTAAAGCTGATGGCTTTGCCAAGGAAGGAAGCATTTCTTTATTGAATGAGCCTGAATTTCTGCTGGTCGCATGTACATTGTTAACTATCTGCAACGATTCAGGGATCAAATTTGGTTCACCCATTAGGATGTTATCATTTGTGTCATTAGCAGAAGTTTGTTCTGGTGATTTTCTATAATTGCTTTCATGATATGGAGACTGTTCAGTTACTTTAATGTTTGATGCCAGATTTCCACTGGATGGAGAAAATATATCATCTGTGGAGCTGCAGCTGGCCTGCAAGGCACTGCTATTTTCAGTGGCTATGCCATCCTTTCCTGAACAATACAGTTCTTCATTATTTAGGTCAAATGATAAAGCTATTTCTTGCACATGCAAACATTCTTCAATTGTTATACTTTGTTGTGATAAATTATCAGTTTGAAAGATTGCATTGCTACCTGAAGTACATATAATTTCTTCTGAATTTTGCAAGAAATCACTGCTGCATGCATTGGGAGCCACTTTGTAACCTGATGTTGTGTTGGTCCCGATCCTTTCTGTGTCTGCCCTCTTGTAATTATCTGCACTTAAACTTTGTGACGATTGCATGGAAGTGGAAGGTGGTTCCACTTTTGGACATGTTTCATTAAAATTGTCTCCACTTAGCCTTTCTTCGGAATTAGCTGGTACTGCTGCCTCCGAAAATTCAATATTTTCTGTTTTTATTGTCATTGTGGTCTGATCTTTGTAACTTTTGTTTAAGTTGCACATGGGCTGAAGCTTCCTATCTGTATGTTGGCTGCTAGAGGTTTTAATCCCAGTAAAAACATTAGTACCATTTTGCATTTCAGAGTGGTCCATCCTGCCCAGCAGGTTTTTGCTTTCACACTGTTCACTGTTGTTTGGTCTGTGCTCTGACTGAGTCAGTTTCATTACCTGCATTTCTAAGTTTTGAACAAGAGTTTCAGCAGAACTTACAGAGTCAATCCATTTACTTTCCTCACCCATTTCTCCAGAAAACTCACATACAGAGTCCTGCATTTCAATATCAGACGAAGCACTAGAATGTTCATACAGAATTTCCTCTGTCGTATTTAATCTTTGTTCTAGTGGATTATCTGATTCATGGACAGTGGTCGCCACTAAAGGCAAGTCTAGGTCCAGTGCCTTTAGTCTATGCTGGTTCACAGTGCTGCAGTCAATTCCGTTTTCAAGTCCTCTAATGGATTCTAATTCACCAGATTGTGCTAAAACAGAAGTCTCAAATGTCGAGTCAACAAAATTGGTAGGTGCAGAAGAATCAAATGAGGCTGACAACATCTGCTGTGACTGCATACACATAGAAGGAATAAAGAGTGATGGCAATGGCTGCTCATGCAAGGAATGCTGTAGAATCCGTTGGGAAGAGAACAGGTGGGACCGATTAACATAAGAGACAGTGACTGTAGTACTTGAGATGGCATCGTCCAGGTGAACCTTGTCAGTCTGTGGTACAGTGTTGGTCTCTAAGTCACCGGGTGTGTTCTTACTACACATGCTGTAATGGGTATCCACAGTCCCACCATGCAATAGTTCTAAAGGGTCATTTGCCTGTAACCTTTCGCTTTGATTTCTTGTACAATCGACAGAATAATCCACAGGGATGCTGAAATTAATTAAGTCATCCTTCCTACTTTGTAGCCCATCAGCCTGGTCCTGACCCGACTCCATTACAGGATTTTCTCTGCTCCACTCTGCTATTTGTAGAAAGAAAATAAAAATAATTTGTTACTATATAAAACGCATTAATAATTAAAATAATAAACATTGTAAATTTATAAAAAATGAGGCAATCTGTTAAGCAATAGTTTTACAGAACATTCCGTAAACAGATGCATCTACAATACAAATCAGTATTTATGTCACAATGCATCTTAGAATCATCCCAATATTCTAATTTAAAACTAGTCTGAAACAGGCGACAGCCTTTTAGTACACAGTAACATTCCACAAAGAGTAATGACAGCAGGCGATCTCTTTTTTTAAAAACAGTACTTTAAAATAAAAAAGAATGTTCCACTCTATTGAAAAGTACTTTTGTGGTTTAATATCCATACAAATTTTGGAAGAGCGGAGCTTCCCAAAGACAGGAACATTTTGACATGGCAACATGCTTCAGTGGATTTTCAACTGAATTAGTGTGCTCAGGTTTTGGAGCAGTGTTTTTGTTCAAAGGAAAGTGATCCAAACTAATAGTTTCCTCAAAAGAAAATTGTACTTCTGTCACTTTGGCATCTAGTGTGAAATGCATCGTGAAAAGGAGTTGAGTATCTTGAGAAAGAGAAGCAATTTTTTTTTTAAATGTGCTGTAGGTTTAAATGGGCTAACTTAACTTTATGAATTCAAATCACATTATTAACTGGTCATATTCCTTTCTTTCAGATTTTCTTAATACACTCCTTTTAAGTCAGATGTTCGCAATGCAAAGGTTTTCTTCCAAATTAAAGGATGAAATAGCAACTATCAAATTATCTACCCATTTGCTCAATTACTCTAGGCCTCCCCGCCCCCATTTCAGGGCATCATAATGTTTGGGACACATGGTTTCACAGGTGTTTGTAATCGCTCAGGTGTGGTTAATTGCTTCCTTAATGCAGGTATTAGAGAGCTCTCAGCACCCAGTCTTTCCATCACCTTTGGAATCTTTTATTGCTGTTTATCAACATGGGGATCAAATTTGTTCCAATGAAAGTTAAAGAAGCCATTCTGAGACTGAGAAATAAGAATAAAACTGTTAGAGACATCAGCCAAACCTTAGGCATGCCAAAATCAACTGTTTGTAACATCATTAAGAAGAAAGAGATTACTGGTGAGCTTACTAATCGCAAAGGGACTGGCAGGCCAAGGAAGACCTCCACAGCTGATGACAGAAGAATTATTTCTATAATAAAGAAAAATCCCCAAACACATTTGCGACAGATCAGAAACACTCTTCAGGTGTGGGATTTGTGAATGGCCACTGTCTGCTGAAGACTTCACGAACAGAAATACAGAGGCTACACTGCAAGATGCAAACCACTGGTTAGCCACAAAAATAGGATGGCCAGGTTACAGTTTGCCAAGAAGTGCTTAAAAGAGCAACCACAGTTCTGGAAAAAGGTAATGTGGACAGATGAGATGAAGATTAACATATCAGAGTGATGACAAGAGCAAAGTATAGTGGAGAGAATGAACTGCCCAAGATCTAAAGCATACCACTTCATCTGTGGTGGGAGTGTTATGGGCTGGGCATGTATGGCTGCTGAAGGTACTGGCTCACTTATCTTCATTGATAATACAACTGCTGATGGTAGTAGCATAATTAATTCTGAAGTGTATAGACACATCCTATCTACTCAAGTTCAAACAAATACCTCAAAGCTCATTGGCCAGCAGTTCATTCTACAGAAGACAATGATCCCAAACCAACTGCTGAAGCATTTCGTTGTCTCTGTACTGTACACTGACAATGACAATTAAAATTGAATCTGAATCTGAATCTGAAGCAACAAAATAGTTTTTCAAAGCTAAAAAATCGTAAATTCTTGAGTGGCCAAGTCAATCACCCGATCTGAACCCAATTGACCATGCCTTTTATGTGCTGAAGAGAAAACTGAAGGATACTAACCCGCAAAACAAGCATAAGCTAAAGAATGCTGTAATACAGGTCTGGCAGAGCATCACAGAAGTCACCCAGCAACTGGAGATGTCCATGAATCGCAGACTTCAAGCAGCAAAGGATATGTAACAAAATACTAAACACGACTACTTTCATTTACATGACATTGCTGTGTCCCAAACATCATGGTACCCTGAAATGGGAAACTGTGTATAAACGCTGCTGTAATTTCTACATGGTGAAACCAAAATGTATTAAAATGGCCTTTATTATCTGACAGTGTGCAATAGATTTTTTTCTATTTTTCTCAATTTGTGGAGTAGAGGCAAATCAATAAATGATGGGTCTTTGTCCCAAACATTATGGAGGGCACTGTAAGTGACCAAACCATACAATAAAATGAATGAAAAGCTGTGCAGTTAAGACCCATAACAATAAATGAGCCATATGGAGAAAACTTTAAATGTTGTAATAAACTATGACATATGAAATTTTGAATTGATTTCAACTATACATATCTACACCTCACCAATTACTCCAGATTTAACCAGAATTTTAAAATATACAAAAGAATTGATTAATTTTCAAAAACATATCCATGTCTAACCAGAAATGTCTGCAAAAAGAATACAGGTCAGTGTATTTTTTCTGCCAAAACAACATTTTCCCCAATTAATCCTTATATTAACAATTGATGGAAATGAACATAAATTTGTATTATGCATCACATCATCCACTCCAACACAAAAAGCAAGGGATAATAGACAAAGAAAGAACAGAAACAGTGAGATGCACAATTTAGATTCAAAAGTTCAGCATCCATATTTTGGGGAATTCAGGAAGATAATTAAAATTTAAATAGATTTATGAAACAAAAACACACCCGCCACGGCGTTATCCTTTGTCCTTATGAGCAGCTTCATCAAGACACAAAGACCATCGCTTCAGTGAAAGCTGTATGCACAGTCTCATTCATTTCCACTAATTACCATAGCACATAGAACAGCCACATCCCAAGTGGATGGAACAAAACTGCACACGTGATCACTCATCAGACACGAAGTGCATGTGCAGTACTAAGGCAGGAAATGAAAATGCTTTTATGGATAAGGGTTTTGATTGCAGGGTAGTGTATGTAAAGGTAGAGGGGAATTTCGCTCGTGGTGTCCCTGTCAGATCTCTTCTAAAAAGCTTTACTATAACCAACAATTAAATGAAAAATTACTAATGAAACTGGAAATTTGTTTCTGTTTGACAACTGAAATTAACCTTTTCATTTCACTCGTGATTTTTAAGTACATTTATTATTCTGTTACCGTTGGTGCAAGTAAATATATTCATCTGGATCTCACCAAAGCACATCGTGACAGCGGTGAATCAGCAACTAAGTTATAAACTCTGGAGGCCTGAATCCTTCTTGTAATAAACGTTTCGCTGGAGCAGAGACAAGTTTTTAACCACTTTTATCGTAAAATAAGGTGGTCCAGCTGAGAAGAATGTGATTTTTTTTTTTGTTACAATAACAATAATTCAGTCGCAGCTAACAATTTTTTTTAAAGGAGCTATTTAAATCGGATACGTCAGTTATTGAAGAGTTTGATGCGGAACAAGTCAAATCGCACCGGGAACAAACCGAAGGGACAATTGACATAATCGGAGGATTATGACAAAAGACACATGTCTAAACACAGCGCGCAGTAACTCGCGGTTATCTCGTCCCAAATTAGTTTGACAGCAGGGATGGTGAACCAGAACAAAGAGTTTGTTATTGTAGTTAGATATCTATGTTACATAATACGTTTTATATATGAAGAATCAAAACCTGATCAACACATTACCTTCCTCAAGACTCATCAATGAAGGGTCAGACTTTACTAAAATCGGTAGAAACTGGTCGTTGGAAGCTGAAATAAAAGGCACGGCGGCCTGGAAGAGATTGGCCGGGGTTGAGAGAGTTTCACCGAGGGCAAGACTCTGCCTTTGTACATCTGACTGCAAGAGTCTGGGATAAACATCGAGTCCACATGGGGGTTGGGGGGGTTCCTAACAAAGGGAAACGCCGCCACGCTCCTGGCCTCCCCCGCACCTCAAGCACCGCTTCTCAGCGGCAAACGCGGCCTCTGGGAAAGGAGCCTCGCCTCTGTTCCAGTGGGTGTCCGCCGCCAAGTCACTGGCCGGCTGGCTGATCCACTCACTCCAGTCCCAGGCTGTGTAGGCCGCCACCAGGCCTCGCGGTGTTTAGAAACAAAGGAGGGGAAGTGGGGAGGCTGGGCTAACGCCTCCTTCCCGTCGCGATTGGAGAGCGGTTTTTCTTTTCCCTTCCCCTTTTTACCTGAAGCCACTCTTGTTCGGCGCTGTCGCCGGCCGCGGCGATGAGGCTGTCACTCAGCCCACTATCTCCATCATGGTGGTGGTGCGGCTGCCTCTCGGCCGGTCGGTCTCCACCAAAGATCTTTGGTCAGAAGCGCAGTGAGGATGTCGTACAAACGGCCGTCTCCATGGCAGCGGCGAGCTCTGCCTGTTGATTCTGCTCAGCCACATGCAGTCGGAAAGACCGTGTTGCAAACTTGCAAATAAGCAGTCGTTTCGTTTTTGACCATGGATACATATCAAAGTGTTAACCGTCGCTCTTTACATTAAACCAAAAGAAAAGGACTGAGAAAAACGAAAAAAAGGCCACGGCTGCACTTCCCCTTAGAAAAGAACATAGATGCAATAAAATGAATCTTAGCCCATCCCAAATTTGTAGCAGGTGAGGTGGAATTAAACGCCCTAACATGTGGAAAACATTGGTATGTTTTGTCCCATGTCTCGTTTTGTTACCAGATCATTTTCCAACAACATGCTAATTAATAATTTTTGAAAATAACTGAATATAAACATATACTAAAGGTTTTGTTTCAGGGGTGACGATCAAAATGCCTTGGTATATTATATTAAAATACTAGACCAAGTGCAGACCCGTTGGGTCTGTTCCCCCAACGTGGTTGTGGGGGGATGGGGGGGGAGGCGGCATGCAGCGTCACACACTAACTACCCGCCCGGCCGCACTCGCGCTAATGGAGGGGGGAGAGGGAGGGAGAGAGAGAGGGAGAGAGAGAGAGGGGGGTGAGATGAGTGGCGGGGGAGAGGTGGGGAGCAGGGAGGGGGAGGGAGGGTGGTGGGAAGGGGGTAGGGGTGTGAGGGGAGGGGGGTTTAGGGGAGGTTCGGTGGGGGAGGGGAGGAGGGGGAGAAAAAGAGGGAGATGAGAGGGGGGGGGAGAGGGGAGAGAGAAAGAGAGAGGGATAGGGAGAGAGGAGGGGAAGAGAGAGAGAGTGCCTTTTTACTTCAACCCAAACCCAAACAACCATTTGCAGGCAGTGCTTTTTTACCTCTAACCATATTTTCATTTTCAAACCAAATTAAGGGTACTCACAGTGCTGTAATAATAATAATAATGGATGGGATTTATATAGCGCCTTTCTAATACTCAAGGCGCTTTACATCGCATTATTCATTCACTCCTCAGTCACACTCGGTGGTGGTAAGCTACTTCTGTAGCCACAGCTGCCCTGGGGCTGACTGACGGAAGCGTGGCAGCCAATCTGCGCCTACGGCCCCTCCGACCACCACCAATCACTCACACACATTCACACACAGGCAAAGGTGGGTGAAGTGTCTTGCCCAAGGACACAACGACAGTATGCACTCCAAGCAGGATTCGAACCGGCTACCTTCCGGTCGCCAGCCGAACACTTAGCCCATTGAGCCATCTGTCGTCCTGTAGACATTTGTTCAGTGTCATTCAGAGCTCTGATTGAGGCACACCACTTGCAGAGACTGATTGAGGCACACCACTTCCTGGTTTTATAGTCCCTCCCCCTCCCTCCAGCAGGGGCAGCAGAGAGAATGGGGAATTTTGTAAAAACATTAATATCTCAGTCAATTTTAATCGACGGGAAAAATCCTTGGCACACATGCGGCGAAGGGGGGCTCTGAGCGAGGTGGCCAAAAATGACGGCCGTAGGTGGCGGCGTTCTCTCGGAAATCGCAGCACAGATGGCCAAAACCGGTCAAGAACAGACTTTTAGTAATATAGATAGATAAACGTTTAAAAGTCGAGGAAGGCATAAGCCTGAAGAAGGGTTTCGACTGAAAACATTGTCTTTCGTTCCGCAGATGTTGCCTGACCTGCTGAGTTCTGCTCAAAGGGGATTATGGATGTTTTTATGGTGATTTTTGTGAATAGAAAAATTCAGATTGAATACTTTCAATGAAATTGTAAAACACCCAAACAAAATGACAATTCTTAATTCTTTTTTTAAATACTCAGTGACCATTTCACCAAACACTTACGCCAAGGCCTATTGGATCCACCGGTTGCTAACAATTTTAACTCCCCTTCCCATATTGACCTTTCTGGCCTGGGCCTCCTCAATTGGCACACTGAGGCCACATGTAAACTGGAGAAACAGCATTTTATATTCTGCTTGAGTAACTTATAACCCAATGGTATGAACATTGAATTCTACAATTTTGGGTAACGTCTGGAGTGGGAGATTGCAATCTTCACGTGGTCCGCCCTGTTTCGACGAATGCAATCAACCTGGCGTGCACAATCAAGTAAGATTAAATAGAACAAGTTGTTCTACAACTTTAGGCTGTGCACGCCATACGCAAGAAGAAGAAGAAGGTAACCTCTAACAACCCACCTTCCTCTCCTCCCCTGTGGCCCACGTGGACACGCCCCTGATTCTCCCCTCCTACATTCTTTCAAAGGGCTTCACAATTCGTAACTATTCAATCCACACTTTCTGCTTTATTCTCTGGCCTTTGTTCCAATCATCTGCCTATGAAAATCCCCCTTACTTCAAGATTCAAGAGAGTTTATTGTCATGTGTCCCAGATAGGACAATTAAATTCTTGCTTTGCTTCAGCACAACAGAATTATAGAAGGCATGAATACAGAACAGATCAGTGTGTCCATATACCATTGTATAAATATATACACACATGAATAAATAAAACAGATAAAGTGCAAATAAACAGATAATGGGCTATTAATGTTCAGAGTTTTGTTTGAGTTGAGTTCAATAGCCTGATGGCTGTTGGGAAGTAGCTGTTTCTGAACCTGGACATTGCAGTCTTCAGGCTCCTGTACCTTCTACCTGAAGGTAGCGGGGAGATGAATGTGTGGCCAGGATGATGTGGGTCCCTGATGATGCTGCCAGCCTTTTTGAGGCAGCGACTGCGATAGATCCCCTCGATGGTAGGAAGGCCAGAGCCGATGATGGATTGGGCAATGATTACTACTTTTTGTAGTCTTTTCCGTTCCTGGGCGCTCAGGTTGCCGAACCAAGCCACGATGCAACCGGTCAGCATGCTCTCTACTGTGCACCTGTAGAAGTTAGAGAGACCTATTACCTGTTACTTGCCACACTTCGTCCTGCCCCTCCTCTCCCTCGACTTATTTTCCCCCTGCTCCCACTCAGTCCAAAGAAGGGTCCAGACCCAAAATGTCACCTATCCATGTTCTTCAGAAATGCTGGCTGACCCTCCGGGTTACTCCAACACTTTGTGTCTTTCTGTGTAAATTAGCATCAGTAGTTCATTGTTTCTGCATATAATAATTAACTTAAAACAAGAAAATAATTTATTCATGGCCAAATTATTTCACAGAGACACAAGGAAAAAGGTTTACAAAAAAAAGACCCAAAGTGTTGGATCAGGCAGCATCTCTAGAGAGCATGGATAGCTGATATTTCGGGTTGGGACACTTCTTCAGAAATTTGGGTGGGGAATAACCATATAACAATTACAGCACGGAAACAGGCCATCTCGGCCCTACAAGTCCGTGCCGAACAATTACTTTCCCTTAGTCCCACCTGCCTGCACTCATACCATAACCCTCCATTCCATTCTCATCCATATGCCTATCCAATTTATTTTTAAATGATACCATCGAACCTGCCTCCACCACTTCCACTGGAAGCTCATTCCACACCGCTACCACTCTCTGAGTAAAGAAGTTCCCCCTCATGTTACCCCTAAACTTCTGTCCCTTAATTCTGAAGTCATGTCCTCTTGTTTGAATCTTCCCTATTCTCAAAGGGAAAAGCTTGTCCACATCAACTCTGTCTATCCCTCTCATCGTTTTAAAGACCTCTATCAAGTCCCCCCTTAACCTCCTGTGCTCCAGAGAATAAAGACCTAACTTATTCAACCTTTCTCTGTAACTTAGTTGTTGAAACCCAGGCAACATTCTAGTAAATCTCCTCTGTACTCTCTCTATTTTGTTGACATCCTTCCTATAATTGGGCGACCAAAATTGTACACCATACTCCAGATTTGGTCTCACCAATGCCTTGTACAATTTTAACATTACATCCCAGCTTCTATACTCAATGCTCTGATTTATAAAGACTAGCATACCTTTCATATATACCCATAGCAAAAGCTTTCTTTACCACCTTCAAGGAACTATGCACGGTTATTCCCAGATCCCTCTGTTCAACTGTATTCTTCAATTCCCTACCATTTACCATGTACGTCCTATTTTGATTTGTCCTGCCAAGGTGTAGCACCTCACATTTATCAGCATTAAACTCCATCTGCCATCTTTCAGCCCATTCTTCCAAATGGCCTAAATCACTCTGTAGACTTTGGAAATCCTCTTCATTATCCACAACACCCCCTATCTTGGTATCATCTGCATACTTACTAATCCAATTTACCACACCTTCATCCAGATCATTGATGTACATGACAAACAACAAAGGACCCAACACAGATCCCTGAAGCACCCCACTAGTCACCTGCCTCCAACCCGACAAACAGCCCTCCACCATTACCCTCTGGCGTCTCCCATTCAGCCACTGTTGAATCCATCTTGCTACTCCTGCATTTATACCCAACATGCCAACCTTCCATGATCAACCTTGTCAAAGGCCTTACTAAAGTCCATATAGACAACATCCCATGCTTTACCCTCGTCAATTGCCCTAGTAACCTCTTCAAAAAATTCAAGAAGATTAGTCAAACATGACCTTCCAGACACAAATCCATGTTGACTGTTGCTAATCAGACCCTGTTTATCCAGACTGTTTATCCAAAGTGTCTTTGCAGACTTCCAGATAGGTCTGTGGGCTCAGCAGTGTCCCTTTGATCCATCCAGCTCTTGCTATCCTCCTTCAACTTCTCTAATTCCATTTCATGAGACATACAAGCAAAAAGTATGCATAACAAGCCTGTAGACTAGCACTGTTCTCTTGACAATATTTATTGCTAAGCTATTTCCTGAAATGACATAATTCCATTCTCCATTGCTGCACCTCCAATGTGATCTGATTATGAGATGCATCATCCTCTCTCCTTTCCTTTCAGGATCGTCTCTGTTACATGTGAATAAAATGGTCATTAAACTAATGACTGAAAATGTTGGTCAAAAAAACATTGAAAATAAAAGCTTAGTTTTAGTTTAAAGATACAGCATGGAAACTTCGGCCCACTGAGTCCACGCCGACCACTAATCACCCGCACTAGTTCTATGTTATCCCACTTTTGTATCCTACACACTAAGGGGGATTTACACAGGCCAATTAACCTACAAACCTGCACGTCTTTGGACTGTGGGAGGCAACCAGAGCAACCAGAGAATACCCACGCGGTCAGAGGGAGAATTTGCAAACTCCACACAGATAGCTTCCAAGATCCGGATCGAACCCAGGTCTGACGCTTGGACGCAGCAGCTCTACCGCTGAACTACAGTGTCGCTACTTGCGGTTAGAGCCACAAAGTTGTGATTGGAGGAGCAAAGGGGGGGAAGCATGGAATATGTTAAAGAAGTAGAGATGATGGAAGAAATCTTTCTGAACAACAACAATCAAGGGAACGCATGTGAAGATGTGAACACTTTAAAGGGCATTTAAAAAAGTTGAGGCTGAGGTGGAACACAAAACCGTAGATGTTTTGAACACACAAGAAACTGCAGAAACTAGAGCCTTGAGCAAAAATGAAAGTTCAGCGGAACTCAGTGGGTCAGACAGCATCTGTGGAAGTAATAGATAGATGGAATTTCGGGGCAGGACCTTTCCTCAGACTTAGAACTACTTCATTCAAATATTCACAAGGGTATAATGTTTCACTCCTAAATAAAAGCAATCAAAACAAATGCAAAATATTTTTGTATCAATAACAAAATAATTTAATGACACAACACAGATTTCTTTGAACAGTGGATTGAATGGCCTTGTCATCTTTCCTATATTGAACATTAAGAAATACTGATGCCCATGTCCAAATATTAATGTGTTGTCTTGAAATTTAAAAGAGAATGCTAGGCATGTGTCTTGCTACACAAGACATTTACATTTCTACTCATTTTCATGGACTCTTCATGGCGATTCTTTACATACCTTGGGTGTACAAAACAAAAAATATCACTGTGACTTGTCACATGGGACAATAAAGTATCATTCATTCAGCTCAATATATGAAGAGACTGGTTAATTTTATTTCTATTGCATACAAATAAAATATGTTCCACAATGATGCTTATTTCCCTTCTAATGAATTTTGGACAGGGGCAGTACATTCTTGGGAAATTTGTTGATATTTCCAGCCATTCTTCCAAAAGTGGTCTGCATCAGAAAGATAAAATGCTACCAGAGTCAACTTGTCTAACTCTGTCTGTAATGATCAGGCAAAAGAGGCTCCAGATTTTTGGGAACAATGTTGAGCAAACAGCTTGGCCGTTATCATCAGACCCTACCTGCCATCATTGGCAGCCTCTTGCAAAACTGGAGCCAATTCTTAGGTAGACCACAACTGACACAGTCATGCACTATTGAAGGTAAACCTTGACCTGTACTCAGAGTACTAGCAAGCACGAAAAATGTCAGCTGGTTACCATGTAAAGACTAATGTGGAGTTTAAAGTTATGGCAAAATGTTGAAGATGATAATTAACTGTTTGTATGCTCCTATTTCTTTGAACTGAACTTTATCATACAGTTAATTACTTTAGCTTGGGGCGTTGAAAACAAACAACGGGAGATTATGCTGCAGTTATATGTAACATTGGTGAAAACACATCAGAAGTCAAGTCAGAGATGCTGCCTGACCCACCGAGTTACTCCAACATTTTGTGTTTATCTTTGGAGACAAGTCAAGTGTATTGTCATATGCACCAGTGCAGTGACGTACTGGTACAATGAAAATCTTGCTTGCAGCTGCATCACAGATACATAGACAAAATACAAAAGCATAAATTATACATAAATTACACAACTTCTACAAGATAGTGAGAAAAAAATGCATTAAAACATTAGTGGAAAATAGATAGTTAGAATGTAGTGCAAGAAGTAGTCCATATTATTTTGTTGTGAGGTAGGATTAGGGGTGGTTAGTGGTAGGAAAGTAGCTGTTCCTGAAACTGGATGTGGGTCTTCAGGCATATATACCCCTGCTCAATTGTAGCAGCGAGAAGAGGGCATAGCCCAGAGGATCGGGATCCTTGTTCAAAAATGCCACCTTCTTGAGACAATACCTCAATGGAGGGGAAGGCAATGCCTGTGATGGACCGTACTGAGTTCACCACTCCCTGTAGACCCATGTGTTCTTATGCATTAGAATTGCAATACCAGACTGAATGCTGGCGGAACTCGGTGGGTCAGGCTTGACTTGACTTGACTTCTGATGTGTTTTCACCAATGTTACAAGATACTGCAATATGTACAGTCCCTTAGTAATTGCCTTGAAAGCAATTTAGAGAACCTTTACTAGACTAATGTCTGGAAAGGGCTGGTTGTTTGATGACAAATAGTTTGAGAGCTAGACTTGTGTTCTATGGAATATAGAAAAGTGATACAAAACTTGATTGAAACAAATAAGATTCTAATGAATATTAATAGGTTACTGTGGACAGGCTGCTTACTATATTGTGGGGGAATCTAGAACAAGGGATCACCTTTAAAAAAATCATGATACCCATTCAAGATAAAGATTAAGCATTATTTTTCAGTCAGCTGGTTATGACTTGTTAAAGTTCTCTTCCTGATGGGTAGCTGGAAACTTTAATTAAGAGAAAAATGGATAAACATATAATAACATAGGTGTGAAAGATTACACAAGTGTCGGAGGAGTGTCGGAAGGAACTGCAGATGCTGGTTTAAACCGAAGATAAACACAAAAAGCTGGAGTAAGTCAGCGGGTCAGACAGCATTTCTGAAGAAAAGGTATAGGTGACATTTCGGGTCGAGGTGGGTCGTTTCAGGTTCGGTTTAAATTCCATTTAGAATATTTATGGAGGACCAGGAAACCAGAAGTAAGAGTTACTCCAGGGAGTTACTCCAGATCCAGGGTCAGGGAGTGATTCTGCATTGGTTTTCAGCGGTAGCAGCAAGGCGGCGACCGGACAGCAATGGCAGCCAGATCTCCCACAATTCAAAGCGAGGGAGAAAGTGCCCAGTGCCGACCAGTTGCCACGGAAATGCGCATGCGCAGGGTGGCCGATGATGCGCTGGCTGTGGTTGTGCGCATGTGCAGGGGGAGGATGTGCTGGCCGTAGCAGTGCGCATGTGCAAGGCAATGTGCCGTGCCGGCGGATGAGGAGCGGGCGGAGAGCGGAGACCCAGCGGCACGGATACGGATGGTGGGCGGAGACGGAGATTGACAGACAGAGATAGAGAGGGGGGGCCGCCCAGAGTTGAACGGCTCGCCCAGAGTTGAACGGCAGGTGTCCTGCCTTGGCCGGAGGCCGCCTAGATTTCGAGGCCCTAAGCTTCAGCCTATGAAGCCTAGTGGTAAATCCGGCTCTGCGAGCCCCCCCTTGATCACGAGGCCCTAAGCTTAAGCTTGTCAAGCTTATATGTAAATCCGGCCCTGAATGGATGAGGGAGAGCCAGTGGATGTGTATCTGGACCTTCAAAAAGTCTTTGACAAGGTCCGACACAAGAGATTAATGTGCAAAATTAGAGCACATGGTATTGAGGGTAGGGTATTGACATGGATAGAGAACTGGTTGGCAGACAGGAAGCAAAGTGTAGGAATTAACGGGTCCTTATCAGAATGGCAGGCAGTGACTAGTAGGGTGCCGCAAGGCTCGGTGCTGGGGCCCCAGTTGTTAACAATATATATTAACGAATAGAAGAGGGAATGCAATATAATATCTCTAAGTTTGCAGATGACACAATGCTGGGTGGCAGTGTGAGCTGTGAGGAGGATACTATGAGGCTGCATGGTGACTTGGATAGTTTGGGTGAGTGGGCAGAAGCATGGCAGATGCAGTATAATGTGGATAAATGTGAGGTTATCCACTTTGGTGGCAAGAACAGGAAGGCAGATTATTATCTGAATGGCGTCAGATTAAAAGGGGAGGTGCAACGAGACCTGGGTGTGCTTGTACATTCTGTATATTTTGAGGAAGGACATTATTGCTATTGAGGGAGTGCAGCATAAATTCACCAGGTTAATTCACGGGATGGAGGGACTGGCGTATGATGAAAGAATGGGTCGACTGGGTTTGTATTCGTTGGAATTTAGCAGGATGAGAGGGTATCTTATAGAAACGTATAAAATTCTTGGAGGATTGGACACTGTAGATGCAGGAAAAATGTTCCTGATGTTGGGGGAGTCCAGAACCAGTGGTCACAATTTAAGAATAAGGGGTAGGCCATTTAGGAATGAGATGAGGAAAAACTTGTTCACCCAGAGAGTTGTGAATCTGTGGAATTCTCTGCCAGAGAACCTGCATCTCCTCCAACCTCATCTATTGCATTTGCTGCTCTAGATGTCAGCTGATCTATATCGGTGAGACCAAGCGTAGGCTTGGCGATCGTTTCGCCGAACACCTACGCTCGATCCGCATTAACCAACCTGACCACCTGGTCAACCTGGCTCAGCACTTCAACTCCCCCTCCGATTCCGTATCCGACTTCTCTGTCCTGGGCCTCCTCCATGGCCCGAGTGAGCACCACTGGAAATTGGAGGAACAGCTCCTCATATTCCTGCTTGGGGCAAAGATCCTATAGCGGAGCAGATCTTTGGCTTGGGGAGTCTGCATCCTGGGGGCATGAACATTGAATTCTCACAATTCTGTTAGCCCTTGCTGTCTCCTCCCCCTTCCTAGCTCTCCCTCAGCCCTCGGGCTCCCCCTCCTCCTTTTTCCTTTCTTCTCCCGCCCCGCCCCGCCCCGCCCCCCCATCAGTCTGAAGAAGGGTTTCGGCTTTTAACGTTGCCTATTTCCTTCGCTCCATAGATGCTGCTGCACCCGCTGAGTTTCTCCAGCATTTTTGTCTACCTTCGATTTTCCAGCATCTGCAGTTCCTTTTTAAACATCATACAGCGAGCTTTGGATCTTTGGTTTGAGGAGCATCCTCCCCTCCGACCACCTCCCATGAATCCAACTCCGCCCCCAGGACGGAGTCAGCCTTCCTGATTCGTTTGTTAATCCTCAACTGTCCGCCAACGAGGTAATTCAGTCAATCCTGTCCCAAACCAATTGCAGCTCTGTCCTTCAACTCCCCCTCCCCCTCCCCCTCCCCCTCCCCCTCCCCCTCCCCCTCCCCCTCCCCCTCCCCCTCCCCCTCCCCCTCCCCCTCCCCCTCCCCCTCCCCCTCCCCCTCCCCCTCCCCCCTCCCCCTCCCTGGAACCAATAGGCGGGCGGCTTTCATTCCTCGATGAGAGGCGGCTCAGACTGCAGAGCGACGCGCTGGGATTGGTGGAAATCCCGCTTCCATGGCGACAGCACTCTCTGCACCGGTCGCTGGTCGAGTGACGTTGGGGAAATGCGGACGGAGAAGGACAGAGGCCGCCATGCGATCGCCCCGCACCGTCGCTGCTCTCCTCGCCCGCTACTCGCTCAGGACCAGCGGCTGCAGAGCCTGCGGGCCCGGTAAGTGGCGCAGTGGCAGGCCGTGGCGGTTGAGCGGACGGATCTAACCACGGGGTCTCCTTCTTCGGACACCGATTCAGTGAAACTTGCAGGGGCAGAAGGAGGACGTTCTTCCCGGTGTGCAGGAAGGAACTGCAGTTGCTGGTTTATACCGAAGATAGACATAAAATGCTGGAGTAATTCAGCGGGTCAGACAGCGTCTCTGGAGAGAAGGAATGCGAGAAGGAACTCTCCACAGTTGCTGACTGTCCCGCTGTGTTAGTCCAGTATTTTGTGGCATTCTTCCTGTCTTGTCCATGTGGCTACCGTAGATTATCCAGCTGAGCTACCTTCCATTTCCTACCTGTCAATCCATGTTAAATTGAGACATAAAAGAGACTGCAGCTGCTGGAGTAATAAACGATCTGCTGGGGAACTCAGCGGGACACATAACTACTTTAATATAATATAATTGTGGTCACTTGGTTTCTTGGTCCAAAATATTCCAAATGGAATTTAAACTGGAGGTGGTCCCCAAAGAGCTCCCCCACTGACACATCGGTCACTTGCCCTACCTTATTCACCAGGAGGAGATCCACTGTTATGATCTCTCTGGCTGAAGCCTTAAAATATTGATTAAGAAAGCTTTCTTGGAAGTATTTAACGAATTCCACTTGTCCACCATGGGTGACAGTGGATTGAGCAGCAACTGGAAGATGCAGGAATTGTTGTTGACGTTTAGGGTCAAAACATTGCAAAACCACATTATTTTCCAACATTTCGTTCGGAAAAGACAATTCTCCACCCACCCCCTCCCCCGTGTGCTGTTTGACCTGCTGAGTTCCTCCAGCATATTGTTTATTAATCCATGTTGGTTTATGTTCTCTTTGGTTTTGGTATAGATTTATAATTGTCATGTTTACTGAGACAGTGGGAAAATGGGACATTATTTCCACATTTTGGTGATTTTACTGCATTGAAACATTCCACCACTTTCTCTGTGTACTACAGAAATTATTGTAACTGTTGACGGGGAAGTCTTTTAGACAGTTCAAGCACAATCATGCAAGATTTTTTTATTCTGTAAAATATAAAAAGAACTACAGGTGTTTGAAACCTGAAATAGAACAGAAAATGCTGGAAACAATTAACGGGTTATAGTGCATTTATTCTGATGAAGGGAATGATTACTCTTCCTTTCTACATATGGTGACGGAACTGCTAAGTGTTCCCTGCATTTTGGTTTTACTTTTAAAATTTCTGCTTGGGTGGATGAAACAATTATCCAAACTGGTAAATTAAAGTTCCCAGGGTCCTCGCTATCTACAATATCACACATTTTAGGGCTATACAGTGCCATAGATTTAGGGCCATAGATTTGCAGCCTTACAGTGCAAGATACCCAGATTCGTCCTGATTATGGTTGCTGTCTGTATGGAGTTTGTATGTTCTCCCTATGACCGCGTGGGGTTTCTCCAGATGCTCCGATTTCCTCCCACATTCGATAGATGTGCCGGTTTCTAGGTTAATTGGCTTCTGTAAATAATCAATAATGTATAGGAGAGAACTAGGGTGATCGCTGGTTGGCGTGGACTCAGTGGGTCGATCGAAGGGCATGTTTCCACACTGTACCACTAAACTAAACTACAAATGCTGGATTTCCAAAATAAAAACAGAAAGCTTTGGAGTCACTGAATAGATCAGGCTGCATCTATAGTAAGGGAAACAAAGTCAACATTTCAGGTCAAAGACCCATTGTCAGAACTGGGAAGGAGAGAAAAGCCGCAAGGATGGTGGGGTGAGGGAGTTTTCTGAAGGGGTAAAACTGGGTGACCGTGGGAATGAGCTGTACACAAGGTTATTTGGTTAGTGAAAAATGGGAGCAGCTAGAGGCCGAGAACAAAAACAAAAGTACTTAGCCAAAGGAAAGGAAGAGTTGTAATACAGAGCAAGAAGGTGTACCTGGAAAATCAGGCTAGGCTCGTCTTTCACTTCCAGAGGAAAAAAGACGGGGGGGAAAAAAAGTTGTGCCAATTTCACAAATTGATGTCTGACAGATGAATCAAGTTACCTGAGGTTAGAGAATTCAATATTGAGGTCTCATTCTTCATATCAGTTCAACCGTCAATGAGCTGTGGAGGTAAACGCCATCTCTGACGAAGGGTCCTGACTTGAAACATCACCTATCCATGTCTTCCAGAGACCCTGACCTGCTGAGTTACTCCAGCACTTTGTGCCTGTTTTTGGAAACCAGCATCTGCTGTTTGTTGTATCTCAATATTCCAGCTGATGTTGCTTAATATCCTTCCAATTAAAATATCCCGTTTTCAAATGCAGAAGCTTGCACTTCATTTGAAGAATATTTGCCACTTATTTAACCAGCCCACTGGCATTCCTGCGGGCTAGAATATTTTCCTTACTGTTATCTCACGTTTGCTTCCACTTCCGACACACTGGGGGCAATTTAGTGTCTAATTAACCTACAAACCGCATATCTTTGGGATGTGGGAAGAAGCTGGAGCACCTGGAGGGAACCCATGTGGTCACGGGGAGAACGTGCAAATTCCACACAGACAGCAACCAAGGTCAGGATCGAACACAGGTCTCTGGCGATCTGAGGCACCAGCACCACCAACTGCGTTACTGTGCCTTCATTTAAAAAAAAAATGGGATTCATAAGACATGCTCTCCCACGTACGAAACCACGCGGACTCTCCCTAAACAGCTCTATCCAAATGCATCTATATCTTAGCCCTCAGAATCCTCTCCAGTATCTTGCACACCACATATGTTAGGCCCACTGGTCTATAATTACCAGGATTTTCCTTGCAGCTCTTCTTCAATAGAGGCACCACATTAGTTACCCTCCACTCTTCTGGCACCTCACCCGTATAACCATATAACCATATAACAATTACAGCACGGAAACAGGCCATCTCGGCCCTACAAGTCCGTGCCGAACAATTATTTTCCCTTAGTCCCACCTGCCTGCACTCATACCATAACCCTCCATTCCCTTCTCATCCATATGCCTATCCAATTTATTTTTAAATGATACCAACGAACCTGCCTCCACCACTTCCACTGGAAGCTCATTCCACACCGCTACCACTCTCTGAGTAAAGAAGTTCCCCCTCATGTTACCCCAAAACTTCTGTCCCTTAATTCTGAAGTCATGTCCTCTTGTTTGAATCTTCCCTATTCTCAAAGGGAAAAGCATGTCCACATCAACTCTGTCTATCCCTCTCATCATTTTAAAGACCTCTATCAAGTCCCCCCTTAACCTTCTGCGCTCCAGAGAATAAAGACCTAACTTATTCAACCTTTCTCTGTAACTTAGTTGTTGAAACCCAGGCAACATTCTAGTAAATCTCCTCTGTACTCTCTCTATTTTGTTGACATCCTTCCTATAATTGGGCGACCAAAATTGTACACCATATTCCAGATTTGGTCTCACCAATGCCTTGTACAATTTTAACATTACATCCCGGCTTCTATTCTCAATGCTCTGATTTATAACGGCTAGCATACCAAAAGCTTTCTTTACCACCCTGTCTATATGAGATTCCACCTTCAAGGAACTATGCACGGTTATTCCCAGATCCCTCTGTTCAACTGCATTCTTCAATTCCCTACCATTTACCATGTACGTCCTAGTTTGATTTGTCCTGCCAAGGTGTAGCACCTCACATTTATCAGCATTAAACTCCATCTGCCATCTTTCAGCCCATTCTTCCAAATGGCCTAAATCACTCTGTAGACTTTGGAAATCCTCTTCATTATCCACAACACCCCCTATCTTGGTATCATCTGCATACTTACTAATCCAATTTACCACACCTTCATCCAGATCATTGATGTACATGACAAACAACAAAGGACCCAACACAGATCCCTGAGGCACCCCACTAGTCACCTGCCTCCAACCCGACAAACAGCCATCCACCATTACCCTCTGGCGTCTCTCATTCAGCCACTGTTGAATCCATCTTGCTACTCCTGCATTTATACCCAACAGTTGAACCTTCTTAACCAACCTTCCATGAGGAACCTTGTCAAAGGCCTTACTAAAGTCCATATAGACAACATCCACTGCTTTACCCTTGTCAATTTCCCTAGTAACCTCTTCAAAAAATTCAAGAAGATTAGTCAAACATGACCTTCCAGGCACAAATCCATGTTGACTGTTCCTAATCAGACCCTGTTTATCCAGATGCTTATATATATTATCTCTAAGTATCTTTTCCATTAATTTGCCCACCACTGAAATCAAACTAACAGGTCTATAATTGCTAGGTTTACTCTTAGAACCCTGTTTAAACAATGGAACAACATGCGCAGTACGCCAATCCTCGGGGACTATTCCCGTTTCTAATGACATTTGAAATATTTCTGTCATAGCCCCGGCTATTTATACACTAACTTCCCTCAATGTCCTAGGGAATATCCTGTCAGGACCTGGAGACTTATCCACGTTTATATTTTTCAAAAGTGTCAGTACTTCTTTTACTTTGAAACTCATAGTATCCATAGCTACTCTACTAGTTTCCCTTACCTCACATAATTCAATATCCTTCTCCTTGGTGAATACCGAAGAAAAGAAATTGTTCAATATCTCCCCCATCTCTTTTGGCTCTGCAGATAGCTGTCCACTCTGTCTCTCCAATGGACCAATTTTATCCCTCGTTATCCTTTTGCTATTAATATAGCTGTAGAAACCCTTTGGATTTACTTTCACCTTACTTGCCAAAGCAACCTCATATCTTCTTTTAGCTTTTCTAATTTCTTTCTTAAGATTCTTTTTACATTCCTTATACTCCTCAAGCACCTCATTTACTTCATGCTGCCTATAATTATTGTAGATCTCCCTCTTTTTCCGAACAAGATGTCCAATTTCCCTTGAAAACCAGGGCTCTTTCCAATTTTTACTGTTTCCTTTCAACTGAACAGGAACATAAAGATTCTGTACTCTTAAAATGTCCCCTTTTAATGTCCTCCATTTCTCTTCTACATCCTTCCCATAAAACAAAATGTCCCAGTTCACTCCTTTTAAATCATTTCGCATCTCATCAAAGTTAGCCTTTCTCCAATCAAAAATCTCAACCCTAGGTCCACTTCTGACCCTCTCCATAATTATATTGAAACTAATGGTATTGTGATCACTGGACCCGAAGTGCTCCCCAACGCATACCTCCGCCACCTGTCCCGTCTCATTTCCTAACAGGAGGTCCAGCACTGCCCCTCCTCTAGTAGGTACCTCTATGTATTGCTGCAAAAAACTATCCTGCACACATTTTACAAACTCCAAACCATCCAGCCCATTTACAGAATGTGTTTCCCAGTCTATATGTGGAAAGTTGAAATCTCCCACAATCACTACCTTGTGCTTACTACTAATATCTGCTATCTCCTTACATATTTGCTCTTCCAATTCTCGATCCCCATTTGGCGGTCTATAATACACCCCTATAAGTGTTGCTACACCTTTCCCACTTCTCAGTTCCACCCAAATAGCCTCCCTAGATGAGCCCTCCAATCTATCCTAATGATGATTCATATATCTCAAATAGGGATATTAATGGGGATAGTATATGTCATTTGATTTCAGTTTATGCTTTCCACCAATAACCTCTTGGATTGTTGATGTATCTCTAAGACGTAATGTGTTTTTGGATTAATTATTTTTGGTAACATTTACATTTGTGCATTTGCCTGTTAAAACGCCAACTCTGAATTGGTTTAGGTGTAATTATGATGTAGAATATTATGAGTGGTGAGTTTTAATGAAGATAAATATTTGTAAATCTTGCACTGTAAGATTTTCTGCCTATTAAGGTATTTTCCAAAATTATATTTTACATTGGAGATTTAAGTTTTGTTGTGAACTATTGCACATTACAGAAGTTAAATGCTTTTATTTTTTTTAATAGATCAAGTTGGGCAGTAGTTATCGCTGGTAAGATTTTTATTTGGTTTAACCTGTAGCAACAGTATGCATCTTATGGCTTTAATATAGGAACACGAAGGATTTCTTCATCAGTTGATCCTGAGGTTAAAGTTTGCGTAATTGGCAGTGGACCTGCAGGTTTCTACACTGCACAGCATCTGCTGAAGGTAATCGTGCACAAAGTTATGTCCATTGCTATAAGTAGATTTGCTACTTTTATGAGAATTTGCTTTTGTGAGAAGATTTCTTCTGCCATCAAGCATCTTTGATCTATTAAACATGATAATTAAAAGATAAATAATTACGTTCAATTTCTTTGTTTTACATCTCACTACTTCTACTTTGATTTTAATAAGTGATTTTAAGTTATGCTAAGCACAAAACTGTCTGCATAACATGTTTTTGAGGCTGGGAGGCAATTGAAAAAATGTAAACTAATGATTGGATCCTTGACAATAATCGGAGAAAAACTTTTTCGATTCTGGTAACATGGGGAAATATGTTAGAAGCACTCAGCAGGTCAAGGAGCATCAGTGGGGATGGAAGCTGTGAAGATTTTGAGTCAAGGATCCTTCAGAACTGGAAAAGGAGGACAAATGTGGTTTGTGTTTTGTAGAAGTAAATAACATCTGTGACAGGTGTAGGCCAAAGCTTCAAGGTAACAGTTGCTTTAAAACCATGCAGTAGGAGGCAAAGAAAAATGAAACTAACTGAAGCAAAAGTACAGCCACACCAGTTGAAGGATCGAAAGAAAGAGTTCCCCAAAATAGATATTCAATATAAATTCTGGATCGTGGTAATGTTTCCAGATAGAAGATGAGGAGTTGTTTCTTGAGCTTGTGTTGGGCATCATTGGAGGCCATGGACACAATCAGGGTGGGAACAGAATGGAGAATTAAAGTTACAGAAGGTCGATAGTGTTTTGCAGACTGAATGTAAGTGCAAAACTGTTGGTATTTCCAGTGAGGAGAGCAACACTTTGTAAACAACAAATACAAAACAAATAAATGTCACAATTACTTCTCTAAAATGCTTAAGTTTAGTTTAGTTTAGCTTAAAGATACAGCATGGAAACAGGCCCTTCCGCCCACCGAGTCCGTGCCCACCAATGATTCCCGTAATTAACACTATCCTACACACACTAGGGACAATTTACAATTATACCAAGCCAGTTAGCCTGCAAAGTTGTCCGTCTTTGGAGTGTAGAAGGAAACCGGAGCTCCTGGAGAAAACTCACACAGGTCATGGGGAGAACATACAAACTTCGTACAGTGAAGCAGTTGTAGTCAGGATCAAACCCGGGTCTCTGGCGCTGTAAGGTAGCAACTCTGCGCCACCGTGCCACCCTAGGTTGTACCTAAAGAAATCATATGATCTTATACAAAAAAATCTTTGAAAAGAGACAATATTTATTATCCATTTTCTTTTTATGTTGAAATACTATGGTAAGTGATCCTATCACTGAAAGGAACAGCTTATGAACCGATTCTGATCCATCCACAGGCTAACCCTCATGCTGGCTGTGCCCAGCACTTCAGAAGAAAATTACAGTGTTTGACCATTCAATCAGCAGAAGCGCAAATAATTATGAGTGAAATTAATTTTGGCTTCATTTGCAGATTTCACTCTTGTTCTATAGCTTTGCGACAGCACAGTAGCACCCTATTATCAAGGAAACCTTTCTCTGTTTATTATATCTGTGCAAGAGAATTGTAACCCATTTCAAAATCACAAATAAAATTAAAAAAAATACACGTTTCCTCCCAATAGGAATTGAGGATGATTAAAAAAAAATTCTGATACTTTACTCAAAGTATTAAGAAATGTAGATCTGCAGGTGAATGGAATTGATATGCAGATCAGTCAAAATCTAAATTGTGAAACAAATTTGAGGGGATGATGGCTGCATATTCCTCTTTATTTGTACACTGCTTGTTTTAGAGATCATTACATAATTGTAGGCACTTCTGGATATTGCTCAGTTGTTGACTTGTCTTTGAATGTAGTAGAGGGATGTGCATATTTTAAAAAAAAGTTTTATTTCATCTATGGTATTTGCAAAGTGTTCTGGTATTAGATGGTGAATTGCTACAATTGGCCTTGGTATCTCAGTCCATTGAGGCGTCGAAGGTGAAAGTGGAGAATAAATTGGCCAAGTTTGCTATAATTAGTTATAGTCTGATGACAAGCAAGGCCAGGGTCAGTCTTTCAATGAAAATTGTATGCTGACATTTATTTTCTTGGCTTGCACAAGTAGAACAAACTGCGGGGAAGGTTGAGAGAGCATTTTTAAAAATCTCATTCTAACAAGACAGAAGTGAAAGATAATTAGGTAGTGATAATATCTTACAATTGAAATATATAAAAACTGATTTGAAAAATGCTAATCGAAGTACAGAAACTTGGACATATTCTTTAAATATTAAACTAAAGTACAAATCTTCAAAAAAGATGTATTTTCCTCTGTCAATGCATGTCTAGCATTCTCGCTGAAAGTAATGGCATCTTGGGTCCTGCATCATATCTGACTGGTAGAGGCCTGAGACGTGATTTCAATAGCTGAGGAATGCTGAGGATTACCAGGAAGACCTGGGAATCCAGACCTGGGAATACCATTCAGTGCTTTAAATGTGGCAGTATCTCAGACTCGGCTAGCCCCAGGTAGCAAAGAGATTTGCTGTTTTTATTTTGATCAAGATGGATTTGCAGCCAAAAAACAATATTAGGATAGGAAACCAATATTAGTAATGGGACTACTTTTCTCAGAAGAGACTATATACATAGTCTCCTTTCAAAGCTATTCTTAAAAAATGTGTATAACCTGTGAGGTAACAGTTTCGAAAAGAGAGATAGAGAGGTGCAGATACATAGTTCATGAAAGTGGTGACACAGATAGACAGGATAGTGAAGAAGACATTTGGCATGCTTGCCTTCATTGGTAGGGTATTAAGTACAGGAACTGGGATGTCATGCTGCAGCTATACAAGACGTTGGCATTTTGGAGTACTCTGGACGGTTCTAGTTACCTTGCCGTTAAACTGGAAAAGGTGGAAAAAAGATTTACGAGGATGTCACCAGGGTTGCAGGGTTTGAGTTATAAGTAGATGGGCTGGATTGGTTTTCCCTGGAGTGTAGGAGGTTGAGCAGTGATCTATATAGAGGTTTATATAATAATGAGGGACATGGATAAGTGATTATCTACAACCTTTTTCCTTGAGTCGAGTAATCTAAAACTAGAAGGCATGGATTTAAGATGGTGGGAAATAATTAAAGGGGACCTCAGACATAACGTTTTAACACAGAGGGTGATGTCTGTGTGGAATGAACTGCCAGAGGAAGTGGTAGAGGCAGGTGCAGTTATGACATTGGAAAGACACCTGGACACATACGTGAATATGAAAGATTTAGATGGGAGGAAATGGGGCAAGTGGAACTAACTCACAGGCAATTTTGTCAGCATGGATAAGTTTGGCCGAAGGACTTGTTTACATGTGCATAGCTCTTTAATTCTATGACTAGTCAATATACCTTTACATTTGAGCATTTATAGCTAATGAAATGTGTTTACTAACTTTACATTCTAACTTTGGGTAGAGTGATATCAAACCAGCACCCTAATATCTGCTTGTTATTTTTGAGTACAAAGCTGTAAACCACTTATTAAAGCATGTGCAGAGTTAGTTTCCCCCCCCCCCCATTATGTATCTTTGTTCGTCTTTTAACATGAGGGAATGGGTGGTTGTGAATTATTTTTTTGACGTACATTACAAATAATTGTTGTACATATTAGTGCTGAAATTTCCAGCACTTTAATTTACGGTTTGGATGTGTTGAAAGTGAATCTTATGCATTTTTCTGGTTAATCATAAACTTTGTATCAGTACTAGCATTAACACAATGCAGCATAAAATTATGTTGATGGCACTTCCTGAAATGTATATTATGTTTGCTGGAGAGGAGCAGTGTATTTGTAACTCGTTTATTGTGTTCCAGCACCACAAATCAACTGTGATTGATATCTATGAAAAACTGCCAGTTCCATTTGGCCTTGTGAGATTTGGCGTTGCTCCTGACCATCCAGAAGTGAAGGTTAGTCCAACATTACATCAACATTTCACAGATTCTTTACTAATCTGAGTGGTTTGAAACATTTACAGAATTTTGCTGTAGTTGGTATATGCAACAATGTGCTTAATATTTGACAAAGATTCTGATAAATGGATACAATCAATAGAAAAGAAAACTGAACTTGTAAAATGCCTCAAGTATAAATTTAATGAAGTGAAGGTTTTCTGAAAATGAATAAAGTTTAAATCTGTTTGTTCAATGTATTGCTTATCTTGGTTAATCCTAAATCAAAATTACAATTGCCGCATAAAGACCATATGTTGATCCGTACTGGTTTATGTAATGTTTTGATCAATTCAGTTTTAATATTTCTGAAATGCATTTGGTGCTCTGTTATTGTATAGTTGTAAAATTTGCAAAATGAATCCTTTCCTGTGAGAGCTGCAACATAGACCATAAAACTGGACCGCCCACATTGTTTAAGCCGGACATAATGCTGAGATGAACTAATCTCATCTGCCTGCAAGTGACCCATACCCTCCATTCCCAACATATCTATGTGCCCATTTAAAAGCCTTTTAAATGCCACTATCACATCTACTTTCACGATTACCCCGGCAGTACGTTCCAGGAACACACCATCCTCTGTTTTAAAACAAAATGCCCTGCACATCCCGCACTTAAAGCTATGCCCTCTAGTCTTTGACATTTCTACCCTGGGGGAAAAAAAACTTTCTGACTACCCTATCTATGACAGATTCTTGGTTTTGGCTGTCTCCTCTATATGTATGCTTTTCTTGGTGCTGATTATTGGATATTGAGGGATAAATCCTCGTGTAAGGAGAAAGGTGTTGTATCATGTGCATAATGCATTTATTTAAACTTGGCATAGGTAATGATAAAGGAGATGATCTTGTTATAAAGTCATAGAGCATGGAAACAGGCCCTTGGGTCTAACTTGTCCATGCTGACAAAGTTGCTTAACTGAGCCAGTCCCATTTGCCTGTCTTTGGCCCATATCCCCAAAAACCATTCGTATCCATGCACTTGCCCAAATGTCTTAAATGCTGTAATTGTACCCGCCTGTACTACTTCCTTTGGTAGCTTGTTCCGTATATACAGTAAGTTGCCACACAGGTTCATTTTAAATCTTTCCCCTTTCATCTTAAACCTATGCCGCCTAATTTTAGACTCCCCTATCCTGTGGATAAGACTGGGGCTCTTACCTATGCCCCTCATGAATCTATAAACTTCTATTAGGTCACCCTTCAGTCTCCTATGATTAATCAGAATCAGAATCACACTTTATTCGCCAAGTAAGTTTTGCAACATACGAGGAATTTCATTGGCCAGGTCAGTCATACAATTAAAAATAACAGATCGCTCAAAAACACATTTTAACATGAACATCCACCACAGTGACTCCTACACATTCCTCACTGTGATGGAAGGCGAAATAAAGTTCAAGTCTCTTCCTTTTGTTCTTCCTCGGTCGGGGGCCTCGAGCCCTCTGTTGACGGGATGATCTTGACTCCCGTAGCCGGCGGCGTTCGGGGCCTCCGCGTCGAGGCGATCAAGCTCCTGCATTGGGGGGATGTCAGCTCCCCGTGCCGGGCGATTGAACCTCGCGTCGTGGCTGGTCGAGCCTTGCGCGGCGTTGGAGCTCCCGACTAGCCTCACCCGAGACTGCAAGCCCTTGATAGTAAGTCCGCGGTGGTCGCGTTCCCAGGCAAGGGATCCGCTCCGATTTTAAAGTCCATGCCCCGCAGTGGGGCTCACGACAGTCCGAGGAGGCTTCCACCTCCATCGATATTAGGCCGCAGAACTCGGCGAATGTGATCCGAAAATTGATCACAGGAAGGTAAGAAACTTGAAAAAAAGTTTCCCCTGGTCCCCCCACCCCCTCCCCCCACATAAAACATACCAAAGAACATTCAAACAAAACCTTTAACAAAAACTAAAAATAACAAAAAGAAAGAAAAAATGAACAGACTGCCGGAAGGGCTGCCATCTCCCCCGGCGCCTCTGGTGGTCCCCTAATGGAAAAAAACCCCCAGCCTATTCAGCCTCTTCTTATGGCTCAAACTTTCCTAACCTGATAATATCCTTGTAAATCTTTTTTGCACCTGTTCCAGCCTAAAATGGACTTCCTTGCTCTTGTGTTCAAAGATTGCAAGTGTTCAGATAAAGTTCCTGATAGATATAATTGACAAGGTTGTATGTTGCAGTCTGCTGGTTTCTACATTGACCTATAACTGTAGAGAGGAATAAAACAAACCATTTCAAGGTTTATGGAATTCTCTTATAATTCGTAGTACAGTTAACTGGTGAGACTGGGGAGTTTTACAGGCTTTTCTAGAGGGAAGCCTGGATTTGGTAACACTTAAAAACGTTTGTAGTTCCTATTTCTGTAGTTTTAGTTCTTATTTCTGTGCTTGCAAAGTCAAAGATGAGATTGCATCAACCATCATAATCTAACACAAGCAGACTTGTGGAATGTCAATTTTTATGATGAGGTTTAGATACCATTTTGTTCATAATGTGTTTACCCCACAGAATGTTATGAATGCATTCACCCAGACAGCACACCGTGGACGTTGTTCATTTTATGGAAACGTTAATGTTGGGAAAGATATAAGTATTGAGGAGCTGAAGCAGGCATACCACGTTCTGGTATTGGTAAGAGACCACTGAAACTGTGTCAATGGCTGAATTTTGTGTTAAGGCTGAATACTGATATTAATGTTTGAAGTAAAATATTTTTGCTATTCTGATCCTCATCAATCTAAATAATTGAAAGTATGGCTTTTCTACTGTATCATGGCCTTTCTTTTATTTTATTTCTCTAGAAGACCGCTTCATTTATTCATTTTAAACGTAATGCAATGTTTTGACAATGTATGTATATCAAACTAGCGTAACTTTACCACTGGCTTGTATCTTTGTCATCTTAGAGCTATGGAGCTGAAACTAATCAGACGCTAGGGATTCCTGGGGAGAATCTACTGGGTGTATATTCTGCAAGAGCATTCGTAGGCTGGTATAATGGTTTACCTGAAAACCGAGATGTAAGTCAACTGATAATGTACATTATCTATTTGCTTCACATTACACGCTGAAGGATTTCTGATGTTTTAGATTTTGTTCCTTCAGTGGTAATTGGGCAAGTGTACTTGTGTGTAAATACATTCGTTCAAGTAATTCTGCTGTGACTCGAGCTTCCATAACATGAATTGGATATAACACGAATGATGAATGGGTTGCTTTGGTTATATGGCAAGTTCGATCAGGAACTGGAGAACCACTTAAAAAATACTTTGGAAATTTAGAAGCAGAGAAAAAATTTAGAGAATAAAAAAACTCCCTATAGTAATCGGATACCATTCTCTCTTCTGAATGCAGTCTGTTATGCCCCTGTCCCACTTAGGAAACCTGAACGGAAACCTCTGGAAACCTTGCGCCCCACCCAAGGTTCCCATGAGGTTCCCGGAGGTTTTGGTCACTCTCCCTAATGGTGGAAAGTGGGTTCCGCGTAGTCGATGTTCTTCTATGTTCCTGCGATTATTAAAAAAAACACAAAACCAGCCTTGACTAAAAATAGGTTGCCGTTTGGTCGAAGCCAGTGGAGTGGGGTTGCTATTTACTTACAGGCAGTCGAAGTCAATCTCCTTCGCTGACCGCCCATTTTGATTGGCTCATTGGAGTTTTTAGCAAAGATCCTGTAGGATCTTTGGTTTTCCAGGACCTAGAAGATCCGCCAGAAGGTAAAATGCCCGTTAGCTTTATTAAACGTCTTAAAACTGTCCCCTCTCCTTTTCCCCCTCTCCTTTTCCCCTCTCCTTTTCCCCCTCTCCTTTTCCCCCTCTCCTTTTCCCCCTCTCCTTTTCCCCCTCTCCTTTTCCCCCTCTCCTTCTCCCCCTCTCCTTCTCCCCCTCTCCTTCTCCCCCTCTCCTTCTCCCCTCTCCTTCTCCCCCTCTCCTTCTCCCCCTCTCCTTCTCCCCCTCTCCTTCTCCCCCTCTCCTTCTCCCCCTCTCCTTCTCCCCCCCTTCTCACTCCCCTTCTTTCTCCCCTTCTCTCCATAAAGGACTTACCATGCTCTGTGGCAGCCGTTTACCTTCCTCTTCATCGCGCAGACAGCACTCCTCCACTGTCCCTGGCCCCCACCTTCGCGATGTGTGTGTGTGTGTGTGTGTGTGTGTGTGCGCAGTCGGTAGCAAAGATCCTGTAGGATCTCACGCTTCGGTCGAGGCTTTCCAGGCAAGTGACCAAAACCTCTGGCGACTCGTGGAAACCTTGGGTGGGGCGCAAGGTCACCAGAGGTTTCCGTTCACGTTTCCTAAGTGGGACAGGGGCATAAGTTTACCTTCAGGTGGTCATTGGAATTGACAAGCAATCACTTCTATTGACAATTGTGTAACAATACTCTGAACAATGTAACACACAGCCTTTGTTTTTAGCTTGCTTAATGACCTATGACTGTATGACATACAGTATTTTACTGGAAGAAAAAAAATGATTTTTTTAATGGAGTTTTGAGATCTGATTTTATAAAAGAACCCTGTTCCAACACGAACAATCTGGAAATTTATGCTAAAAATTTGCAACAAAGCTCGTGGCTGTAATCCCTGCTCTCCTGTGTGCTTCTGGAACCTGCAGGCATTGCACGGCAGCTCAATGTCTTTGTGAAATCCGTCAGCTCACTGAAAGGGTAATTGAATCAAGATCAGCATCCTCTCCCAGGCCAACATCCCAAGCATAAGTCCAGTCAGATAAGCTGGGCAGGTCCTGTAGTTTACATGCCCCAAACTGCCACTCTATACAGAGCACTCATTGTGAAAAAATACCAGTCAGCCAGTGTAAAAGATACAAGGTTATGCTTAAACCTTCTATAAAGTGCAGCATTCCCTCCGTCTTCTAGGTACTTCTTGTCCATGACTGCTTAAAGTGGACAAGGAGTATTCAGAATTATAATGAGAGCATTGATCGTGCAAAAGCCATTTAAAAAATAGTCCTTTGTGAGCAGTGTAAGGAGTGCAACACCTTGTAAACTACCCACCCACCTACCTATTATGTTGGTAGATTTTCCAGCATCTGCAGTTCCTTCTTGAACAACTACCTATTCTGTTGTCTATTCGTGCACCATCTGTGGTAGTATCTACAGTTCCCATATGTGCATTATCAGCCACTCAGAACGCACAAAATGGGATTGGAAGCAAATTATTCTAGATTACTAAGGTACTACATAAGAAGAACAAATTGCTATAAAGTCAGTTGTAAAATCAACTTCATTAATTGACAAGTGCAGTAAGTGAGCAGAGCACTGCTGAATATGGCCAAATATTATCTCCAACTTAACCATTATTAAAGACTCCGCAACTCAGAAACCACCTCTCAATTCAATCATCATTAAGCAAAATATTATGTGGAAATGCTGCTTAAGGATGTAATGTGTTTTCTGCTGGCAGAATACACTACCCTATTCCAGTGTCCTTCCTACCCTACCCTATTCCAGTGCACCCTCTGTTTTGGTCTGCACTTATTTGCAGTAAGGTTGGATGAAGCAACATGTGGAATGTTGCAGGTGGATGGTTGTCGTCTTTGATTTGGGGGAGGAGGAGAAATATTTCAGCATTGTAATGATGGTATTCATACATTGTGATCACCCTCCCATCAGGTACTTTCTATATGAAAGGCCACACAGACCTCGTGAATTAGGAAATCTTTGGCATAGTGGGTGGGATTTGTTTTAAATGGAAACGCACCTTTTGATATAAAGTACTTGTTTTTAAACTGGTGAGCATAATATATTCACATTTGAAGTATTGTTTAATGGACTTCTGTCTCAAGTACAAGGAGTATAAATGTTATGTTGCTTTTTGCAGCTGAACCCTGAATTGAGCAGTGAGACGGCAGTCATCGTGGGACATGGAAACGTGGCACTGGATGTAGCCAGGATTCTCCTTTCTCCCATTGACATGCTTAAGGTTTGTCTGGAAGCCACATTGGGTTCATAATATTTTTGCCTGAAAAATTGTTATTGAACACTAATTTAAAAAGATAATATTTAATATTTGTTCAGACTGCATCCTCAAATGTTCCTAATTACAGAAAAGAAAGAACAGTTTTATCATGACACTTTAGACATCTGAAGTTTGTCAGAAAGATGACTTTTCCTATCTAAATTTTACATTATCTAAGGGAGGTCCAAAACTGTGGCGAAATTGGGAGGTTGAAAGAGCGACCTTTGTTTAAATGTGCAAATGAGCACTAATAATACAGAATCTGCAATCAGCAGTTAGTGCTTGTGCTTGCCATTGAACGGTGAACCATGTTTTCAGTTTCTTTATGTAGATTTCCAGCAGGAATGTAGCAGAGCTAAGTGTGTGGTCATGCACTTTGGTAGTAGGATTAAAGTCATACACTCTTTTCTAAGTGGGGAAGGATTCAGAAATCAGAAGTGCAAATGGACTTGGTGAGTGCTTGTGCAGGATTCCCAAAAAGTTAACCTTGCAAGTTATATCAGTAGTAAGGAAGGCAAATACAATGTTAGCATTTATTTTGAGAAGACTAGAATATAAGTAAGTAAGTAAGTAAGTAGGTTTTATTTATATAGCACGTTTTAAGTCAACTCGCATTAACACCAAAGTGCTTTACATAAAATAGATAATAAGTTTCCATACAAACCAGAGACAATGTTTAAAAAAATAAAGAAAATGGACACAACGCATTATAGTGTTCAACACAAATGTCCCCCCACAGCAGAATCAAAAATTTCAACTGTGGGGAAAGGCACCAGAAAGTTAAGTCCTCTTCCTCTGTGAAACACCCGAGGTCGGGGCCCATTTGTGGCCTTGCAGCCAGTCCGATGATTTTCAGGGCCCTCTTGCCAAGAAAATGGAACTCCGGCGTCGGGTGAAACATTCCTCAGCGGCTTGGAAAGTCTGGAGCGGCTGCCTCCTCCCCGAAGACCGGGGCACTCGTAGCTCTCGGGCTGTGCCGGTTGGAGCTCCGACCCCGGCGAACTCGATCCCAGGCTCCGCGGCGCTCCAAATCCAGCGCCGCCCGCGGCCAGACGCCCGCAGCCACAGCTCCGCGATGTTGGGAGTCAGCGACCACAGCACTTCGGATCTTACCGCACGGCGACCTGGCAAGGCATCACCCGCTCCACGATGGTGTCCCAGCGCTGCGCCGCCGCCGAAGCTGTAGTCCCGGCCGGACCCGACAGGAAACGCCGCTCCATTCTCGATGGTAGGCCGCGAGGACGGGGCGAAGAAGCAGCTTGGAGGGATGCTGCCTCTCCGACCAGGTAGGGGACTAAGAAATAAAGTTTCCCCCTACCCCCCCCCCCACCCACCACATAAAAGACCTCCAGCTAACATTTTTTAACAGGACTTAAAATTAAAAAAAGGTGAAGAGACGGACTGCTGGTAGGCTGCCATACACAGACGGCGCCCACTTCTGCACATCCGCCATCTTGAAAAAGACAGGGATGGAATGCTGAGGCTTTATAAGTCACTGGTCAGACTGCATTTGGAGTATAATGAGCAACTTTGGGACCCATATCTGAGGAGGGATGTGCTGACATTGGAGAATGTCCACAGGTGGTTTACAAGAATGATCCCAGGGATGATTGGGTTAACTTAGGTGGCAGCTTCGTCCGCCCCAGGCCGCGGAATTTGAACCGGCCCGTTCGCAGAGCTCGGACTCGGCCGCGGGACTTACCATCACCCGGCGGGGTCCCAACATCGAAAGCCTGGACCGCCTCAACCCAGAGGGAGATCAAGGAGGGAAGAGACAAGGACTTTAAGACTTTTGCCTTCCATCACAGTGAGGATGTGCCTGGTAGACTCACTGTGGTGGATGTTAAACTGTGTTCATCGTGTGTTTTGTTATTTCTACGTTATGACTGCAAGGTTCACAATTTCGTTCAGACTGAAAAGTCTGAATGACAATAAAGGATACTTTGACTTTGACTGATGAGCATTTGATAACTCTGGGCCTGCACTCGCTCAAGTTAAGAAGGATGAGGGGGACCTCATTGAAACTTACCAAATAGTGAAAGGCCTAGATGGAGTGGATGTGGAGAGGATGTTTCTACTATTGGGAGAGTATAGGACCAGAGGGCACAGCCTCGGAATAAAAGGACGTACCTTTAGAAATGAGATAAGGAGGAATTTTGTTCGTCAGAAAGTGATGAATCTGTGGCATTCATTGCCGTGGAGGCCGTCATTGACTATTTTTAAAGCAGAGATTGACAGATTCTTGATTAGCAAGGGTGTCAAAGGTTATGGGTAGAAAGCAGTAGAATGGGCTTGAGGGCAGATAGATCAGCCATGATTGAATGGCAAAGTAGACTTGATAGGCCGAATAGCCTACTTCTGCTTCTATGACATGAATTTATGAACTTATGATCAGCGGTCATTTCTCCACAAAGTATGTGCAGTGGGTTGTTTGGGAAATGTTCAAACATTCACTAACAATTTCATGAATCATTTACTTGTGGAACAATATTGTGATATATTTACAGAAAACAGATATCACTGCACATGCGCTGGAGGCTATAGAAAATAGTAAGGTGAAACGGGTGATTATTGTTGGGAGAAGAGGACCTCTCCAGGTGGCATTTACCATAAAGGTAAGGTGACATAGTTAAAATCATGGCTTGGCTTGCGCTTGATTGTAATCATGAAGCGTCTTTTTATTGACTAGATAACACGCACCAAACAAGCTTTTCACTGTACCTCGGTACACGTGACAATAATAAACTAAACTGAACTAAGCTAAGCTTTGCCTTTGTATTGGCAGACAGCATGTGATGCACCCTTCATATTGCTTCAGATCACTGTCACGCATCTATCAGAGTTTCATAGTTGAATACGCCTTTTCTTTAATTATCTATTATTTTGTGTTGAACAATGATAATTGTCGTGATTTGTTGCAAATGATAATATTTATTCATTTATATTAAAAAATCAGTTATACAACATGGTTTGGCGTTATCCAAGCAAACTCTGCTACATAATTCAGGTTTGACAACAGGGAAATGAGGGAGTGAGTGATGTAAGAGAAGCTGTAGGCATTTGTACATGCCCCATGGCTTGCAGTTTTGAGGGTGGTAAAGTGCTCTACAATGACCAACTGTTAGCTTGATGTCTTGATTGTGTTGGATCTGACATACCAGCTAAAGAACGTGCCCTCATTCCTCCAGCCTTGGTGTAGCCCTCTGCATCCTGGATAAGGTGGAATGATCTCTGGGACCAGACCTTAGGTGGTAAATTGGTGAGGCTTTCTCCCTGAGACAAAGCTTAGCCTTCTATAAATGTTTTTTCTTAGTTCTGGCACAGAGGGATTTAACCTTTTTTTAAAAGTGTGCACATAATTTAATACTGAATTCATTTAAAAAAAATTATTACACATTTGAAACAATAAATGTTAACAAAGCCCTTTGGATCCTGGCCAATAATTCCCAGTGAAATGTGGTTTCTCATCCAATGACTGGACATGGCCAGGAAGGTTTGTCTCATTGTCTCTCATAGTATAAGCTTTTCTGCTGTGACTGGTTCAGTAACTTATGACATTGAGCATTGTCTTTTAACAAGGTGAAAATGTTTTTAGTTGTATTGAAGGCATAATTTGATATGTTTACTGACAGCTAACCTAATCAAATTTAGTAGTGATGTAGTTCTAGGTGTAGTTGATTAGCATTCTTCCTTTTGGTTTATCATTGCCACGTGTAGAGATACAGTGGAAAATCTCTACCTTTGTTCTTTTAAGGGCATTCAGGTAGCAAGGTAAAGCATTTTAATTTACACAATTAGACGTTTGATGTAAGATTAATTGAATTCAATATAAGTAGTGCTACATTTGATGCAACAATTAATGTGCATCATAAAAACAAGATTATGAACTAAAAAGGCACAATCTGCGGAAAATGAGGTTTGTATATTAAAGATTTCTAATAGGAAAACCTGTATACTTGTCATTAGGTATCTTCTAATTATTTCAGGCTGGTGTTAATGTACAATGTATAAAGTTTTAAATTTATTTCTTATTTTTACCCCCTATAGGAACTGCGTGAGATGATTAATTTGCCAGGTACTCGGTCATTGCTGGATCCCAGTGATTTTGAGGGGCTCAAACCAATTGTTAAAGGTGAGACCATAGCAGCCTGTTTAATCTGATTTCTTATCAGTTTTCATCTGATAATGAACCAGAAGAATATTCTGCTTCTTTGTGGATGTAGGCCATTACTCCAGGTTTCCTCCACTGCCATTCAATCTTCCAATGCCTTGTTTGACACCACTTGAAGTCCATGCTATTACATTGTTGGGTCCTTTGTTGTTTGTCATGTACATCAATGATCTGGATGAAGGTGTGGTAAATTGGATTAGTAAGTATGCAGATGATACCAAGATAGGGGATGTTGTGGATAATGAAGAGGATTTCCAAAGTCTACAGAGTGATTTAGGCCATTTGGAAGAATGGGCTGAAAGATGGCAGATGGAGTTTAATGCTGATAAATGTGAGGTGCTACACCTTGGCAGGACAAATCAAAATAGGACGTACATGGTAAATGGTAGGGAATTGAAGAATGCAGTTGAACAGAGGGATCTGGGAATAACCGTGCATAGTTCCTTGAAGGTGGAATCTCATATAGATAGGGTGGTAAAGAAAGCTTTTGGTATGCTGGCCTTTATAAATCAGAGCATTGAGAATAGAAGCTGGGATGTAATGTTAAAATTGTACAAGGCATTGGTGAGACCAAATCTGGAGTATGGTGTATAATTTTGGTCGCCCAATTATAGGAAGGATGTCAACAAAATAGAGAGAGTACAGAGGAGATTTACTAGAATGTTGCCTGGGTTTCAAGAACTAAGTTAGAGAGAAAGGTTGAATAAGTTAGGTCTTTATTCTCTGGAGCGCAGAAGGTTAAGGGGGGACTTGATAGAGGTCTTTAAAATGATGAGAGGGATAGACAGAGTTGATGTGGACAAGCTTTTCCCTTTGAGAATAAGGAAGATTCAAACAAGAGGACATGACTTCAGAATTAAGGGACAGAAGTTTAGGGGTAACATGAGGGGGAACTTCTTTACTCAGAGAGTGGTAGTGGTGTAGAATGAGCTTCCAGTGGAAGTGGTGGAGGCAGGTTCGTTGGTATCATTTAAAAATAAATTGGATAGGCATATGGATGAGAAGGGAATGGAGGGTTATGGTATGAGTGCAGGCAGGTGGGACTAAGGGAAAATAATTGTTCGGCACGGACTTGTAGGTTCGAGATGGCCTGTTTCCGTGCTGTAATTGTTATATGGTTATTGTTCCTTTCTTCACTATTCCAAAATAAGGAATGCTAGTTCTGCACATCTATCTTTAAGGGCTATCATGTCGCTTTGATTGCTCTGAGCCACATAGGCTACTGCCAAAACAACTGGTTAATACTGGGTGGATGCCCAGAGAGTTTTTGTGCCATCTGCTTTGCAACCAACTACTCTGGGTCAACGGTTCCTTGCAATACCTGCAACTTGTATTTATAACTTTGCTATTGCCACCAAGGCAGGTGATGCTGTATCATCTTATTTGCGGTTCATGTGAATTTTATGCAGGCAAATGTCAACTTCTTGCAAATCTACTATAATAGTAAGATTAAACGAGAATTTACCAGTTTGAAGTTTGATCTGTATTTTATGAGGAGTTACGATGAGGGATTACGTGAAGAACCCGCTCAGTGCGCAGGCGCGGCATACTTCCAAGCAGCGGTGTGGAATCACAGATAGACACAGTTATTTGAAGTAAACATAGTAAAGATAAGGAGACATCAATTTATTAGTTTGATCCATATAATGAGGGTGGGAGCGGAGGGCACGTAATCCCTCATCGTAACTCCTCATAAAATACAGATCAAACTTCAAACTGGTAAGTTCTCGTTTAATCTTACTATTTTACTTCGGAGTCACGTGAGTGACTACGTGAAGACTTCAAAGCTCTGTGATTTCAAACCGTGTAACAGTTTTATTTCACTCACTGCCGAAGTTCTTGAGGGAGGAAGTGTTATCGTAATAAACCAATGAATCTATTTGTAGAAAAACACAATGGTATTTTTTAAACAATAACAACAAAGAATTAAATTGCTCCCCTGGGCTTAAATTAAATATTTGCAGTCCGTAATCTTGCTGCAAATAAAACAGATTTTGCCAACGGCTTATTATAAAATTTCTGAACAGTCTTTTCCTCCCACCATCCTGCTGTAGCCAGGATGTGGTCTATAGGCATTTCCATTCTTTTAGCCGTCGACATGGATGCTGCCCTGGTGGAATAAAATTTGTACATGTTAGTGTTTATCCCAGCAGTTTTTGGCACCTGCTTGAGCCATCTCGCAATGGTTCGGCTCGTCACCCGACCATAAGGTTTTTATGACTGACCCACAAGGCTTTTCATCTCCCTCGAATATTTTGGTTGTGTCTATGTAGGATAGTAGGTGGGTCATGGCACAGACGTCCACATCTGCGCCAGGTGCGTCGAGATGGGGCTCCTAAGGGACCGTGTTAGGAACCTGGAACAGCAACTCGATGACCTCTGTCTGCTCAGGGAGAGCGAGGAGGTCATAGATTGGAGTTACAGGGAGGTGGTCACTCCAAGACCACGGGAGACAGAAAACTGGGTCACAGTTAGGAAGGGCAACGGGTAGAGGCAGGGACTGGTGAGTACCCCGGTGGCTGTACACCTTGAAAATAAGTACTCATGTTTGAGTAAGGGTGGGGGAGACAGCCTACCTGGGGGCAGCGACAGCGGCCGGGCCTCTGGCATAAAGACTGGTCCTGTTGCTCAGAAGGGTAAGGTAAAGAAGAGGAGGGCAATTGTAATAGGGGACTCTATAGTCAGGGGGTCGGATAGGCGATTCGGTGGACGCAGTCAAGAGACCCGGATGGTAGTTTGCCTCCCTGGTGCCAGGGTCAGGGATGTGTCTGAATGGGTCCAAGAAATCCTGAAATAGGAGGGAGAGGAGCCTGAAGTTGTGGTACATATAGGTACCAACGACATAGGTAAAAAAAGAGAAGAGGTCCTGAAAGAAGAATTTAGGGAGTTAGGTAGAGAGTTAAGGAGAAGGACTGCAAAGGTAACAATCTCAGGATTACTGCCTGTGCCACGCGACAGTGAGAGTAGGAATGGAGCGAGGTGGAGGATAAATGAGTGGATGAGGGACTGGTGCAGTGGGTATGGATTCAAGTTTCTGGATCATTGGGACCTCTTTTGGGGAAGGTGCGACCTGTACAGAAAGGACGGGTTGCACTTGAACTCGAGGGGGACCAATATCCTGGCGGGGAGATTTGCAAAGGCTACTGGGGAGACTTTAAACTAGTATGGTTGGGGGGAGGGACTCAAATTGGGAAAGCTAGCAGTCAGTGTGTGAGGCAGGAGGCAGAGAATGGTAGCACTCTGACCCAAAATGTAGGGGAGAGAGAAGAAAAAGACAATAAACAGAGAATAAGAGAGGGTGGGTTTCTTAAATGTGTATATTTTAATGCTAGGAGCATTGTAAGAAAGGTGGATGAACTTAGAGCCTGGATTGACACCTGGAAGTATGATGTTGTGGCGATCAGTGAAACATGGTTGCAGGAGGGCTGTGATTGGAAACTAAATATTCCAGGATTTCGTTGCTTCAGGTGTGATAGAATTGGAGGGGCAAGAGGTGGAGGTGTTGCATTGCTTATCAGGGAAGATATTACAGCAGTGCTTTGGCAGGATAGATTAGAGGGCTCGTCTAGGGAGGCTATTTGGGTGGAACTGAGAAATGGGAAAGGGGTAGCAACACTTATAGGGGTGTATTATAGACCGCCAAATGGGGAGCGAGAATTGGAAGAGCAAATATGTAAGGAGATTGCAGATATTAGTAGTAAGCACAAGATAGTGATTGTGGGAGATTTCAATTTTCCACACATAGACTGGGAAACACATTCTGTAAATGGGCTGGATGGGTTGGAGTTTGTAAAATGTGTGCAGGATAGTTTTTTGCAGCAATACATAGAAGTACCTACTAGAGAAGGGGCGGTGCTGGACCTCCTGTTAGGAAATGAGACGGGTCAGGTGGCAGAGGTATGCGTTGGGGAACAGTTCGGGACCAGTGATCACAATACCATTAGTTTCAATATAATTATGGAGAGGGTCAGAACTGGACCTAGGGTTGAGATTTTTGATTGGAGAAAGGCTAACTTTGAGGAGATGCGAAAGGATTTAAAAGGAGTAAATTGGGACATTTTGTTTTATGGGAAAGATGTGGAAGAGAAATGGAGTACATTTAAAGGTGAAATTTTAAGAGTACAGAATCTTTATGTCCCTGTTCGGTTGAAAGGAAATAGTAAAAATCGGAAAGAGCCATGGTTTTCAAGGGAAATTGGACACTTGGTTCGGAAAAAGAGGGAGATCTACAATAATTATAGGCAGCATGGAGTAAATGAGGTGCTTGAGGAGTATAAAGAATGTAAAAAGAATCTTAAGAAAGAAATTAGAAAAGCTAAAAGAAGATATGAGGTTGCTTTGGCAAGTAAGGTGAAAGTAAACCCAAAGGGTTTCTACAGCTATATTAATAGCAAAAGGATAACGAGGGATAAAATTGGTCATTAGAGAGTCAGTGTGGACAGCTATCTGCAGAGCCAAAAGAGATGGGGGAGATATTGAACAATTTATTTTCTTCGGTATTCACCAAGGAGAAGGATATTGAATTATGTGAGGTAAGGGAAACAAGTAGAGTAGCTATGGAAACTATGAGATTCAAAGAAGAGGAAGTACTGACACTTTTGAGAAATATAAAAGTGGATAAGTCTCCAGGTCCGGACAGGATATTCCCTAGGACATTGAGGGACGTTAGTGTAGAAATAGCAGGGGCTATGACAGAAATATTTCAAATGTCATTAGAAACGGGAATAGTGCCGGAGGATTGGCGCACTGCGCATGTTGTTCCATTGTTTAAAAAGGGGTCTAAGAGTAAACCTAGCAATTATAGACCTGTTAGTTTGACGTCAGTGGTGGGCAAATTAATGGAAAGGATACTTAGAGATAATATATATAAGCATCTGGATAAACAGGGTCTGATTAGGAACAGTCAACATGGATTTGTGCCTGGAAGGTCATGTTTGACTAATCTTCTTGAATTTTTTGAAGAGGTTACTCGGGAAATTGATGAGGGTAAAGCAGTGGATGTTGTATATATGGACTTCAGTAAGGCCTTTGACAAGGTTCCTCACGGAAGGTTGGTTAAGAAGGTTCAATTGTTGGGTATTAATGGTGGAGTAGCAAGATGGATTCAATAGTGGCTGAATGGGAGATGCCAGAGAGTAATGGTGGATGGTTGTTTGTCAGGTTGGAGGCCAGTGACTAGTGGGGTGCCACAGGGATCTGTGTTGGGTCCACTGTTGTTTGTCATGTACATCAATGATCTGGATGATGGTGTGGTAAATTGGATTAGTAAGTATGCAGATGATACTAAGATAGGTGGGGTTGTGGATAATGAAGTAGATTTTCAAAGTCTACAGAGAGATTTATACCAGTTGGAAGAGTGGACTGAAAGATGGCAGATGGAGTTTAATGCTGATAAGTGTGAGGTGCTACTACTTGCAGGACAAATCAAAATAGGACGTACATGGTAAATGGTAGGGAATTGAAGAATGCAGGTGAACAGAGGGATCTGGGAATAACTGTGCACAGTTCCCTGAAAGTGGAATCTCATGTAGATAGGGTGGTAAAGAAAGCTTTTGGTGTGCTGGCCTTTATAAATCAGAGCATTGAGTATAGAAGTTGGGATGTAATGTTAAAATTGTACAAGGCATTGGTGAGGCCAATTCTGGAGTATGGGGTATAATTTTGGTCGCCTAATTATAGGAAGGATGTCAACAAAATAGAGAGAGTACAGAGGAGATTTACTAGAATGTTGCCTGGGTTTCAGCAACTAAGTTACAAAGAAAGGTTGAACAAGTTAGGGCTTTATTCTTTGGAGCGCAGAAGGTTAAGGGGGGACTTGATAGAGGTCTTTAAAATGATGAGAGGGATAGACAGAGTTGACGTGGATAAGCTTTTCCCACTGAGAGTAGGGAAGATTCAAACAAGGGAACATGACTTGAGAATTAAGGGACAGAAGTTTAGGGGTAACATGAGGGTGAACTTCTTTACTCAGAGAGTGGTGGCTGTGTGGAATGAGCTTCCAGTGAAGGTGGTGGAGGCAGGTTCGTTTTTATCATTTAAAAATAAATTGGATAGTTATATGGACGGGAAAGGAATGGAGGGTTATGGTCTGAGCGCAGGTATATGGGACTAGTGGTTCTGGTGGGTAAGCCCGGAATTCCACGACTGGATTAGGTGTTCCTGGTCTGCTCTGTTTGATCAGTTGCTGGATAATGACAGATCTGGTCTGGAGCTGTGATCATGTTGTCCAGTCGCAATAGGTGTAGTGACTGGACTCTATGTGCAGATACAAGTGCCATCAACATGAGTGTTTTGAGCATAGATTGTTCTAGGTTAAGGGGTCTGGCTGGTGGCCATCCCCTGAGGTATGTCAGGACCACACTGACATCGCATGTATGGGTGTACCTTGGTCTAGGGGTTAGAGTTGTAAATACCCTTCATTAGTTTGACCACCAGCAGATGGGACCCCATTGCCTGTTGTCCTGGAGCTGGTTTTAAATAGACAGGCATGGCTCTTCTAGCCGTGTTGATGGCTCTGTAGCTGAGTCCTTCATCGTGGTGAAGGTTCGCCAGGAATTCCAGTACGTTGGTAACTGTAGCGGTTGAGTAGGTGGTCCCTTTATCCAAGCAGTACTTCTCCCATTTATTGATGCTGGACAAGTGCTGTTTTTCAGTGGATGTTCGAAGGGATGCTGACATGGTGTCGATGGTTTGTTCTGATAATCCCAGTCCCAGAAGTGGTTTGTGCAGAATCTGCAACCCAGGAGTTTGATTTTCATGGCACGGGTGGCTTGTGCCCGACACTGGGTGTAAATAACTCTGGGTCACTGGGGATACCATCGGTGTTTCAACAACCATGTCATGGAGTTTTGGGAACCATGGCTGTGTAGGCCAGTCGGATACTATCAAAATACCTGAAGCAGAGTCCATTTGTATTGTGC
This sequence comes from Amblyraja radiata, assembly GCF_010909765.2. Lineage (NCBI taxonomy): Eukaryota > Metazoa > Chordata > Chondrichthyes > Rajiformes > Rajidae > Amblyraja > Amblyraja radiata. Next base: position 23,371,603 of record NC_045981.1, read on the forward strand.
GTAGTCCCCAACTGATGAGGCAGAAGGGAGGAAATGCATAGAAGAAGAATTTCCCCAATCCAGCGCGTACGCATCTACCGCTGCTGCCTCAGGGTCTGGTTCCCAAGCGACATACATAGGTATCTGGTGATTTAGCCTTGATGCAAATAAATCGATATCTGGCGTGCCATATTGCATGATAACTTTGCAAATTATTTGGGGTTTAACATCCATTGTCATTAAATTTACGTGACCTGGTGTCTGCCACTGTATTTAGCTTACCTGGCAGGTAAGTTACTGATAGCCAAATATGTCTTTCGACACACCATTGCCAAATTGTGTTGACCAACTTGTCGCATGATACCGATTTTATGCAGCCCATATGGTTAACGTAGGCTGCCACCGTAGTATTATCTATTTGTGACCGTACATGCAAGTGATGCATATTTGTGCATATGCTTTTAAACCATAAAATTATGCCAAACATTTTGCCCACCGCTGTAGTTAGGATATTGCTTCAGTGGGTGACTTCAATGACACAATCATAATGACCTGTATGTCGTTTTGGTGCCTGTACCTTTGCTCTTTGTGAGTTTTGACAGTGCAAAGGTCTGAATTGTGTAGCTGGAAATGCTGCTACCATATTCCCAATTACTCTGTTACTTGTCGAATAGTTGGGAGTACGTGGACCATTAATTGTTGCATGATTGTGCCAATTCAACTGTTTTGTCTCTTGGCAAAGTTACAGTCACGTAGACTGAATTAATTGTGAAGCCCAAGTAGTCCATGATTGTGGATGGCTTCAACCTAGATTTATCTGGATGTAAGACAATCCCAGGGTTTCGAATAACTGTTTGGTAGCTGATACAGCTAACATAGTCAATTCAATGGTCTTGCCTATTTTCCCATTGGGTAACGCTTTAAATTGCCATAGCTGCCCCATCCAGGTAAATTTCAGGTATCTGCGATGATCCTTGTGAATGGTACTAAATTAGTAAACATCTTTAAGATCAATGCTTGCCATGAAGTATCCTTTGGAAATTAGTTGTTTGGCAGTAACAACCATTTCCATTTTGAAATGTATATACTTAACAACCATATTTAGTGAAGTTAAGTCAATGATGATGCGACATCCACCATCTTTTTCGGTTTAGTGACGAATATTTGATACGAATTCCAAGGGTTCATGTTTCCCATGATACCCTTTGTAATTAGTCTCACCAGTACAGCTTGTCCCTCTCGTTTCTTTAACGGAGAGGGAAAATACCCTCTGGGGTAAATGTTGAACTGGTGGCAATTTTTCTAGTATGAATTGTATTTTGTATCCACTAAGCCATTGAGTATATACTGATCACGTGTGATAGACTCCCGTGCTTCTTAAAACAGGTGTAATCTCCCCTGTTAGTATTAAGCCCCTATTTTGTATACGTTGGTAGGAACCAGACCCACCTACCTCCATGGTTATGGGTATTCTTCTGTTTCCTGCCGGTCCAACGAGTCTTGCACGTTGTCTGACGTGGTGGTGGTATTGGGGCCTGCTCTGGGCCTTGGCCTGAAAGGCTTACGGGTTTGGCATGCAGGCCCCGAGCTTTCACCAGTACCATGAGGTGGACCCTCCTGGTGGACGCGTTAGAGGTACTGCTGACTGGTTTACGTGTGGTGCTCATTCCAGACCCTGCCCTCTTGCGCCGATATTTTGGACACTTCGTCCAGTTTTTGTGAGGTCGGCGTTCTTTGAGGGCAGGTTTTGTAACTTCCTGAGAAGTTGCGGAGCACTGCGAACAGTAGGTCAGGTGTTTTGCCATACTACCGTGACCCTCTGGAAGAGCATGCGAAAATGATAGCCGACGTCAGGGATATCAAATTCATTTTTTGATATTTTGGCTTTTTTAAAGCGATGCTCAATGTACCCTCCAATAATGGTGGCCACTTTGAGTAAATGCAATTTAGGGGAAGCGTGATGAACTCCAACGCCTCATGACTACCTGTCTTGGAGATTTTTGAAAGAACAGGTAGTAAGCTGGCCATCAGTTGAGACTGAAAAGCCATCTCGCTAGTGGTGGAGCCACATAGCGGCCACACCCAGCAGCTTTCCTGATCCTGTACCTCAAGCATACTCCTGATGTTGTTCAGCCAGTGACCCCTCTTCATGACCAGCCCAGCCCCTGGTCACCCCAAAGCTAACCACACTAAGGAGGAAGCGATGGGCAGTGCCTAGGCACTGTGGAGGGTATGCCTGAACCCCCAGCGAGACTGCCCCTCGCGTAGCGTGTCTCGCAGGAGCTCCTGCTCCAGGAGCCGCTCCAGCGGCTCAGGCGGCTGTCTCTCTCCCTGCGGGTGGAGAGACGTCCCCTCCGACAAGTCGGAAGCCACCGGCCGGATGCCTCTTCGGATGGCTAAACATCCAGCCCGCAGCTCAGGCACTAGCGGGACTGGGCTCGGCGCGGTGATGGGGATAGCGGAGTGCCCGGTAATTGTTCCTACCGCCTTCTTCTAGAGCTTTTATGCCTTGTAGTAGCGAGAGCGCCCCTCAAGCAGCGCGTCTCGCAGGCACCTGCTCCGAGAGCCGCTCCAGTGGCTCAGGCGGCTCTCTCTCCCCCCGTGCGGATGGAGAGACGTCCCGTCCGAAATCGGGAAACACCTGCCGGATGCCTCTTCGGGTGGCTATGCATCCAGCCCGCTGCTCAGGTACTAGCGGGCTGGGCTCGGCACGGTGTCGGGGAATAGCGGAACACCGGGTAAACGCTCCTACCGCCTGTTGCTGCCCCCCTCCCCGACGGAAACCGTTCCTCCTCGAACGGGGGACAGTTTTGTTCCAGAGCCTTTTTCTCTGCCTGTAAAACACAAGCAGAAAAAGGCTCCCCTGTAATGGAAACCCGACCTCAGGGTACTCACCTGACGGTCCGTTTCATTCTGTAGCGGGAGCGCCTAATTCCCGCTGCAGCCGCTGTTGCACTGCTGGCGTAATGTCGCGCCTGCGCACTGAGCGGGTTCTTCACGTAGTCACTCACGTGACTCCGAAGTAAAATTGCAGATGTCCATTGTTTCCATATGAAACGAGTGCAAAAATGTAATAACTAAAAGTCCTATCTCCGGCAAAGGATCAGCAAAGATGGTCTTTCTGCTGAATATTTCAAAACAGCTGACACTGAAACCTTGGGGGCATTCCATGACATCTAAACCAACATTTGGGAGAAGGAGAGTTTGCCACAAGACTCTTATGATACTACAGTTGTCTCCTTCAAAAATAAATACAACTATCATGTTTTTTTTCCTCTTATCCCTTGCCGGGAAGAATCTTGCATGGGTTATCCTCAACAGTCCGATTAGCTCTATCTCAGAAGAAACTCTGCTAGTGGCTAAATGTGGCTTTAGATCAGACCACAGAGTGTCAACATGATCTTCTCAGTGAGTGAGGGAAAGGGGAAATGCATTGGGCTGCATATGAACCTCTACATTGTTTTCATTGAACTGAGAAAGGCTTTTGAAATAGACAACATGGAAGCAGTTTGGAGCACCCTCGTCAAGCTCAGTGAGTGACAAAGTGGACAGTGGTTCAGTTGTTGCCTTACTCGGACAGAGACCCGTGTTCGATCCTGACTATGGGTGCTGTCTGTATGGAGTTTGTATGTTCTCCCTGTGACCACGCCTGTTTTCTCTGAGAGCTCCGGTTTCCTTACACATTCCAAAGAAGTTTAGCTTTGCAGGTTAAATGGCTTCTGTAAATTGTCCCTAGTGTGATGTTGGTTGGTGTGGACTCAGTGAGCCAAAGGGCCTACTCGGCTGTCTCATAATGCAGAATTGTAAGCGCGGCTGTCTCATAAAATCCATGCATATCATTTGCATCTTCCATGATAGTATGGTGAGCCTTGTCTTCTCCAGTCTTGACACTTTAACATCATTTGACATTTTCAATGGCATGAAATAGGGCTATGTCCTTGCTGCAATATTATTCAACTCATTTTTCATGTGCATCCTGAACCATGTGCTGCATAACCTTGAAACAGGAATGTTCGAGATACAGACTGCAAGCCTTGCTCTTTGAACTCTGGAGACTGAAGGCAAAGACCAAGAAGTTTGAGAGACTGATATTGGAGGCATTATGTGATGCTGACTGTGTGCCTGATTCATATTTGGAGTTTGACCTTCAACTCATCGTTCACAAGTATGCTTAAACATCACAACTCTTAAGGTACAACACGTTCAAAGACCTGCACCGACTTGCTCCAGGCTCTGCGGCGTTTCTTTCAACATAAGTGTCGATGGCACAGAGATGAGGACGTTCGGTGGGCGGCGCGACTTTCGTCAGCAGCGGCCTCTGCAGTCCGTCTGCGTTTTTATTATTTTATGTCCTTATGTTTTTATGTAGTTTTTGTTATTTTTGTTGGGGTATGTGTGTGGGGTGGTGTGGGGGGGGTGGGGGTAACTTTTAAATCTCTCCCTGCACGGGAGACCCGACCTTTTCTTTGTCGGGTCTCCTTGTCGTTGGGGCTGCAACGAGGAGCGGCCTCCAACAGGAAGACCGGGGGCTGTGGTGCCGACTACTCACCTCACCGTCGCGGAGCTGGCCGAGTCCAGAGCGGGTGGAGCTGTGGTGGACGCTGCTGCGACCCGACCCCCGGAGATTCGGTGGCTGCAACTGCGGGGTTGGCGGGCGGCACCGGGAGCCCGCGGGTCCCTGGAGGGAGACCGCTTTTCAGGGCTTCCGCAACGGCGACTTCTCCCGCCCGAGTTGCGGGGTTGAAGAGCACCTGAGCGGGGCCTTACAGCACCGCCCCGCGCGGCTTGGAATGGCTGCGGGACTGCGAGCGCGCGCCGGGGGCTCTAACATCAAGACCCGGTGTGCGGCATTGCATCACCCGGCGTGGCTTTAATGGCTGCGGGACAATTCGCCATCGCCCGCCGGGGGCTTTGACTTTGACTTTGACTCTGACATCGGGGGGGAGAGTGCAGTGGAGAGATGTTTTTTTGGCCTTCCATCACAGCAATGTGATGGATGTTTATGTAAATTATGTTGTGTCTTGGGTCTATTTGTTTGTAATGTATGGCTGCAGAAACGACATTTCGTTTGGACCTCAAGGGGTCCAAATGACAATAAATTGAATTGTATTGTATTGTATTGTGTATTGTTCAATCACTTCTGGTACCTGGCAAGTTCTATCTCTACTGATGGATCTCTCAACAAGAAATAACAGCTTGAATCTTGCTTGGTGATTTGTTATCTCGTGTGATGAACAACAGAAACATGTAGCTGTTAACCAACATCAGAGTGTGCAAAGCAGATCTACTCAAGCCTTTGGTATGGCTGTGAAACTTGGATGTTTTGCAAGAAGTACCTCAAAGAGATCAAGTGTTTACATATGTAAACTCAGTCACTCCTGGGCATAAAATGGTGGGACAAGGTGACAAACTTGGAAGGCCTGATCAGTATCGGGACCATGAACCTGAGGGCTCAATTTCACTGAACAGGCCTCGTAATCCGTATGGATAGTTCTTGTACACCATGCCAGCTCATTTACAGAATTCTTGTGCAGGGTCACCAGAAGCAGGAACGATCAAGAAAGTGAAAGTGATGTGAGGATGTTATTTGTAGATTTTAGTTCTGCATTTAATACCATCATCCCCATGCAGAATGGTGGACAAACTGTCTGATCTGTGTGTTAATGCAAACACATGCGGATGGATTAAGGACTTTTTAACAGACCGCCCACAGACTGTCAGGATGGGGTCCAATTACTCCCCAGTCCTGACGCTCAGCACAGGAGTGCCACAAGGTTGTGTGCTGAGTCCCATCTTGTATACAATATACACTTATGACTGTATACCAACACACAGTACAAACAGGATCATCAAGTTTGCGGACGACACGACTGTGGTGGGACTGATAAACAACAACGACGAGTCTGCCTACAGGGATGAAGTCCAAAAACTGACTGTCTGGTGTACCAAAAACAACCTGGTACTCAACCCATCAAAGACAAAAGAACTGGTCGTTAACTTCAGGAGGAAGAGGAGAGAGGAACCTGCTCCCTTATACATCAAAGGAGACATGGTGGAGAGAGTCACTGGCTTTAAGTTCCTGGGAATAAACATCTCCCAGGACCTCAAATGGCAAATGAACACCGTCACTCTCGTGAAGAAGTCACATCAGCGGCTGTATTTCCTGAGGTCTCTGCGGAGAGCAAACGTCTCACAGACGCTGCTGCTGTCCTACCGATGCGCCGTGGAAAGTATCCTCTCCTATGGAATCCTGGTGTGGTTTGCTAGCTGTAATGTGGCTGAGAGGAGGGAATTATAAAAACTGCACAGAGCATTACAAACGCTCAACTGCCCTCCTTGGATGATATATATAGGGCCCGATGCTTGCGCCGGGCCACAAATATCAAGCAGGACACATCCCACCCTGCCAACCACCTTTTCACTCTGCTACCCTCTGGGAGGCGATTCAGGTCTCTGAAGGCTCGACTAAAAAATAGTAATTCCAAGAAATGTCGCCAAATTATTTTAAATTCTTTTTAAATACTTATTTATTATTTTACTAATAAGTGTACATATGTGTCAATGGTTGTCGTGTTTGTATTTTTTATTTTTATTTTTATTTTATTTATTTATTTATTTTTAACCGGAGGAGATGTAATGGAATTTCGTGCACAGTATTGTGCAATGACAATAAACGTATTCATTCATTCATTACAACAGTGTATTAGAGACAGCCTCAAGCACAATGGTGTTCCGACAAATGAGTTGGTGTTTTTTGCCCGGGACAGAATGGGCTAGTGTACATTGACAAAAGAGTTTGTATCACCTTCGAAGGCAGCTGATGAGATCGAGTCCCCAGAGCCAGCCAGAGAACAGGAAAGTCTCTGCATCTTGGACTCTTCATTGTAAACTGCACATTGAACTTGAAGATCAACCAATGTAGTCGAATTGTTTACAAAAGTTACTTCTGTCAACAGTTGCAAAGATCTAATGACCAATAGTCAGATACATGACCATAAGAACACTAGAATCTCTTGTTGGATTTTCTAAGGCTTATGAGGTCAGCTTTTGAAGCACATTGTCATTAGTCCCATCGTATTGTATCCAATGTGTTGCATATTAGATGTGTTTTAGTGTGTTCTTCACAGCTGAGTACAAGACAAGAAACTTGATCAAATCTAAAAAGATCTTTTAGGGAATCCCAGATGCACCCTAGAAATTATTAGTTTTTCTTTTTATGGCATCTGTAGGTGATGAGTAATGTGTAATGTGAGGAATTACAAATTCTGCATTATGCTCAGTACTAATTGATCATCTCTGAGCAGCCTTTCTGTCTAGAAATTATAGGTTAAAGGCTCCATTTATACAGTCCAGAGAAGGAGTTAATTTGTTACTGAGTGCTTTGCTTTGTGATGAAAATATTGTCTTTTTTATAAAACCATAAATAAACCATTCAAGCTAAATTTGTTTACTAAATCCTGCCATCTGTTATTTTCCAGATCTACCAAGACAGAGGAAGCGGCTGATTGAACTCCTGATTAAAGCTGGTCTTGAAATTAATTCTGGAAAAGAAGCTGAGTGCCGAGCAGCAGCCACTAAAGAATGGAGCCTACGCTTTCTGCGAAGCCCCTTGGAGATTGTTCCGAGTAAGGATGGAAAACGTGTGGGTGGGATTCGGCTGACAGTTACCATGCTGGAGGTAGGTGAATAGTTTGGCATTCTGTGAGTGCGGTGTCAATGAGTCATTTGGGATAAGCAGTACTCATATTTTAATATGTGCAAGGCTAAGATTTAGTTTGTACCTTTTTTAATTGAAGAATGGAAGAAATGAAAATGATTTTTGTGTGGCCACACACTTCCAGATGAGGCTTTGTGTATCCGTATCTCTAGTGCCTTGCTATTCTATGATTTGATCTTTTGATCACCTGTACACCTAGATATCCGTGAGGGATAAGAACACAGATTCCCCACAGATAACCAAAAATGCAATTATCATTAGGCCCACTTTTGAACCTGACACGTTCTGCAAGTCAGCAAACTGTAGGTCCCACATAAGAGATTAGTTTACAAACTTAAAGCACACGGCATTGGGGGTTCAGTATTGATGTGGATAGAGAACTGGCTGGCAAACAGGAAGCAAAGAGTAGGAGTAAACGGGTCCTTTTCACAATGGCAGGCAGTGACTAGTGGGGTACTGCAAGGCTCAGTGCTGGGACCCCAGCTATTTACAATATATATTAATGATCTGGATGAGGGAATTGAAGGCAATATCTCCAAGTTTGCGGATGACACGAAGCTGGGGGGCAGTGTTAGCTGTGAGGAGGATGCTAGGAGACTGCAAGGTGACTTGGATAGGCTGGGTGAGTGGGCAAATGTTTGGCAGATGCAGTATAATGTGGATAAATGTGAGGTTATCCATTGTGGTGGCAAAAACAGGAAAGCAGACTATTATCTAAATGGTGGCCGACTAGGAAAAGGGGAGATGCAGCGAGACCTGGGAGTCATGGTACACCAGTCATTGAAAGTGGGCATGCAGGTGCAGCAGGCAGTGAAGAAAGCGAATGGTATGTTAGCTTTCATAGCAAAAGGATTTGAGTATAGGAGCATGGAGGTTCTACTGCAGTTGTACAGGGTCTTGGTGAGACCACACCTGGAGTATTGCGTACAGTTTTGGTCTCCAAATCTGAGGAAGGACATTATTGCCATAGAGGGAGTGCAGAGAAGGTTCACCAGACTGATTCCTGGGATGTCAGGACTGTCTTATGAAGAAAGACTGGATAGACTTGGTTTATACTCTCTAGAATTTAGGAGATTGAGAGGGGATCTTATAGAAACTTACAAAATTCTTAAGGGGTTGGACAGGCTAGAGGCAGGAAGATTGCTCCCGATGTTGGGGAAGTCCAGGACAAGGGGTCACAGCTTAAGGATAAGGGGGAAATCCTTTAAAACCGAGATGAGAAGAACCTTTTTCACACAGAGGGTAGTCGAGGCCAGTTCATTGGCTATATTTAAGAGGGAGTTAGATGTGGCCCTTGTGGCTAAGGGGATCCGAGGGTATGGAGAGAAGGCAGGTACGGGATACTGAGTTGGATGATCAGCCATGATCATATTGAATGGCGGTGCAGGCTCGAAGGGCCGAATGGCCTACTCCTGCACCTAATTTCTGTGTTTCTATGTAACTATGCCTAATAACATTCTAAAAGCACAATCATGCATTTATACATTAGAACATCTAAATGCCCCAATGGAAACAGCATTAGTTAATTACTGACCTCCAATAAAACTTGCAAGCAGTGGTAGATTTTGAAATTATTTTGTAAAAAACAAAGCTATGTTTAAAAAAAAAAAATACTGGTCTCCACTAGAATAGTTCAGATCAGGGAGCCACTTGACAAGTTGTCTGGAACCTGATTGTTGTACATATGCAGATAATGATTTGGTAGGTCAATGAGTGCAGGTCCTCCCTCACATTATGAACACTCAAGGTATGTACAGCTTGTACGCACAAGTAAGCATTTGCTTGACCAGCAGTATGGATTTGCCGGCTGCCGCGGGGCTGCAGGCATCTTCTGCCATATGGGAACTCAGTTAGCGACCACATTTCTGATATCTAAACTGTTCCAATTACGAGCAGTTCACAGGAGCTGAACCCTGCCTTAACCTAGGGAGGACATGTGTGTAAAATTTGTTAATAACAAATGGTCAATAACAAGGACTGTGATTATGCACTTGATAAGTTTAGATTTTGATCATCTTGTATTTATACAATATTAATTCAAAGTGAATGTATCAAATATTTAAATACCGTCTCTTTTCTTTTATCTGTTGTTAATTAGACATATAATGTTCCATACTAAAGGTACTTTTATTTCCTTTGTGGATAATGATATTACCAAGTATGTTTGGTTTGACTATTGGAAAACCTTTCTCTTTCCTGAGGGCTCAGTAGCATCTGCACAAGCCATTCAGACAGAAGATATTGAAGATCTGGAGTGTGGATTAGTGCTGTGCAGCATTGGCTACAAAAGCCATTCCATTGACCCCTCTGTTCCATTTGATCAACAACAAGGGGTTATCCCAAATAAATTGGGACGAGTCCTACATGCACCAGGTTAGTTGGTAGCCATAAGGAGCAAGTTTTTGAATGATTGTCAGTTGACATCTGAAGAGAGAGACAATGGGAATTGTTTCTCATGTGCCCCCAATGTCTGAACCAGATTGAATAAATGTGCTTAACATGAAATGTCAGCATGTAAACTAGCATGCAAGAATCTTTATTTTCCACATTTGCAGTTCATTACTTCTAGAATAGAAATATCCCTTTGTACTTTCGGCTGCTTTAACAACTGTAACTAAATTATTTTACCTGCATTTCTGTAAATCAATTTTATGTATTACTTTTAGAAGTGGTATGATATGTTTGTGACTTCTCTGTGATCCCTCCGCATCTCAATGATTTTGAACAACCTTAAGTTGGATTAAAACATTAATTGCCATATCTCTAATTTATAGTGAAGAAACAAGTGGCATCATTTTTAAGGGAAACATGCAATTTCAGATAATATATTGCTGCCACTTCTCTAACCTAAAGAACAAACTGGATGGGTCATTTGGTAATGAGAGGACATTTTGTAATTAAAGGTCAGGGCAATCTGATTTGGTTTCTAAAATTCATGATACTGGAAATGCTTGGTTCATTAAGGATGTGGAAATAGGTTTTGCAGTGACCAGGCTGAAGATGACTTTAATCATGCACCTGTAGCAAAATAGCACCACAAGGACCAGGAACAAGGGAGTAAGGCATTCCATCCCTTGAGCCAGTTCCACATTTGTTTAGGATCTTGGCTGATTCAGCATTTCTCGTCTATTTTCTTGACCTATAACCCTGGATTCTCGTATTGATGAGAAATCTATCTTTCTCAACTTTAAAATATAATAAAGCTTTCTGTTCATGCTGCTCATTCCAAAAGCTCTCAACCTTCAGAAGCAAATTTTCCTTTCCTCAGTCTTCAATGGGTGATCATTATTGGGAGATCATACCCATGAGAGGAAATGTCCCAACAGTATTTGTCCTGCCTTCCTAAGAGTTGTTATATGTTTCAAAAAGATGTACTCACTGCACCTTCTTTAACCTCTTCCCCTACATCATGTATTCCCAATACAGCCTCCTGTACATAGATACTGAGACCGTTTTGCTGAACACTTCCGCTAGGTCTGTCAAGGCCTATCAGATTTCTCAGTTGCTAACGATTTTAACTCTCCTTCCCATTCCCATACTGACCTTTCTGTCCTTCTCTGGCTTTACAATTCGCAATTCTTCAATCCTTTCTGTCTCGCACGTTTTTAATTATCTCTGGTCTTTGTCCAACCATCTGCCTATTACCCCCACCTCCCCGCCTGTGTTTACCTATTACCTGCCATGCTTTGTCATGCCCATCCTCTCTTCTAGCTTTCTTCCTCCCCCATAATCAGTCTGAAGGAGGGTCCCGACCCAAAACGTCATCCATCCACGTTCTTCCGTGATGCCGCTCGACCTGCTAAGTTAACCCAACCCATGATTTAATGCCAAACATGCAATACACTCCTCCACTGCACCCAATTCCCACATTCTGCTTGGAGCTCTCCTGCTTGTGCACAGCACCTTGTGTTGGCAAAACAGCTCTTTTGAACCTGAAGAAGAGTCCCGACCCGGAACATTAGCCATCTTTTTTCTCCTGACCCGCTGCGTTATTCCAGCACTTTGAATCTATCAGTATGCGAGTATGAGGATAGCTCCTCTCCTTGCTATTTGTTTACTGGCTTTATGATTCATGGCTTGTTACCAGACTCAATGTTGTCTGTCCTGTTAGTGCCGGTCATTAAGGACAAAGCTGGTAAAGTAGACAGCCTAAATAATTACAGGCCCATAGCTTTAGCCAGCATATTGTCAAAAGTTTTAGAAAGAGTTCTGCTGGATAGAATAAATTTGTTTGTTAACTCCACAGATAACCAGTTTGGCTTTAAAGCTAAACATGGCACTGACTTATGCATATATGCCCTAAAGGAGATTGTAAACAAATATAGAGGCAAAAACTCTTCCATCCTATGTGCTTTATTGATGCTTCCAAAGCCTTTGACCGTGTTAATCACAGAAAGCTGTTTGGTAAAATGAGTCAAAGAGGGGTGCCTAAATACATTGTTAGAATTCTGGCCTACTGGTATGCCCACCAGACTATGCAAATAAAATGGGGCAATAGGGTCTCAGCCTTATTTGTGGTTAGCAATGGTGTTAGACAAGGGGGAATTTTGTCCCCAGTCCTTTTTAATCTGTATATTGATGATCTGTCTAAACAATTGAAAGCCTGTAACACTGGGTGCGTGATTGGTAATATTTTAGTGAACCATATTATGTATGCAGATGATCTTGTGGTCTTAGCCCATCTAGCGCTGGTCTCCAGCAGCTCCTTACTATATGTTCTGTGTATGGTGTGGAACATGACATTAAATATAATGCTAGTAAGAATGCTGTTATGATCTGTAGAACCAAAGAGGATAAATGTCTGAAATTTCCTGATTTTAAATTGTCTGACAATAATCTTAGTGTCTGTAATAAGGTAAAATATCTAGGGCATATTATTACAGAACAAATGACAGATGATGAGGATATTTATAGGCAACGACGCATGCTGTATGTACAGGCAAATATTCTCTTGCGTAAATTTGGTGCGTGTGCAGATGTGGTGAAGGTGTTGCTATTTAGAGCATACTGCACACCACTCTACACTGCGCAATACAATACATAAATAAGCAAGCTGAATTGATTGACGTGACCATCTGAGGGAGACTGTCCAAAGGGAGTGGGTGGGGGGGCACTCATTAGGGCCGGTTCAGAGCCGCTATAGCTCTTGGGATAAAACTGTTCCTGAGTCTAGAGGTTCGGGCGTAGAAGGCCTTGTAACGTCTGCCGGAGGGAAGTAGTTGAAACAGACCGTGGCAGGGGTGTGATGAGTCCTTATGGATGCTGAGGGCCTTCCTGAGGCACCGCGTGTGGTAGATGCCCTCCAAGGCTGGTAGCTCTGTCCCGATGATCCGCTGCGCTCTGTTGACGACGCGCTGAAGAGCTCTCCTCTCCGCCTCCGTGCAGCTGAGATACCACGCAGAGATGCCATACGTTAGTATGCTCTCTGTGGTGCAGCGGTAGAACGTTGTCAGCAGCTGTTGGGGCAGACCAGTCTTTTTTAATGTCCTCAGGAAGAACAGTAGTTGCTGTGCCTTCTTGACCAGCGCGGCGGTGTTTGTGGACCATGTGAGGTCTTCTGAAATGTGAGTGCCCAGAAACTTAAAGCTGGACACTCTCTCCACACTTTCCCCGTAAATGGAGATTGGGGCGTATTCTGCAGAATGGGACCTCCTGAAGTCAATAATCAGCTCCTTGGTCTTGGAGGTGTTTAGTGCCAAGTTGTTATTGGCGCACCAGTCCGCCAGGTTCTGCACCTCCGCTCTGTAGTTTGTTTCATCACCGTTGGTGATCAGCCCAATCACTGTTGTGTCGTCTGCAAACTTCACGATGGTGTTGGTGTCGAATGCAGGGACACAGTCGTGAGTGAAGAGGGAGTAGAGCATGGGGCTTAGTACACAACCCTGTGGTGTGCCGGTGCTCAGGGTGATGGTGGAGGACAGGTGCGGGCCCAGTCTCACTGCCTGCGGTCGCTCCGTGAGAAAGTTCAGGATCCAAGCGCATATCGGTGAGCTGAGGCCTAGCTGGTGGAGTTTGGTGGTGAGCTTGGTGGGGATGACCGTATTGAATGCAGAGCTATAGTCAATGAAGAGCATCCTCACATATGTGCCCTGTCTGTCCAGGTGAGTCAGGACAGTGTGAAGGGCCAGAGAGATGGCATCCTCTGTCGATCTATTTGCCCTGTATGCAAATTGATGGGAGTCCAGTGAGGCAGGGATGCTGGATTTAATATGGGAGAGGACCAGCCTTTCGAAGCACTTCATAGGGATTGGAGTCAGGGCAACCGGCCGGTAGTCGTTGAGGTTGGTGATTTTGGACTTTTTCGGCACCGGCACTATGGTGGCTGTTTTCAGGCACTTGGGGACCGTTGCCAGAGATAGAGATAGATTGAAGATTCTCGTGAATACCTCCGCCAGCTGTCCAGCACAGTCCTTTAATACTCTTCCCTGTACTCCATCCGGGCCTGCAGCCTTGCGTGGATTGATCCTACGCAGAGCGCACTGTACCTCCTGAGTGCTCAGTGTTAAGGCCTGTCCCTCCGCTATGGCCGGGGTTATTCCACACCTGGTGGTGTTGCCAGTATCGAACCGGGCAAAGAAGGTGTTTAGTTCGTTGGCCAGTGTGATATCACCGTGGGGGCAGGCGGGGCTGCTCTTGTAGTCAGTGATGTCCCTGACACCCTGCCACATGCTTCTGGTGTCCGCGGTATTGAAGTGGTCTTCTACCCTTTGCCTGTGGATGACTTTGGCCTTTCTTATGCATCTGTTCAGGTTCAACCTGGCCGCACTGTAAGCAGAAGTGTCCCTGGATTTAAAGGCGTTGTTGCGTGCCCTTAGCAGATCCTGAACCTCCTTGTTCATCCAGGGTTTCCGGTTTTGGAACATCTTTATTTGCTTGTCCACTGTGACAGTCTCCACACAGCAGTTGATGTAGGAGAGCACAGTGGATGTGTACTCCTCCAAGTCTATCTCTGTACCACTGGTAGCCTGTTGTGCAAACAGGTCCCAGTCGGTGCGATCAAAGCAGTCCTGGAGTTGTAGGGTGGCGTCCTCGGACCATATTTTGACCGTCCTTATTGCATGTTTGGTCTTGCGGATGAGGGGTCTGTATGCAGGCAGTAGAAACAGTGAGAAGTGATTGTCCCAGGGATGGGTGGGGGAGAGCTCTGTATGCGTCCTTGATGTTGCTGTACACTTTATCCAACGTGTTTGAGCCCCTGGTAGGGCACTGCACATGCTGGTGGAATTTGCGGAGTGTGGCACGTAGGTCGACCTGGTTAAAGTCCCCTGCAACAATTAAGGCACCGTCGGGGTGAGCATCCTGCTGCTTACTGATGGCCGAGTGCAGCTGTGCTAGCGCTAGGTTAACATTAGCCTGTGGTGGGATGTATATGGCCATGATGATAACCACAGTAAACTTCCGAGGCAGGTAAAACGGTCTACATTTAAGCAGTAGGTATTCCAGGTCTGGGGAACAGTAGCTCTCTATTGCAGTGTGGTTGGTGCACCAGTCATTGTTGATGTAGATGCTAAAAATGTGATTATTGTGGCCTTGTCAAACATAAGGGTTAGCACTACACGCTACGAATCCCAGCTGTGGAGACACTGGTATCGTTGTCTCGTTGTGGGACATTGATCATTCTTTTAATCTGGATTTTTAACATATGTATTGTGTTTTTAAAAAATATATAATTTATGATGCTTTTATAAGTGATATACTAAGATTTTATATGTACTTTATGATTTTTAATATGCAATGCATTTTTTTAAATGTAAAGTTGCCCCTTGTCTGGACCTCGAGTCCGTAATAAAGTTTATTATTATTATTATTATTATTATTATTATTATTATTATTATTATTATTATTATTATTATTATTATTATTATACCATATTATAATACCAACTAACCACAAAGAACTGGTTCGCACCAGGTTTCAAATTTGTACAACGACTCACAACTATAAGCTTTCATTTTTGGATCAGATTTGATCAAACATTAGGTCAAATTGTACATGCAAGCAGTCGGCAAGTGATTGAACAGGAAATTATGTTGATTGCAAGCAAGTCATGATTAAGCATCAAAGGGACTTCAAAGTAAATTGAGACTACTGGAAAGACCCAAATTGGGAGAAGCCAGTTTGTTGAAACAGCGAGGCTATTGAGATAGCAGAAAGGCTAAAACATTAAATATATGTATCAGAAAATGACAGGTGTGAAACCATTGTTGAAATGTTGGGCATTGCATTGTTTTGCTCTACTTTTCATTAATTTCTCATCTTTTCCAATCTTCTCAGGTGTGTACTGCAGTGGCTGGGTAAAAAGAGGACCAGTTGGGGTCATCGTAACCACGATGAATGATAGTTTTGAAACAGCGGAATCTGTGATGGAGGATGTGCAGTCAGGAATACTGGATGTATCTGCTTCGAAAGGAGGGTTTAAAGTAATTGAGGCTTTGCTTAAGCAAAGAGGTGTGTAGTTTAAAACAATTCTTCAGAATGAATTGATCAGTTGCAAAAGATACTGCTCCCTAATGCAATGGAAGTGCCTCATCTGTGACATTTTATTACTCATCGTCTCTATGTATCAAGTGGAGACATCATTTTAGTTTTACTTCTTGCTATAATGTGGTTTAAATTAAGATTTTTTAAACGAAATAGACCTTTTGAACAAAACATTTTGATGCATTGCCTGTGCAGATGGGAAAGAAAAGATCATCTGATGGGAGAAAGCTGCAATTTGCCCAAAGCTGATAGATATTGATAATGGAGTGATTGTATTGTATTGTATTGTATTGTATTTTAATGACCACAAAGCCAGGCTGGTGGAATTTGTTATCAGTACAGCTCGGTACAGGTTCCAACATTTCATCAAACATTAAACATATAACATAGATATACATACAGACAGACACATTACATAATACATAAGGGCCATGCTTATTCTTATTCATCACCATACAGAGTTTAAAAAGTTAATTGCAGTGGGAATGAAACTGTTTTTGAAGCGGTTTGTTTTGGAGGCAATTGTCCTGTAACGCCTCCCAGACGGCAGTAGCTGAAAGGCATAGTGTGCAGGGTGAGTGGGATCAGAGATGATCTTGCGAGCTCTGTGTAGTGTCCGTTTGTGGTAAAGTGATTCAAGGGATGGTAAGGGTAAGCCAATAATTTTGGATCTGATTTTGTCCTTAAACTCTACTTTTCCAGCCAGTCCCCATTTATTCTATAAAGAAAGATGATGTTTGGGTAGTATTTCTCAGTTTGGGGATCTAGCAGGATGTTGCACAGTATTTTCCCTTCAACCAAAAACATGCAATCATTCAATCCAAGCCATGTACTTGACTTCTCCTTCAAAATGCATTCTGATTTTTGATGAGTACTCTATTTTAATGGAATGAAGGAATACAATATGGTTATTTTGGATTCTGTGTAGATAACTGACATTCTCAACTGCTTGTTTTTGTGCATTTTAAACAACTACTTTGAAATCTTGTTTTAGGGATATGCCCAGTTTCATTTTCTGGATGGAAAAAAATTGACTCCTTTGAAATGGCAGCAGGAGAGAAAGTGGGCAAACCCAGGGAGAAACTGCTAAGTGTGAAAGAGATGCTAAAAGTGGCCAATCAGTGACCAAGCGGCCTAATACTGAGATCTACAGAATGTACCAGACTTTCTTCAGAGAACATTGCCAGTGGCTGATTTAAAGAAGAAGCATTTCTTCTTTTATTCTTTGTATAACAGTGGCAAGACCACAAGATTCTTTTGAAAGATAAAATCTGTGCCCTGTGGTGAAATGTCTGCTGAGTTGGTATATTTTTCCAATTTGTGTTGAGAACTTATTTCACAAATTGAACATCATTCTCAGCAGAAAGATACTGTTGGTCCTAAATGTGAGTGTCACCAGTGCAGAGTTGGGCCAACCTACCTTGAACTGTTTTCCACTAACTTACATTTTCTATGTACCAATTGAGTATTCAAGTTTAGAGAGTCCACGTCTTCAGTTTTCCTTCATTACAAAGGTCACTGGTTTGATTTTTTTTTTCACAAAATAGAAAACTCTGAAATGCGGAAATAGCAGCTAACAAAAGTTGCATTGAACAATCCTAAACTAAAGTTTACACTGCCTTAGGACCTAAGTATTTTGTGTTTTGTCAAGAAAATGTGGGTATTGTATGGAAGATGTAGTCTGGCTGGAGCACTGTATAAGTTATGTGTAATATCATTGACTTTTTCTCTGCTGCTTCTGTCCATGGTCTGCCACATATTGATTTTAAATACCAAATTCATGAATTGGATCTCTCATAGAACATAGAAAAGTATAGTACATGCAAATGCACGTTGGCACACAATATCTGTGCAGAACATAATGCAACAATAATCTCATGTGCAGGAAAGAACTGCTGATGCTGGTTTACACTGAAAATAGACATAAATTACTGAGTAACTCAGTGGGCCGGGTAGCATCTCTGGAGAAAAGGAATAGGTGATGTTTCTGAAGAAGGCTCTAGACCTGAAACGTGGCCTGTTCGTTCCTTTTCTCCAGAGATGTTGCTTGACCCACTGAGTTACTCCAGCATTTTGTGTTATAAACTAATTTCATCTGCCTGCATATGATCCATATCCATCCATTCTCTACACATCCATATGCCTATCAAAAAGCCTCTTAAATGCCACTATCATATCTGCCTCCACCTCCAACTGCATATTCCAGGCATTCACCACCCTCTGGGGGAAAAAAAATCCTTCCACATCTCCTTCAAAATTTGCCCCTTTTGCCTTAGCTATGCTCTCTACTCCACTTTTTTTTTTGACAAACCATGTGCATTAGTTTAGACATTAATCCATTTTCTAACCTCAGTCATTTATCTTATGTGCTGCTGAACTCCCACTCCACTGGCTCATTTTGTAGGTTCATAATTACCTTATCAGGTTTGAATTTATTATTCTCTTTGACCAGTTTGGACTAGATTTGTGCCTTATTCATTGTCATAAATTAGGAAGTAGGGAGCTCCAAAAGTGAGCATAAATCCAAATAGGAAATCAAGTAGAAATTTACCCTTTTAAATAACTTGGCCAGTGACATCTTGCTTTGTGTGGTGTAATCCTGTTGATTTATTTTTTCATCTCATTGTGGGGGAATGAGCTTTGCCTTTTGATAAAGTTGTCAAATATTAACTGAAACATTTAAAACTAATGTAAATAATTAAAAATTAATTATTAAAATTAATTAATGTTAATTTTGTGACTTTAAAAAAATTATATGCCTTTTAATTCATAGGCTAGAATCCTTTTTGATTTTGTTGTCTCGATCTATGCCTGATTTAGTCAGATTCCCATCATGAATAAACTCTGCCATTTGAACCACATTGTGTTCAGTCACAAACCTTTGAGACAGTGCATATGCAGAAAGAAGTCTTATAGAGTTGCTGAAATGCCGATTGGTCGCTTTAGTCTACATTACTTCTGAAGTAAACCTGATCATCAACTGCTCTGCAGTGTGAAGACATGTATTTTTGTTTACATTCCTCCTCCATCTATACATTAACCACATCTCCCAGCATAGACTTGTTTTAGTGAGGAAATGCAGAGATAACTTGCATGAAACTAACAATTGCCAAGAGATTTCAACCCACTTAACATAATTTCACAGAAATCTGCATTTCTTCCCATATCAGGAGCTAACTGCCGTGAACATAGTGCTGAGCTTTTAGCTCAATAGATGTGTTTCAATCCTCGATTCAATTTTTTGGCTACTTTGTACCTATGACCTCATTGTCTTGCTTGTTTCACCAAATCAAGATGATCTGTCATACCATCCAAGGATCTGTAGGTGAATGGAGGCAACGATAGTGCTAATGCTGCTGGATTTCCTGAGTCCTACTGAGCAAATCTTAATGGTGTTCAGCATTATCATGCACAGTATTTTCTTGCTCTTTAATATGTTTTGATGATCTAAAGAGTCCCAAGTTTTTTAACCTTTTTATAATCAGAGACTGTAATACTTGCAGTAGTGTGGTAAATTGATTAGTAATTCCAGGTCAGTGTTCAAGCATTCAAGTATGGCCACAATGGTTTTTGCCCTCTTGCATAAGTCGTCCCTGGAACCGACAGTCTGTGCAGTGAGACCATCGCCAGTGGTACTTGATTTTTGCATTGGGAACAATTGTCCAAAACTAACGTTTTCCTCCGTTGTTGAAGTTAAACTGTTGTCAATTGAAGAGCTCCTTCACTGCATTCTATCAACCCCAATAATCTTAAGAATACAGAAATGCTTTGTCTCCAATAATGTTGCCATGGGAGATGAAGCTTCCAAAGCTGTCAGAAATAAAATTTCTAGTTGAGTTGAGCCATCCCACACATTAGATGTTGAAGCACAATGAGTTGACGAGCATAATTCGCAATTTGGTCAATTGTCTTTCAGTTCCAAGATGGCGGATGTGCGGGAGTGGGCGCCGTCTGTGTATGGCAGCCTGCCCGCAGTCCGCCTCTACACCTTTCTTTATTTTATTTTATGTTAGTGGAGGTCTTCTATGTGGGGGGTGGGGGTGGGGAAGGGGGAAACTTTATTCTTAGTCCCCTACCTGGTCGGAGAGGCAGCATCCCTCCGTGCTGTTTCTTCGCCCCGTCCTCACGGCCTACCACCGAAAGGGGAGCGGCGTTTTCCTGTCGGGACCGGCTGGGACTACAGCTTCGGCGGCGGTGGCGCAGCGCTGGGATACCAACAAGGAGCGGGCGATGCCTACCGGGTCGCCGGGTCGCCGTGCGGTAAGCTCCGGAGCGCTTTGGTCGCCGACTTCCAACATCGCGGAGCTGTGGCTGCGGGCGTTCGGCCGCGGGCGGCGCTGGATTTGATTTGGAGCGCCGCAGAGCCAGAGATCGAGTTCGCCGGGGTCGGAGCTCCAGCCGGCGCGGCCGGAGGACTACGAGTGCCGCGGTCTCCGCTCTCCGGGGAGGGGACAGCCGCTCCAGACTTTTCCAAGCCGCTGAGGAATGTTTCACCCGACGCCGATGTTTCATCTTTACGGCAAGAGGGCCCTGAAAATCATCGGACTGGCTGCACGGCCACAGATGGGCCCTGACCTCGGGATGTTTCACAGAGGAAGAGGACTTAACTTTCTGGTGCCTTTCCCCCGCAGTTGAAATGTTTTGATTCTGCTGTGGGGGGATGTTTGTGTTGAACTCTGTAATATGTTGTGTCCATTTTTATTCATTTTTTTTAAAAACCTTTTTCTATGGTTTGCAATGGAACTTATTATTATTTAAATTATGTAAAGCGCTTTGGGGTCAATGCAAATTGGCTTAAAATGCGCTATATAAATAAAGTTTACTTACTTACTTACTTACTTACTTACTTACTTCAATACCCAATGCATAATGGTATATATGCTAACTTTGAAGTGCACATAACTTGTGTTTTGGTCTGTGCAACTCAAAGCGGCATAGCAAAAGCTATCTATATCTATACAATTGAAATGGTTTCAGATTTTTTGTTGTTGCAGAAATGGCAGTGACTCCATTAACGCTTGTGCGGAAAAGTAGTACATGTTGTCTGTTTATAAAATCTCATGCAAAGTGCATTAAAGTTTGGCCTTCCACTGAACCTGGAGCACCATTAAAATTTAGTCTAATAAAATGATATGTAAGTTGTTCTTTGCTACTGCCTGCTGAATATGGATAGGTGGCTTCATGATTCAACTGCACAAGGTTGCTCCTAATTTGGTATTGATGGCAGTCTTGCTGGAGGAAATGGAAAATATCCCAGTGGTACAGGGGTTGTACACTGGTGGTCTTAAGATATGATCACCATCGCAGTGAGGGGAGTTTTAATCTTCAACCAACAAGGAATACTTTATCTTTGGTACACAAAAATGCTGGCGAAACTCAGCGGGTGCAGCCGCATCTATGGAGTGAAGGAAATAGGCAACGTTTCGGCCCGAAACGTTGCCTATTTCCTTCGCTCCATAGATGCTGCTGCACCCGCTGAGTTTCGCCAGCATTTTTGTGTACCTTCGATTTTCCAGCATCTGCAGTTCCTTCTTAAATACTTTATCTTTGAACGTGTACAGAGTACAGTGGCTGCTTGGAAGTAGTCTGTGCTTAGCATTAATTTATTCATGTTCTATCTACTTTGAGACTACAGGCAAATGTATTTATTTTGATCATGGGGAAATTAAACTTGGGTACGTGTACGTGAAAATCCCTACTTCTGTACCTCCTGTCGGGTCTCCGTTGTCGTTGGGGCCTAACACCGTGGAGCGGCCTCCAGCCTGAACGACCCGGGGGCTCGGGAGACTGCGGAGCTGCGGACTACACACCATCGCTGGCCGGCATCGGAGCGTGGGGAGCGGTGGTGACTCGCTGCTGTGACTCGACTCATGGGGCTCGGAGGCTCCAGCAACGCAGCCGCAGGTCCGGTGGACTGTCGGGACATTGGGAGCTCGCGGGTCCGGAGGGAGAGAGAGACTGCTTCCAGGAGCTCCCGCAACGCGACTTCTCCAGCCGTGTCGCGGGGTTGGAACGACCGGCACGGTTTCATGGCCGTGGGACATTCCAGCGCCCGCCGGGGGCTCCAACTCTGTGACTTTTGGACTGGGAGCGGGGTCGTAAATCGCCCGGCACGGCCTAAAATGGCCGTGGGACTTATCATCGCCCGCCTGGGGCTTGGACATCGGGAGAGAAGCGGAGAACAGGGGAGAGAAAAGACTTTGCCTTCCATCACAGTGGGTCCACTGTGATGGATGTTTGTGTGAATTAAATTGTGTGTATGTCTAGGAGGTTGTCTTTGTTTGTATGGCTGTGGAAACAGAATTTCGTTTGAGCCTCACTGAGGCTCAAATCACAATAAATGGTATTGTATTGTATTGTATCCTAAGCAGCTTGTGTTGCATTGAAGAAGGTTTGGGTATAGTTGGTCATCTCTAACGTGGCCCAGCCTCAGCAGGAGAAAAACGTTGTTCTCGAATGGTTTATGACAGTTTGGGAAAGCTGAAATGAAATTTGGTATTTTAAGTTAATTGGCTCCTACTGATGTACATCAACTTTAGGATCCTCACAACGTTGATAGAACCCAAGTATAGTTGTGGTTCACCAATCTACCGTGAAGGTAAAAATGTTTTAGAGCAGGTACTCTAAGAAATATAGGGCAGCATGATTCTCATTTGCACACCCACAGTAGATTCTGGAATAAATCTGTTATACAATGTATACATCTTGTGTAGCTTGCTTCTGGTCTGATTTTTTTTTTAAATTGAAGAGAGAGAGAGAGAAAAAGAATGGGGGGAAAAAAACCTCAACTAATATTACGGATACAGATTGGATACTAATATGATTGATACAGACCAAGAAAGCAAGTTACCTGAAGTTGTAGAATGCAGTATAGATTCCAGAAGACTTCAATGTGCCCAGACGAACAGTGAGGTGCTGGAGACACAAGACAAAGGGTTGGAACATTGACTGGTTCTTTTTCCACAGATATGACCTGACCTGCTGAGCATGTACCGACCATGGAACAACACAATTCTTCCTTGCTGCTGCTTTACAGGCTATCTTTGCTACTCTTCATCCCACTCAGTTGTGGGAATTACTAGGCTTGTAATGGATTGTGATTACTTGTAAACCAGGATTCAACAAATTCTCAATCCTGCTGACTGTCCCTTGTAAGCAGAAGCAAAGTACTGCAGATACTTGAAAGAAAAACAGAAAAGCTGGAAATACTCAGCAGTCAGGGGAACATTTAATATTTTGAGTAGATTGTTTTTAAACTTTCTGGTGGTGCTATTCTCCACATTTAGAATATCTTGTTTCGTTTAGTGGTGAAACTTATATAATGTGAAATTATGTGGATTCTGGGGTGAAAAAAGTGGGTGTTTTTGTATATTGTTTGCCAAGTATACATGAAATCAAGATCTTAAAATTAAAAAATGACAATGACTATTTGGTATTGTTCAGGCTGTTGACCTGTGCACCACATACCAGCTTAGCTCTTGTTGATGAGCTCTCTGTTCATCTCATGCCCCAGTAAGTGAGCACAGAAAGTGGCTCAAACTGCATCATGACTTTGAGGGAATGCTGCATTGTCAGAGGTACTCTGTTAATTTATCCAAATGGAAGTATCAAGTTCAAGTGAGTTTATTGTCATGTGTCCCTGTATAGGACAATGAAATTCTTGCTTTGCTTAAGCACACAGAAAATAGTAGGCATTTACTACAAAACAGATAAATGTGTCCATAAACCATGATATAAATATATACACACATGAATAAATAAACTGATAAAGTGCAAATAGCAGAAAGTGGTTATTAATAATCAGAGTTTTGTCCGAGCCAGGTTTAATAGCCTGATGGCTGTGGGGAAGTAGCTATTCCTGAACCTGGTTGTTGCAGTCTTCAGGCTCCTGTACCTTCTACCTGAAGGTAGCAGGGAGATGAGTGTGTGGCCAGGATGGTGTGGGTCTTTGATGATACTGGCAGCCTTTTTGAGGCAGCGACCGATAAATCCCCTCGATGGAAGGAAGGTCAGAGCCGATGATGGACTGGGCAGTGTTTACTACTTTTTGTAGTCTTTTCCTCTCCAGGGCGCTCAAATTGCCGAACCAAGCCATGATGCAACCGGTCAGCATGCTCTCTACTGTGCACCTGTAGAAGTTAGAGAGAGTCTTCCTTGACAAACCGACACTCCGTAATCTTCTCAGGAAGTAGAGGCGCTGATGAGCTTTTTTGATAATTGCGTTAGTGTTCTCGGACCAGGAAAGATCTTCAGAGATGTGCACGCCCAGGAATTTGAAGTTCTTGACCCTTTCAACCATCGACCCGTTGATATAAATGGGGCTGTGGGTCCCCCTCCTACTCCTTCCAAAGTCCACAATCAGTTCCTTGGTTTTGCTGGTGTTGAGGGCCAGGTTATACATGGTGATGAAGTGCTTTGAGAGGCTGATCATGGAGCAAATCAACTCCTACCTCGACAAAAACCTGGACCCACTGCAGTTCGCTTACCGCCACAACAGATCAACGGTGGATGCGATCTCGCTGGTGTTGAGGGCCAGGTTATACATGGTGATGAAGTGCTTTGAGAGGCTGATCATGGAGCAAATCAACTCCTACCTCGTCAAGGTAGGCCAGGCAACATAATTTTGTTCAGACCGAAAGGTCTGAAAGACAACAAAGGATCTATCTAAAGGATCTATCTATCTATTGCGCTGGCACCATATGGACAGTTGCTCGATCTCCCTTCTATATTCTGACTCATCCCCATCAGTGATACGCCCCACAATAGTGGTGTCATCAGCGAACTTGATGATGGAGTTCGCACTGTGGTTGGCTACGCAGTCATGGGTATAGAGTGAGTACAGCAGGGGGCTGAGCACGCAGCCTTGAGGTGCTCCCGTGCTGATTGTTATCGAGGCTGACACATTTCCACCAATACGAACAGACTGTGGTCTGTGGATGAGGAAGTCGAGGATCCAGTTGCAGAGGGATGCGCAGAGACCCAGTTCTGCGAGTTTGGTAACCAGTTTGGAGGGGATGATTGTGTTGAATGCCGAGCTGTAATCGATGAATAATAGCCAGACATATGAGTTTTTGTTGTCCAAGTGGTCCAGAGCGGAGTGGAGGGCCAGCGAGATCGCATCCACCGTTGATCTGTTGTGGCGGTAAGCGAACTGCAGTGGGTCCAGGTTTTTGTCGAGGTAGGAGTTGATTTGCTCCATGATCAGCCTCTCAAAGCACTTCATCACCACCGGCGTTAGTGCCACTGGTCGATAGTCATTGAGGCACGTCACCTTACTCTTCTTGGGCACCGGTATAATTGATGCCCTTTTAAAGCAGGTGGGGACCTCAGACCTCAGAAGTGAGAGGTTGAAAATGTCCATAAAAACTCCCGCCTGTTGGTCCGCACAGGTTTTTAGAACACGACCGGGTATACCATCAGGACCAGGTGCTTTTCGGGGGTTCGCCCCTCTGAAGGATTTCCTGACGTCGGCCTCTGTGACTGAGACTGAAATGCCATCACAGCGAGTGGGGGATCGGGAAGGCACATCAGTATTCTCCCTGTCAAAGCGTGCTTAAAACGCATTGAGCTTGTCAGGGAGTAATGTTTCACCGACATTCGAGCTGCCTCCTGGTTTCGCCTTGTAGGAGGTGATTGCATTCAGGCCCCGCCACAGCTGCCGAACATCTGTCTCATCCTCCAGTTTGGAGCAGAATTCCCTTTTGGCCTTTTTGATGGCCGTACCAAGGTCGTATCTGGACTTCATGTAGGCCACTGTATCATCGGACATGAATGCCCCGTGTCTGGACTTTAGAAGAGTGCGGATCTCAAAGTGCATCCAAGGTTTCTGATTGGGAAACACTCGGAAGGTTTTTGTAGGGATGCAGTCCTCCACACATTTCTTTATGAAGTCTGTAACGACTGTGGCGTATTCGTTCAAGTCCGTTGCCGAGTCCTTGAACATTGCCCAGTCTACAGACTCCAAACAGTCCTGGAGTTGTTCTTCTGCCCCCCCCGACCAGCTCTGTGCTGTCCTCACTTCTGGGGGTGCGCTCTTCAATTGTTGCCTGTAGGCAGGAAGAAGCAGCACCACGGTACGGTCGGATTTATCGAAGTGAGGACGAGGGATAGAACGATAGGCATTCTTGATGGTGGTGTAGCAGTGGTCGAGGGTGTTTGGTCCTCTGGTGCAGCAGGAGACATGTTGGTGGAAGTTGGGGAGTGATTTCTTGAGGTTCGCCTTATTGAAGTCCCCAGCAATGGTGGTAAATGCCTCGGGGTAAGACGACTGGTGTTTGTTGACCACGGCGTGCAGCTCCTCCAGTGCCAGACGGACGTCTGCCTGGGGTGGGATGTAGACCGCGGTCAGGATAACGGAGGTGAATTCTCTTGGGAGGTAGAAGGGACGGCACTTCACCGCCAGATGTTCGAGGTGTGGAGAGCAGGAGTTGGACAGGACTGCCATTTCGGAACACTACGCAGAGTTGACCATGAGGCAGACGCCCCCTCCTCTCCCTTTCCCAGATGCCAGGGTACGGTCCATACGGTGGATGGAGAACCCTTCAGGCTGGACCGCTGAGTCTGGGGAGCTGGGGGTGAGCCATGTCTCTGTGAAACAGTACACAGAGCATTCCCTCAGCCCCCTTTGATAAAGCAGTCTTGCACTTAAGTCCTCCACTTTATTTTCAAGGGACTGTACATTAGCCAGTAGGATAGTAGGGAGAGGGGGCCGAAGTCCCCTGCGCTTCATTCTGACCTGGAGTCCTGCCCGTCGGCCACTTTTACGGACACAATGGAGGCTTCCCCTTTGTTTCCAGGTACTGTACTTGCTGTACCTGCTGTTTCTGCGGACCTGCGCTGGAACGGGGATTCCCTCACAGACTGCAGCTCCAGCTCCGTAACGAACGGGGGTTCCCTCAAAGTCGGCAGCTCCAGCTCCGTTGTTCCTGGGAGATCCAACCCGTCGGCTCTGGGGGTCATCCTGGGATCTCCAGGTACCGTACCTGGGATCCTCAGTCGGGTCGGGAGTTCCACAGCCGGCGTGGGAAAGTTTAAAGTCCGGGGTTCCCACAGCTGCGGGAGACTTGTCCGAAACGGCACCGATTTCTGCCGTTTTTCTGATCCAGGTAAGTTGTTGGAAGTTGTAGTTGAGCCTTTTATTTTCCGGAGCTCCGCAAAAGTCGCCGCAGGCAGGCGCCATTTTGATAGCATAAATCCTAATGGGGCTTTTTCACGGGGCGACTTGACGCAAGATGTCACCAGAGTGAAGAGGTCGTGGTCCAGCACGAGTCTCGCACGATATAACGGGGGTAGATAAAGAGTTCCCACAGTACTCGGCATTTCTGTTATTTGTGCGAGTGACTTGTCCGTTTCCCGAGCTTTCGCGTTAAATCTTGAATGAACATCGTGAACTACACGTGACACAAATGATGCAACTTTTTTTTTCACACACTATATATATCCTCCCTTGGTTGAATTGACTCATTTGGAGACATGTTTTACTGTGTATGTGGGAGACACAGATGGACTGAGCACAGTACCTCGGTCTTACTGTGTGTGGGAGAGGGGGAGAAAGAGACGTACACTCACAGAGGCAGAGTCTCTCAGCCTGTGTAAGAGGGAGGGAGAGAGAGAGAGAGGCACACACAAGGTGGATGTGAAATCTCACCTGCCTGTTTCAGTGACAGACACCCGCCGCCAGTAAATAAAGACACCCCCATCTGTCTCCCCCTCCTCTCCCTCGACTCCCCCACCTTTCTCTCCCAACTCCAGTCCCGTCCCGACCCCCTGGGAAACTGAATAGAGCAACAATATAGATATAGAAACTGAAACAATATAGAAACTGAATAGCGCAACATGGCAAAAACATCTCTGACACGCCTTTCTTTGAGATTTTCTGGGAGCCATCTCTGCAAGTGTTCCTGTTAAAAAGATTATCCAACAATGACAATTAGGTGGGACGTCCTCGAAGGACACATGTTCCCTTGTCGATATTGAGACCACGTTTTTTACTCACCTTCTGTCCCCTCTGTCCAGCTTCCGGAGGTTTACCGTTCGCAGGAGTTCCCACGCGCTATATCTCTAAAATCTGAAGTTAGGTAATGTCTAAAGGAACTGCAGACGCTGGTTAATGCTGGTTAATACGCACAGAAGGACACAAAATGTTGCTGTAACTCAGCAGGTAAGTCAGATCTGGGAAGAAAAACATAAAAAGCTGGAGTAAGTCAGCGGGTCAGGCAGCATCTCTGGAGAAAAAGAATAGGTGACGATTCGAATCGGAGCCCTTCTTCAGACAGCCTAATCGGAATTGAGTCTGAAGATGTGTCTCGTCCCGAAACATCAGCTTTTTTTCTCCAGAGATGCTGCTTGACTCGCTGAGTTACTCCAGCTTTTTGTGTCTGTCTTCGGTTTAAACCAGCATGTGCAGTTCATTCCTTACACGGGTCTCTGTACAACATTAATTGGTAGCGTTCCGGACCCCTGGACCCGAGGACTCCGACCTGTATCTCTCAAAGAAGTACATGTGAAAAATTTCTCACGGACCATAAAAATGCGTAACCTTTCAGTAAAGTCCCTTTTAAAGTCCCTTTTAAAGATTATAGTTATTTTCTTGAATCTCATTAACATAACTCATGAATAAGTTGATGTCCATATGCGGATGCAAATCTTTACTTTTATTTATTTTTTAAATTCAATCCCACAGAAGATAATTTTTACTCGCCTTCTGTCCCCTCTGTCCAGCTTCCGGGTTCACCGTTCGCAGGAGTTCCCACGGTACCCGCAAGAGTTATTACGGATATCGCACTGGCCACTACGTTCATATAATGTTGCAATACTCAACCACAAGTGTACAAGTCAATCTTGGAGAAATTCAAACTTTCTTGAATTTTCTCCCGAGTGACCAAGTTACACGATGACCTGCCGTTAGCGCTACGGTGGTCCACGGTGGTCCACGAATGCCGTACTGTTATCGCACGAGGTTCCCACGATGTTAAACTCCGGTTAACTCTTGCGTCAAGTCGCCCCGTGAAAAGGCCGCTTAAGTGTAAATCCTGAACCACATTTCACCTAATTGTTCTGACAAAAAGTAATGTTCAACTAGCTTTTATTTTTGTTTTTGCTTGTGGCATACACATAAATATAACAAGCAGTGAAGACTAGCTAGTTCTTGAATTTCTCTCCTTGTGAATTATTAATAACAATTAAATATTAATAACAATATTACTACTCTTGGCTGCTGATGTTGCAGTATGATTATTGCAAAACATTTGCACAAGTTTGTAAGAGTTTGAATTCATAGAGAATCTCATGGGAAGATCTTAATGATGAGATGATACAAGTTCTGAATTTGTTTCAGTGTGCAGCCATAGTAAATACAGCAGCCAATTTATGGATAGCAGGATCTCCATGAACACCCAAAAATGGCATGAAATTCATTACTGATTTTGATCTTGGTTAAGGTAATCTGTGTGCCTTTTTGTCAGGTATTGGAGGCATCAGAATATTATTTACTGAGCTAGTAATGCTGATTGTGTTCTATTCTTCATGGTTCTGGATGTTACAACCAGGCAATATTTTACTAGTTCACACTACCGAACAGCTTTGGCGTCTGTTACCACCTCTCTTGGTTAATCTCCTAGTACCATTGGAGTGTGGGATGCCCTCAACAAGGTACAAGTCCATTGGAAATATATTGTATTTCAAGAACTGGAGATGTAATCCCCTTAGAATCTGAGCAGCCCGCAGCACATAACAGCAGGAGTGTTTATTTAACATTTGCATTTCTTCATTGACTGCTAGAATTTGCAATTGATACTGTTCACAAAATTATAAGAGTGCGATGCTGAGAAACAAAATTCTGGAACCTCAGTACATCAGGCAGCACTGGTGGAGGACGAAACAGTCCATGTTTCGGTTCTGTGATCCTTCATTGGGACTCTCCAGGAGTCCCAACCCATTCCCCCAACCCACTACCTCAGATCTTTGAAGTATTTTCCCTGCCACATGAGAAACATGTCCTTCAGCACAAGGTGGTGCTGTTCACTCACTAATGCAGCTTCGAGGGACTTTGGCGGTCTGGTATATCCTGGAAGAGGCAAGCTATCCGTGCTCGCTGCTCCCTAATCACACTTGTAGATCAAGTGGCGACTTTGTTTACAAAAAATAGTCTAGCACTTGGCCTCAATTAGTATCACATGAAGGGCATTTTTGGCAGCTGGTTAAGCTGTGCCACCAAGCTATACAGTCTGCACAAGCAGTTTGTGAATGCTTCCTAATGTTCAAATATTATTTCAAAATTAACTGCCAGCTTTTTTTTTAGTAACTCCTAGGAATTTGTTCCTCCACTGTTGGGCTCCTTGAAGATTCCAACATTCGAACACATTTAGCAAAGCACTGGCAAACAGGTGTGAGGTGTGTGGCAATCGGTCTTCTGAGTTTGGATAAGCTTTCATGAGAGTCCCAAAATTCCTTTGTTCCACCTGAACTGTTGATAGAAAAACCTGGGCTAACATAGTCATAGAGTGATACAGCGTGGAAACAGGCCCTTCCGCCCAACTTGCCCACAACGGCCAACATGTCCCAGCTACACTAGTCCCACCTGCCCACATTTGGTCATTTTCCCTCCAAACCTGTTCTATCCATTTACCTGTCTAACTATTTCTTAAACATTGGGATACTCCCTGCCTCAATTACCTCTTCTGGCAACTTGTTCCATACATTCAACACACTTTTGTGTGGAAAACGTTACCCCTCTGATTCATTTTTTCCCCTTCACCTTAACCCTATGTCCTCTGGTCCTCGATTCACCTACTCTAGGCAAGAGACTCCGTGCATCTATCCGATCTATTCCTCTCATGATTTTATACACCTCTATAAGATTACCCCTCATCCTCCTGTGCTCCAAGGAATAGAGTCCCAACATACTCAATCTCTCCCTATAGCTCAGGCCCTCTAGTCCTGGCAACATCCGCGTTAATCTTCTCTGTACCATTTCCAGCTTGACATCTTTCCTATACCATGGTGCCCAGAATGGAACACAATACTCTAAATGCAGCCTCACCAATGCCTTATACAACTGCAGCGTCTACAATACGAATATCTCTGTATCAGAGTACATTAATTGGTACACATGACAATAAAGGACCTTTTAAACCTTTGAAACATGACCTCCCAACTTCTATACTCAATACTCCTCA
The DNA here is from genome assembly GCF_010909765.2 of Amblyraja radiata. Taxonomy (NCBI): domain Eukaryota; kingdom Metazoa; phylum Chordata; class Chondrichthyes; order Rajiformes; family Rajidae; genus Amblyraja; species Amblyraja radiata. Next base: position 23,402,956 of record NC_045981.1, read on the forward strand.
ATACTCTGACTGATGAAGGCCAATATGCCAAAAGCGTATTTGACCACCCTATCTACCTGCGACTCCACCTTCAAGGAACCATACACCTGCACTCCTAGATCCCTCTGCTATACAACACTCTCTAGAGCCCTACCATTCACTGGGTAGGTCCTGCCCATGTCAGACTTTCCAAAATGCTACACCTCACATTTCTCTGTATTAAATTCCATCAACCATTCCTCAGCCCATCTGGCCAAATGATCAAGATCCTGCTGCAATTTTTCACAACCATCTTCACTATCTGCAAAACCAACCACTTTTGTATCATCTGCAAATTTGCTAATCTTGCCATGTATGTTCCCATCTAAATCATTGATATAGATGACAAAGAGTAACGGGCCCAACATGACTGACAATGTTTGTTATTTTATGTCAGGTAGGGATGAACGCCAAATGGGGTATTTATTAATTGCCATATTAAAGTGGTGAGCCACTTTCATGCTGTAGTCCATCTAATTATTAGGTGGAAAATTCTAGGATTTCAACCCTGTAATTATTAAAGAATGGTATGGTGAGCGAGCTGGATGGGGAGAATGTTCCCAAAGATGAAGGAATGGAGTTGCTATCAAAGTCGAGATGGAATATTATCAAGTTACTGTACACTGCAAGGGGATCAGTAATGACATTCTGGAAAGTGCTCTTACAAATGCAACTACTGTAGCTGAGCAGATAAGCAAAGTCTGCTGGACTCCTGACATTACCATAAAAAGACAAAGTAAGGAATCATTTACTCATGGTCTCTGGTCTGTTATTGTGGCATGGAGTCTAATAGCCTGTTGCAGTTGAGCTTCTGGTCAGTGGTTACTCCAGCTGCGATGGTTGGAAATTTCTTGAATGTCAAGGGAAAACAATTGGACATCATGTTCCACATCAGCCCAAGCCTGGATATTGCCTTGATTTATATCTATGGATTGCTTAATTATAGAGTCATAGAGTGTTACAATGTGGAAACAGGCCCTTCGGCCCAACGTGCCCACACCGGCCAACATGTCCCACCTACATGTCCCACCTGACCCCATTAGGTCCATATCCCTCCAAACCTGTCCTATTCATGTAATTACCTGACGAAAAGCATATGGAATAGAAATAATTAACTATATCCAATCCTAACAAGTTCCCTCTTTTGCCTTGCGAGGGTGGAACATGAGATATTGATGAATTTGCTGAAAATCTTCAGGCCGGGGCGAGATCTCAGGCATGGGATTGAAACAAACAACTGCAGTTATCTTCCATGATGCCAGTATGATTTCATTTGCAAAGCTTTCTCTCTGTTCCATAACTCATTTCAATTTTATAAGGACTCCTTGGTGCCACACATGGGAATTAAACTATAACATTTAACCTTATGACTGCAATGAGGTCTTGTCAGGCACACATTTTTAATGGACCAAGGATGTTACAGGAATCAGATTCAACTACTTCTGGTGGAACAAAACCTAGGCCATTTTGGGGGCAAAATGCAAATGAGGTAATTTGTTTAAAAACAAAATGCAGCAGATCCTGGAAACCCGTGATAATTCCAGAAATCCTCGAAGCACCCAATAAGTTGGCATCCATAATGAGACAAGCAAAGTTAATGTTTCAGGTGATGCCCTTTAGGTGTCAGTTACAGAAGGGTATTGGCCACATGACAAGAGCCCCTTGCTTTATCCTCACCAATACACATGTCTTATTTCTGGCATGTGCATGAGTGGCAAATGGGACCTCAATGTAACATTTCAGTTTGAAAAGCAGCATCCATGCCAGATTGGAACATCAGTCCAGTTTCTGTGCCGTGGAATCAAGAGCAGCATCACAAGGCTTACAAATAATGCACTGAAAATGATCTGTAAAGTGTATGTGGATTTGCAACAAAAAAAAACCCAGTAAGGCTAAACAGTAACGAAGTACGGCTGGTATTACGTTTTATTCTCAAAATGATTGATGTGAACTTTGGGAGTAATGTACTGAATGATCTATTAATTTTAAAATAAAATGTCTCACATAATTCTTATCAAGAATATGCTATAAATACCTTGGTCTCTGGTGAGTCAGAGATTTTGGCACAGAAAGCACAATGCAGTTTGCACAGAATCACAGTGACACAGACACTGAATATGCAGTATTAGAAACTTCTTGACTTATCCTTCAAATAGCTATGTGTTCAGTCAATTTTCACTTTCTAATTTGAAGGATGAATTTTTGGATTACATTCATAGACCTTCAGCACAGAAATTTTCAGCCCACTGAGCCCATGCTGACCATCATTTTACCTTAATGCATTTTAAATAATGTGTCGCATTATCATCAACTCCCTCCAGATGCCACTAGTCATTGAAAAACTAGATTTGTTTAAGAAAGAACTGCAGATGCTAGAAAAATCGACGGTAGACAAAATGCTGGAGAAACTCAGCGGGTGAGGCAGCATCTATGGAGTGAAGGAATAGGTGACGTTTCGGGACGAGACCCTTCTTCAGACTGATGTGGAGGTGGGGGTGGGGGGGGGGGGGGGCGGGAAGAAGAAAGGAAGAGGCAGAGACAGTGAGCTGTAGGAGAGCGGGGAAGGGGAGGGGAAGGAGGGAGAAAGCAAGGACTACCTGAAATTGGAGAAGTCAATGTTCATATCGCTGGGGTGTAAACTACCCAAGCGAAATATGAGGTGCTGCTCCTCCAAATTGCGGTGGGACTCACTATGGCCATGGAGGAGGCCCAGGACTGAAAGGTCGGATTAGGGAGGGGAAGTTGAAGTGCTGAGCCACCGGGAGATCAGGTTGGTTATTGTGAACTGAGCAGAGGTGTTGGGCGAAGTGATCGCCAAGCCTACGCTTGGTCTCACCGATGTAGAGTTAGGTTGTAAGCTACCCAAATGGCCTGTGAAGGGGCTTTACGTCCGGTAGCCTCACTCTGGCACTGGAGAAGGCCAAGTACAGAAAGGTCAGCATAGGAATGGGAAGGAGAGTTCATATCCAGGAGCAGACCTTAGTGGACAGAGTGCAGGTGTTATGTTCACCTTGTCGACGCTGTTCTTGTTGATGTATAGAAAGTCACATTGGGAGCAGCAAATGAAGTAGACAAGGTTTGAAGAGGTGCATGTGAATCGCTGTCTCGCCTGGAAGGGCTGCTAAGATCCCTTGATGGAGATAGGGAGGAGGTGTAGAGACATGTGTTCCATCTCATTCAGAAAGGGTGGTTCCTATTTCCCTCTCAAACTCTATGGGTTTGTTTACCACACTCCTTTTGAACTTCAAGGGGTTTAAACATGAACAAATCAATTCTAAGTGACGTTCTGATGACCCTCCCAAACAATCACGTTTCTCTTAAGGTGAGAGCCCACCTCTAAAATCCCTTTATAATCCCCAAGTTAAGATAAGTTGTCATGGTTTAGATATGAAAAGTATCATAGTTAAATGAGCATAACCTTTAAAACATGGAAACAAATTACCAACTGTTGTGATCCTTTGTCAAGTGTCATAGTTTTTACAAATATAGTAAATGATAAGTATTTCTTGTTTTTTTGTTTTTTTTTTGTTTATTTTATTAGAAGTTAATACAGTACAAAACAGTACAGTGGAACCTAATTTTAGGTGCCAACTATGTCATACCGTAATCCATTCTATGTACAACCTCTAGTTTTATGTTTTGAGAAGGAAGTAAGCAAGACAAGAAAAAGAAAACAATAGAAAGGGGAAAAAGAGGAAAAATAGATGGTAGAGAATAGAAAAACGTGAAGTGTGTATATAAAAAAAAGAAAAAGTGGAAAGTAGAAATAGGAAAGAAGGCCCCTTAAAAGAGAAATTTTCAAATCTTTATTCGGAGATGTAGATCTATCCACGGCATGAACTGAAATCAGCAATCTTTACGGTACCGTTGCATCACATGATTCCAAAAAGTCGATGAAAGGAGACCAACTCCTTAAGAATTGGTCATATTTATCTATTAGTCGGAGTCTCATTTCTTCAAGGCGTGCTATGTCCATCATATTCCTAATCCACATTTTAACAGTTGGTATGGTTGTATTTTTCCAAAATTTAAGTATCAATTTCTTTCCAATTATTAAACCATAATTAAAAAAAACGTTTTGGTCTTTATTTAAATTGATATCTTCTACTATTATTCCAAATATAATCCATTCCGTTTTAGGTTCTATTGTGGATTTGTAAAGCTTTGTAAATATATCAAATATATCGCTCCAAAATTTATTCAACTTTGTACATCCTACAAATGAATGTGTTATATTAGCGTTTTGAAACAAACATTTATCGCATCTGGGAGAGACGTTTGGATAAAATTTATTCAACCTCGTTTTTGAATAATATAGTCTATGTAATAATTTGAATTGAATTAAATTATGTCTTGCATTAATAGAACAATTATGTGTGTTCATCAGATACTTTTCCCATCTATCCTTCGAGATCTTTATCATTAGCTCATGTTCCCAATCTTCTCTTAGTGCTTCTGTTGAGGGTAATTCTCTATTTAATATCTATCTATCTATCTATCTATCTATCTTTAAAACTGTGTGCCTGTCGCCTGCCGTCCGTCCGGCTGCCTGCCTGCCTTTCGATTCGTTCCCATCGTGTGATGTCACAATGCCCAATGCTCGCAGATGTCCAATCGCAATGCCCGATGCTCGCAGATGTCCAATCGGAATGGATCCATTTACATGTACGGCTTCCGGCTGCATTTCTTCCTTTGATTTCCTGCAACTCCGAAACCAGACGCAGAATCGCCGACATCTTTTCCATTTCGGTAGAGATTTCACTTTACTTTCTAAGTATCCGCTCCTCATTACATTTTGTCGTGTTTAAGTACACGTTTTTAATCAAATCCTTCCCCCCCCCCCCCACAAAATTTCAAAAATAAACTGGCTTCGCACCCATAGAAGCAGCACCAGCCCCAGCCCCTGATGAACGTTCCATTGTGTGATGTCACAATGCCCGATGCTCACATATGCCCAATCGGAATGCATTCATTTACATATGCCTTTGCAGGAGCCCCAGCCCACGGTGAACGTTCCATCGTGTGATGTCACAATGCCCAATGCTCAAATACATTGTTGCCATAGAGGGAGTACAGAGAAGGTTCACCAGTTTGATTCCTGGAAAGTCAAGATTTTCAAATGAAGAAAAACTGGATAGACTCGCCTTGTACTCGCTAGATTTTAGAAGATTGAGGGGGTACCTTATAGAAACGTATAACATTCTTAAGGGGTTGGACAGGCTAGATGCAGGAAGATTGTTCCGGATGTTGGGGAAGACCAGAACAAGGGGTCACACTTTAAGGATAAGGGGGAAATCCTTTAGGACAGAGATGAGAAAAACATTTTTCACACAGAGAGTGGTGAATCTCTGGAATTCTCTGCCACAGAAGGTAGTTGAGGTCAGTTAATTGGCTATATTTAAGAGGGAGTTAGATGTGACCCTTGTGTATGGAGAGAAGGCAGGTACAGGATACTGAGTTGGATGATCAGCCATGATCATATTGAATGGTGGTGCAGGCTAGAAGGGCCGAATGGCCTACTCCTGCACTTAATTTCTATGTTTCCCTCTCCTCAACCCTCTCCCTCTCCCACCCATCACTCTCTCCCTCACCCCCCTTCCCTCTCTACCCCACCCCCTTCCCTCTCTCCCCCCGCCCCCTTCCCCTACCCCTCTGTCCCTCTTCCACCAGTCCCTCTACCCCTCCCTCCCCACTCTTCCACTTCTCTCCCCTTACCCCACCCCTCTCCCTCCCTCACCCCTCTCTCTTCCCCTCCCTGTCCACCCCTTCCCCAACCCCTCTGTCCCTCTTCCACCACTCCCCCGTCCCTCTTCCACCACTCCCGCTACCTCTCCCTCCCTCCCCACTCTTCCACTTCTCTCCCCCTTCTCTCCTCCCCCTCTCCCTCTCCTCACCCCTCTTCCATCCCTCTCTCCCCCACCCCTTCCCCCTCTACCCCATCCCCTTCCCTCTCTCCCCCGCCCCCTTCCCTCTCTCCCTCTTCCACCACTCTCCCACTTCTCTTCCCTTACCCCACCCCTCTCCCTCCCTCACCCCCCCCCTCCCTTCCCCTCTCTCCCCCACCCCTTCCCCTACCCCTCTGTCCCTCTTCCACCACTCCCCCTGTCCCTCTTCCACCACTCCTGCTACCCCTCTCCCCCTCCCTCCCTCCCTCCCCTCTCTTCCACTTCTCTCTCCCCCCACCCCTCTCCCCCTCCAATTCCACTCTCCCCCTCCCTCCACACTCTTCCCCCTCTCCCTCCTCATTCCCTTACCGTGCACAGTCTCTGTCTTTAAGAAGGAACTACAGATGCTGGAAAATCGAAGCTGGACATAAAAAAAGCTGGATAAACTCAGCGGGTGCGGCAGCATCTATGGAGCAAATTAAATGGTCAACGTTTTTGGCCGAAACCCGGAAGAAGGGTTTCGGCCAAAAACGTTGCCCTTTTCCTTCGGTCCATAGATGCTGCTGCACCCGCTGAGTTTATCCAGCTTTTTTGTTGTTGTACCTGCCTCTCTCTCTCTCTCTGCCCTTTTCTCTTCTCTCGACTCATGCACGCCCGCTCCAACCGCTCACCCCCCCCTTGACCTCTCTCCCCCATCCTCTTCTCCCCCCCCTCCCCCTCTCCCTCTCCACCCTCCTCCTCCCCTTCCTCACAAAATATTTTTTGTGGGGGCGGGTCCTCAGTGTGTGTGACTGTTTGTGGAGGCGGCCACGCGCTCTCCATTCAAGAAGACGCTCATCTGTTTGTGGAGGCGCGTGCTTAGTATGTGACCAAAGATCTTCTAGCGGAGCTCTCCGCTACCAGATCTTTGTGTGTGACGACACACGCTCCCCCCCCCCCCCCCCCCTTTTGGTACAGGAGGCGCGCGCAGCATCTGAAAGCTCAGCGAATATTCGAATTCTTCACTAACCGTCATTCTGACTTTGCTTGTGAAGAGAAAAGTCCTGAATTGCATTTGTCTGATGCAGGAAGATTGTTCCCGATGTTGGAGAAGTCCAGGACAAGCGGGTCACAGTTTAAGGATAAAGGGGAAATCCTTTAGTACTGAGATGAGGAAAACATTTTTCACACAGAGAGTGGTGAGTCTCTGGAACTCTCTGCCACAGAAGGTAGTTGAGGTCAGTTCATTGGCAATATTTAAGAGGGAGTTAGATGTAGCCCTTGTGGCTAAAGGGATCAGGTGGTACGGAGAGAAGGCAGGTACAGGATACTGAGTTGGATGATCAGCCATGATCATATTGAATGGTGGTGCAGGCTCGAAGGGCCGAATCGCCTACTCCTGCCCTTAATTTCCATGCTTCTATGTTTCCCTCTAGTCACCCCTCTCCCTCTCCCACCCATCCCTCTCTCCCCCACCCCCCTTCCCTCTCTACCACCACCCCCTTACTCCTACCCCTCTGTCCCTCTTTCACCACTCCCCCTACCCCTCCCTCCCCCCCCACTCTTCCACTTCTATCCCCTTACCCGACGCCTCTCCCTCCCCCACCCCTCACTCTTCCGCTCCCTTCCCCTCTCCCCCACCCCTTCCCCTCTGTCCCTCTTCCAACCACTCCCCGTCCCTCTTCTACCACTCCCGCTACCCCTCTACCCCCCCTCCCTCCCCACTCTTCCACTTCTCTCCCACTCTCTCCTCCCCCTCTCCTCACCCCTCTCCAATCCCTCTCTCCCCCACCCCCCTTCCCTCTCTACCCCACCCCCTTCCCTCTCTCCCCCCACCCCCCTTCCCCCTATCCCTCTGTCCCTCTTCCATCACTCCCCCTACCCCTCTCCTCCTCCCTCCCCACTCTTCCACTTCTCTCCCTCTTCCCCTCCACTCTCCCTCCCCACTCTTTCCCCTCTCTCCCCCACCCCTCTCCCCCTCCCTCCCTCCTCCCCATCTTCCCCATCCCCCCTCCCCCACATCTCTCTCCCCATCTCTCACCCCCTACCCCGCTCTCCTTTCCCTCCCAAATCTATCCCGTTTCCTCCTCCTCCTCCTCCTCCTCCCCCTCCCTCCCCTCTTCTCACCCCCCCCCCCTCCCCGCAAACGCCGTTGGGAAAACAGACCCAACGGGTCTGCACTTGGTCTAGTATTATTATAAAAGTATGATATTAGTTTTTGTGAATCAGCCTTAATATTCATTGCTTCTTCTAAAGGGTCTAAAAATATAGTTTGAAATCTATGTATATATTTCTTCATAAAGTCACATATCTGTATATATTTAAAATATTGATTATCCTTCAGTTTAAATTTTAATTTTAAATGTTGAAATGATAACAGTTTGCCCAATTCATACATATCCCCTACTTTCCTAATCCCCAGTCTATCCCATTGTTGATATGTTTTATCGATGAGAGATGGTTTGAATGCGGGATTGTTCAATAGTGGGGTTAGTACTGATAGATTATTTAATTTCAAGGATACTTTTATTTGTTTCTAAATTCTTATTGTATTGTGAATAATTGGGTTCTTCTTATATATTATACTATTCAATTTTATCGGTGAGAGCAAGATCGTTCCTATATCGTGCGGATATCACTCCTCTTTCTCCATTCTTATCCACTCCAACTGCTGTGGAACTATCCAACCAGTACATTATGTTCTTAATATGCACTGCCCAGTAGTAATACATAAAGTTAGGTAATGATAAACCCCCAACTTCTTTAGGTTTACACAAATGCTTTCGTTGAATTCTGTGTGCTCTGTAATCCCATATAAAATTAGTGATAGTAGAATCTAGTTTTTTGAAAAAGTATTTTGGAATATATATTGGGATCGCTTGAAACAAATATATTAATTGTGGTAAGAAAGTCATTTTTATAGCGTTAATTCTACTTATCAATGAGAGCGGGAGCGTTTTTCCAAAATTTAATCATATCATTCAGTTTATTTAATAGTGGCATAAAATTGGCACTAAATAATGATTTGTAATTTGAATACCCAGATACTTGAATTTTTCTGTTGCAATTTTGAAGGGGAATTTAGTAAGTGTCTCGAATCCTGTGGTTTTAAAGACATAATTTCGCTTTTATTCCAATTTATTCTATATCCTGAAAAAGAGCCGAATTCCTCAATTAATGTTAATAATGTGGGTATACTTGTTTGTGTATTAGTAATATATAAAAGGATATCATCAGCGTATAATGAAATTTTATTCTTTGAGTCCTTAGTGTTATATCCGTGAATGTTCGGGTGATTTCTAATCTTTTCGGCCAGCGGCTCTATCATAAGGGCAAATAGCAATGGTGATAAGGCACAACCTTGCCTATTACCCCTTGATAAGTAAAATTTTGGAGATAGCATATTGTTAGTTAATATTCTTGCCGTAGGTCTATCGTAAAGTAGTTTAACCCATCTAATAAAATTCTCTCCCGTATTAAATTTTTGGAGTACCTTGCATAAATACTGCCATTCTACCTGATCAAATGCCTTCTCTGCATCCAGCGTAACAACTGAAATATCTTCATTGTCCTCATTGTGAGAGTACATTATATTGAAAAGCCTTCTCAAATTATTAAATGATTGTCTTTTGGGTATAAATCCCGTTTGATCCGTATTTATTAAATTGTTAATATAATTATTTAGTCTTCTAGCTAGAATCTTTGCTAAAATTTTCTGATCCGTATTTAGAAGTGAAATAGCTCTATAAGAACCCGGTTCATCTAAATCTTTATCTTTTTTGGTATATGCGTTATTGTTGCTTCTGCTAGGGTTTCTGGTAGTTTATTTTCGGTATAAGCCTGCATGTATAAATTGAATAATCTTGGTACAAATGACTCCTGAAATCTTTATAAAATTCATTACTAAAACCATCTGGTCCTGGGGTCTTCCCATTTTTCAGTGAGTTTATTATTTGTTATGATAAGTATTTCTGAGCACAGATATAGTGATTTGCTCATTCACTGGATCTTGACGTTGCTGACATTTACTGGCCTCTACTTCAGTAGCATTGAGAAAGAAAGTAGGAGAGATTCTTTTTGATTCACAGAGTGAATGGGTTCTCTTAAAATTGTGTTATTATGGACCCAGCGCTTCCGTGAAGTTTTTAGAGAAAATATCTGCCTATTCTCATGGAAAAATAATGTTTGTGAAATGACTGGTAAATTCTATTTTGAGAAATGGATTCATCAAATTAAGGGCATGCTTAAATATTACAACTTGTGTATGTTCTTTCATGAGATAGATTTGATGCTCCCATATACAGTAATACCTATTTTATCTTGCAGAATCTGTAGTTAAGCATCACCTATCGCTTCCAAGTGACTTTTATCCAGTCCAACACGATGAGGTTCTAGTTATTTTTTCTTTGAAGAAATAGTGTAGGATATTTCATCCCTTTGAGAGATTATTATTATAATATAATGATGGTGCCCTCAAAAATACCCTCAACATTGGAATGCCAACCTAGATTTTGCTCTCAAGAGCTGGAGAGATGTCAATCTTTGCTTCGCAGGAACATTCCAGTTAGACTTCAGAAATATTAAACCAAGGTTCTATTTCCGCATTTAGCTGGATGTAAAAATTCACATCAAACTATTTAAAAAGGGAGAGGGGAGCTCTCTGCAATATCTCTTCCAATATTTAATTCTTAAACAATATAATTAGAAACAGATTAACTATTTTATTTATTGGATCTTTTCACTTATATGTTCCCTGCATGTCCCCCCTAAACGTCAAAGTTTATCATGTGTTTTGAGTTTTGAGGTCTTGAATGGCATTGTTTAAAGTCCTTTCCTTTATGCTCATCAACAATGAGATTCACAATTAATACACAAAGATGGAAACAATGATTTTCTGTTGAATGAAGTTTGGGCGTTTTTACCTGGATGGCTCAAAAGGAATAGACTGTGATTAAAGTTGGCTAAATGAGTCAATGCTGTCCCTCAAAGGCATTGCTATCAATCCCACTCCGCACCTGTTTCCCAGTACCTTATTCTTTCCCACATGTCCATCATATCCATCTTAAATCTCTTCCAAACCTCTTACTTAGTATCCCCTTAAATCCCTTAAAGATGATTCACAGTAGCCAATGATTCTACTAACCAGCCAATCTTTGGAGACACCCAGTGGAAACCCACACAGCCACCGGGAGAATGTGGAAAGATCACAGACTGCACTGAAAGTCAGGATCAAACCCAAACTTGCTGATCCTATGCAACAAAATTGAAGCACTAACAGGGAACTTTGAATTCCTAAGAGTAGATTATTCTCTTATCCTCTTGTCTCCAAGAAATGTAATGGGAGACAAGATCTCGGCTTCTGTTTTATTTACTTCCTTAATAACTTGGAACTTGACTTAGATGTGGTAAATCACCTTCTGGCGAGAACCCATTTGTGGAATCATAGAGAGTCATGTAATTGTACAGCACTGAAACAGGCCATTCGACCTGGCTCATCCATGTCATTCAAGGTGCCCATCTATACTAATCTCATTTTCTTGCATTTAGCACAAATCCCTGTATCATTTTCCTATCTATATATATCCCCCAAATGCATTTTAAATGCTGTGATTGTACTGGCTCTACCATCATAGCAGGGAAAATGGCCCTTCTGCCCAACTGACCAACCAATATGCCCCGTCAAAGCTAGTCCTATATGCCTGGGTTTGGGCCATCTATCTCTCTTGTTTGTTTGTGAGTCTGCCTGTCTGTGATTCAGGATGCCCTGAACTTCGCCAAAATGGTACCCAACAGTGCTACAATTTTTGCACCACCTTACTCACAATTGTCTCACAATTGCTGTATTTTTATCAAGTTTCATTCAGATTGATGCTATATTTTACGTTATTCATATTTTTAACTACAAAATCCCACTTTGAGAAATATTTCTTCCATCTGCACTGGCAGTTACAGCTATGACGTCACAATGGGATTGTAGCCCTGCCCGCTACAAACTTGCAATCCCAGGATACTGAGTCCTGCCAGCCCTAGCAAGTGCAATTGCATTTTTTTTTAGTTTAAAATGAGGGAGAGTGAATAAGGGGAAATGAGCTGCCCATGCATAGTTGGGGGCCATGGGTGAGTGGTGGAATACAGCGTTGGGAGAACGGGTTGCGTTGGGGGAACGGGTTGCGTTGGGGGACCAAGCTTCCCATGGGGGTTATGGGTGAGTGGTCGAATATTGCGTTGGGGGAACGGGTTGCGTTGGGGGACCAGGCCTCCTGTGTGATAGAGACCCAACGGGTCCCACTTGGTCTAGTATATTACTAAAACTCTCATCTTGTTTGTTAGTGAGTCTGTCTGTCTGTCTCTCTGTGAGTCATGCCCTGAATTATGCCAAGACAGTACACAATAGCGCTACAATTTTTGAACCACCTTACTAACAATTGTCTTGGGGTGTGTTTTTATCAAGTTTCATTCAGATTGATGATATATTTTACAAGTTATTCACATTTTTAATTTTACAAAATCCAGTTTGAAAATAATTTCTTCCATCTGCACACAGGCAGTTACAGCTATGACGTCACACTGGCGTCCAAATCCTTGCTGGCCCTCCCCACAACAATGTTGTCATCACAGAACACTGAGTCCTGCCAGCAAGCTTTTGAAGTTTAAAAACAGGGAGGCTGAAGAGGAGGGTGGAGGGAGCGCTGGGGGAGGCAGGGGAACTGCAATTGGATTATTTTAAAAAGTCCTGGCAGCAAGTGCAATTGGGAGGCTGAAGAGGAGGGGGTGGGAGTGCTGGGCAATAAGGGGAAATGAGCCGCTCCTGCGCAGTTGGGGGTTATGGGTGAGTGGTGGAATTTTGCATTGGGGAACGGGTTGCGTTGAGGTAACGGGTGAGTGGTGGAATATTGTGTTGGGGGAATGTGTTGCATTGGGGGACCAGGCCTCCATGTGACAGGGGACCCATTCCCACTTGGTCTAATATCCCTCTAAATCTTTGCTTTCCATGTGCCTGTCCTGTGATCATAAATCCTATTGCTAAGATTTTTTTTCCTAATAGTTTCCCTACTATTAATGTGCTGTTCAAATGGCCTGTAGTTTACTTGCTTATCCCTACAAGTCTCCTTGAATATGGGAGCAACTTTAGCTATCCTTCAGTCTTCTGGTATTTCACTCGATAAAGATCTTGCAAAAATATCAGCAAGTTCCTCCCTTGCTGCCTATAAAACTTTGCAATAGATTTCATCATGGCCTCTGTATCTGTCCACCTGAATGTACATCAATATATCTAACACTTCCTCTTTCCTAATGCACACGTGTTCTAAACTATCAGTGTATACCACCCTAAATCTCCATCCTCCCCACCCTTCTTCCTGAAGAGTATTGATGATGATGTTTACTCAATATATATCACAGCAAATGAGGGCAGGAATGACACACTCAGAATCTTCTCTATTTATTTTAAAGCATAATTTTAAATTCATTTTCAACTACATAAAAATTGGTCTACTGCATAAACATTAGAGAAAATCAGGACACAGCTTATCTAAAAGGAACCAACATTTTGCACAAGAATATGGAGCACATGTGTTAGTACAAGACATGGTTGCTATTGGATGCACATACTCTCTGTTTTGCCATTGGAGATCCCTTGCCACTGTTGTGGAAAAGAAACAGTGAAGCCATTTGGCACCAGTCCATTCTAAGCGAATTTGGGCTTTTACTGACATTATTTTCCAAACTGATCTCCAGACACTGGAAAGCTGGGGATCTCCCTCGCTTACAAGCCAGCAGGAACAGGAGCTGTATGTGATTTGTTAGTGTGTGTCACTCTATCACCTATGTATTTTGTATTAAGTGTAGCCATTGTGTCATCGTAAATGTTGCACATTGACTTTTCAGAGGATTCAGTTCATGTTGGTAACAGTAAGGATATAAATATAAATATATATTGTTAAATATGTTTAATTTTCCAGACTAAAATATCTACTTCCTGTACAAAAAATGAATTTACAGAAGATTCACATACTCATTTTAACTGATAAACTCAACCAGTTAAAATAATTTATATACCTTAGAACCTGCGAGGGAATGGGCCTGCAAAGTATTAGACTAAATAGTCCATCATTCACTAAATGGTGATTATGGTTATCAAACCTACAAAATCTCCAGGTAATTGTTGATGAATAAAACACTGTCAGTATTGAAGTATTGAAAGTCAATACTTCTATTGTTGTTTAAAGTTTTAAATTTAATTCTTCCCAAAATTAAACCTTATGGTGACATGAATATTCCATGGCTTGATAGCAAAAGGATGCTGGACATTCAGTGCCAGACATCTTCCTGCTGTCTAATAAATGAATGCACTTTCATTACAAATAGTGTTCCTCATTTTTCTGCAAAATACCATTTTCAATTTAAATCACAATATCTGTTTGACTTGTAATCCTAATGCCCTCATCTGTTATTTTAATAGCTGTTATTTAAATTTAATAATTTGGAAAGAGCTGAAACCAGAATTTTCCCTCTTAAATACCTTTTTATAACCTGGAAGTATTAATTTGCAAGATGAAACAACTCTGTCATGAAGCAGCGTTTTCATTTTTTAACTTTTTTTTTCAAAAATAGTCTCTCTACAGCTTTAATAGTCTTACAATAAGTTTTTAAAACAGATATACAAACGTTGAAGCAGAATGTCACCTTTTCCACATTTTATTCCTTTGCCTGTTCTTTTCTGCTTCCCCCAGGTAATGATTAAAAACAAATGCAAATAGCCTTCCTTTTTGTATTTGTTTTAATAATGAACAAAGTATTTTTTTAAAAGGACCGGTCTGCTTGAAACCTGTTCCTGTTTTCTGATGCAGAACTGTAATAATTTCAAGGGCATACTTGATGAAAAAAAAAGATAGTGCTTAAAGTCATTATTCATTCATTCATATTTTAAATCATTCATACATCTGTGATATAGCCAACAGTACCCCAGCACTAAGCTTTATTCAAATGTAAATCTATCTTTGGGAAAATCTATTAATTGGGAACGTGGCCATCTAAAGAACTGTTTGCATGAGAATTAAACTGATTATCTGCAACCATTAGCTAGCGGTGCTCGAGAATTGTGGACATTATTTTCTCCTGAACTTCAGGTGGGAAATTGTATGAGATTTTTTTATATCATTGCGGAGGTACTGAATGGAACAAATTAAGGGAATTTAATGGCAAGGGACACTTATTCTCAATAAGACTCTTATTTCTTTAATGGGAAAATGTGAAGCACATTAAAAATGAAAATACTGCTTTTAAGACTTCAGGAACATGTTGTATTACCTTGCCAGTGAAAGCAAGTTTTTACCAAAGCGAAAGAATAAATGATGAACTGTTTAAAGTTTGGACTGAACAGGAGAACAATTTGGTGAACCAAAATGTGTGTTGCCATTTATCTTTCTCTGAGTTTGTTAATTTTGATCTTCTTATGCCTTTTTTGGAGAATTTTATCAGGAACATTTAAACAAGAATGGGCAGAATGCTTTGAGACTGACTAGATGTATGGTTTTCTGTAGAGTTAGCCAATTGGCTCCATATTCATTGATATTCATATTGATTCATATTCATTTAACAAAATTTTGAAGTTTTCAATTAACTCCCAACCTCAACAGCATTCTCAATAGACAATAGACAATTGGTGCAGGAGTAGGCCATTCGGCCCTTCAATCCAGCACCGCCATTCACTGTGATCATGGCTGATCATCCACATTCAGTACCCCGTTCCTGCCCTCACCATATCCCCTGAAGAGCTCTAACTCTCTCTTGAAAGCATCCAGAGAATCGGCCTCCACTGCCTTCTGAGGCAGAGAATTCCACAGATTCACAACTCTGGGTGAAAAAGTTTTTCCTCATCTCCATTCTAAATGACCTACCCCTTATTCTTAAACTGTGGCCCCTGGTTCTGGACTCTCCGAAAATCGGTTTCCTGCCTCTAGTGTGTCCAATCTCTTAATAATCTTATATGTTTCAATAAGATTCCCTCTCATCCTTCTAAATTCCAGAGTATACAAGCCAAGCCACTCCATTCTATCAACATATGACAGTCCCGTCATCCCGGGAATTAACCTCGTGAACCTACACTGCACGAATAACAAGAATGTTCTTCCTCAAATTTGGAGACCAAAACCGCACGCAATACTCCAGGTGTGGTCTCACTAGGGCCCTGTACAACTCCTATACTCAACTCCTCTTGTTATGAAGTCCAACATGCCATTAGCTTTCTTCACTGTCTGCTGTACCTGCATGCTTACTTTCAGTGACTGATGAACAAGGACCCCCAGAGCTCTTTGTACATCCTCTTTTCCCAACTTGACACCATTCAGATAATAATATGCTTCCTGTTTTTGCCACCAAAGTGGATAACCTCACATTTATCCACATTAAACTGCATCTGCCATGCATCTGCCCACTCACCCAACCTGGCAAAGTCACCCTGCATCCTCATAGCATCCTCCTCACAGTTCACACTGCCACACCCAGCTTTGTGTCATCTGCACATTTGCTAATGTTACTTTGAATCCCTTCATCTAAATCATTGATGAATATTGTAAATAGCTGCGGTCCCAGCACCGAGCCTTGGCGTACCCCACTAGTCAGATGTAGGAAGCTTACAATTATTTTAATGAAGTAGTGGTTCCCACTCTTGAAAGGCTTAGTTTTAAATATAATGTTAAACTTACTTGTTCTAAACTGTTCCTTTTTAGGAAATTGTTTCCCTCCTGCCATTTGGCAGCAAATCACTAAGTTTGTCAGGTGCTTGATGATGTTGGTCTGATTCATCTAATTCAGGTTAAAATTCAGCATTCTGCCATTTAGGTTCTGATAGTAAACAAGGGAGTCCGAGAGTTTGGGCTGAACCACAGAACTTTAATGTTACATCGTTTTTATAACCCATCCAAGTATTTGATTGTGATGGCAATCCTTTAATTGGAAAACACTTTACAACTATCAATCAATGCATCCAAAAGGAGCAATAAAGAGATCAACAAAATTGCATACATCACGATTCTGAATGTTCAAGATGATCGCCTACATTAACTCAGAAGAATCTTAAGAATTCATTCAGCCTAATTTAGTTTAAGAAAGAACTGCAGATGCTGGAAAAATCGGTTTGAAGAAATGTCACCTATACCTTCGCTCCATAGATGCTGCCTCACTGGCTGAGTTTCTCCAGCATTTTTGTCTAGCCTAATTTAGCTTCTCATTTTGATGCCCTGATTGGTAGACCCACTATATGGTCCAAAAATACCTGAATACAGCGTAGAATTTAACAACTATTAAATCCAATTTCTCTATAATACAGTATATAACTACATAAATATGAACATTGCACTGCACTGGGTCTATTTTAATCAGTATTTTCTCTGCAATGTATTCTATATGGAAGATAACAGGAGAGGAAGAAACAGGTTGCAGCAGTGGCCAGTTTTAAACTTCTTAAGTTTTACAATGTCGATTACTGTCTCCTTGTGTTGGAGTTATTTCTATTCAAGCCCAAAGTACTTGTTACAAATACTTACATTTAAATAAAGATATTTTCTAGCTGGTTAAGGTCGTAACAAAAATGGTCCTATAATATATGTGCAATAGCTGTAGAAGGATAACCTACAGAATACTGACAAATGATTATACATTTACTCACATACACTCACCCACCCATGCACACACAAACTAGCAATGGTAAAGATCACTGTATCACACAGAATGATATAGCGGTCTGCAATGTTAAAGTGCTGGTGTGCTTTGAACTAACTGAATCAATGTGATTGAGCTATGAAGGTACAATGTCAAATGTTCTCAAAGAGCGTGCACTGGACAGTCATTGGCTGGGTATGTGCCCTAAGAAAGTGAGGGACTTAAATACTGCTCCATATATTGGACAACAACAGAACAATTTATTCTTTGTCATCTGTAGTACCACAATTTTTCAACACTCCTATGAGATGCTTGGTGTAATTTCAATATGGCCTGATTGCCTCACATGAGATGACCGAAAACTTAGATCTTTTATTTAAGCAGTCAATGTTAAAAGCCTTTGGGTTTCAATTCAAGTTGTTCCATTATTTGGAAGTTTTGGCTGATTTCCACTGGAGACATCACATTTAATCATAGACTCGCTAGATGGCATGAACAATGTGGCTGAAACTGTTGCGGGAAATTACCCAGTAATATATTTCTTTGAAACATTCAGAGGCCTTTAATTGAATGTGTGCAGCACTCACAAAAATAATAATAATTAATGTTTCTTAAATATAGACAATAAAAATCCTCACTTAGAAATGTGATACTCTTTCTGCAATTAATTGCACTCCTATTCTGCACAATTTCATGTTTTGACGATAAATATTGATTTGGTAATAGAAATAGTGATGCATGAGGTTCCATCCTGACTGGGTGTTTGTGGACAGCATTGCTGAAAGAAATGCCATTACCTGGAATATCAGAAACCTTCACCATGCCTAACAAGCTGGCTGTGAGGTTGAATTCAAGAAATAATTTTTAAAGCAGTGGGTATTTTAAAGGGCCACCAGCCATAATTATTACATTTTAGAATTCCACCCCCTCCCCTCCTTTACTAATTACTACAAAACCCTGGACATGGAAAGTAGCGAATGATGCTTGGTAAATGGAGATATATTTTCCAATGTGCAGAAGATGCTGAGTTAGATAATTTACTGATTTGGGAAACTATTTAAAACTTTAAAATAAATTCAAAAGACAAGGGTTATTATATTTTCCAGTGTTAACTGTGAGTGGGATTTTTCACTATATCTAATACAGGCTCCCATCATGATTTAGCGATGGCCATTTGATGGCACTATCCCCTCACACTTTTGCAAGCATATCTCTCTGCACAATAACATCTATATGAACTGAAATGTACTGAGTATGGTGTACAATTTTGGTCGCCCAATTATAGGAAGGATGTCAACAAAATAGAGAGAGTACAGAGGAGATTTACTAGAATGTTGCCTGGGTTTCAACAACTAAGTTACAGAGATAGGTTGAATAAGTTAGGTCTTTATTCTCTGGAGCGCAGAAGGTTAAGGGGGGACTTGATAGAGGTCTTTAAAATGATGAGAGGGATAGACAGAGTTGATGTGATCAAGCTTTTCCCTTTGAGAATAGGGAAGATTCAAACAAGAGGACATGACTTCAGAATTAAGGGACAGAAGTTTAGGGGTAACATGAGGGGGAACTTCTTTACTCAGAGAGTGGTAGCGGTGTGGAATGAGCTTCCAGGGGAAGTGGTGGCGGCAGGTTCGTTGGTATCATTTAAAAATAAATTGGATAGGCATATGGATGAGAAGGGAATGGAGGGTTATGGTATGAGTGCAGGCAGGTGGGACTAAGGGAAAAAAGTTGTTCGGCACGGACTTGTAGGGCCGAGATGGCCTGTTTCCGTGCTGTAATTGTTATATGGTTATATGGAGTTCATGTTAACGACTGGAGAACCATTAAATTTGGGGAAAAAAATTGCAGAATAATTCCTTAGAACCTTGAGTGTGCCTGCAGTCAATATGGTTTAAGAAGCGTCAGGTTCATTTGAATCTTTTAAAATGTAAATGCCGTCAATTTACCAAACTAATACGAGTAGCTAAAATTCAACCAATGTTCCAAGGAGCAAACCAATTAATAAATAAATAAGTAAAAATGTGATTGGGGAATAAACTCTGGAAACAATAGGACCCTGCAAGATAACTAAAACCAATAACAGCAACTACATTTTAATATTGTCTCATGCTTATGCCATCTTTTACAAGCTGAGATGACCATAAGAGTCACGGTTACAGTGGAGTGCCATTTTTTGATACCAGGCACCAATAATTTCACTTAAGCACACAGACTGAGTAAATATTGCATGTTACTTTATTTATATATATATTTTCTAAATATATTAATGACTGGATCTTTGCTTTATGCCTTAAAGGGAATAAAGAAAATGTCCAGACCAATTCATTGGACTTTAAATTAGCTTCAATTAACACCTTAAAACATTCTGGGAATGCTGATAGCAGGCCCATCGTTAACGTCCCAATCTGAGATCCAAAGTAAACTTTGGAATGTTCTGGAAGTTTTTGAGAAAATATTGCCACTTGATGTATTACATCCAATTTCAAATGAAAATACCCTTGTGCATTTAAAAAAAGTGACGCTCCACTGCACTGGACTAAGTGGTCAGTCAAAACCATCTGCTTGACTGCAAGGCAGAGCAGCATGCTCTGGCAAGGCAGGGCTCCATACCCTTGGTGACTGTCTGGATGGGGTGAAGGGTGTTGATGGGGGCTTGGCCTCCAGTGCCTGTCAAAATGCAGATATTTTTGTTGATGTTAGGAATGGAAAATAAATTGTGTTTTTTTTTGGCAACAAAAACAAACGAACACTTTCGTTCAATGGTCAGTCTCAGTCTGATCCAGGGAAAAACTGGGAAGAGTCAGCAAATCCCTTGTCGGGGATGGTGAGGCTGGCGTGGTTTCAGGAGGCGGTGGGTCTCCAAGGTCAACAGAGTCTCTGTGAAGCGCTGAGTCACAAGATGGAGCACGCCTTCTCAAGCACATGTCACTAGAAGACAATTGTCCGTGAGTTCCTTGCAGCGTAGTGCGCTGGCCCTCTGGCGGGTCTATCGAAATGCAGGGAGGACTCATTTTCTGCTTTTGTCGCACTACTTGCACGCTACTCTCCTGTTCAGACTCTGCCTGGCCAACGGCATAACATGATGATGAGGACAAACGGTGCTGAGGACTTGCTTCAACAGATGAGCAGATCTCAATTGAATGTCTCCGAAGATCATTTAACCACGATGTGGGCTTGGCCAAGAATCCTTGCGCATCCACACTGTAAAACTTTTTGATGTCCTTCATCGTGAGGTTTCCTGTGCTGCTGCAGATTTTTGTGGGTAGTGGGGGGCACACGGGAAGTTTGGCAGCTCGCTTGTTGCTGTTGATTTGTGAGACTTCCTGGTCTGCTGAGTCAGGGAGTTCCCTGAACGGGTTCCGAATGTGACGTGGGGAAGTCACATAATTAGTAATGTTTCTCTGGTTATGGCTGTGTTGTTGGATGTGGACACTGTGTTTGGTTGGTGAGTTGGGTGAGGCAGGCACTAACACCATAGACGGTTGTACAGCAGACACACAGGGCACAGACACATTCAAGGACGAAGGTTCATTATTAGGCTGTATCTGCAAATTTTCCTTAGAATCCGTATACAGTGGATCCAGAGCGTCATTTGTTACAGCGACCTAAGTTGGATGTTAAATTGTGGGGTGAGGGAGGAACAGAACAGGATAATGCAAGTTAGTATGATTACACTTGTTAAATCTGTTTTGGTGCTCTGCTAAATAATCTGACAAATGGCACCTAAAGAATTTTGCACAAATCATAAAAAGTTCAGTGAGTTACACACATGTGTTTAATTTAACATGTTGATCAGTATTGATTAATGTACTAAATGAACAATAAATGAACAATAACAATATAGGCACTATGTGATTGAGGTTACTGGGCATAACTGACTAGATATTAGGGATTTTGACCATTCAAAAGTTTGCAAGGTAGACTGATCTTAATTTTGTATTCACGATGAAACAAAATATTCCCAAATCTTGGTGAGCTTGATGTAAAACTTTGCCTGTAAGAGAATGAATGAGAACGCAGGAGGGTGATAAATGACGTAGGCTGTGGGAAAAGTACGAGAGTCAGCAGCTACTTTGGAGATTGGTGGTAATTTCCACCTTCCTTGTCAGACAGTGGAGCAGTTCCCCTGGGTGTTTGGCTGCATGAGTCACTATGTGACCGGCTGGGGGTTGCAAGTGTTGGGAGAACAATCTGCTTTACTGCTACAGTGTCCAACTGGTGAAAGTGAAACTTATTCACCCACTTCACCAATGTTGCGAGATTGAGCAAAGTTATGGCCTTGCATTTCACATGAGTGGTCTCCTGAAATCTTTTTCCATAACTAGTTTATAAATCCATCATTATTTCTGGCTGAGCCACAGGAATTGATTTTGGGCCAGAGGCACCCAGAATATTCCACCTATCAAGATAATGCCAGATGATTCCACTCCACGACAAGATCACAACCCTCTGTCATTAAGGAGCCCCTGCTACATCCCTTTATCCACAATACCAAACATTTCACCCAGGCATCTCTGTGTGCAAGTTCTGGCCCTGAACCGTTCCATTTTCTCTTCCCTTTGGTCTCATATCCTCTCTGTGGACAACTTGTCGTGAGACATTAAACTCTTGAATCCACTCCCACTAAATTGAAAACTAACAAATTTGCTTCCTGGTCCTTATTTCAGCACACATTATAAATCTTTCCTTATTAAAAAATCACCATCCCTTAAAATTAAACTTGCAGACTTCCATCTCATTTCTAATTTCTACAACCCCTCCAGTTCTTAAACATGTTCTCTGTCAAATAATGTTCCTTATGATTTTCCAGATACAAGGAACTGCAGATGCTGGTTTACTAAAAAAAACCCACACAAAGTGCTAGAGTAACTCAGCGAGCGGGTCAGGCAGCATTTCTGGAGAGCATGGTGAGGTGATGTTCCAGGTTGGGACCATCTAGCAGACTCATCTGAAGAACGATGCTGACCTGATAAGTCATCTATCCATGTTCTTCAGAAATGCTGCCTGAGCTCTGAGTTACTCCAGCACTTTGCATCTTTTTTCCTTATAATTTTCTTTGACACATTTGCAACCTTTGACAACCTAGAAATTATCTTCCTCCAAAGTTTTTCTTCTACTGTACAACTTGGTAGATCTATTCTTGGTTCATTCCATTTTTAACTGTTCAATCATAGTCATAACATTCCCCAAACTGGCATCTCTTTACATCACATTTCTTGTCATACTTCTCTTCTTTGACTATACACTGATGCTCAGTGACATCCAAATGCAGAAGGTCTGATTCAAAATTTAAATTTATGTTACAGCTCTTCATGACCTCTCCAATGCTCATTATTCAAAATCAAGTCTAGACAAGCTTCTCTGCTTTTGGTAATAAAATAAGTCTGCACCCTTTCTGCCAATACTATTCCCTTTCTGAGCTGCCATTTCCACCAAAGCAGACTGTTCGGCAAATCTGGCCAAGTTTATTGCCATATGCACAAGTATGGTGAGGCACAGGAACAATGAATATCACATTAATCTCATTTGGTCTCAAGCTGACTTCTTGAGTTGCATTCTCATCATCTGAAAACCACCTACTTTTACCTCCATGAAATTGGCAACCTTTACCTTTGATTCAATGCAATAATGACTGTAACCTTCATCCCTTTCAGTCCAGAGTAATCTCCTGACCAACTCCCATCTCTAAAAACTTTAACTGGCTACAAAGTAAATGCAGCACCTACATTTTTTTCGGCATATCCTGCAATTTACCATTCACCCAGCACTCCTGCACTTGCTGACCTGCCACCAAGTATCATGAAGGGGGAGTGGAAAATGATTTTTTCTCTCTAATGAAGACATGAAGTTCCAAAGTGAGGAGAAAGAGCCTAGGGCTATTGCACTAAATGTTCGTTCCTTTATACCAACTAGACCCAGGATATGGCAAAGTGCTTAACCTCCAGTAGATGCAGTCAAGCAAAGAGGTTGTCACCCAACAGCATTTCTGTACCCTCTATGGTTAAATTTGAAAAACAAAAAAATAAAGGGTTGTAAAATGAGTAGTGTGAATGTGGTGGAAAGTCTAGTTGCTCCTCTGGAAAGCAATTCCTATTTACCATATCTGGAATGGGGCTGACTGCCCCAAAACTACCAATCGATGCACAATTCTGGACACAGGTGGGATCAGGTGCAGTCAAGCACATGCTCTTTGGGGGTGGTGACAGAAAGATAAAGAGGAAGCCTTAAACTGTCTGACTAGATTCTTGCTTTTAAATTCAGAGGCCACAATTCTATGAGCATATCATCAAATTGCCAGTTTGTCTGTTTTCAATCTTTATCATTTTATTTTTCTTCAGTATCTCCCTTATATGTGTTTTATGGCTAGGATTCAAAACCTTCAGCAAACTACTCAAGATGCTATTCATCTTATAAAAGAACACCGAGTACCTTCGGCAAAGTACTGTTCAGGAGAGTTGAAGCTGTAGTTAAATGTGTCCTTGTTTTTCACATGATGCTCACACACATTTTAAGTCCAGGTCACTCTGTGAAAATCAATGCTAAGCTTGACTACATTTCTTTCTTCTGTCTGGTTCACCGATGCCTAGTTTATCATCATCACAACTAACTTAGCTGAGACATAGATCTTGTTCTGTGCGACTTAGCGCCAATGGGCAGCGCATAACATACTGAATTAACGAGATAACGCAATGCCATATTCTTATTTATGTAAGAGCATGCTTGCCAGGGACGTGAGTAATTTTCTCGCGGAACCTTTGATGTGAGGTCCATTGAGGGATAATTGTCACTGAACATAAGTGTGCTGATGCATTCGACAGCCTATTTTGGATCTGTATTGGAAATGAAAATTGAGAAAGAATGTATTGCAGGCATGTGAACCAGTGCCACCTTTTGTGCATGACTACACAAACTCAAAATTATCCTCATTCTTCACACATTTTAATGGCCCTCCTGTTCATTGACTTTTGCCAGGTATGTTTCCTTTAATCAACTGAATTAGTGGACAAACCTGCCAGCGTAGTTTTTTTGACAATGATCATATATTTTATGTAAAATTATTTAAAATGCTGATTAGAATTTTTTGCATGTAAATCGTAGCATAATAGATTAAAAATCTAATAAAGTTTGGTGAAAAGCGTGTCAACTCTCATGCATACATCCATTAATCCTAAGGAAGTAGAAACACCCAGTGTTAATGCGAACTGCAAGTAAAACAGCATCAAAATATAAGGGAGGCAAGTCAGCAGAGTTGCAATGGTGATGGTGAGGTTGCCATATTGTGAGTGGGAGAGGGTGTGCAATGGATTAACAACATGAGTTTCGGTGGTGGACAAGTATATTAACGAAAGACCTCTGGTGAAAAGAAATTAAAGACTGTTGGACACACAAAAGAAAAGGGAAAAATATCACAGGAGTGTAAAAAAATAATAAAGCAAGTAAATCAAATTATAATGCATTTCTTCAAAGCACTAAAGAATAAAAATGTTATTATATTTTCAATACAGTAACTGGTCTTTTTTTCTGGATAAAATTAATTCTTATATCATAAAACAAGTTCCTGTCTGTTGGCATCTTGTCTGGATGGCCCCAGTGTAATTTCTTATGACTGAGCATCACAAGTACAAAATGAATAATTAAATGAAAACATTAATGTAACTTTTCAGCAGGTTAGGCAACATCTGTGGAGAAAAATGCATTAATATTTCAGGTGAATGACCTTTGACAGAATCAAAAGGCCATTTTCTCCTTTCCCGCTGAGCAGCACACCGGGAATGATCCCGGCAAGTAGGGCCAAGTCCTCCAGTCAGCTCGGCTTGGCTCGCCCACCGTGGACGTCAATGGGATCCGCTCCCCGAGAGCGGGGAGGGACCCTCGAGCAACTGCCGAGAGTGAGGGGACTGTCGGATAGTGAGGTAAGCCGTCGGAGAGCGAGGAGGGCTGTTGGAGTGTGAAGAGGGCTACTGGAGATGGAGGAGAGCTGTCGGAGAGGGAGGAGGGCCGTCGGAGAGCTGAGGGAGAGCGGCTGGAGAGCGAGGAGGGCCGCCAAGAACGAAAGGGACCTGGCGGGAAGGGGGGGGGGGGGGGGGCTACTTGCCACGTGCGCCACAGGCAGTAGATAGGACTGTTCAGTGAACTTTGTAACTTTGCCGGCACCAGGCACATGGCAACACTTGTGTACTGCCTAGGTGAGGTATGCCATATGATTTTACTGAGTTGTATGCAAAACAAAGCATCTAACTATACCTGGGTACATGTGACCATAAAGCATCATTGAATCGTTGAATTAGGTGCTGCTTGATCTGCAGTGTAATTCCAGCATTTTGTTTCCAAAATCTGAGGTATTTTGGTTTTGTGAAATGCTTTTGTTTTAGACAAAGGAAAACTTTGGCTTTCACAATAAAATTAATGTTGCATACTTAGGTTCAGTGGCGGATTGGCCAGGGTGTCAGCTTGCCCGATGGCAAGTGGGCCCCTGATGAAGTGATAGCAAGTGATGGCAAGTGGGCCCCTGTTAAATGATAGCATTGTAGTTGTGGGTGGGCCCCCTTTGTCTCCTGGCAACCAATATTTTTAGACCCAGTCCGCCACTGCTTAGGTTAGAAATGCAAAAGGAAATGTACATTTATTCCA
This sequence comes from Amblyraja radiata, assembly GCF_010909765.2. Classification (NCBI taxonomy): domain Eukaryota; kingdom Metazoa; phylum Chordata; class Chondrichthyes; order Rajiformes; family Rajidae; genus Amblyraja; species Amblyraja radiata. Next base: position 23,429,130 of record NC_045981.1, read on the forward strand.
TTAGGTTCCATTAGACTAATCCCAATGCTGATTATCGAGATCATCTTCTTTTCCCTCTATTTCCTTAGAAATGTTCATGTTTGCCAAGATGAGGAATATCAATTTAGTTCAGCAAAATGAAACAATTTTCACTTTTAGCATTTTGTATTATAATTTGGCTTTCCCTCATCAGGCAAGTTTCCCATATGAGCTAAATAATGGGAAACTCTTTATCACTCAGCTGTTTAATTCAATTCACCCCGCAAATCTTAAATCTTGGCAAATCTTGTCTTCTATCTCATAATTTCAGCTTCTGCCATGAACTAATTCAACAATGCAAAAACTAATAGCAATCTTGAGGAGAACATTTTATTTGGACCCTAATGTTCTGCTCATGCAGAAATTATGTTTTTGACTACCTGACTATTTGATCAGTAGATGGCCCGATCTCATTTGTGGGTGAAATCCACAATATAAATTAGCGTTTTATAGCTTAACACTTTGGATATAGAGCACAATGGGAACCCTGAGAGATATTCCTCCTCAGCCAAAGGACACTAATTAAACTACCTCAATTAAGTAACTGCCACCCTACAGTTGATTCAGCATAGACATCTTGGTAGCTCTGTTTTCATCTTATTATGGGCTTGAGAAGTTGAGAAAGAGATGAAATAGAATGTGAATAATATTAAAGTTGACAATGCTTGAACAGAAGTACATATGAGATTCAAGGAACCGTGGAATGGTGATTGTAGTGTACCTTCAATAGATATGCACATGGTGCATCTCCTAGCTTACGAGTTTCTATTAAACTCAACGGAAAGAAAAATACAGGATGCAATTTTGTAATAGGTTCCATGCGCATGTGCCTACAGTTGGAATAAGAGTAATTTTTCATGTTTATTTTTCATCGAATGTTATTCAAGATCAGTGGTAACTCTTCAACTGTTATTAATTGAATTTGAGTTAAAGTATATTAAATGCAGTTGAACAAGGACTAAAATAACCTCCTGTAATAGTAAAGTAGAACGAGTAAAAGAAAAAGCCTGAAACAAAGAAATGAGCTGTTAACTTCCAAAGCAAAGTAGTTGGGGCCAGGACATAGAAACAAGTATAGGAACAGTATGAATATGGATTGGAATATGTATTTAATTGATCTTCTGGCCAACTAGTTGGTAAATAAGGCCTGGCAAGATTGGGCGTGTGAGCTGATGGGTAACAGAAATGCATGATGTGTCAAAATAAAGATATTAAAACCAATGATTTATTGCTGGAACAGCACATGGCAATGATATTGCTAAACATGCATCTGCTGGGAAATAGAAAATAGCAGGATCATTTGAGGTGAGCATTTTGTGTCAGGCTGTGTTGATCAGGATCTATAAGAAGCTTGGTTTAGCGTCAAGGCTAGAATGGCTTGGACTAGTTTGACAATGGCCTAAAGGTTTTGAAATAGGTCAAAGGGCATAGCCTTGCTATGTTTGAGTTCTCCCAGGTGACATGTGTGTTGATAGAAGAAACAACAGAGTATATTTAGCAATTGTGATCTGCTCATGAGATGGGATAGGATGGGATGCAGCATTACCAAATGAAAAAAAACGGCATAAATGTTATTTAGAGCATTCTTTGAACAGATTGTATCATGTTGAATTTTTCAGCATCAAGCAATTGAAAATTAACTTCATCAGAAGTGAAACATCACAGTGACCATATTCCAATTGTTTCATGTCACTTCATAAACTTGACTGGGCAATTTCAGGCAAACACTAACTTGATTGCTGTGATTTCTACTATAAATCTCTTACTTACCTTTGAAACTTCTAATCATTGCCCACTTGGCACTAAACAATCGCCCACTCTTCCCCGACACCCACATCCGACCCCTGAAACTGCTCCCACCCAGCAAAGGTTAGGCACTGACCTATTGCAGGGCTGCCAACTCTCACGCATTGAGCATGAGAGTCACGCATTTCATGACATTCTCACGCCCTCATGCTGATGACAGAAGTTCTCACGCTCAAATTTTAAAAATCAAAATCAAATACATAAATAGATAAAATCACACTCCTCCACACTCACCAATGAGAACAGTTTTCTGTCGGCGGATTTCCCGTAAAAAAAGAACAATTTGATTGGCTTAAGCCCATCGCACATTATTTAAAAGGGCAATGTGGACAAAAATGCTGGAGAAACTCAGCAGGTGAGGCAGCATCTATATCTGAGTTTGACCCATCTTCAGACTCAAGCATTTCTCCAGCAGTTTTGTCTACCGCTCCATAGATGCTGCCTCACCCGCATTCACATTCCCGTGCAGATGGTGTGATAGGTGAGACACGGCGGTGGTCCCAGCACCGACCTACACCCCGAGGCACCGCTCACACCTCCCACCCTCACCTCCGGCGGCCACTCTGTCCACACCACATGGAGTTTTAACCCTGGCCCGGAGCCAGGAGCGGACCGGGTGAGTGGGGCCGTCGGTGCCGCCTCCGGAGCGGGGATGAATCTCGGGCTAAGGCTCCGCTCTGATGTCCGACCCCCGGGTCACTGATCCTCACCTCCCCCGGACCCCCGGGTCACTGTCCCTCACCTCCCCCGAACCACAGCTGGGCACAGAGCACCAGGGCCGGCCCACATTCCAGGGGCGGGAGAGAGGGAAATGCTCCTCGGACATCGCCAAGTCTCCGCTCACTCCGGGTGTTGTCGCCGCTTCATTGACACTTACACTCTCTAACACACACTGTGTATTGTTATAATCCCATCCTGTCCTGTCTTGTTTTATTATGTGTATATTCAATCAGTTACAAGATTGCGGACTCACAGGATAACAAAAAACAGGACAGGATGGGATTATGATAACATTACACAGAATGAGATAGGAAGTGCTTCTTATGATATGTTCTGGTATGGCATACCAGCACCTCTGAAAAGCTAAAAACTATTTTTTTTGTATTCTAAATTTTAAGCTCTTTAATTTTAAATTATTAATTTTATTACAAAGAGATTACTAAAGTTTAAAAGCTTTTTGAGAGCCTGATGACAATTGAATGCATTGAATTGTTGTCAGGCTCCTTCAAAAAGCTTAAGCAGCTTTTAGGTCGTCATAGCCGTAGCTGGGATGTAATTACATGATGTTCAGCTGCCAATGGTGTTGTGTGAACTGCTGGATTGAAGGCTGTATTAACGTCATTATTTTGTTCTTCAACAAAATGACATGTATGCTTTGTAAATTCTTTAGTGTATATTATTTTAATAATATCGTTAATATTTAACGTGTTAATTTTATGGTTCTTACTTATTAGTTTCATAAAATGGAAGCTAATTGATCACAAAATCAAAATAGGAGGATATAATGATGGAGAACATTGTGGTATATGTAGCTTCATTTTCAATTGATAGGCATACCAGTATCTTTTGTTTAAAAAAAAACCCGCTGGAGATAGTGGATAAAAGGAACTGCAGATGCTAGTTTGCAAAAAAAAACAACAAGCTGGAGTAACTCAGTGGGTCAGGCAGCATCTCTGGAGAGCAAGGGTAGGTGATTTTTCGGGTTGCGATCCTTCTTTGCACAGATTGTAGGGAGGAAGGAAAGAAAGCTGGAAGAGAAGAGGGGCAAGACAAAGCCTGGCAGGTAATGGTTTTCCATCCTGCTGTCAGAGATGAAACATGGTTTCCCATCTACTGTCATAGATGGATCCCTTACCTGTATCTCCTCTGTGTCCCAGAGCTATGTTCTCGCTCCTCCTCTTCCCAGACAGTACAAGAATAGCGTTCCTCATCATTACCTCACCAGCCTCTGCATTGAACACATCATCCTCCAACATTTCTGTCATCTCCAACATGACCCCAATACCATCTCTGGCCTTTATCCACCATATGCCTATCAAAATACCCCTCACCTGTATCAACCTATTACCTGCCAAGCTTTGTCCTGCACCTCCTCTCTTCCAACTTTCTTCTCCCCCACTCATCCCCACACTACAATCAGTCTGAAGAAGGGACCCAACCCAAACCGTTACCAATAATGCTGTGGGTAGATTAAAATGCTGGAGAAACTCAGTGGGTGAGGCAGCATCTATGGAATGAAGAAATAGGTGACGTTTTGGGTCGAGACCCTTCTTCAGATAACATTCGCTCCATAGATGCTGCATCACTCGCTGAGTTTCTCCAGCATTTTCATCTACCTTCGATTTTTTCAGCATCTGCAGTTCCTTCTTAACCAATAATGCTGTGGTCAGATCGCCACCGTGTAATTTTATGAGTATTTTATTACATACCAATAGTTCTCCAGAGATGCTGCCTGACCAGCTGAGTTACTCCAGCATTTTGTGTCTTTCACTGGAGATAGATATTTGATTATCATACATAAGGTGGTATTGGTACATAATAAACACAGGAAAGGTGAGTTCATGGCACAATACATATTACAAGGTGGGGACCTGACCACAACATTATGGGTTAAAAGTTGCTGTCATCAGTGACCCACCCCTACCATGTCTACTTGCCTCGTAAATCTGAATTTATCATTTATACTTATGCTATTCAACGCTTACTCCTTGTTGGAAAACACCCCACCATTCTTCTCATCCAAATTATTATCCTTCACAATATCCGCCAAGTCCAACATGATCCCACCAACAGTCACATCTTGCCCTTCCTCCTATTTCTGCATTTCACAGGGTCCGCTCACTTTGTAACTCCGTCTTATCCGCTCTTCGGTCCCCATTCACCATTCCCCATCCAACAGCACCTTCCCGTGCAACCGGAGAAAATAGAACACCTGTCCATTCACCTCTTCCTTCTTCTGTATTCAGAAACCAGGTGACCACTTTGTGGGGAACCTATGCTTAATCCACTGAGCTTTCTGTGTCATGGCACTTAAATTCCCAATGCCACTCCAATTCCAATTAGGTCAGGAGATAGCAGTGGCAGATATTGAAACAGTTTGTTCATAATGCTCAGCAGAATTCTATCTCAACTAGAAAGAGACATTACATGAGAAAGAGGAACTATCCGTTGTTAACAAAAGAGGTTAAGAATAAAGTTAAATTGAAAAGTAAGGCATACAAAGTAGCAAGGACTCGTGGATTGGGAATTTCAGGAACCAGCAACAAGACTAAAATATTCATAGAAAAGGAGAAAATTAATATTGAGAGAAAATTTGCAAGTAATGGTGTCTGTGCATATATAAAAAGAAAGATAATCACCATGAAGAACACTGCAAATATCCTGATGGTAACAGATTCTAGATCCTGATGGAAACAGTCGTCTCAGGTAGCATTAACAAATTTGAAAAAATGCCAATCACAAGGATAAGGTATTAGCAAAACCCACAGGGTTAAAGGCAAACTAATTACCAGGATCAAATGGCCTACATCAAAGTGTTTTAAAGGAATTATAGCTGCATAGATATGGAAGGTTTACAAAATGTATGAATTCTGCGATGACACCAGTGGATTGGTGAACCCGAAATGCGACTCCCTTGTTCAAGAATGAAGACAAAAGGTTGGAAACTATAGGCCAGGTAGTTTATAGATGTGCAACTTCAGGAAATATTCAGGAAATTGTCAATGAAGTGTCCAGCAAGTTCTCAACCTACAGATCCAAGTACATTTCCCAAACGTATCTGTACTTGTGTAGAGAAATGACAGCAATTCTGCAAGTTCCAAACCAATGGGGCACGAATGATAATCAATAAATTATATAATATGAGAAGTACATTGGATGTAACATGGACACAATACTCAGCAAATAATAGACACCTGGGTGAGATGCTGGCGCAGCAGTAGAATTGCTGCCTTACAGTGCCAGAAACTTTGGTTGGATCATGACTACCGTTGCTTCTATATGCAGTTTGTACGTTCTCCCCGTGACCTGCGTGAGTTTTCACCGCATGTTCCGATTACCTCCCACACTCCAAACATATACAGGTTTGTAGATTAAATGGCTTTGGCAAAAATGATCCCTGGTGTGTAGGATAGTGGTAGTTTGCAGGGATTGCAGGTTGGCTGGGACTCGATGGGCTGAAGCCATGTTTCTGCGTTGTATCTCTAAACTAAACTAGACATTATTATATTACTCAGAAAGGGGAGATCAGACTGAAATACATAGGGTCAGATGACTGCATAAATCTACCCAGGATGGGAACAAGCAACAAGATGGGATATTGGTGAGGAGAAATAGAGGGCATGGTAACAACTGCTCAAAAAGGTCTGCTGTTGATTTGTGTGATTAACATACATCACACTGTCCATCGACCACCCATTTACACTTGTTCTATGCAATCTTGCATTCCCACTTTCTCATCCACTCCCTAGATACCAGGGGCAATTTTACAGAAGCCAATTGACCTACAAACTGGCATGCCTTTGTGATGTGGGAGGAAACAGGTGCACCTGGAGGAAACCCAAGACAGTCACTGGGAGAACATGCAAACTCCATACAGACTGCACCCAAGGTCAGGATCGAACCCAGGTCTCTGGTGCTGCGCAACAGCAACTCCACCACCTGTAGAGACAGAATGATGGGAGTCAAATATGATTACCAAGTGTGATTCCTTTTCTTTTAATATTAGGCATGAAAATAAACATTTAAAAAGAATTGAAATAAATTCTGGATAAAAGCATCCCCATGTTTACGGTTGTATGAGAAAAGGAAGCAAGTTTGAGACACAAGAAACTGCAAATACTGGAATTTTGAGCAAAGCAAGTGCTGGAGAACACTGCATTGGACTAGTGGGGAGAAAGCTGGAAAAGTGAGGTGGAGTAGGGCAAAGCCTGGCAAGTGATAGATGGAAGATAGACACAAAAACCTGGAGTTACTCAGCGGGTCAGACAGCATCTCTGGAGAAAAGGAGTAGGTGACATTTCCCTGAAGAAGGGAAATTCCCGTCTCGATCCAAAATGTCACCTATTCCTTTTCTCCAGAGATGCTGTCTGACCCGCTGAGTAACTCCAGGTTTTTGTGTCTATCTTCAGTTTAAACCAGCATCTGCAGTTCCTTCCTACACAAGTGGTAGATGGATATAGGTGGGGAAGAGGAGTGATTAGCAGATGGGTGGAGTAGGTAACAAAGACTAGAGATGGAAAGTAAACAAAAGGGTATCAGATGAGGGAATAAGAGGAGAAATAATGTAAGGCCGGAGGAAGTGGTACCAGGGGAGGGGGAAAAGGTGGGATAAGGGAAATATGGGGTTGAGAGATGAAGCAAGATCTGCAGACAGAAAATGTCTCGGGTGGAAGTTGTCACTTGAAAAGTGTGCTGAACTTAGGCTTTTCAACACTGATACCAACCTGTCTACGCAGCATTCTGTGGGCGCTCAGAGGTTTCCGAGGGGGAGGAATCTTCGGGATATTTTCAGAATCAGAACTGTTCTGATGGCTGACAGGGAGGAACTCCATAGGAACTTGGAGGTGGCCACTGGTGTCTGTGGGCTGAGAACGAACCGATGTGGTTGAACCTAGGGAACAATTTGCAACAGTGATTATTGACCATGTTTCTAACCAATAAACAATTCTTCAGGAGATTTCTAATCCAGTGTTATTTGCCAGTTTTTAATCGGGATACCTATTTCCAACCAATGATCTTTTAAAAAGATTATTGCAACAATAAAAGACAATTTACAGGCCTTCCCCTCTAATTATTACAATAGAAATTCAGTGATATTGTTTCTCAGGATGCCCTAAAGATCTTCACAGATCTGGACCACTTGTCCAGAGAAATGCGGCAGCCAGTTTACGAAAAGAGGGATTCCACAATTAGCAACCCACTGAATAACCAGTTGTCCTGTTTTTAGTGGCATTGGTGGAGGATAAATATTGTTGAATGAACCAGAAGAATCTCCATTCTTTTCTATGCAAAATATTGTGGGATATCCACCTGCAAGAGTTTAAACTCAGTTGAATAACTCATTCAAAAAACTGTTCCTACAACCCAACAGCACTCCCTCTACTGTACTGTACTCCCTCTAAGTGTCAGAGCAGCATGCATGCTCATGTCCAGGAGTGGATCTTGGATCCCAAATCTACTGATATAGAGGGAAAGAATTACTGATCGGGTTAAATTAAGGCATTTAAAGTTTTTGCAAATAGAATAAGACTAAACTTGAAGATGAGCTACAACAACAAAATAGTTAAAAGTAGCAAACACCTTCTACATAGGATTAGTGGTTTTCACTGTGTAGACTGTTGAACATTTTTATAAAGAACCAGGGCAGACTGGAATCGAAGCAAATAGGTCAGTCCAATCAAATCGTAAACAGTGAGCACATTTTTCAGCAAGATCTTATAACAGCGATAAGAACTAAATTGGCAATAACTGCCCTGCATTCATTTATTTACTGACAAATGTTGGGAAATGCATGGAAGCAACAATATAATGTTCAGTTCATTATTTTGCCTGTAAGAGGTGTCACAATGTACATCAAAATGTAGGATACGAATGATTCATTGACAACATTGTAATTACAACAGTGAAGATGCCCAAGAGACAAGGTGTCATTTAGGGCAGGAAACAATGTTGAACTTAACAGAAAGACAATTCCATCCGCTTTTAACAACAATTGTTATCATAATGAATAGGAATTTTTTTTGTTTTTTAGCATATTAGCTGGATTAGAACGTTAACTTGTATCTTTCTGTGAAGTTACTGAGCAAGTTGATCATATTACTGCTTGATCATTGACCTAGAGACTTTAGTTTTACACTCATAGATAAGACATACCAGACTGTGTCTTGTGATCATTTTCTGACCCCTGCAGACCTTCTAATGGAGCGGGGTTGACAGGCTGAAACATGTAGCTATCATTGGGCAGAGAGTGTGTGCGGCCAACAAACGGTTTCCTCACAGTGAGAAGGTTCTTCTCTTGGATCTCCTTCTTCACCTCTTGTTCTTGAGTGTGCTCAGCCTGCAGGGGAGAAGGTTGTTGTCAAATTCATGTGGCAAGGCAACAATGACATCTGAAAGACGCTGAGCTGCAGATAATGTAGAAAACAATCATGCAGAAGGTCATCAATGCGACAAAATGACCTACAGTACAGCAAGAGACACAATGAAAAAGGAAGTACAAAACATTTGAGCAGGAAATGTTGAATCATTTTGCTGTTAAGGCGAATGAATCACAATATAGACACGCTGCATCGCGACAGACACAGTAGTGTATTACAATACTCAGCAATCCGCACGACACACAAACCATGACAATGCCAATTCCATCAGTCAACTGCTTCATGCAACTTCACAACTTCTCTGCATGCATGTCATATTCCTCAATACGACATTTTCAAATGCATCATCAGAAGCTACGAGCCGTTTTTCTAGTAACCCATTTAAGTTATTAACGCAAACGAGGCAACTGTTCTACAAATTGGGAAGCATATGCTTGATAACTAAGGATAATTATTAAGAATAACCTGTCAGTGAAAATCCAGAAGATAAAAATTATGGGGTAAAAATGTAAAAATGTGCGCCAACCTGGTTATCTCTAAACAAAACAAAACTAAATCTATCCTGTCCTTGATCCACCCACCTGTTGTTCGGTTTTATTGAAGCCAAATACGTGGATATATTATTGTTCAATGCTGCCACTCAAGGTGAATTTCTATCACCACCACTGCCATTTCTTATTTTTTTAATTTGTGCCATGGCAAATTTCAGGGGGGCCACAGAATAATTGGGGGATTTAGGGAGCCACAGGTTCAATGAAGGGGGCCACTTTTTTTCCCGCTAATAATGTCAGGGGGGGCCACAGAAAAATTAAAGAGCCCAAGGGGGCCATGAACTAAAAAAGATTGGGAACCACTGCTTTAGAGCATACTTTCTCACTTGCCCTATATGTTTGATGCTGCCAGCTTAGCCTATCAGATATAATGTGCTTCAACACTTTACACAGTGGACATTGCTATCTGTAAGACAGTAGTTCTTCCCTTTATATACATCACAATTATTAGACTCTGTTGTCTCAATGTATATTTAACATACTATTACTATATTTTAGATATCATCTCTACTCTTTATCGGAAGGTGTACTTTATGTTACTGCTTACATTGGAAATCATTTCAAAGGTAAGCCACGTGTCCTCTATATGTAAAACATTGCTCCCATTAAAGATACCCATATCATGTATCCCCTTGAATATAAATTTTAAAAGCTGTGCACAGTTTCCATCACTTTCTATTAACAAGAATCTATTCAGGATATATTCTGCATCTCATTGTCCAAATGAATAATTTTGTCATTCTTTCTCAGTCAAGTCACTCCAGTCCTTAATGTAGAGCAATGTTTTGGGAAATAGTTTCACTCACACCAGTTATTTTTCAGCATCAGATCCACCTAAATGTCCATGCCTAAGAGGGCTGAATCTGGTTATCAGACATCAGGATCATCTCACTCTTGCCTAATCTACAGATCACCCTGGGTACTCCTTCTCTGCAGTTGGGTAAACTCTTGTTACAACAATATATAACTCTGAGATGAATTGAAGCTGCAGAAACGCCTGGGAGGTTGGATGAGAACATCTAAGAGTAGAGCGCCAGAGGGGCATTAACCTCTGCTGTCTTTTTAAAACAAAATGCTCCTCCCTCCTTAAAGTCTAGGCTGAGATGCACGAACCTCAAATAAAATAAAACAGGAAATATACTGGAATTACAATGAATGCAATCTGTTGAGATGGCAACACTAGATTGAAGGGAACAATGCATCAATTCTAAATACTTGCAACAATATCAGAATCTTTTTTTGTTGTCTCGGACTCATTGTAACACATCTGTACCACAGGATTATCAGGAAGATTTACATCTGCATAAGGGAAACAGTTTTTCATTTAAAGCAAATTGTTCATTCAGAATAAATCAGCTTCTGGCATCAATTTTGTCCATTAAACACATGCTTTTGCATGAGGCATGATAGGAATAGTATTCATTGTCATTGGTACCAGCTAGAACATAGCACAACAGAATTTCTGTATCACTCTGCCACAGGAGACATATTCAATGATGAAATGACACGAACAAGAAGCACATTCAACAGAAGACAAATACAGGATCCAGAAATGTTGGCTTGATAAAAAGAATTTGTTGCGCAACAGATGAAAGCATTAGTCTACACATTAGCCTGAAAATGTCAAGTGCTTTGGCAGCGAGAGGAGCAGATGGGTTTATATATAAATCAGGGCCAGAAATACTCTTCCTTTGTGCATTTTCCAAGAAAGGGAATGCATAATATCACATTATTAAAGTTGGATATCCACAGATCATTTACTGTCATGTTTTGTCTCTAGTTTCAATCGTCCAAAGTCAAGGTAAATGTCGATGGAGTTTATAACATGCAACCTGTACCCTCCACTGTTTTTGCAACGTTAGAATATTGACACAATTGTGTCTGCAAGCGTAGGACCTTCCTAGTCGGACACTCATTCAGAGCTTTGGTGTTGCCGCTATTTACTTAAACTTTGCTTTTATGACTCTTACTAGTATCAGCTGAACATTTTGGAGCTTTAACCTTAGAATATAATTATTTTCTGAAATTACATACTTTTTTGGAATGTCCTTTATTTATCATGTTTGATTTACGGAGTGAGATCAACGAATCTTAGCAAGGACAGATCGGGCTATTACATGCATACCCTGGCTGTTCAATCTATCTGGTGCTCAATGTGTCTCACCTGCAGCTTTGAGTGGCCATTAAATGATGGGTTGTGGTTAGGTTTAATGCCTCTGATGTCTCATCAAGGCCCATGATATCATTTGTGAGAGGCAAGGAAGGATAACCAGTATGCAAGCCCTGCTTTTAATGCATTTTACTTTTAGCTCCTACCATCTGTAATTAGCTCATTGTCAACACAAAATGCATAAGTCCTCCAAACTTTTATCTACCGTGCTTCCATTCTTCTATCCTATTTGAGCTGGTAGTGTCAATGTTACTCTTCCCCTAATCACTGTTTCCTTTTATTCAAAATTGTCATAATGGCCCCGTACTCAACAAAGTTGACTCCTACATCATTGCAAAGTACCAGCCAATCTCACCCTCCCAAGTTTGCACTCATCTTTTGTGGAATTCTACTCTGAATCTCTTTAGTCAGGTTTTTTGTTTTGCAAATGACATCCAAAGTGATTGTGACACGTCCTTCTCAACCAGGCTCTACTTTTTAACTCCATCCGATCCTTCTCCAAAGACTTTCCTTGATTCTACACCTGCCTGATTCCGTTCTTATTTACCCAGAATTAGAAATGGCTTCACTACTGATTGTGCACCAGTGACTGGTATTTATCCCTGGCCCCTCCTGTTTCTCAGTTACATGCTTGGTGACACCATTTAAAACACAGGATCAGTTTCCACATGTACATCGATGATTCCCAGCTCTACTTCACCGTGATCTCTTTTGAAGTCGACACCATCTTTAAATGGTTAGGCTGCTTGTTCAATATCCAGTTTTGCAAGAGCAGGAATTGTCACCAAGAGATCCACTCCTTACTCCATTGTTCTCTCTAGCAATTACCCGAAACAGTGTATCTTCAAATTTGATGTTGCGTGTGACTTTGTGATGAACCGCAGACTATGCTCAATATTAAGGCCATCTATTTCCAATCCCAGGTTCCAAAACAGCTTCTTCCCAGCAACCATCAGGCCCTTGAACACTGCACAACACTAAGCACTACCTCAGCAACTATGATATTCTATGGACAGTGGCTCTGGTTGCGCCACAGATTTGTTTCGCACTATTATGGTTAGCTAGTATTACTGTTATCAATTTATTGTATTATTGATTGTTATGTATTTACCTATGTATTATTGCATTGTTAGGCTGCAGCAAATAATTTTATTGGTTTGTTACTGCTTCAGATGACAATTAAACACGCTTAACTTAACTCTTGACTTTTCATAACATCTCTCAACACCACTTCTACCTTAGATAGGCACAAAAAGCTGGAGTAACTCAGCAGGACAGGCAGCAACTCTGGAGAGAAGGAATGGGTGACCCTTCTTTAGAGATGCTGCCTGTTACTCCAGCTTTTTGTGTCTATCTTCGGTTTAAACCAGCATCTGCAGTTCCTTTCTACACACCACTTCTACCTTATCTTATCTAATGCTGTCATCCATGACTTTTCTACCTTAGCCTTGGCTATTCCTATACCTTCCTTATAGCATTACTTGTTTCATTCACTATAAACATGAAGGTCTTTCATGTTTCTGCTGCCTATGCCCTAACTTACACAGCCTTGTTTACCATTCATCCCTGTGCTCATCGATTCCTGTTGTTTTTCTCATTTATGATATTGTTTACAGTGTACTACGTTTACATATTCTGTTGTGCTGCTCCAAGTAAGAATTTCATTGTTCTGTCTGGGACATATGACAATAAAACACTCATGACTTGACCCTTATGCAAAGCCAGTTTTAACATCCTTACTTTGGTTTAAAATTCTTTTGTTGGCACTGCCTTTTCCATTTACAACCTCCTTTAGCCCTACAACACTCAGAAGTATCCAGCCTGTCTAATTTGCTTTCTTGAACAGCCAAATATAAATCACCACGTGAACAGCAACCAATATTCTACAGTAAATCCCATAAGCTCTGAAAATCCTATCCTAAACATATATGATTGCCCATCTTTGGGACCCTTAAAACTACATCTTTGATCAAGCTTTTGATCATCTGTTATAAAATCATCGTTTGTGGTTTGGTGTTAAATTTAATTTGTTAACGCTCTTGTGGGATGTTACACTATGTCAAAGATCCAGGGTGTTGTTGAATTCCCCATAGATTTATGGTACAATTAATGTGCCAAATGTGGGAAATCATTTTTTGTTTTCCATGCAGAGTGTTTTGTACATGAATCACTAAGCTCGTAAGCTGCAGAGATAGAAGATCAATAACATCATCATTTAGTTAGGATTTGAATAAGTTTGAAAATAGGCTCATATTAACTCATGATTCCAAAGAATATGTTAACAATTCCATATTAATTGGCTAACTGAACAGGTAGGATACCTGCCTTTAATACTTTGTGGTGGTAATCTGAAAGGCACTGTGATAGGGAAAGACTGTGATAGGGAAAGACTGACCGACAATTGTGCCATCAGAAATAAGATATAAAATAATAAAATGTTTGTATTCCGTACTTGATAAAGAGATCTGACATTCTATATACTAGGCTTCTTTTAAGTCCTATTTCCAGACACCACTAACAGCGATAACTGTTAGATAAGAATTTTGAATTTCCAAATCATAATTGCAGCACAATTGGAATTTGTTGATTTTATGTAGAACTTTATGAAAATGATGATGGAGCTTAATCACAAATTGCATTTCAGTTGATGATTTCGGACATCCTGAAGTGGTAACTAATCTCGAGAAACACAAAGAGATGGAAGTCAGGCTAGGTTTGACACTGTCCAGTTATTGAGCACATTATTATAACTAGATATAAATTAGGTGGTAGAGTATTTCGAGCCCTGGTATAAGCAGAATACTGGTTTGGAATAAGTACATTGCTTTCTAGCGTATTTAGTAAGAATACGTTTGCATCATCGGGCAAAGAGTCATCTGTCAGTGCTAACGACCACGATTTCTCAGACTGAATATCAGACGTCAGAGAAACAGCCTCCATCTCAGCTAGAGGGATCTAAACAGGGAAAGATGACCAGTTGTGAGAATCTAGGACAACAATTCACAATGGACTTTACACCTCAATAGACTGCACACTCACTTACCAGTGGTGAGTATAACCAGTTCATGTGCATTGAGCGCTTGCGAACTAAAATGATTTTCTCTTCCTTTTGTGTACAGTTCGCTAAAGCTACAAAGCATTTATTATCATTTTACCCTCTCCCAATTTCCTACTTCTCCACTTGCCTTCTTGGAACTATGATTCACATGGGGCACAGTCGCACTTATGCCAGCAGCTCCTGATACCTCACCTTTGTTTATTTACTAAGCCCTGTTAAGTGTTAGCGGTCTCAAGGAGCACTTCATCACACATGTGTTCATGAGTACAACCAATGGGACTGTCATAGTTTAGTCGCATGCAACTCATGTTGCCAATTTCTAGCTTTAATTTAATTGAGTGAAATAATCATTTTTACGCTGTTGCTTTCAAAGTACATTTGGGGGGTGGAATATTGCTGGAATCTTCATGCATCTCTCAGACAGAACTAAATACATATATTAAAAAATGAAATGTTCATTGCTGCAAGTTAATTGGTTATTAAACAAAGAATAAGGAGATTTAACCTCTTGAACCTACTCTGTTATCCAGATGGATTCAGGCCATTCCACACTTCAACTCCTGTCCCCAATTTCCAGTCTCCTTGCAAAACCACCCCTACTTTTTTACAATACAGAGCCCAGACTTACAATTTCAGAGGAGTACATTGCCCCAGTGACAATAGAACAATATAATTTTAGTCAACTTGGCAATTAACCACCTCTGCCTCTTTTTAAAATTCATTTTGATAAAGACTGTAAGAACTTCTGATGCAACCAATGGTTGTGCCGCACTGTCACTGTTCAGGGACTAATGCTTCACTCATCAGCTTGCAACGGCAATTGTCAGAAGCATTCAAGGCCTTTGCGGACACACATACTTCACCTGGGATCAGGGCCACAAGGCTCAAGGTGTTGAGAATGAGTTAAGGTAATCATAGCCCTGACAACGGTCACAGATTGGGTTGGCAATCAGAAAGCAGTTGGTTAAAAATTGTTGAGGGATGGGATGGGGTCAGTTAGAATTATGGACTGGATTCTAGCCAACGATCAGGTAAATGGGATAAGTGAAGGGGGAGAGGTCAGCAATTAGAATCAAGATTGGATCAAAGATCAAGCGAGCAGCCAGGATATAGGTGAAGGTGCTGGGGGAAATTTGGACAGTGATCAATGGATTGGTGGTCTATCAGGGATGTGCGAGGATTAAGAACGTTTGAGCATCGGACATGGTGCGGGAGGAGATTAGGGACCCAGAGATTTGGAGGATCTAGGACAAGGCTGTTGGAGTAATGTGGCGTCGGGATGAATCCGGAGACGGCTGAGATTTGTAGGAGTATTGTTGGCAGTGTGCTAACTGGGATAGTGCTGGCTGGAAAGATTAAAAGAGCAGGAATTTCCCTAGCAGTGTCCCGGTCTGGCAGAGTACTACAAAAACAAAGTGTGAAATAATGGCATTCCTGTAAAGTGGGGTCTAACTTTTCTTGCAAAATTGCAAAGTAGTGTCGAACAGGGAATGGCGTCATTTGATTTACATCCAAATTACATCTTGTGAGATGTACAAGTGAGACTCAAGGTGGGAAGCACCTGGTCACATTTGCAGAGTGAAGCAGAAATAGTTACAATTCCATTTCACTCTATGGTAATTACATTTTCAATCACACAGTGCTGAAGTAAACGTTGCCAAGCATTCTAATTTCTAGGTCAGTTTGAACAGTGTTCTTTGATGCAGAGTGTCCAGAAGTACAGGAAGTGGAATCAATATGTATGGAAATAAGAGATACTATAGGGCAAAAACATTGGCTGGAACAGTTATAAGCCTTGAGGCAGCAATACAACTAGAAAGAAAATTGGACAGGCAATTAATCAAGAAAAAAGAAAACCTTTTTGGAAGAATAATGCAATAATCATGATGGATTTTAATCTTCATTCAGATTGGGGAAAATTAAATTGGGAACAGTAATTTGGAGAAGGTTATGTAAAATTTATTTTCACTAGTTTCTTTAGAACAATATGTCATGGAATCAACTAGGAAAGAGGCAGTCAAAACTCATTTTGTGTCATGCAGCAATGTTAATTAGTAATTCCATAGCAAGAAATCCTCTAGGGGAAATGGACCAAGTGCAATAGAATTTTGTATATACAGTGGCTTGCAAAAGTTTTCATACCCCTTGAACTTTTCCACATTTTGTCACGTTACAACCACAAACGTAAATGTATTTTATTGGGATTTTATGTGATAGACCAACACAAAGTGGTGCATAATTGTGAAGTGGAAGGAAAATGATACATGGTTTTCAAATTTTTTTACAAATAAAAAACTGAAAAGTGTGGGGTGCAAAAGTATTCAGCCCCCCTGAGTCAATACTTTGTAGAACTACCTTTCGCTGCAATTACAGCTGCAAGTCTTTTGGGGTATGTCTCTACCAGCTTTGCACATCTAGAGACTGAAATTTTTGCCCATTCTTCTTTGCAAAATAGCTCAAGCTCAGTCAGATTGGACGGAGAGCGTCTGTGAACAGCAATTTTCAAGTCTTGCCAGAGATTCTCAATTGGATTTAGGTCTGGACTTTGACTGGGCCATTCTAACACATGAATATGCTTTGATCTAAACCATTCCATTGTAGCTCTGGCTGTATGTTTAGGGTCGTTGTCCTGCTGGAAGGTGAACCTCCGCCCCAGTTTCAAGTTTTTTGCAGACTCTAACAGGTTTTCTTCCAAGATTGCCCTGTATTTGGCTCCATCCATCTTCCCATCAACTCTGACCAGCTTCCCTGTCCCTGCTGAAGAAAAGCATCCCCACAGCATGATGCTGCCACCACCATGTTTCACAGTGGGGATGGTGTGTTCAGGGTGATGTGCAGTGTTAGTTTTCCGCCACACATAGCGTTTTGCATTTAGGCCAAAAACTTCAATTTTGGTCTCATCTGACCAGAGCACCTTCCTCCACGTGTTTGCTGTGTCCCCCACATGGCTTGTGGCAAACTGCAAACGGGACTTCTTATGGCTTTTTTTCAACAATGGCTTTCTTCTTGCCACTCTTCCATAAAGGCCCGATTTGTGGAGTGCACGACTAATAGTTGTCCTGTGGACAGATTCTCCCACCTGAGCTGTGGATCTCTGCAGCTCCTCCAGAGTTACCATGGGCCTCTTGGCTGCTTCTCTGATCAATGCTCTCCTTACCCAGCCTGTCAGTTTAGGTGGACGGCCATGTCTTGGTAGGTTTACAGTTGTGCCATACTCTTTCCATTTTCGGATGATGGATTGAACAGTGCTCCGTGAGATGTTCAAAGCTTGGGATATTTTTTTATAACCTAACCCTGCTTTAAACTTCTCCACAACTTTATCCCTGACCTGTCTGGTGTGTTCCTTGGGCTTCATGATGCTGTTTGTTCACTAATGTTCTCTAACAAACCTCTGAGGCCTTCACAGAACAGCTGTATTTATACTGAGATTAGATTACACCGGAATCTAATCTCCGGAAGTGGCGGCGCTGTTAACAGCTGCGGCTTGCCTGCAGTCCGTCTGCTTTTACTTTTTGTTTTTGTTTTTTTTTGTCTTGTTTTAGCTAAATTTTAGTTTATTAGGTTGTGTTATGGGGGGGGGGGGGGGGGGGGGGGGGGTGGGGTGAAACATGTTTTTTTGTCTCTCCCTTCGGAGGAATGCGACTTTTTCTTGTCGTATCGCCCTTCTCTGTCTCCGTCTGCGCTGAGGCCTAATGGCAGAGCTGGCGGTTTCCAACCTGCGACCGACCTCGAGGCTCCGGAGGCAAAGCCAGCCAGGACTTACAACGCGAGGCTGGCCGACTTCGGGGCCGAGGCAGCGGTGGCCCGACTCGCTGATGCGGCGTTCCAGCTTTCGGCAGCGGCCTGGAGCTGAGGCTGTGGGACTCGGAGCTGAGGCAGCGGTGGCCCGACTCGCTGAGGCAGCGGGACTCGGAGCTGAAGCTGCGGGACTCGGAGCTGAGGCAGCGGTGGCCCGACTCGCTGAGGCGGCGTTCCAGCTTTCGGCAGCGGCCCGACTCGGAGCTGAGGCTGTGGCGGGCCGACTCGGAGCGGAGATGGCGTTCCGGCTTTCGGCAGCGGCGACATCACCACGGAGGTCCGCTGGACTGGAGGGCAGCATCTTCGGCCTGGATCGCCTCAGCGCAGAGGGAGAACAAGGAGGGAAGAGACAGAGACTAAGACTTTTGCCTTCATCACAGTGAGGAGGTGCTTGGTGAACTCACTGTGGTGGATGTTAATTTGTGTTTATTGTATGTTTTGTTATTTATTATTATTGTGTATGACTGCAGGCAACGAAATTTCGTTCAGACCGAAAGGTCTGAATGACAATAAAGGAATCAAATTCAAATTCAAATACACACGTGGACTCTATTTACTAATTAGGTGACTTCTGAAGGCAATTGGTTGCACTGGATTTTATTTAGGGGTATCAGAGTAAAGGGAGCTGAATACTTTTGCACGCCACATTTTTCAGTTTTTTATTTGTAAAAAAATTTGAAAACCATGTATCATTTTCCTTCCACTTCACAATTATGCACCACTTTGTGTTGGTCTATCACATAAAATCCCAATAAAATACATTTACGTTTGTGGTTGTAACGTGACAAAATGTGAAAAAGTTCAATGGGTATGAATACATTTGCAAGCCACTGTAGTTCGAGAGAGACTATTCGCCGGAAGTTAGAGTCAATTATGTGGATATGATGGGTAGCTGATCAAAGTATAATTTCATTAGATTATAAAGTTTGCCAGTCGATAAACTATTGCAAACGGTTGCAGAAATATTTAAACATTCTCATTGAAGGTACATGCCACTGAAAAATATAAACCATGAGAAATGTGATTCGTTTGTGACTAACTCAGAGAGTAAGGATAATATTAGTTTAAAGAGCCTCATTATATTGCCAGAGTGGTTGGTAAGAGAATTGGGAATGTTTTGTAAAGTAGCAAAGATTAAGAAAATGTTGAAGATAGAGCATTAGTCTTCAAAAGAAACAACAAATATAATGACAATAACAATTCTAGTGTCACTTCACTTTAGAGAAAGTACGGAAGAAATTGAGGACAGTAAAAAAGCAACAAATCCACTGGTAGGAGGGCCCTAATTATTACAATTTACGAGGCCATTCAGTTCATTGGGTTCTTGATGGTTCCCAATAAAGTAATGCCATTTCCATTCTCCTTATTTTCTTGAAATTCTTCAATTGATTCTTTTATATTCCTATCAACTCCACTTTTGTTCACCTTGTTAGAACCCATGGAATTTACAACCTGTAATTTCTGAGGAAATGCCACAGAGCCAAAGGACACACAAGAGGTGATGTTTAAAAGCACCCCGATGTTGCAACATTCACAGGAACTTAACATCACTAGTTAAGAAAGGAGGGAGATAAAACAATCCATCCGTTTTTAGCATAATGCATCGTGAAGTATGGACGAATGGGGAATTCAAAATTATAATGGGATAAGGTTGTATCAACATGGTTTGATTCAGGGAAAATAGTGTTTGACAAATCTAATAGATTTTTTTGCTGGCAAAGCTGAGGTCAGGTGTAAAAACAAAGATTGTTTTTTAACAGGTTTTTTTATGTAATTGAAAAATCAGACATTTAAAAACCGTTCAGATGAAATAAACAAACAGAAATTGTGAATGAACACTAAAGGAAATAAAATAACCTTTTCCGTGTCAAATCTTACAATCCCATTGATCGTGTACTAAGTGTCCAATTACTGCAGTATCTAATTTAGAATTAAATACTTCAGGTGCCGAATAAAGATTAAATGCATTGTTGGTACTGCTATTTTTTAACAGGTTTTCAGTGTGGATTTCTGTTTGCTTTTAACCTTATCATTGTATGTAATTACACTGTTTAATTCTGAGTACGTCCAAAAGCCAAATGGGATCAGGTATGGTGTACAATTACAGGATATAACAGAAGCAGAAATTGGTTCCTGGTTGCACGAGATAAACGTACAATAAGGCAGTGTCGGTGCATTGTTCTCCAGTATTTCAGTTCTGGTGAGTTTAATGTGACTGAAAACAAACTTCTACTCCATTGATTTTGCCCCGAAACAATTGCATTCCGAAATACTATACATTTCTATTTATTATCACCTGTAATTCAAGACAGAAAATAAAACAAATACATCATGTGTTTTTTATCAACAAACTGTAATCGGCCGGGAAAAAGATGTCTTTGAAGCTCCAGCAACATCAGGAAGGAAGAGGTCAGGATCACATTTGATCCTATCAGTGCAGTTAGAATTGTACTCTCATCCCCAACACTATTCTCACATGAGAATACACAGAAAACAATATCCTCAGATATTGAATACGAATCTAGCCCTTTCTATAAATCCATGAGCAATTTCCTAGTCTGAAAATAGTTGTTTGTACTTAAGTGAATGTTAAATGGCCTTAAAGGTTGGAAACAGATCAATTTGCACCCATTTGTTCTGTTATCACGTGTTTGAGAGAGGCTGGTGTTTCTTGGTACTTGACTGTTTAAACACCTCACTTACATAGTAACATGTTAGTGAAATATTACATTGAAAGCAGTGCTTCTTACCAAATGTGCTGCTAGCAAACAATACCATACCATTCGTCATGCAGAGGGAAAAGCGTCAATAAATGAAGAGAGATTAAAATTGCTGAAGATTACATATATCATAAACTATACACAGGCTCGTTTCACATAACAAACTGTGATTCTGTCAATTGAAACTAATTGTCTATTTTGTACTTTATGTATTAAAAGGTCTGATACTGCATAACAGTTCAAATGGCTTGGCTTTGTTGACTAATTTTCTCCCTGTCTCACCAGCTATGCTGGGACACAGGTCTGTAAAGTTAGTTCCATTACCTGACTTGAGCGACCATTCTTCGCATCTGACCCTACTTGTGCTCTTCAGTGGGCAGTTTGACTATGGAGAGCATTGTCAACTGCATTTTGATTGGCGATCACAGTTTCTGTCCAGAGGGGTCAGTGATTCGTTGGAAAAAGCCAAGCAGACTTTTCACCCTCTAATTTACCATTGCAGAGACCGATTGGACAGCCTCCAGAGAAAGTATTAAAGATGGAAGCAGAAAACCTTTAGACTTTGGAGATACAGCACGGAAACAGCCGTGTCGGCCTCACCGAGTCCGTAGCGACCAGCGATCGCGCTGTAAACTAGCACTATCCTACACACTAGGGACAATTTACAATTTTACCAAAACCAATTAACCTACAAACCTGTACCTCTTTGTGTGAATATACTATTAATAATATTTTGCAATTATCTGCACATGTCTCCCTCTCTCCTGAAGTTGCTACGATTGTTCAATTGGCATCATCAATTGAGTCTAACAATGAATACAGATGGGCTATTTTATCATGAGGCAGGAGCAGTACAGTGAAATGCAAACCTATCCTCAACACTTATTGCATTACGGAATTACCAAACAACAATTAATTCAGGAATTCTAGGCGAGTTTCCAAACCTTTCACGAAATGAAACTTCTTTTTTTGCTGGCCAGAGAGATTCTTTAAGAACGAGGATTGAAGTTTAAATCTCAAGAATCTGAAAGTGTCATTTTCCGACCAAAGGACGTATCACTCAATTTTTCACTTTTCCCCTTTGTAACATGTGACTATATAATTAGTAATTAAATATTTGCGAAGCCCTGCGATTATGAAATGCATTTTATAAATGTGATTTTTACTTTCATTTCAAGTAGCTATGAACTAAGTTTTGTTAAAGTACATTTGCAATGAAGTTTGTGTCAAAGACATTTGGCCCATCAGCCCTGTATCTTGCAATCTGCCTTTTCCTGGACCCTACCAATCTCCTTTATTTCCGGCGGGAATGCTCCGCAAAAACATTGCCTGAACTCTCAGACACTTCAGAATATTCTTCAAATCTCATATCTCCAATGCTTAATGGGTTGGGGCTGATCTAGTACCAACCCAATACCAACAAGGATTCTTACCAACTATCCATATACAGCAAGATCCAATATATATTACTGGTTAATGAGTCTTTCCTGCCAGCATATATACAGAAACAGGCCTGATAATTTTCTTATGGGTAGAATATGACCAAGTTTCTTTGCCATTAACTATGAATATCATTCCAAATAATAATATTTCAAGATATTAACTATCTTCTTCTATACCAATTCTTCAAAACGTTTAAATTAAGTGTAACAATCAAACTGTGTCATTGTCCATAAGCCCAATGTTGTCAAAAACATGGTTAATGCTCTCACATCTGCAAATACAAGAGATATTAAATCTCAGAGACCTAATCTGTCCAAGCATGTTACTTGGCAGGCTCTTATGCCCAAGTCTAAAATACTGTAGAAATATCGACAAATAATTGTATAATAATTATATAATTTGCATAATTTGATAGAAAAAATAAAAGTTAACACCAATGATAGTTGATTCCTCACTCAACTTTAGCCTCCAAAGTTTATATGTCAAGTCCATGCATCTCTAGAGATGTTAGCCATGGCTCAGCAATTGCACCTTTGTCTGAATTGGAGGGTTGAGGAGGCAGGGTTGATCCATTAAAATCGAACATTTTAATGTTTTACAGTCGAACATGTTGCAGCATGTAATGGACCAACAAATATCTTTCTCAAGGGCTTGCTTCTGCAAAATGTAGCACCATACAATTTTCAATATGTCATGTGCTGCTCAAAAGGAATTACAAGCAACAGGCCTATCCTTTTAGATTGCCTCTTCCTATCGCCAGTAAGAATAAGAGGAAAAAAGGGATGTGGGTTGTACTGGATTCTCTGATTTTGGGAGACACTGCTTTCCTGAATCTCAAACTGATCTGGTCTTGGGTTGGGGGCTGGAATGCTAAATAAAGAGAGAGATCTATACAAGCACAAGCTATGAAAATGGCCTGCAGACCTAAGAAGTGTATTTTTGAGGTAATCCGGCAAGGCTGAGTCTGGATCACAGGGATGTTTACATAAGGGAGAGACGGAGAGGTGGGGGGAGAGTGTCAGGAATTTTAGGGGTCTTATTACCCTGAAAACCGATGGTGGGAAGGGATCTGCAGGAAATTTGATGAGGATAGGCTACAAAGGAAGACTGGAGCTCAGTAGTGAAGTGGTGTGTAAATAAGAATTAGAAAAGCGGTTGCTAGATTGGTCAACAATAGTTGGTGATAGAGACAGTTACAGAAGATTATCGGTCGGGTAATGACGAGGAGACAATAAAGTGAGATGGGAGTGGGGAATCATGAGGGAGAAAGTTAGCAACACTAAAGGCGATCTATTTGAAACAAATTTCCTGTCTGAAGACTCAACTCCCACAGGCTAGGATCCGCTTAGAAAATTCAATAATTCTGAAGGAGGCCTTGCAGGTTTTGTACACAAATAACTTTCCTTGTCCAGGGGCAATGTAGGAGTGGACAGACATTTCTGTTGGTGATAACCTGATATGCTCCTGACACCACAGTGCATGTATGGGTTCTTCTAAGCTATGGTTTATCAGACATATAGATGACCAGAAAAGAAAAATATGGTATACATTGTATAATTCACACTAACTACCCAATTTTCCTTAATGTGTGAGTCTTCATTGAAATTGAAACGCACGAGTGTACAAAAAGGTGGTGCTAAAGCAATCCAATTTAAAGGCAATTATTTGGTCATTTTTGTTTTGTTGTGTGACCGATCTTGCTGCGGTTGTAAAATGTCTTTTGTATCCTGATGTTCTGAACACTACATTCTGAATTATTTTGCTTTCCTAATCTGGTATGAAACTTGTTGAGTACAATACTTTGACTTTGATGAAACTTTGACTTTGATTTCTCATTTCGTTTAGAAAATGCTGTGATATAAATATAGAAATAAAAACCACATTTCATTAATATAAGTGTAGTGCCATCCACCAATGTCTGAATAAGGGTTTTGGCCCGAAACGTCGCCTATTTCCTTCGCTCCATAGATGCTGCTGCACCTGCTGAGTTTCCCCAGCAATTTTGTGTACCTTTGCCATCCACCAATGTTCAGTCTTGCAGTGAGTGCAAAATGGCCCTCATGCTACACTGGCTAAAAAGCCACTAAAAGAGTACTTTCTTCCTCGCATTCCTTTGCCTCATTTAGTCTAGATCTTTTGAGTTAATTCTTAGGTTCCAAATCTTTACACAGGCCTCTGACAAATAAGTTAGAATTATTAACCTGTTTCTCAGTGCAGCATTTGTTTTGCTGTGAGATGGCATAGTTGTGGCAAACTGAACCCGAGAGATTGTCCATGAGGGTTAGCTCTCCTTCCAACGAACCTTGGATCAGCAGGGAGACGTTGTCAAAAAATTGCTTGTCCTGTGTGCGGAAAGAAGGCAGGCAGAAATTATGGAAAGGGAGGAGGGGTTAGAAGGGGAGAGGGATAATGGATACAGAAGGATTATATCCGTGGGGGATAAGGTGTGGGTAGGATATGGAAAAAAGAAAAAGTTAATAATAAAAGCACTGGGTTGAAACATTGAAAGACAAACTAATTAATTATATATTGATGTTATACATCATATCAAATTATAATTTCTCATTTGAAATGCAAATTTGAAATTATTAGACATGGATTCATTTTGCATATATCTTTTGCAGGGCAATATTACCTGTTTTTACAGCAACCTGTCTGACAGAATAGGAACAAAAGACATTAAACATTCTCATTTCAATTTGAAATTTCTCAGTCTGATCTACACATTTATTTTCCTACATTCATAAATAAGTTATAATCTTGTATATCCCTACAGCTAATAAGAATGAATAACAGAATGGAAGGAAAGCCACAAAGCACAGTTTTATTCATGCACACACTTGTTATGGCTTTGAAAAATATAATCTGAACCTAAACCCTAGCATCACCAAAAACCGGGAACTGTCTTCGAGTCCCCAAGAATTAAAGATTAATATCTAAGGCAATCTCAGCAACCCTTGAAGAAAAGAAAATCATGTGGCATTAATATTGCATGTTTTAAAATTTCTTTAAACATCTTTATTATGTGGTAAAATTGGCTGTTTAACTGAAAATAAAAGAATTATGTTAAGTGTCTTCCATGTTTGAGACTCATTC
Organism: Amblyraja radiata; assembly: GCF_010909765.2. Taxonomy (NCBI): domain Eukaryota; kingdom Metazoa; phylum Chordata; class Chondrichthyes; order Rajiformes; family Rajidae; genus Amblyraja; species Amblyraja radiata. Next base: position 23,454,887 of record NC_045981.1, read on the forward strand.
CTTTTCTATTCTTGCATTACCAATTAACATCAGAGACAATGAAAATCTGCTCATTAGTCATATAGCTTGGAAACAGGCCCTTCAGCCTAACTTGCCCACACTGCCAAACATGCTCCATCTACAATAGTTCCACCTGCCTGTATTTGGCCCATATCCTTCTAAACCTATCCTATCCATGTACCTGTTCAAATGTTTTTTAAATGTTTTGATCGTACCTGCCTCAACTACCTCCTCTGGCAGCTCATTGCATATACTTTGTGTAAAAAGGTTGCCCCTCAGGTTCCTATTAAATCCATCCTCCCTCAAATTAAACCTAAATCCTCTGGTTCTTGATTTCCCTACTCTGGGTGAAAGACTCTGTGCATTTACCCTATCTATTCCTCTCACGATCTTATATACCTTTAGAAGATCACTCTTCATCATCCTGCGCTCCAAGGAATAAAGTCCTAGCCTGCTCAACCTCTCCCTATAGCTCAGGCCCTTGAGTCCTGGCAACATTATTGTAAATGTTCTCTGCCACCTTTCTGGCTTAACAACATCTTTCCTATAAGACGGTGACCAAAACTGAATACAATACTCAAATGTTGCCTCACCAATGTCTTATACAACGGTAACATGACCTCCCAACTTCTATATTCAATACTCTGACTGATGAAGGCCAATGTGCCGAAAGCCTTAATGACCACCCTATCTACCTGTGCTGCCACTTTCAATTAACTATGTACCTGCACTCCTGCTCCACAATACTCTCCAGAGCCCTGTCATTCGTTGTGTAGGTCGTGCCCTGATTAGATTTCCCAAAATACAACACTTAGCACTTATCCATATTAAACTCCATCAACCATTCTTCAGCCCCCTACCCAGCCGATCAATATCCTGCTGCAATTTTTGACAACCGCCTTCGCTAGCTGCAATACCACCCACTTTATTGGTTGAAGTTTGTGGGTGGTTGCTGTGGTCAAATTGTCTGCTGCATTTTTGACACTCAATACATTTTTGTTTTATGACCGTTGGCAGATTAATTTCCCTCCTGGGATAAATAAAGTTCTATCGTTTCGTATCCTATGAAAATTAGTGTGCTGGTTGTGAAACCTTTTTGGATGACCAGAAGACAATTTAGAAATGTAGGTCTATTGTTCTGCATAGAAACAAAATACAGTGCAATGTATTTTCCATCAGAACCCTATTGATGATAAAGAGTCAAACTGAAATATTGTTTCTTACCAGTGGTCGTTCTAAAGAAAATGGTGAATCCATTTTGATTTGGAGCGACTCAGACGGACTTCCCGGACTGTCACCTGCATCTCTCCCTTCACTGCCTCCCCAAGTAATACTGTCCATATTGCCTTGATTGGTATTTAGCATTTTTAATTCCAGTTCCAGCTCTGCGTCAAGTTCTGCTTCCTCTTTCGCCTCTTTATTGCTCTCCTCCAGATGTTTCATCAGCACCGCAATGACGACGTTTACCAGCACAAACTGAGCTGTCAGTACGAATGAGACAAAGTAGATTGGGGACACGACTGTGTTGTAACATGTGCCCTCTTGGTTACAATCTCGTAATGTATCCTGCCAAGGAAGAGAATAGGAGCAGTTTAGACCAAAGCTACTATAGAGTGAATCAAGGCAGTGAATGCATGATTACAAGACCAAGATAAATGAACAATTTCTCCAAGAGTAAAGATGATTGTTAATGTTTTTCTTCTCCTCCCTGTACCTTAGCACAACCACACAATTTTCTCAATTAAAATGTTAACTTCCAGTTTAGAGCAGAACTAAAACGCCTTGTAAGGTAAAAGTTACATAGTGCTCGAGTATAATGAGGATATTATAACCAATGGGAACATTAAGCACGAATTTCACCAAAATTACATTTAAAATGGGAAACCAGTTCATGACAAAGTATTATTATTATTTCCACAAGAAATGATATGGTTTCAGAGGAGATAAAATAATAATTATTAAGATTATGAAAAGAGTTGATTGATTGGGAATAAATACAAAGACGAAATTATCTTTCGATTTTAATTAATGATGACACTTGAAAGAGAATAGAATATGTAGAAAATATGTTGCCGTGCTTAATATGTCAGAAACATTAGACAAATCAAATATTAAGACAGGTGCTTGAAAGATAATTGGTAAAAATGAGGAAATTAACATCAGTTAACATGGGAAGAAAGTTAATGGCAGGAACCTAAATTTGTTCTGCTCTAATATCTTCCAGTTCTGATGAGTGGAAAGTGACCTGAAATGTTGAATATTATTGTAGGTTCTGCCAAATCTACAGTGACCTCAGTATTTTCACCAAAATAGATTACTTGGATGTTTGTGTCATTGAATATTTTTAAGATCTTGATACATGCAAATTATTTGCTGGTTTTGCTTAAAATATAACCGTGACTTCAATTCATAAGTAATTAAGTCAAATTATTAGACATTCTGAGGATTTTGAACATTTATTTAATTATGAGCGATTTTTCATTATTTGTGTTGTTAAATTAGAAATGTGCTGCTTATTTGAAACTTCTGCAGCTGAGAGACAGAATCTTAAAGTTCTGTGTAGAAATACATAATTCCCATTGTCCTTTTGACCATTTCCTAAGGTTGTGTTACTGAGTTGGAAAAACCTCACCTTCATTATTCCATTCCAGTTGTCTCCAGTTGATACTCGAAACAAGGTGAGGAAAGCCATCCCAAAATTTCGGAAAGTGGCATGTCGTCCCAAACCCTCACAGGGATGATCGATATTACATTCTAAAATTAGGATATTCAAAATGAAGGCATAAACAAATAAAATATAAGGCCTACATGTAACCAGCTACAAATTACATTTTTGATTAGTTTTTAGATACAGCATGGAAACAGGCACTTTGGCTCACTGAGTCCATGCTGACCATCGATTACCCATTTACACTAGTTCTATGTGATCCCACTTTCTTATCCACTCTCTACACACTAGGGGCAATTTCACAGAGAACAATGGACATATAAACCGCATATCTTTGGGATGTGGGAGGAAACCGGAGCATCCAGAGGAAACCGATGCGGTCACAGGAAGAACGTGGCAACTCCACATAGAGAGCACCCAAAGTCAGGATTGAACTTGGATCTCTGGCACTGTGAGACAGCGGCTCTATCAGCTGCTAGCTAATGAAGGTAAATTAAGGCTGATATCTCTTAGAATGTTCTGCTAGGTTTTCAGCTTACACCATACTTATTCAAATCAACAAAAATGTGGTAGATTCGACGGACTTTGTGATGATTAATCTTTGTTCATATTATGCATTAGAACAACAAAAGACGTTGAGAAATAGAATATAAGCAATTAGCAGCACATTGTGTGGCACGGTGGCATGCAGGAGAGGAAGACATTGACCTTCTGATTCACAAACCTCCCCAAGACTGTGTGTTTACTTGTGTCATCTGGGACTGTTGTTGGTTAACTGATAGCAATGAACTGTCAAATTTAGTCAGCCATCCTTTCTAACAATGTTGCAGGAGAGATATTAAAATGAAAAACAGTGGCAGGCAGTAGGGATGGATATCAAACAGTGACATGTAATATTAGTTCAAGATAGATGTATTTCTGCATGTAGTGTCTTACCTAGGTCCCCGAAAAGTTCAACTCCAAGAGCTGCAAATATGAAAAACAGCAGCATGAACAAGAGGCCAAGATTTCCGACCTGTAAGAGAGAGAAAGTCCATGAAGGATTGACTTTTTCAGGGCAAAAGCCGATCAATTCCCCTTTTCTCTGAGGAATGGTTTTGAGACTCCTTTCTAGTGGATGTAAAAGATCACAAACATTATTCAAAGAAGAGCAGTGATATATTTCCTTGTTGCCGTGGTCAATATTTATCCATCAGTCATCATTGAAACAGATTACATTGTCACCATCAAATGGTAATTTTTGGGAAAAAAGACACAAAGTGCTGGTCAGCAGGTCAGGCTGCATCTCTGGAGAGCGGCATACTGCGTCTTTTTTAGTCTTGGACTCTGTGTCTTTTTTTACTCAGCTCTTTATGTCTTGTTTTTTGTACCCATTGAGTTACCCCAGCACTTTGTGTCCTTTTTTATTTTATTTTTTAAATCTTTATTTTTTGTTTATTTTATTAGAAGTTAATACAGTACAAAACAATACAGTGGTACCTAATTTTAGGTGCCAACTATGTCATAATGTAATACATTCTATGTACAACCTCTAGTTTTATATTTTTGAAAAGGAAGTAAAAAAAACAAAAAATAGAGAGAAGAAAAAGAGGAAAAATAGATAGTAGAAAATAGAAAAACGTGAAGTGTGTATGTAAGAAAAGAAAAAGTAGAAAGTAGAAATAGGAGAAAAAGACCCTTAAAAAAGAAATTTTCAAATCTTTGTTCGGAGATGTAAATCTACCCACGACCTGACCAGGTTGTGTCCTTTTTTATGAATGAGTATCTGCAGTTTTTTGTATCATTGTTTTGGGAGCTTGATGTGTATAAATGATGCTATGTTTCTTTCAATAGAAGGGTGACTACTAAACAAATGCATTTCAGGGACTACATTTTGCAGCACCCTGAGCATGAGAGATATTTTATCAAAATGCAAGATTTCAGTTTATTTTTGCTTAAAACAGAAGATGCAGAGAATGGACGTCTTTGATCAGAATGTCACAGACATAGAGAAATATAGAGACTGTCATTAATCAACGAATTGTTACTTTGATAGATCAATCTTGGATATTAAAAGTCTGCTAGTTAGATATTAAATTGAAAAATGCTGAAATTTGAACAAATTGAAAATTGAAAATTGAAAGGCATTAGTTATTTTGTGTCACTCAGGGCATGTTCCAGCATGTGTTACCCGTGTAATCTTGAGGAAATTTCCATGCCATGGGCATACAGGGCAAAGTCATTCCACATCCAATGCTTCTTAAGAAACATTGAAGGGGAATTGGTACCATACTGCCCTAGCAGTACCTGTTCTACACACTCCCAAGGGCTTACCTGCACACTGCCTAATTGGGATATCTTCAGGTCATTAAATTGTTTATCTTTATGTTTACATACCAGTTGTGCTGCTGCAACTAAGAATTTCATTATTCCATTTCGGGACATATGACCATAAAACACTCTTAGCTCGTTAACCTTTTTGCAATCTCTGACTCCTAACCTCTCCATCAAAGACACAGGATCAGTTTATATACTCACCCCTCTCCGATGTGCTACCAATTCTAATCCCGAATACAGTTCCTACTGACACCAAGTGCCAATTTTCTCCTAATCCCTTCCTAGGACACAGCTCAGTTGTGCCAGTGACCACCAATCTCTTATGTCCAGCCCCAGGAAAAGAGAACCTACCTACAAGCACATTTTTAATTCTGAAGTTGGTGTACATTACAAGCAGAAAGCAAATGACTGAAACCTTGATGGGCTTCATTAGGGGTCCTAAAATTCCCAGGTTTGTATACTTTAGTCCTGGAGAATGATTCATGAGGCAAGATCTCTAAAAGAGTATCATGCAAAATGTTATTCCTACAATAAAAATACAATGCCAGTTCTTAGTCAGTTAGAATGTTCATATCTGAATATTCCAAGTGATAAGAGAGCCATTTCCAAAGATATAATGTATCCTACATTTTGGAGGAAAGGAATAAGGAGAATCATTTAAAATGATGAATCTAGTTTTGACAAGATTGTTTGATTGTTACAATTCTCCCCAACTTCTATGCAGTAAGCTGAAATGCAAATCTCGGGGTTTGCATTGCTTACATGTGCTTATTAATTTTTAATTGGAGAACATTTGTATAACTTTCTAATTACAAAACAATTATTCCGAATATGCTGCAAGTTTTCAATTTATGAACTATATAAACTTCCAAAACTGATGATAATAATTGCTGAATAACATTTACCACTTGCAGTGATCTGTCTCTGCATGCTGATGCATGTTTCCAAATTTAGGAAAGCAGATATGATTGAGACCAAGTCCAGATCCAGGAAGTGGCAAGGGAGTGGGTGTCCACGGATGGTTGGGCGGGCGAAGTATTGGAGGGGAGACTGGGGTAAATGGGCAGCTGACGTAGATCACCATTTGAGGGATAGAATCTGACCCTGTTATTTGGTGAGTCAATAGTTTGCAATCAGTAAATAATAAGTGGGTGTGGAATTGGGGAAATTTGGTTAGCTGGCGGAAAGGCTCCAAGTTAAGCAGTAATCGATGAGTCAAGTGTAAGGAGATCAACAAAGAAGAGCCCATCAACCTACCCAAGACGCATTCACAGCATTTGGCAGTGGCCTGCTCAGAGAATAGAGCTTTAAGGCCAAGATTGACCAACTGCAGGGGTACTTTAGAATTTCTTGGCATAATTACTAAAGAAGGATCTAACAGACAATGTGCGTGCCTCCATCCTCCGTGCAAAAATAAAGTCCCCCGTCAAACTTCAAGTATGACTTGATTTGACCATGAAATCTCTCGGAAATTAACCTGGGGGAAAAAAAATTGAGTCATGTAGCGTCGGAAAATGCCATATAGTTCAATTTCTGTCCTGTTGTCATTTCAATTCTGGCAATGGGGCTCAGAAGAGAATGAAGGTACTTCTCTTGAAAAGATACCGGAATCAAATTGCATCAGAACACTGGCAGGACAAGCTTTGATCTGAGTTCAAATTTTATTAAAGCTTTATCTTTCCAATGACTGTGGTGGGCTCTTAGTAAAATTAATTCGGATCTCAAACTATCATTCAGTGAACTTGTCATCTTATGGATATATCAATCTCATGTTCACCAGCACTTCTTCAGATGACTGGTTAAGCAATGGCGCATATCATACAATCATCATAAAGTCTCTCTTCTGAAACAATAGGATTAAGATCCATTGTTACAAAGAGTCCAGAGAAAATTCAGAGCTACTTTACAAGCCTCCGGCAGATGACCACCGAGTAACTGGCATATTGAGAATGGTTTATAAATGTTTATGTCTTTGAAGGCAAGAGAGGCGAGACTTTAAATTGAGCCTGAAGTAAGCACAATATTGCTAGCATCCTTCTTGCAGAGTGGTGAGGGAGCAGATTTATGTGGGGACAAGAAAGTCCAGGGGCAGGCAGTAGATACATTAGGTCTGTTTGGTGAACTTTTGTAACTTTGTCAGTGCCAGACACGTGGCGACACTTGTGTACTGCTAAGGTGAGGTCTGCTGTACAATTTTGCTGGGTTGTATGCAAAACAAAGCATTTCACTGTACCCTGGTACATGTGATCATAAAGTATCATTGAATCATTAGTAATGGCTCCCAGACTGGTTTTCTTTTTGAAACGTAGCTCAATTTCTATCCTTTAAGTGTTAACTCTGGATATTAACCAGAGTGCTGATGTGAAAAGTCAGCATGAAGGATTAGGACCGTGTGCATACCTTGAGTATCTGGAAAAAAAGACCAAGAAAGGAATATTCACCTCAATACAGCCCTCATGCTCCATGCTGATATTTCAAGCTGATATTTAATGTTAATGCCCAAGATAGCTGAGTGGAGGTGAATATTGCTAAGTTTGTTCTTTTTCTTGTTCCTACTTAACTACCATAATAGGCAAAACATGGTCGAACATCTTCCAGAAAGATGATCATTACTGACATTGTTGCACTTTGAAAAGCATTGCATTGAAGAGACAACAAATGCATGCTCCAGACTGCAGTGTGGTGCTGGAATGGCAGGCTTTCTGACAGAGAAGCAGGGTCTGTCAGTGGAGCTGGATCACATGATGGGAGAGCAGGTAGGGATGGTAGCATTGCATTGGGAAACTTTTCCTGTGGCATTGTAACAACATTGAGTTTTTGACCTGAAAAGGTTTTTACACAAAGACTATAAAATAAGAAAACATCCCCTGCTGTCAGCCTAGCAGAGCGTAGACCTATAGATAACATCTGATTCAGCGCAGAAGACCCGCTGACGCCATTGCTATTAATATAAAAAATTAACAAAGGTGCTGACCTGTGGTAGAGCCTGGATTACTGTGTTCAGCAAGGCTCTCATTCCGACTGCCATCTTCAGGAGCTTGAGGACTGTTTGAGGGCATAAGCAAAGATTATAAATGCCAGAGAAACAACCAGATTTCAGATGTTTTTTGACTACTCGACTTTGGATTGTCTAATAATGTTCAGTGAAAATCCTAGCTCATTTACTTCTCCCAAGGGTTCTTGAACAGAATAAGGAAATAATAGGTACATGTACAGGGCTTTCAACCGTCTGGATTCCTCATTCATATCTGGGCTTCACACCTCAGGTGGGTTACATTGATCTTAGTAGGGGTGGACCACAAGTTCACCTGAGAAGGTTTATCATGATGAAAGATTGCATAGCTTATGCTTTTCTTCCTTGAAATTTGATCAATGTGTGAAAAAAATCAGGACGACACCCCAGCTTATTAGTGAACTGTTCAGTAGTCTGATAACAGAGGGGAAGAAGGTGTTCCTGATGTGTGGCACGTGCTTTCAAGCTTCCTGTCAGAATAGCACTCTTCCACTACAATCCTCTTTCTTCTATGGGTAAGTCAGTTCTATCAAATCACTATGTATCCCGTGTATCTTAATCTTCTGAATCAGCCTCCCCCATGAGGGACTCTCAAATACCTTATTAAAATCCATATAGACAACATCCACTGCCCTATCCTCATTAATCTCCTTCAACTTTACCTCAAAAAGCTCAATCAAGTTCATTCTTTTATCTGTCATGCTGTTAACTTACTCTTTTTGAAAGTACATCTAATTTTCTTTCAGAAGATATTGTTGAATCTGTTTTCACCAAACATTCAGGCATACCATTCGCAGTCAACAGTCATTGCTGAAGAAAACTTGGCCCTCTGGTTCTTATCTCAGCCGGCATTAAAAACACATGTACTATCAATCAATGTTATAGAGGTAGTTGGACGTAACTCTACAAAAGGGGCAATGCATTCCATTGTCCAATTAAAGTTTTAAATATACCTTTGTGAATAATATTTTACATTCACTGACCTCTAGCAATCCGGAGCACTCTCATGATTCTAATAATAGTGGGGTTGATTGGCAGAGAAGCATTCACCTCAATCTCTTCAAGGGTGATTCCCATAATGGATAACAATACAATAGCTAAGTCCAGCTGGTTCCATCTGATTAAATCAAAAGAAGAAATTAAATGCAAACCACAGCAGATTCAAAGTTAACATATGCTATAAATGTAGAGAAATACACTTAAAATAAAGGATACATTCTGTTTTCATTTCATTTATTCAATTCTTATGTAAAAACGTTATGCTTTTGTTTCTGGAGTTGGTAAGCTGCATAATGGTAATGGTGGACCTTGTGATTTTTTAAATAATCTTTTACTGAGTGCAGATGTTACTGGGAGAGCCAGCATGTATTGTCCATTGGAGTCGTAGAAAACAAAATCGACCCTTTGATCCTCTATGTCTATGCTATCTGTCAAGTTCCTTTCTATAGTAATCCCATTTACCTGCATTTGGTGCATAGCTGTCTGTACCTTGGCGATTGAAGTGATCATTTCTTAATTCCAGTAATCCATTCTTACTTGTCCTGGAAAAGATGGTGAAGAACTACCTTCCTGAACTATTCTAGGTGCTGGCATTGGATTTTATATTTAGACAGATGATAAAGGAATGGCCATATGTTTGTAGATCAGGGTGGTATGTAACTTTGAAGAGAACTTAAACATGGTGATAATACTATGTGCTTACTACTCGTCCTTCTTAGGGAGAGGTTATAGGTTTGGAGGATGCTATTTAATATAGCAATATTTAAATATAGCAAGTAACTTGTGTAAAAGCCAATTCTGGTTGAATTCCAAATTAATTGAATTCTAAATTATAGGAAATGTTAATTAATCCACCAATTCACCAGTGTCCTTCTGAATTATGAAGAAGGGCCTCGACCTAAAACATTACTCGTTCCTTCGCTCCAGAGATGCTGCCTGTCCCGCTGAGTTACTCCAGCTTTCTGTGTCTATCTTTGGTTTAAACCAGCATCTGCAGTTCCTTCTTACACATTCCTTCTGAATTACCCCTCCCAATTGGCAATCAGCTACATGGCCTTAGTCAACCTCATGAAGGCCTTTGATCATTAACTGGGAGGGACTTGAGGTTCTCTTCAAATTTGGCTACTCACAGAATTTGCCTTTATCTGCTGTTTGCTTCACAATAGTATGAAAGCCATGATCCTTTCCAATGGTTTTACAACAGTGCCAATCTCAGCGAAGATGAGAGTGAAATAGGGCTGCATCAGTGTCATTGCTGCAATTCATCAACATTTTTCGCTGCATTGCTGTGCTTCACCTCCAGCAAAGCACCTATGGAGTGGAGTTAGTGTTCAGAACTAATGGGAAATTGTTCAGCCTACGGCAATCAGAACCAAGGTCACTCAATCATCAGTCATTGATCTGCAATAAGCAAAAACGCTTGCATTTGTGTATACTAAGATGGTATAAACCATGGTTGTTAAACCATGGCACATGTTTGTGACTGTTCTGGCAACTTTACCAGATGACTAATCCAAGACCAAATCGTGCAGAGTGAAGATCAGCCCACAAAAAATATCAATCATCTGGAATATAATTATATTTTTCTGTGACTGACGGGAATTTTGAAGGATTTGTACTGAACCTTCGACTGTTCTGATGCTTCGACGTATACTCAGTAATGTAGTTAGATGGACTGACAACTCCAAGGGGTGGAATGTAACGAAAGGGTTAAATAGATAGCGTCACCTAAAATGGTGATGTCAGCTAATTTAACAGCACCACATGCCTTGTCTGAGCTAGGAAAACAATTAGATGGCTTGGGAGGTGGCTTAGGCTATCTTAGAAGGACCAGTAAAATCATGAGTTCCACCTGCAAGGTCATTAAGATAATTGTTTGCCTTCTCAGGGACATCCTAGCTCAGCCTCTGTTACGACAAATAACTCAAGTTTTTGGCACTAAGGAGGATTGCTAGTTCAAAAACATAGTCATCCGTTGTTCTTAGATTAGGGTAACTATTTTATTATATACTGTAAGTGTATGGTTTAACCGAGCTGTTAGGAACTTCACTCATGGGGAGAGGGGAGAGGGGAGAGGGGGGGGGGAGAGGGAGAGGGAGAGGGAGAGGGAGAGGGAGAGGGAGAGGGAGAGCGAGCCTAGGCCATGGGCTCTCAAGGTCTCCAGGCCAGCCATTGCAGACTGGAGTCTCGCATGTGTAGAGGGGCGTGAGAATTGTTACTTGATTAATGTTTCCTGTCTTTTGCTTTGATAAATATAGTTGTTTGTACTCTTTAAAATGTTCTTTCTTCAGCCATTAATGAGAATCCTTCAAAACCTGTTTATGTTTCAATACACCTATCCACCCACCCCATTAGGTAATACCTGTCCCATCTGTGGTAGAGTCTGCAGTTTCCACATTGGTTTTACTAGTCACCCCAGAACCCATAGAACTGTACTACATGCCAGTCACCCTTAATACCGAAGGACTGCCTCTGGGGAAAAAAAAGATTACTTGACTAACGCAGGTCCATCTGTTGCCCAAACATGGGCCTCCGATACTGTGGCAGAGAACAAAGCAAGGTGTTAGTGGGCATCCTATTTTGAGGCTGTAGTCACCCCATTATTGTTGGTTTGAGACATTCTACTGCTCTTGATTTGGCCCCATGGTGATGTGAAAATCATATGTTAGTTATAGATTACTGTTCACACAACATGCTTTACATTTTCTTGTAAACTGGTGCAGAGTGCCCCAAACCATGGATACAATATCATTACTCCCCACGTTTTATCAGTGCTGTAGTGTTTTACCTATCCTTGAAGAACCGGCGGAAACCAAAGGCCACTAATTTGGATACAGACTCCAGGACAAAGATAATCGTGAAGATGTAGTTACAGATCTTAAGCGCCTCATCAAGGGTCTAAAAATTAGAGATCAAGATTAAAGAAAAATGATTATATTACAACTATTATAGATTTGTCCATCTGTGTGTATATATTTTATATATATAAATTGGCATTTGATTTAAAATTAATGAATATGCAGCATAAAAGCAATCATTTGACCTGGCATGCTTGTGATAACTCTGACTCTTTGGTAGAGATATGCAATGGTCCTATTCAATAAAGGGAGGATTTTAATTTATATCTCATTTGAAAATTATTATTGAATCTACCTGCACGGCCTTTCAGGTAGTGCATCACAATCTGAAAGGATGTCAGGGGTTATGGGGAGAAGGCAGGAGAATGGGGTTAGGAGGAACAGATAGATCAGTCATGATTGAATGGCAGAGAAGACTTGATGGGCCGAATGGCCTAATTCTGTTCTTATTACTTCTGACCTTATAACAACTTACACTGACCCAAAAATACATTACTCCAGCTGCCTTTATTTATTTTTTAAATAATCACTTTAAATTCATGTCTTCTGGTTACTGATTATTTTCCTCCTCCATCTCCTGAATTCTCAGTCTGAAGAGGGGTCTCGACCCGAAACATCACCCATTCCTTCTCTCCAGATATGCTGTCTGCCTGCTGAGTTACTCCAACATTTTGTGTCTATCTTCCTGAATTGTGGATTGCTTGCTAATTCCGTTTAAACGAGTTAACCTTGCTAATTCAGTTCAAGCTAGTAGACATTGCTTCAGTGTTTTACCGCGATTGTCACAAAATATTTACACAAGAAGTGTATTAGTTTTCTACGGGAGAACTTCCATACCAGTTGCACTTATGTTATCAGTTAACAAAACAGATGAAATGTAGATATTCAACAAAAAACAGTGATCCTCTTCTTCATCTTCCCATTATAACCATATAATAACAATTACAGCACGGAAACAGGCCATCTCGACCCTTCTAGTCCGTGCCGAACACGTATTCTCCCCTAGTCCCATATACCTGCGCTCAGCCCATAACCCTCCATTCCTTTCCCGTCCATATAACTATCCAATTTATTTTTAAATGATAAAAACGAACCTGCCTCCACCACCTTCACTGGAAGCTCATTCCACACAGCCACCACTCTCTGAGTAAAGAAGTTCCTCCTCATGTTACCCCTAAACTTCTGTCCCTTAATTCTCAAGTCATGTCCCCTTGTTTGAATCTTCCCTACTCTCTGTGGGAAAAGCTTATCCACGTCAACTCTGTCTATCCCTCTCATCATTTTAAAGACCTCTATCAAGTCCCCCCTTAACCTTCTGTGCTCCAAAGAATAAAGCCCTAACTTGTTCAACCTTTCTCTGTAACTTAGTTGCTGAAACCCAGGCAACATTCTAGTAAATCTCCTCTGTACTCTCTCTATTTTGTTGACATCCTTCCTATAATTAGGCAACCAAAATTGTACCCCATACTCCAGAATTGGCCTCACCAATGCCTTGTACAATTTTAACATTACATCCCAACTTCTATACTCAATGCTCTGATTTATAAAGGCCAGCACACCAAAAGCTTTCTTTACCACCCTATCTACATGAGATTCCACTTTCAGGGAACTGTGCACAGTTATTCCCAGATCCCTCTGTTCACCTGCATTCTTCAATTCCCTACCATTTACCATGTACGTCCTATTTTGATTTGTCCTGCCAAGATGTAGCACCTCACACTTATCAGCATTAAACTCCATCTGCCATCTTTCAGCCCACTCTTCCAACTGGCATAAATCTCTCTGTAGACTTTGAAAATCTACTTCATTATCCACAACCCCACCTATTTTAGTATCATCTGCATACTTACTAATCCAATTTACCACACCATCATCCAGATCATTTACTAATCCAATTTACCACACCATCATCCAGATCATCCAGATTAATTTACTCTTAACCTTTTAGCATCTTCCTGTGGATGTGGAAGTCTCACTTTCGCTATAGATGCTATCATACTCATGTCAGTGGTCATCTTGCCAGAAGTTATCAAGTAGCATTGGCACAGTCCTATATTATTGTACCATTACATTCCATAACATTTGGGTGGATTATCCACAGGCTTCTTGAAGCAAGTAACTACTGCATGATTTTTCAGACTTTTTAGATCTGAAAAAGTCTTGATAAGTTTCAATTTGTTCATTCTGGTTACCGGTATATCTCCTGCCAGTTCCTAAGTTAAAAGTAGTTGGTGTGATCAGTTTCACAACTGTGATAAATGTAATTTTTCTGCTTCTGGTTTGATAAGAAAACTTTCTCACTTACCTTTGGCTGCTGATAATGTTCCATTGCCATGGTGATTACATTCAGCCCAATCACAACCGTGATGAACAAATCCAAGTAATGACTTGTGCACATTTTGTGGATGAAAAGGCGAGCAGGAGAATAATCAGAATAATAAGGTTTACACTGTGCTTCTAAATGGAGGCAAGATATTAAAAAATATATATTTAGATCAAAATTACACTTTTTCACGTTGTTATTTTACATAGTTGAGCTGATATAATGCCAGAATATTGGTTATTCAGTGTCAAAAGCAACCTGTAAAAAACAGAATGGTACCTGTTTATTGGAAAATCAGATGGGCAGAACACCATCGTGGCATCACATAAATCCATTAATGTCTGTTGATCATCCCGTGACACGAGTTCTGTGGTGGTTAGCTCCACATGTTTCTTAACTGCCATACATTGCCATGAGTTGTCATCTAGTCCCCCCACTTCACACTTCAAAGTCTTAGGATCAATTCATAAATGTATAATCCAGCCTTCCTCAGACTTACTCAAGAACTTCTAGTTCAGACGATTAAAACTCAAGTCACTTGAATAGTCTGTACATTTTCTACTTAATAATAGTCTTGAGAATATGATGCCAGTCATAGGGTCTGCTGTCATCAACAAAGCTTGCAATAGAATAAAGACCATTTTGTTAGAGAATCCAACAAAATTAATATTGGAAACTCTGCTTTTGAGATTTTTCTGTTACAAGCACAAAATATGAATATTACCAAATAAGAAAGTTTCCTTCCATTTGTGTCTAAATTTTAATTGAATAGCGATAGTCTTTAAATAAAGTTGCACTCCTAAATAAATCTTGTGAATCTCACATTCACTCAAGGATTAAGATTGATTGAATTGTTCTTTTGACACTGAATGTCTTAAGTAATAAACATGAGTAATGTGCAGATAGAATTAGTCGCCATAGAGATCTGAATGCAACCCATTAGTTTTGTGATTTTTTTTTACAATCTAAGCCGCAGTGTTGCAATTAAGTTAGCTGCAATTTACACTGGACTGCTCAATATACTGTAGTCATGGGCAACATATGCAGAAAGAGCAACTCTGTAAAATACATTGTCACCAATTAGTCTTCTCCTTTTCTATAATCTCAACTGGAGCTCCAGTGCAGTACTGAGGGAATGCAATGGTTAAATTTATTTTAACTGCTTTTATTTTTGAACATATACAGAAATCAATTTCTTATAGTTATTTAAAAAAAAAATAGTTACACTTGAAAAGTACTTATGAAAATTCTAAATGTAGGAACTGAAGAATTGAGGGACACAATTAAGTCAAAATTTAATTAACCTGATATTATTGCTATCAAAATGGCACACCAGCTCCGCCCCACACATGACAGTGTGTATCATTGAACCAGTGCACTGGAGCACCTGGAGGAAATCCACGCAACCACAGGGAGCACCCAAGGTCAGGACTGAACCCGGGTCACTAAGGTAGCAACTCTACTGTGGCGCCTCTGTGCCGTTCCAACGTATTGTGTATTTTGTGTCCTTTACTGTTTACTGTGTAGTGTATGTTTATTGTCTGTTTTCCATTAGTACTGTACATATTAGCCCCCTTATTTAGTTGTAGTGGATAATCGATAATAATGGACACCATCTTAGTTTTAGTTTAGTTTAATTTAGAGATACAGCGCATGAAACAGGCCCTTCGGCCCACCGAGTCCACACTGATTAGTGGTCCCCGCACATTAACGCTACCCTAAACACGCTAGGCACAATTTACACTAATACCAAGTTTACAAACCAAGCCAATTAACCTACAAACCTTTATATCTTTGGAGTGTGGGAGGAAACCAAAGATCTCAGGGAAAATCCATGCAGTTACGGGGAGAACGTACAAACTCTGTACGGACAGCACCCATAGTCGGGATTGATCCCGGGTCTCCAGCGCTGCAAGCGCTGTAAGGCAGCAACTCTACCGCTGTGCCACCGTGCCGCCCTCCCCGTGTGATCAATTATAGCAAGGGGTTACTGTAATTCCTATTATCCTGCGAGGATAAGGTATTTTCATTGACAATTATTGCATGTTTGCACTAATACATTTTGTTTAGTAGTAGGGCTTTGGGTCCTTCATAATTTTATACTTTTACTATCCTATTGCTCCAATTAGAAAAAAAAAAATCACTACCTTAAATTAGATTGCGAAATTTGCTATTCAGCACTTTTTGCATGCCTTTTAAGACTCTAATCTTTCAAGGTGATGAAGAATGATTGGGACTAACGAAATGCAAATTGCAATAAATGAGGGCAAGTAGGCGAATTAAGGAGAATAAAAGCAGTAAAATTTGCACTAAATCAGGTTAATATTAAAATGATTAATTTTATACCTTAAACCTTTCTGCACAATGTGTTTACAGATCTAGTGAGCAGCCCCTAACCCACACCCAGATTCAAATTAGTACAGGGTACTTTCAGTAGTCTTTTCTTTATAATTTAAACAAATTGCCTGCTGAACCAGATACAGCTTTGAAATGTAAGTAATCCAATATGATGTTTTGATGATCTAACATGCTAATTATGCAGCTGAACACCATTAGTAGTAACTTTCTCTTTAGTCTTCAATGGCAAAATTAATCTCCATGCAATTGGTAAAGTTTAGATTATTATAAAACAATCTTTGATAAGGAATCATGGGCCTTAATCCATTTCAGACTAATATTCTGATCACTTTTCCGAATGCTGTATGAAAAGAAAGCAATAATTTTGAAATATTTAGTTTTGGAGATACAGCGTGGAAACAGGCCCTTCAGCCCACCGAGTCCGCGCTGACCAGTAATCTCCCATACACTAGTTCTATCCTACGCACTGGGGACAATTTACAGAAGCCAATTAACATACAAACCTGCATGTCTTTGGAATGGGAGGAAACCAGTGTATCCAGAGAAAACCCACGTTGTTACGGGGAAAATGTACAAACTCCATACAGACAGCACCCGTAGTCAGGATCGACTAGCCAGGATCACCGGCGCTGTAAGGCAGCAGCTCTACTGCTGTGCCACTATAAAAGACTAAACTCAGAATTGTAATGGTCTCTTTAAACTCTCCCCAAATATTATTTGGAAATTTATTAAAAAAAATAAAATCTCATGGTAGGAATATATAAATTGTCGTTTGCCTGCTAGATTGGGGGAGTAATGCAGAAAATTCTGGTTATCAATCTCAGGAAGATTTGGATATTGCATTTTATCAGGATAATGAATGATTATGAAGAGTGTCTTTGAGACTGTGTGCGTTCCTCTGTATGCTTTAGTTTCCTTACATGTCCCAATGATGTTTGGACTGGTAGTATAATTGGCCACTGTACATTACCCCAAGTGTATCGATGTGACAGAATCTGTGGGGAGTTAATGGAAAATATAGTGAAAATAGGTTTAGGGAGGAGAGGGAGATAAAGGGGGAGAGAGAGAATGAAGATAAGGGAAAGAGAATGGCGATGAGAGAAAATGAAATGTGAGAGGATAGAAATGAAAAGGGAGAAAGAGAGAACCTGGAAAGGAAGGAGAGAAGAGGAGAAAGTGGATTACAAAGGTAGATAGGGAGGAATAAAGTGAAAGAGAGAGTGGGGAAGTGAAGGGGATGCTATGGGGAGAGAGAAGGAGAGGAAGTAGAAAGAGAGGGAGAAGAATGAGAACGGAGAGGGGTAGAGAGAGAGAATGGGAAGATAGTGAAGGAAGAGTGGGTGGAAATATGGCAGTGGGGGAGATGGAGTGGAAAAAGATGGAGGTAAGTTAGACAGAGAAAATTGCTGAAAAGTGAGAGGAGATGGAACGATAGTAAGAGCTTGAAAGAGGTAAACAGATAAGGAAGGAGGAGCTAGACAAAGTAGGGGGGAATGTAGGGAGAGAGAGTGCCTTTAATGCTTATGTCCATTCTCTGTAACCCATCCCCCAGCTCCCACCTTCTCTTCCCATACTCTCTCTCGCTTCCAACACTATCTCCTTCTTCTTCTTTATTTCCCCTGTTCTGTCTCTATATCCCTCCTTCTTTTCTATCTAACCCCGATCTTTCTCACTTTTTCGTTTCCTCACTGTACCCCAAACCTTCTCTCCTTGTCTCCTTGCTTTTTCCTGCTCTCTCTTTTCAATCTCACTCCCACATTCTCTGTCCCACCTGCTACTTCTCAGCCCACTATCTTTCACTCCCACCTCTGTTCCTCTTCATCATACTAACTCTTCTCTCTCTACCTGACTTTGCCTCTCTCCTTATTCCCTGTAACACTCACCTGTCCCTACTCCCTTTTCCCTACTGTCTTTCCCTCTTCTCTCCTTTCCCCACTTGCTCGTTCTCTCCTTCCTCCCTCTCTCTTTCTTAACTTCCTGTCCTCTCTTCTCCTCACTTTGGCCGCATTCACTAACTTAATCTCTCCCCCGTGTTCTCTATCTCCCTCTCTCAACTTTATTCCCTCTCCTTCACCACCCCCTTACCTTTGCCTTCTCACCCCATCCTCATCCCTGCTGCTTTCTCTTTTTTGTCTTCCTTACTTTTCCCTCCAACCCTACTCCTGGCTCTCTTTTGGCCTCGTCAATGTGCTGGTGCTCAGGGTGTGGCCTGACCTTGTGCTGGCGCTGAGTGAGTGATATTGGTGGTTCCATTCACCCGTGATACTGGGAGGTGGGGCTGCAGTTGTGTTCAGGCAGTTTTGGGATCTTCTTTAGCTCATGAACGGACCGACAGGTCCCATGTTTACATTTTACAAACAAAAACTTCAGTTTAATCTTTTTTTCCAACTAGAATGCACAATTAAAGAATTAAGGAGCTAACATGCTAATTTACGATTGTGGAATTTGTGTACCTTCATGCTGATTAAATAACAGCCCTAATGAAAATGCATTTTGGCAGGTCAATGAGAATGAGTGGAGTTGTGAGTCTAAAAGCAAGAGTCAGTAGAAGCTTAAGAATCAAGTAATCTCCTTCTGTTTTTGTTTTTATAATCTATAAACTTGGGCATGAAACCAATTTTTGCTGGTGATGTGCGTCAGTTTTTGAGAATTCTGCAGGTTGTAAAATGGTGACTGATTTATTACTGCTCAATAGTTTCTCCTATTGTCTTAATGAGAGCCAATGCCCAATTGCTATTACTTTTATCTTCATTTCAGTCTCCCTTCAAACATACACAGGGAGGGTGATACTTTGGGCATTACAGTGCCTCGTGTTCTAATGGATAAGAGACAGGGAAGGAGGTTTTGGCAGATTGCCATGGCCCTAAGTTAAAGGACACCTCCAACTCATCAATCAATGCTGATTTCAACTGCAGGATAGTCAGTGTGCTCAGCCACTGCTCCACCACCCTCTGATTTATTTCTATAGCAATTACAGGTATTTTTCGGTTCAAAATAACAAAACAACTGCTTGAAAAAGGTAATGGGTTTAATGAGACCATTCTCTGCTTGCAATTCGACAACATTTTTCACAGTAAGTGAAAATCAAAAAACCTGCAAATGGTCGAAATCTGACATGAAACAGAAAATGATGTAACAGTCAGCAGGGCAGGCAGCATCTGTGGAAAGAGAAACAAGAGTTTTCTTTTCGGAAGGAAATGTCTTCAGCCTGAAACTCTCTTTCTCTTTCCACAAATGTTGCCTGACTTGCTGAACGTTTCATGCATTTTATGTTTTAATAGTAATTCTTCACAGTATTGTCCATGACTCCTTATAATTCATTCAGTGATTGAAACAACAAACCGTTTAGTCTTGGGAAATACAGACAATTCATAGGCCCTTCAACATGTATCAGAATACACACGCTTGAACAGCCAACAAAAGATATTACAGAGAACAAAGAGTGGCGATTAGATTCTGAGAATACATCCACATTCTCAACTCAACTGGACAGGATTGGACTGACTGAAAACAAAACTAACAGGTAATCAAGTGCTAGAGCATGTGGTCTCTAAAAACTGGGAAACAGATAAACAATCAGCAAATGAAAGTCACACAGTTCATTATAACATACAGGTTGGACACAATTAAGCTGTAAACCCAGCCATCAAACGACATTAATGGGACAATCTGGACATATTCTCAACATGGTTTCAAGAGATTTGGCTCAGGAGGAATGGTGGAGAGTTCTGTTGCTCGCCCTGCAGAACCACTGGCAAGAACTGATGAATTCATGATGTAATCTGAAGAAAGCCAAAGGCTTGATATAAGCTTTACCTCAAGATTAATGATTGTACCTTACATTGTCATTGATTACACCTCCATTCCTTCGTGGCTAGTTACATTGGTTGGCACATTGAGAATTCACAGGAGCTTGCCTCCTGAATGGAGGATGGTACAGAAAGGGGTTGACTGAACTCTCTACCATTCTTTTCCTTATTAAAGTTCAAATCTCCTCAACATACTGATTTCAACATTTCAATTTTCAAATGTGTTCACAGTACATCTGAGCATTGGCAAGCCACGCTCCTGATAGGCTAAAAATATAAGAACGGCATCCTTCAAGTTTATGGCTAACTTTACAGCTTTTAGCAGCAATGCATGAGCAAAATGTCTTTTTCACACAGAAAATCCTTCAGTATCATTCCATCCTGTAACCTGCCATGGTAATGACTGGTGTCACAATAAATCTATCAAGCCACTGTATTTCAACTCTGAGTAATAAGAAGTTTTACAACATTTTGAAGAACATGTAAGCACTTTGGGAGTTTCTACATTAAATGCAAGTCATGGTGCAGTGAGGGACCTATTCACTACACGTTTGAATTGCTGGCTAGATCCTTAGACTGGAGGTGTCCGATTTAGAAAAATGATTTGGGAAACATTCAAATACAGTTCATTAACTTATTGTTAAAGAACAGTAATGGCACATATTGGATATTGTTTTTTCTTTTCACTTTGGTATCATTACTCGCAAGTGAAAAAATAGTCATTAACTACACAGGAGAAAATTTAACCTGAGCCAATGGCAATCAAATACAGTATTTTAAACACTTGCTTGTACAACGTAAGTTTGTATCTTCAGTGTGCAAAGTTCCTGATGTGAAGATACATAAATTGCCATGTAAACCTAACATACAATGTGTACTAAACCTAAATTGCCAGTATGTAATGTTCTGGACAGTCTGGGGAAAGAGACATTTGCACTGATAAAAAACTGTGTTAGTGTCCTTCCTGGCACTCCCTAGTTTCAGAGATCATTAGTACACATTTGCAAAGGCCATTGAAACATTGCAACACAGTAGACAGTTGGACATACTATGAAGAAACAGTACAAACACTTACTTCACATAGACGGCATTAAATAATAAAACAATATGACAAACACACATGAAGACAAACCACAGTGATCTTTCTGAGTCTGCCTTTGGTATGAAAAAAATGTAAGTAAAATGATAGGAAACGTATTCTTTACGTTGTTCAGGATATTGCTCATTTAATGTATCTGATACACTTGGGTTGGGAGGAGTGAGGAGGGAGAGGATTGAACCTCCTTTAATTTTTTTTATAGATGGGAGTTGAGCTTGTTTTACTGCCTCCCCGAGAACATTTACACCCAGTTTTACTGTCTCAGATTTAACAACAGCAAATCTGAATAAAGTTGACAGCAAACATTTCTTTGACATATATTCCAGAGAGCAGTGTTTTACCTGGACTGGGGAATTTTGAGCTATTAGTTTGGACATTACGGAGAAAATGTATCTCAAGGTCAACTTATCTTAAAATCCAGGTTTTAAAAATCAGCGACATTATAGGCACTCTCCATTTGCCTCTGACAGAGAGTATAAAGTACAGCATTAGAGTAGACATGGGCGAGGATTAGTTCATAATAATGATTTCTGAGGATACAGTAGTTTGTCACAATTGATCTTTACCTTGCTGAGTTAGTTACATAAATCTCGGTGATTCATGGTGACAGAGATTACTTGGGTTTACTTTAACATCTGTGCTTTTTAATTTAGTAGCAACATCAGAATGCTGGATGTATGCTCAATAACACAGGGCTGAATTTTATAAATGTTTATTCAGCATGTGCTTAGTTAGCCTGTTGTTAGAGAATGCAGATACATAGGAATAATGAATTATTCTCATAATGCTGGTCACGAGATAACATCTGCCTGGAATTGTCATCAGCGGGTATCACAACCTCCCACTTTTACTCTTGAAGAAATGGTGCAAATTACTTTTGGAGATAGGATGTGGGGATTTCCAGGGGGAAAATCCACACTAACTATCTGGGAAGCCTATGGTTTGGGCAATGGTGAATAGGATGAGATTTGAGTTATCTGCTTACAAATGAGAAAAAAATGGACCAAGAGTACTTATTAGCCACTTATATTGAAATTTGGCCGTATCAGATTCTACACTCTGAAGTCACAGTCTAGTGGCTACGGGGACAGCACAAAGATGTGGTATCACCTTGATAAATATCACCCATGGCAACAGCTCTGTTCTCTTGACTGAGAATCTGGCTGGCTTACCTGTGATTGTGTTTTGGTTGCATGGGTAGCTGTTGGCAGAAGTACACAAGTACTTAATATACTGAATATACAGAAGTACTTAATATACTGAAGAAAACCCCAAGAATAACATTAAAATAAAAACTACTTTTGGATTTGACTCCACCATTACTGGACCTTTTTTCCAGGTTGAGACTTTTCCAATCAACACTAATAGGCTGAAACAGACAATAATTCAGAAATATTCCAGAGAGAGCTTTCTTGATTTGAGATTACTATTCTGGAACCGCTGTTGGTTTTGGTGTGAAAAAAAGCAGAAAACGATAGATCTATGAAAATTGTATTCAGTTTTGCTATAAAATTATAATTTGTAATACAAGCCATAGTGTAAAACAAAAGAAAAACACAGCTGCCATATTAGATTACTTCGCTGTTCAAAAACCAGTAGCTACTTAAATGTTGCCTAATTAAGCCCTATTGTGAAAGAGAGCTCCTGGCTCAACAATTTTAATTTGAAAACTTTGACGGTGGCTTTATAAGATGTTGTTGCCTACTTACATTGACAATTCATTGAACCTTCAGCAATCTTAAATTGATATTACCCACCTTGTGCTGTGGCTGATTGAGGAAGATCTATAAATATGGTCATGTTCTCAAGAGTTAGTACTCCTTATAGCCTACTCTCTATGAGGATGGCCTAACATCACAGGAACAGCAGAGCTAGCTACATTTGGGATTGAATGCCACATGACTAAAAGCTCCAATGTGCATGAGTGGAAAGATTAGTCTTGCATTTGCTAAAGGATCTTCAGATGTAATTTGTCTGTGTCATGGCATTATCATATGCTTAATCTTGAAGATACAGTATCCATTCAGTGTAAGTAGCTTCCTGCTTTGATATAATCCTTGTTTCAGTAGCACCTGAATAAATCAATTCACTGTCATTAAATTTCAAAGACTGGAGGTTGGTTGGGATCTTTGAAGGAGTTTACTGTACCACAGTCAATGCAAATAAAGTATTGACATGGCAGGGATAAATCCTATCGGCAGCAAAATTAATGATTATTGTTGAATTCTTTGCAATTGCCTTTGGGGGTAAAGGAAGGAATTATGCTGAGATTTTCACGGAAGATTAAATGTGGAGTGCAAGGCAGGGTGGATGATAGACAGACAGTTTGAAGGCAAGACTAGATGGGACAAATGATTTTATGCTCTTAAAATTAAATTAGGAACTCAGTGGGAGTTGTTTTTTTGGTATAATCCTATAAAACCCAATCAGAAGGCACAATAGGAATGATAATTTATTGGTTCTGGTGGTAATCTTTGAATATCCCTAGTAAACATCATTCTGCATTGTGCAATACTGCAAGTCTCATTCTGTAGTGAGCAGAGACAAATCAATCGACTGACTACTGACTTTAGGTTGAATAATGAAGACTGCAATATTACATTAATATCCTGTAGATTGTATTTGACTACCTTGGGGAATTAGGAACAAATGTAATTATCTGAAGGTTAATAAATTAGATGGAGTCAATGACTATGTAAACTGATGAAAATAAATTATCTTTTGTAGTTTATCATTTTTAAATCTTTTAATTTTGACGTGTGTATTTACTATCTATTTGTGCAGAAACGGCTTCCATTCTGTTGGCTAAAGTAAAGAACATTCAATGAACAATTCAAATTGCACAAGACCAAGAGGATGGAAAAATACTCAATAACTATTAAATATAAATGGAGGTTGCGTCATGGCCAAATGGATTGAAAGGCTGGAAGTCGAGCTTCAAATCTTACTTCCCCTTACTTCTGGAATCACATCATAGGGCAAGTTCTAATGCTGACAAATTTATGGAATACAATCCAATGGGAAAGGGAGAGGAAACAAAGTGGAGACCAAGCTACGCTAGCTTTTTATTGACCTCCTGGTGAATCTAAATATGACACATTGCATTTTTGGAAATGGAATACTGGCATTTTTAAATCGAGTTGCTGAAAGCATTGTTGTCAAGGTCAGTCTTTATCACTTGTCCACTATCTTAGAAAAGGTAGTGATAAGCCATGCTCTCATTGTGGGAAACCTCCTTCAGATGGTGTTTTGCTACAACTAAGTTCTGGAATCTTGTATAGTCCATGTCAGATAAGAATGATGGGTTTCCCCCTAATAAAACCTAATCAACCATTATATAACTCAGTAATATAACCATTTTCACAATCTGCCCATCCGTTTAACATGATGAAAGTGGAGATTATGAAAAATAAAATTCTGACTTACTTTCTTACATTTATCAATCTAATATGACAGCTGTCTTTGATCTGCTCAACAGATCTCATAAATTCAATTTAGCTAATAACATCCCACACCTTTTATTATCATTTTTTTCTGTAAGGAAGGCTAATTTTGAACTCCATATGGGAGTTTGTTATCCTGATCCATGGAATCTATGGAATTTACAACTGGATCTCTATAAAAAATGATAAAGTCAGACTTATGTGGGCACGATTGTAATTTATGTTCAAAGCCAGATCATAGTACAATTCTAATGGTCTGTCTAGTATTTTAGCCCCTTTGTGTTGTCCATCTCATAATTCAACATCCTGTCTCTCTCGGCACCATACATATTCTCAAGAGCAAGTGGCTGGCACACAATGATGTTCACAGTTCAGTGTTTGTACCTGCTAAGCATGATGTTAAACACGTTGGAAAGGCATTTCCCTCTGACAGGCAATCTACTCAGTTCTCACCTTTAAGTCGGAAGATTATGTCTCCAAGCCCCATTCTGGAGACAAATACAAAATCTAGATTGACAATCCAATTCAGCAGTGAGGGAATGCTGCACTGGCCAAGGTGCTATCTTTCAGAAAAGTTATTAAACTGGGGCAATGTCTGCCTTCCAGGTACTCGATTCCATGGTGCTAGTCTAAAGAAAATGAACAGAGTACTCTTTGGTAAAGTGATCAATATTATTCCTCAACAAATGTCGCTAAACAGAGTCTTTGAGTCATGACCACATTATATTTGTGGGAGGTAGACAAAAATGCTGGAGAAACTCAGCAGGTGAGGCAGCATTTATGGAGCGAAGGAAATAGGCAACGTTTCGGGCCGAAACCCTTCTTCATATATATTGTGGGACATTGCTTTGGAGATTCCCATTTAAAAGATTGACATCGCGCCTTTGTGCAGATTAATTTATCTATGAAGGGAAGAAATTTGAACTGGTATCAAAAATAATTCCAGTGATATAACCAATATCTGTGCTGGAAACACCTGCGTGGAATGTGCTTTGTAACCTGCCTGTCTCATGGACAGCAAGACCAATACACCAAAATGTTGTTAAATTCTGCTTGATCCAGATTCTGAGGTATATGCCTTTGGCAATACAGCCGAATCACTAATTTTGCATGCTATGTGATAGACCAGAGCTTTTCCAGTTCCTGGCTGTGAACTTATCAGCTCTGGCTGGTTCGCAGTCTGAAAGCAGATATTGTACCTTGTATCTAATTGTAATGATAAACAGAAGCAGAAAAATGGCTTGACAACAAAGACCAACATAAGTCTGACTTGCTTTCTGTATTAGATTGCTTGTCCACTCAATTCAATAAAAAAACAGAAACGCTCTCTCTGGAATGTGTTACAAGAGGAAATTTTGGTATTGTGACACGAAAGGAACAGGAAAAGACAGGTTCTGGAAAAGTTACAGGCAGCAATCATACAAAGTGGTAGAAAAGAAGAGAGGGTTAACTAGAGTTTTCAAAGTTTGAAGTTTAAAAAATATTTTTGACCAAAAAAATTAGACCGAGTGGTTTCCACCTGCTCAGCCAATTGATAATCAAATGGATATTCCATGCAGCCTATACGGGAGGACAAAAATGAATGAACCATTGAATGATAAACATATTTAGGAAACGCTAAGAGAGAGATAACAACTGATAGCTATTCCTTTTTTAAAAATAGCAATGTTATCATAAGATGATAAATCAATATGTGGTATGTGATTTTCTTCTTCTTTGAAGCAAGTGTCAATATTAGAACAACATCAGCAGCAACCAATCTGGGAATGCTTTGTCTTCAACAATTTAACAGTGGTCTCTTGCATTTGCATTGAAGAGCCAATACCTCAGAATGGTTTAGCAGTGGACAGAGTTGAATGTCATGTCTTACATTATAAAAATGGAAAAATAGAAATGTGGCCAGACACTAGACAGGCTGTCACATTAACATATACGGATTTAGATTGATCAAATTATTTTCCATCTTTAACTCTAGAGGGAGCAATCTGTGTAACACTAATGTCCCTTTGTTAAACTGTTGGGGATACATAGGGCATCAAATTATTTAGAATAGTGAATACAATTTTTCTTGTAAGAAGACTTGCTCTTTCACTACTTCATATCACTTCGGAAAATACTTTAATCTTTGCAAATTTAAAAAGTGCAATCATGAACCATTACTTTAAAAAAAATTCAAAATTTATGTTTCAGATCTTTTCAGAAATGAAAGAAAAGGGCTCAAAGTCTGCTAATTTCATTTTTAAAGTGAAAGGGTGACGGAAAGAGAGGAAGATGCAGAAAGTGTGAGAGGATGGAAGGAGACACAGACTTTGGGGAAGCCGAGCTGACATTACCAGAAAGAACCGGCTGAAGATCGATAGGAGGAGGAGCATGCAAAGCAAAGTGACAACCTGCAGGCAAATCAAATTACATCACATCCTGCTGAAGCTCTTTGCTCTTTGGAATAGTGAATGATATGAACCTGTACACCCCAGTTCAATAGTGTGAAAACATCTGGAAGGTCACAGGGATTAAAAAAAAAAGGAATATTAATTTTTGGAAAAAAGTTATCTCTACATAGTTTTGCACTGCCTGCCTGCAACAAAATAGTAACAACATATCTGCCAGAAATGTGACAATTCTCATCCTACTTAAATATTTGGAATGTATCTTAAGTTATTACATCTGTGGTAAAACCTTTATCTGTATTTCTCAAGGGATATTTGATGGATATTTAATGTTGTCCCTTTGTGTGTTGTTTGAGTTATTGGATCACTGAGTTACAACCTTGACCACGACTGCTTTTGTATTGGAAGGCCTGCTTTGATTATTCAATCCATTAACTGTAATGATATTTTTTATGAATGCGTAACGGACACAACATGATTTGCCCAACTTTTTTGATCTGCTTGAGGCTGTAGGTAAAAGAGAATTCATAATTCAAAAATCCCAATAATCAGGAGACATTTTACACAATGCCAATAGTAGAGCAGACAGTTGATATAATGTGATGCAGGTACCTAATACACAGCTAGAAAGATTCATATTCTGTTTCTGTGAAATTATAACTCACACTAAAGCAGAATTAGTCAAAATGGTTTGATGTTAAGGTCATGATATGAAAAGCTTTAGGAACACAGACTTTTAAATAAACACATGAGCTAAGAAACTGGTTGTTTATATACACCAGGGATCATTAAATGGTGAAACTGCCTTCATCATGAAAGTGCCATGCTCTATGCATGTTGGCTTTATATATATTGTCATGATGTCAATACTCATACAATGCCCATTTCTGTCCTTGCCAATGTAAAATTTGACTCTGATGTCCACCCCTTGATCACTGTGAAATCAGGTAAGCACAAGTACATTGAGTACTGTGCAAATCTAAGAAATTGCAGATGCTGGAAATCTAAAATAAAAATAAAAATGGCTTAAACCACTCAGCATCTGTTGAGGAGAAACAGACTTAACATTTCAGTTCAGAAATCCAAAGTTCAGATGAAGGTATCTGGTTTCTGCTAAAGCTCTTCGACTTGAAAGGTTAACTTTGTGGCTGAGGTATCTGGCATTTTCTATTTTTATTGTTGTGCTAGTTTGATGCATTATTTATTATTTAATGGGACAATCTGCTGACAGTGAAATCTGACTGAACGACCTCATGACACAAAGCAAGGTGCGTACGTACTATGTACTGCTTATGTCTGGCATGGGACATCTGACATGGGAAGAGTTCCTTTAAGGGCAACACCTTCTGTCAATACTGTACAGTAACGTGTTGGCAGCTGGACCAAATTGACTGTGGACCTGTCGGGGGATATTTAGCACATTTCTGTGCGTAAACCATTCCGTAACCCTGACTATGTTTTACATCCATTTGTGACTCAGTTTACGATTTCATGCAGAACACATAATGAGTTAACAAAATGAGTGAAATCAATTTCTCGGCTACATTGTTTCAACACTCAAAGTCAAGTATTTTTAGTTCTGACAGCTAGACTTTTTTTACTGCTCTTTGAAACTTTTGAAGCATAAACAAGACTAATCCTAACATGACATGCCACTACTGACCCCACCTCTGTGCCAATATCACACGGTGCTATGAATCTCTACTGGATCCCAGTGCTTTTGATTCCTGTAGAAACAAGGAACTGCAGATGCTGGTTTACAAAAAAGGATACAAAGTGCCGGAGTAACTCAGTGGGTCAGACAGTATCTCTGGAGAACATGGATAGGTGACGTATCAGGTTGGGGCCTTTCTTCAAACTGATTGGCTTCGGGAATGGGGGGAGGGAAAAAAGCAGGAAGAAACGAGGAACAGGACAAAGCCTGGCAAGTGATAGGTGGATATAGGTGAGGGGGGGTTTGGACAGACAGAAGGTTGGACAAAGACCAGAAATGGAAATAAGAATAGGAAAGTTGCGAATTGTGAAATTAGAGGAGGGAATTCAGGTTGGAGGGGAGGGTGTGGGGAGAAATGGGTGTGAGTCCAACTGAGACCTAAGGAAAAGAGGGGGGAGGGAAAGGAGGGGTTTGATTAAGTTACTTAAAATTGGGGAATTCAATGTTCATACTGTTGGGTTGTAAGCTACCCAAGTGGAATATGAGGTGCTGTTTCTTTAGTTTGCATGTGGACTCACCCTCGCAATGGATGAGAATGGGAAGAGGAGTTAAAGTAGTTAGCAACCGGGAGACACAGTAAGCATTGGTGGACCCAGGGCAAGTGTTTGGCGGAACGGTTGCTAACTCAATGCTTGGTCTCACCGATGTAAAGGAGGCCACACTGGGAACACCTGATGCACTGGATTAGGTTAGAGAAGATGCATGTGAACCTCTGTCTCACCTGGAAGGACTGCTGGGATCCCCGGGTGGATGTGAAGGAGGAGGTACAGGGATAGGTGTTACATCTCTTGCAGTTTTAGAGGAAAGTTCTGGGGAGGGCATGGTTTGGGTGGGTTGGGAAAAATGAACCAAAGAGTTGCGGAGGGAACAGTCTCTGCAAAAGGCGGAAAGCTGTGTGAATGGGAAGGTGGGGGTGGGAAGATATGACTGGTGTCTGTACTGAACTAAACTGAACTGAACTCATTGGAAATGCAGAAATGTTGGACAATAATGTGATGGATGAGGAAGCTGGTGAGATGAAAGGTAAGGACCAGGGGAATTCTATCCATGTTCTATCTGGGGAGGGGAGGGGGGGGGGGGGGGGGGGGAGCGAGAGCAGAATTACCGGACACAGAAGCGTGCGGGTGTGAGATCCATCTATGTTTACTGAAGAAAGATGGCATCTTAAATGTCCTAGAATGGAAACCGTCATCCTGGCAGCAGATGCGGTGGAGATGGAAAAATTGTAAATAGGGGCTAGTGACTTTGCAAGAGGCAGGGTGGGAGGAGTCCAGTTAACTGTGGGTCTGTGGGTTTGTAGTAGATGTCAGACAATATTCTGTCCCCTGTGATGGAAATAGAGAGATCAAGAAAGGGGAAAGGGGTGTCAGAGATTTTGTACTAGTGGTCCCAGTGCTACTCAGATGTTTCCGATTTGTTCTACCCTTGGCCTAATATTTAGATGCAACCAGTAAGAAAGTGGACCAACTAGAGGGATTTGGCATGTCACCAAATAGTCTGACAAACTTCTGCAGATGCACTGTAGTAAGTATCCTGGCAGATTGGATCATGGTTTGGTGTGACAATTCCAATGCCCAGGAACCCAAGAGGCTGTAAAGAGTGGTGGACAACCCAGTCCATCAGAGGCATAGCTCTGTCCATCATCGGAAGCATCTATATGAGGCCCTGCCTCAAGAAGGTGGTGTCTGTTAGTTTTACCCGAGTGTCATGACGTCACTGGTACTATTCTGATGCCAGAGTTTTATTTCAGGCCTCAATTAATATTTTCCACCACCTCCCACTGCCATTTGCCACTGATTCCAAAGGACATTCCTCCTCTCTATATCCCTTGCATTAAGACGTCAACATAACATTGTGTGAACCAGGGAACACTCTGCCTCTGCCCTGAAGCTCCTCTCACCCCCCTGGAAACATTTGTGTGTGCTGTTGGTGCTTGTCTACCATGAGGCTAATGTTGTTACAGGATGATATTCTGGTGTCCATGGTGCACAGCAAATCATCCTTAATGTATCCTGTACCCACCTCCCCCATCAACCCAGGCACAGAACATCACCCCTTTCTCAAGCTCTATGATACTCTTCTCTGCAAAATTCTAGCGCCACATTATTATTTGTTCTCATGACAACATGATTTTTTGTGCTGTTACAAAGTTTGTGTTGTTCTGCTCTTCTCTAGAGGGCTAAATTAGGGCAAGGTAACCCCTCCTCATTAGTACCAAAGGTGCATGAGCGATACAGGACATTCTATCATGTTCTGGAAACATGGGATGATAAAAAAATGGGATTAATGTAGGATAAATGTAAATGACAGGTTGATGGTTGGTGTTGACCTGGTGGGCCAAAGAACGGTATCTCTCTAAGACTCCACGACTGTTCTTTATCCAGTGCCACTAAGGCCAGTAAAATCGATCAGTTCTGCAAATGTTGGACATTGTGATGTCCAAACCTCTGCTACTCACTCTACATCTAAGGTCTCAATAAACTTAACCTGTTTACTCTAAGGCCACTAAGCTTGGTTTGGGAACAGCTCTGCCCAAGACTGCAAGAAATTGTAGGCATAGCCTGGTCCATTACACAGACCAGACTCCTCACTATTGACTCCCATCTAAACTTTATGATACCTCTGAAAAGCAGCCAACATAATCAAAAACCTGTCCACACCAGTCATTTGTTCTTTTCCTTGCTCCCATAAGTCAGTAGATACAGAAGCGTGAATGCATGCACCACTAGACTCAGGAACAGCTTCTTGCCCTCTGTAATCAGCTTCTGAATGATCCTTCCATAAGCTGTGGTACTGTCCGATTCACTTCTACCCAATAGGGGACATTGGACTTAGTCTATGGAACTGGTGCGCTACAAATAAAGCCATGTTGAAATCTGGAAGCATAACCTTTATGAGCCGTAGCTAAACGCAAGTCAGCAACAACAGAACTGTGGAAGATTAGTTTGTGATAATATCTGGAGAAACTTATTTTGACAATTAAGGAGGACGACATCCCTATTTAAGTGTTCCCTTTGTCTCATAAACTGAGTAAAAGTTTATTATGAATGCAATATTATCTAAAGCCTAAAGGAGCAACTTAAAAATGCAATGTCAAGATAACAGACAAACACGTGAATGTATCTCAGTTGTGTAATGAAATGCATCATTCAGACCATCAAACCAGATAGAATAAAATATGGTTTACTATAACAGGTTAAATAGTTTATGTTCTATAAAGTTTCTAGACAAAATGTGTCAACTGCTTATCACTGATCCTTCCTAAAATAACTGCCTGATGTCTGCTCACTGATAAATATTCACTTAAAATTTTTTAAGCAGAAGTGTACCGACAGTCACCAAATAAATGCAGTGTCTTATGGCTGTCGACTTGAATCAAGCCATTTTATTGAACATATGGGGAAAGTCAGTATCTTGCAATACAGCAGCTCTTTCATCACTGAAATATGTAACACCTTTGTTTTCAATTATAATTTCTTCCTTTCCATTTCTATTTCCCAACCGACTTTAGTTAAAAAAAACAGTTTCTGTGCAAGACAGAATTCAATTAATGTAGAGTATTGCCTACAGATTAGTTATGTTCTCTGGCCTGTCCCAAGCTGTGGGAAGTGAAGGGC
Organism: Amblyraja radiata; assembly: GCF_010909765.2. Classification (NCBI taxonomy): domain Eukaryota; kingdom Metazoa; phylum Chordata; class Chondrichthyes; order Rajiformes; family Rajidae; genus Amblyraja; species Amblyraja radiata. The sequence continues at coordinate 23,487,491 of NC_045981.1, forward strand.
TGAAAAGCAGTTGTGATATAGGTTGTAAAACAAAAATCCAATAACACAAACAGCGAGTGCACTTACAGGTCAATAGTGCAGGACATCGACTCCTTCAACAAGAAGAGCATCATGCATAAGTGATAAGAAACTGATGGCACTTTGGAGCCAATATCTTTGCACTATTGCACATCATGTTTTTCAGGTACTGTATTTATGAGAATGCTTTGGGTAGAAGACGGTTTGTCCTCTGAAAAGGTCGCTACCAAAACATGCAAGCAATGTATGACATGGCAACTTTTTGCATTGGTTGATGGGACCTTTTGTTTTAGCCCAGCTCATTCTACCATGCAGAGGCCTAACTGGCATGCTCTGGGATATCCCAATTGTCAGGCACTGAGAAGTGGTGTCAAAGGTCAAGCACGACTCAGAAAGATACAAGAAAAACTACCGACCAGCCAGTTGTTTCTCCTTACTCCGTCTCTTTTTCTCCATGCGTCGGAGACGCTTCTCCTCGCGCAGCTTGGCCTCCTCCACCTCCTGGTGCTTCCGGCACTTGTGGAAGTTCTCCACCACCACCCCGACAAACATGTTCAGCACAAAGAAGGCCACGATGAGCAGGAAGGAGATAAAGTAAAGGAGCATCCATGGGTTGTTGTTCATGACCGGCTGAAAGTTGAAAGTCAACAACATTAAGGAATCCGCCCATGAGCCCTTTGTCAACCCTTTTAAAGAACCATCATGGTCCCACCCAGTTGCACTTTTCCCATAATAATTCTACCATATTTTTGGGCAGGAGAGTCCATATCCTAAAACAAAATTGGATAAAAGTGTCCCATATTTGTCCAAATTCATTATTGCCAAACATGGTAAATCCGTGCGCCATGGTTATCAACCTTCCCTCCAGTTTCACTCTCCCACCAACTGAGAATTATGAATATGTATTAAATATCTCATTAAATGTTTTGCTCACTGAAGAAATACCACACATTCTCCAGTCTTTCCACAGCTTTGATTTCTTCAGATCTTCTTTCCCCATGCAATGTGATAAAAAACGGATTATTTTCCCAAACAAAACATGATATCAGACATAACTGGGTTGTTTTGTGTTGATCAGGAAATCAAGTTGGATGCATTCAGGTGTGAGTCCTCTTTGCATAGTTCTGCAGTAGAAGTATCGACTGGGCTTATATTCACTGGAATTTAGAAGAATGAGAGGGGATCTTATAGAAGCATATAAAATTCTTAAGGGATTGGACAGGGTAGATGCAGAAAAAATGTTCCCGGTGTTGAGGGAGTCCAGAAGCAGGGGTCACAGTTTAAGAGTAAGGGGTAGACCATTTATGACTGAGATGAGGAAAAACTTTTCACCCAGAGAGTTGTGAATCTGTGGAATTCTCAGCCGCAGAAGACAGTGGAGGCCAATTCACTGGATGTTTTCAAGAGAGTGTTACATATAGCTCTTAGGGCTAATTGAATCAAGGGATATGGGGAGAAAGCAGGACCAGGGTACTGGTTTTGGATGATCAGCCATGATCATATTGAATGGCTGTGCTGGCATGAAGGGTCGAATGGTCTACTCCTGCACCTATTTCCTATGTTTCCATGTTTCTATGTTACTCCTCAAACACAGCCTAAGGATTAACTTTTCAGTTAATAAAATGTATTTCATTCTTTGAGAGTAAAGTATATAAAACAGGACATGTGGAAAAAAAAGAATGCTTGGCTGCATCCCCCTCTTGTAGTATCTGTGAAGATCTGATTTTGTAGACCTTGGTGACCAGATTTTGGTGGAAGAAGGAGAAGAGGTACAAGTCGGTCTAGTATCAGGTCATGGTTGATGGCAAATGTTATTCTTCACTTTTTTCCCCAGTCTATTCTATCATTTACTTGTAGGTTAAGTAGTCCAGTAACTTAGCTTGGTGCTAGATCTAATGGCCATAACTAATTCTTATTATCTTTGTTCTTATCCATATTCTGTGGATTTGGTAAAGAGAATTATGGTAGTAGTTAGGGAAATTGGCAAGCCTTGTCCAAAATGGGAGGTGTTTTGAGTATGAAAATTGTCTGGGTTGCGAGAGAGGATACCTAATAGCTTTTGGCCAATGGTGATGAAAGTAGAGTTGCCCACAGCCTTCCGACCAATTGACACTGATAATCTGCAGAAGGTCAGCAAACCAATTTGGAACTCTGGAGATATGCACAATTCCACCCACCCTCCCACCCAGCTACTGACAATGAAGAGATTAATACTGACAACCCCGTGAAATATTCTGACATCACAAGTCACTAATACAAAATATAAAAAGTAGATGTATTGTTTAATGTGTGAATGTTGGCTCACTTTCAATCATGGACAGTAGTTTTGATGGTATGTTTAGGTTGCAACTAAGCATCTTCTTGTCACTTGTTTTTAAGTGAAATAAACTTTAGTGGCAAAGTTAATGCCGTGAAAAATATGAATGTAAAACATGGGATAGGAATTGGTTAATTATTGTTAAAGATCGAAAAGACATCCAAAATAGAGCAGTAGAGCGGCCCCTGGTGACCAGGCAGCACTTTCCTCTCAACTGAAGTCTGAAACAAAAGTGAACACAAGGCGCTGGAGGAACTCTGCAGGTCAGGCAGCATCTCTGGAACAATTGGATAAAATCTCTTTGTCGATTGTGGCAGCATGCTTATTTGCTATGTTTCATACATGACAATGGTGAATGCACTCAAAAGAAAGTATTGAATTGGGCTGTTGTTAAAAGTGTTACATCATTGTAAGTCTTTCTTTCTGCTGTTGGGAATGATGGCGGTCAAGGCTACTGATATTAAATTTGTACGCGCAAAATAGTCCAAGTGTTCATAAATAGTTAGGAGATTGGCATTGGATATGGGACCTTATGGCAATTGTGAAGCACAGACAGAATAACATCATAATTATAGACTTCTTTTGCACTTAAGATTTGCAATATCACAAATTGAAATTGTAATAATTAACTTAACATTACCTGTTGATCCACCCCTACTGCATCCAAACCGTCATACATAATGTCAACCCACCCATCCTTCGATGCAAGAACAAACAAGGACATCAGGGCCTGTTAGTGGGAGAAAATGTAATATTAGATCCAGTAACATGTGATGAACCATATATTATGTAGGGATGATCATGAACATTTGTTTTGGCAATGAAAAAAATCATTTTCTTGCAACGTGACACAAGCAACACTCTCTCCAGCTGCTTCCGGTCCCATACAGCGAAGACTCTTGTCACTTAAACAGAGTACCCACTACTGCAGGAGCAATGAATTTCCACTGATCAATTCCAATAATTTCTTCTTCCCCGATTTAGTGTATGCCAAATATAAAAATTAACAAACCAATGACAAATGATTCAGAATATGGGCAGATTACAAAGCTGGCATCCAGAATTTAATATTAGTTGAGTAGAATACATTAAAGTAATGGGGAAAGGAGCAAGCGAAGAGACAGGAGCACAGAGCTGTTCCTCTAATTTCTTAGTTCATGAAATGTAATGACAAAAGCAAAATTTTGGGTATTGCCGAGGAATTTGGATGACCCAATCTGTTTGCTCCTTAAGTCAAGAGGCAAGGCCCAGGCTTGCTGGGAATTCCCAGTATCATACAGAATCGCATCTTGGATATCTCCCTGATGTAGAGACCCTATAGTGAATCTCTAGGATTCTTTACCACCAATGGTGGTGGAAGCCAGATCATTAAATATTTACACGGTGGAGATAGGTATATGAACTATTTAGGAACTGAGGGTTATGAGGCATTGTCACAGATGATAATTGGAAGTCGTTATTGATCAGCCATGATCATGTTGAATGGCAGGACAGGCTTGGGGAGCCTGGTGTCCGAATTCTGCTCCCATTTTCTTGAGTTCATAATGCCATAAGGAATAGGAGTAGAACTAGGCCATTCTGCCCATTACGTCTACTCTGCCATTCAATCATGGCTGATCTATCTCTCCCTCCTAATCCCATTCTCCTGCCTTCTCCCCATAACCTCTGGCACCTGTACTAATCAAGAGTTCTTACCTGCCATTAATTTGTTCCATTTAAAAAACAACAACTTTAAAGCTTTTTATAATTTATGTATGATTTAATTTTAATTATCTTTCCAATGTAATACCTTTAATACCTTTTATTTGCTCCAATAGTTTTTTATGTCTATGGAGGTCAAGTATTGACAGGTGACAGAAGCTCAGCCCTTGACTTTTCTGATTATATAAACCTTGAAAACTATCAGTGAGGTATGCAGTTTTTCTTGTCAATGTTTATGTTAAAGTCAATCATCGTCCGGAGATATGTTAAAATTAGTTGACTTTTGTGTGTAGAAATGGCTAATCTTTGTTGAGTAGTTCTGACAGAAAGGTAAAGGCTGCACCATGAACAGCTCCAAAGATCCAACATGAGTTCAAAGTCCCGGCTTATTATAACATGCTTTCCAAATCCTGGCATACCTGCCCCAAGTTGTCAAAGTTGTACTTGTGTCGGATCCACATGTAGTTGCCTTGAATACAGTCAGATTTGTTGGTAACATTTCTTATGTCTTCCCCAAAACAGAAGTAAAACTTCCCTTTGAAGAGCTGAAATAAAAATAGATGTCCATGCCTTAGAATTGTGATGTGTCAAGGTTGCTATCTTTATGAAAATTATCATGAGGCACAATTATAGGATGGGACAGTACAGAAAGAAATCTTCCAGCCTGTTTTATTGTATGAATCATTGTCTAGTTAACCTTTTTCGGCATAGTGCTACAATAATCTTTCTTTTAGTATTTATATAATTTGTTGTTGAAAATTGCTGCTAAATCTATGCCATTCATTGTGTTGGGCACTGCATTCCAGATCAAAATATAATTGGATCATTGAGACATAGATTCGTACAGCACAGAAAAGGCCCTTTCAGCCCATCAAGTCTACTGATTAATTGGATGGTCAGTATCAGCCAGAGAGACTCAAGGATATTTCCCCAATCTGACTTGGTGACATGCTAAGAGCAGCAATCAACAATCAGAGATAACATTTTACAATGGAAATGAATTGAAAAAAGTCAAAATTTAGCGTGTACGCTTGGACTTCTAGGAATATAAGGTATTCAGCAGCTCATATATAAAAGATAATGAAAGCTGCCATAAATTTGTAAAAAAAAAGAATCAAAAGTTAGGCAGTGTTTCTCAATGGCAATGGCAGGAGAAATTATAATGGGAAATTATGAGAATAAGTGATTTTAAAACAAATATTTTATGTTTATCTTGATAGCAGAAAACACAATTAAAGAATAAGAATAATGGACTAACAAGGGCCTATTTGCATGAGGAAGTTAATTGCAAAGGGAAAAAACCACCAGACGCTGGATATCGGAATTAAAAACTAATGCTTTGCTGAATGCATGAAGGCTTAAAACCCTTCAGGAGAAGATCTGGGCCAATAATTAGATATCAAAGATGAAAAGTAGTTCTTTGAAAAGGATATTCAGTAGGCCCGTATCAATTAAAGTTTTGAAAATAACTAAGTTTTGAAAATTGAAAATTCATTTAAGTATAATAGGATGAATGCTAAGAGATTAATTACTGCGACCATGCTTTTTCAGCCAGAGGGGCCAAAGGTAAACTTTTTTGGACAGGATCGAGGAGAAATTTCTTCAGTCAGATGTGAGCAAAACTTTGGCTATTGGGTTCAGACAGAACAATGATCTTGTAGAAGGCCAGACATGATCTTATTGAATGATTTTAACCATTTAATATTGCGTCTGTTGCTTCCACTATGTCAAAAAGGATAGAATAAGGGGAAAAATGTATGTCATTTGAAACATTATGAACTGACTTCTCATTACTGATATAGATCAATTACACAATATTAGTTTGAAATATGCTATTGATATTATAAACGGTCTGAATTAATATGTTTTATTTAGTCATAGAAAATCAGCCCTTCGGTCCAACTCATCCATGCCGGCCAAGATGCCCCATCCAAACTAGTGCCATTTGCCCAGGTTGGGCACATATCCCTCTAATACTTTCCTATCCATGTGTCTTCAGAAATGTTACAGTGGCTGCCTCAATTACCTCCTCTGGCAGCACATTCCATATACTCACCTGCCTCTATGTGAAAATGTTGCCCTTCAGGTTCTTACCGCTCTTACTGTAAATCTATGTTCTCTGGTTATTGATTCCCCCACCTTGCGTAAAGGAATCTGTATACATTCTATCTATTCTCTTTATGATTTTATACACCACTATAAGATCACCCCTCAGCCGCCTGTACTCTTAAGGAATTCCTGCACTCCATGTCCAAGGCTGCCACCAAGGATCGTAGTTTGTCATAGGCCCTTTAGTCCTGGCAACATTCTCGTAAATATTCTTTCCACTCTTTCCAGGTTAATTACATTCTTACTACAGTGAGGTAACCAAAACTGAATACAATACACCAAATGTGGCCTCACCAACAATTTGTACAACTGTAACATAATATTCCAACTTATATATTTAATGCCCTAACTGAGGAAAGCCTAGGTACTAAAACCCTTCTTTACCATTGTCTATATTTGTGATGCCACTATGTACCTGTGCTCCTAGATACTCTGCTCTTTTACACTCCCCAGGGCCTTACTATTCACTGTAAAAGTCCTGGCCTGGTTTGATTTCCCAAAATGCAACACCTTGCACTTATCTGCATTAAACTCCATTAGCTATTCCTCAGCACCACTTGCCCAACTGATCATGATCCTACTCTAATTTCTAATAACCATCTTCACTGTCTACAATACCACATATTTTAGTGTCATTTGCAAACTTTCCAATCATGCCTTGTATATTCTCATCCAAATTGTTAACATTTGCCACAAACAGCACTGATCCCTGAGGCACATCACTAGTCACAGTCCACCAGTCCAAAAAACTACTTTACAACACCATTCTCTGCTTCCTTCCATGGTGAATTCTCTATGCAGTTATCTAGCTCTCCCAGGATCCCAAGGGATCTAACCTTCCACAGCAGCCTACCATGCGGAGCCTTACTGAAATGCATGTGGTCAACAACTATAGTCTTCTCCTCGTCAACCTTCTTTGTTACTTCTTCACCATTTGATTGTGACCAAGAGTAAAATAGGCAACTGGTTTACTGTGGGTTCCAATTCAGGTCTTTGGCAATGCAATCAGTCGGAGATACAAGAACTTCCTTGTCCTGCTCTCAGGCCTTCCAAGCTCTGCTTTCTATTTTCGCAGCATTTGCCTCGTTCTTAGTTCCACCACTTCTCACCTCTGCATCAGTATGAAATTAAATGTACAGGCAGCAGTTCAGGTGTAAGAATGTGCACTGGTCTGGAGCTGTAATGGTGTATATGTCTGCTGAGTTGCAAGAGTCCGCATAGCTGTTGGAACTGTAAGAGTTGCAATGGCTGTTGAGGTGTATGTGTGTCCATTGCCGCTGAGATGTCAGACTGCACACCCATGTTGAGGTGTGAGAGTCTACTCTACTATTGAGATGTATAATTATTCGCGGCTGTTGAGGTATACAATTGTTTACAGCTGTAAGGGTGTACACGGTGGCTGAGACAGAGGAGCAGATTGTGAAACAGTGAGCTCCCTTCTGTACCAATAACGACACACTGAAATAGTCAGCCACTGTTAAATTGTCTTGAATTTGGGTCTCCTGTATAAGCTGAGGGATAATTGCAAAAATATAGATCAACAGGTAAGAGATGAAACACACTCGCATGTACATTTAACTGTATATATTTACGCACACATATTAAGTGACCAATATTGTCGATTATATATTGTTCTGATCCTACCACCTCCCAGGACATACAAAGCACCACTCTGGTACTGTGCCCTGCCCAGTATACAGGAACTGCATCATTAGACACAAAGGGTCCAGTCCCAAACATGGAGAGCCCAGTCCAAGGATGCAATCATTGCCCACCTGAGGACAAAGAACTATCCAAACCTGGGCTGAGCTCTTTTTCCCAGACACAGAAAGTTTGGGCAGCCATACCCACTGACATCTTTCGAAGGATGTTGACCAAAAATGGGCAGATGGGGTTAATGGAGATGGGGCATCTTCGTTGACATGAGCAAGTTGGGCCGAATGACCTGTTTTCGTGCTGTCTGCCTCTATGACAAGGGGAAGCCACCTTTCCAACAGTAAGACATTAACTTCTATTCAGGAGGTTTTGAGTCTCAGCCCTTGGATCCACTAAGCCTCCATCATGGGAGACAGCACCCCCACTGAGTCCTCACTTTTGTGTATTGTGAGCCCCACCCCAGTAAGTTGAAACCCCCTTCCCTAGATGACTGAGCTTTTACTTCAGCACGGATCCCAATAGAGAGCTCCCACCCTAACATGTGGCCGATGACATGTAGAAACGTACCTGGACACCTAGGATGCCAAAGATGATGAAAAATCCGCAGCAGATGACCACAATATTCCCAATGGGCTTCAGGGAGGACATGAGTGTTTCAACAACGAGTTTAAGACCTGGTGCTCGGCTGATTACCCTGTGTGGAGCATGACAACATATATTAGGAATGATCAACATGACTTAACTGAGTGTTCCTGATATCAGTCACCATATCAGGCACGCAACAAAAGCTTTTCACTGTGCCTCGGTACGCGAGATAATAAATTAAACTGATATGGTATAGATTTCCTCCCAGTCTAAAAAACATCACTATCTTGAGCTCCTTTTCTAGTTTGGCATCTAAGCTGCCATCTTCATGGGCCTGATTTCTGTTCACAGTTTACCATGCTCTTCCTTTGTTAAATGCCTTTCGAAAATTCACATACATAACAAACTGCATTACCCTCATCAACAATTCACCCTACTTCATTAAAGAAAGTGACCAAGTTAATGAAATACAGAATGTTGAAATGAGGAACTGTAGATGCTGGTTTATACCAAAGAAAGCCACAAGGTGCTGAAGTATCTTGGGAGGAAAAGGATGAGTGACATTTTGGTTTGGGACCTTTCTTTAGACTGAAAGTGGGGGGGGGGGGGGGGGGGGGGGGGGAGGGATGTAAAGAGCTGGAGGGGAGTACAGTCCACGGCCAGCCACAAATGAATATATTTTTCCAACTGTAATTTTTATCATAGGTTAATCTCCCTAAAACATTAGTGTCCTTAGCTCTATAGATGCTGCCGCACCTGCTGAGTTTCTCCAGCACTTTTGTCTACCTTCGATTTTCCAGCATCTGCAGTTCCTTCTTGAACGGAAAAATAATTACCCCTTTTTCACTGTTTCTTGCTCCATTGCTGAGTGTTTCCAGCATTCACTATTTTTAATGTCCTTAAATGTTTCCTGCCTCAGGTTATCATGCTTGAGTTGCTGGACTTCTCTGTCTTCTTTGTAAAGTATGCTTTGTAGAGAGCAGTCCTGAACTACTATCTACCTCATTGGTGACCCTCGGACTATCTTTGATCGGACTTTACTGGCTTTACCTTGCATTAAACGTTATTCCCTTATCATGTATCTGTACAAATGGCTCGATTGTAATCATGTATTGTCTTTCTGCTGACTGGTTAGCACGCAACAAAAGCTTTTCACTGTACCACCATACACTTGACAATAAACTAAACTGAACTGATGTGTATACCAGTTACAATTCACCACTGCACCTGACTACCCCCCTATTCAAACGCAACATCCAACCTCAGAAATCTCGGCTACTTCCAATCCGAATGGGTGACATTCTACTTCTGATACTGGTGATTTTCTTCAGTTCAAGCTCTTTAATTTCATCCTATTTAATTTAGCAATTGCCTTATTTTCAATGCTGCATGTATTTATTTAACAATTCAAGTATAGTACATCACATCACATCACCTCACAGAAACCTACATAAAAAAAACCTGACACTGAGGCACATAGATTTTAGTAGTTTAAAAGAGGAGAGAGACATGAAGATACCGAGGTCCTGAGGTGAATGCCTCAGCTGAGACATGGAGCAATGAGCTGTGCAATGGAGACACAATCATCAATGGTAATCCACCATTCACAGTTATTGTGGGAGTTTGCATGTCTGGAGTCAGTTACTTGGATAGGGAGGGGGAAGGCCACAGCGGTATTTAAAAACAAGGATGCCATATCAAGTACTATACTTCAACTGTTAAATAAATACATGCAGCATTGAAGAGAAGGCAATTGCTAAATTAAATAGGATGACATTTTAAGTGACACCACTGACTAGAAAGTTGATCAGTCCCGAAAGGTAAATACTGAGGCTCTAATGCCACGATCAGAGGTTGGATAATTTGTGGTGATTCCCATCTGAATGCCCAAAAGTCCTTCACTGTCTCTCCCTTTGTTTAAATACAGATCCGATTGACATTCAAAATGTTAAAAGTTATGCAAGGCAAGGTGACTCACTTATTTGAAACTCCATCCTCCATCTTCATGCACAGTTTTATTATTTCTTGACTATCATTGCAACATTTTTGTCTCTTTTGACCACTCTCCTTCTTGGTGTTATCCAAGCTCTGTAATGTGTGTCCTTATCCCAATGGTTTCGGACCTAAATTGGCTCACAGTCAAGCAGTAACGCCCACTCTTATTTTTAAATCATCTGAACACTGATGCTGTCAAGCATTATAATTTTCTGGGATATCCTAAATCTCTTTGACATACAACCACGCTTTCAGCATTAAAACATTTTTCTAAACCTACCTCTTTTCCCAAGCTAATGACCATTTGCCTCAAAGTATAAATTGGCATCTATGCTCCTGTAAAACACTTTGAAGTATTTTGTTAAGTCAAAACAGCAATATTAACAGAAATGTATGTTATTACTGCATTTGACTTAAAAAAAGTTTGTTTTTATCTCTCCCCTTTTCCCTGCGTTAAAATCCCCTTTTGGCATAAAAAGAGACACAAAGGCATCAGAGATGCAACAAGATTTTCTAAATTCCAAGATATCCCATTTAAACCAGCATCTGCAGTTCTTTCTAATTTCTAGCTAGTTCACTGGAATAACAAAAGGAACCTATTTCAAGTTATTTCAGTAGAACAGGCCTATTAATATTTGGGAATATACTGTATAACAATTCCATGTGTTATGGGATTTTAAATGGTGTTTTCACATTCTAAGTGACACAGTGGGAAAATCTTTTATGACATTATTGTTCTATCATTCACAAGCTGTTCAACAAATTAAAAAAAAAAAATCAATGATCTATCAGGAGAGATCTTTCTTTCTTCCGGTGCTGGGGTGGATGGGAGATAATTCAGTTCCTAGTGAAGAGGAATTTCAGTCCCAGTGAAAGGGAGTTGGATTGGGATCTGGGGTGGAAGAAGTGGGGAGGCTCATGTGCGGAATTAATAGGACTATATCTGCAAAGAAGGAAACACAGCCTTAAGCACTGGAAACAGTAATGTACTGGTTTCTGACTACAAAGCTGTAATTCAATGCCCCAGCTGTTACCTTTGAAGCTCCAAGGGCTTGTAAACATCAGCAGAATTTTGTGATTAAATTAATACCCTGTGCTCTCTCTGCCTGACAATTGTTGTTAGCATATGTTTTTTTCAAATTTGTGTCCGAAAGTTTGTTAACTTTAAACAAACTGTGATTTGGCCAAATAATAAGGAGATGGATTGTGTATAACTGTATCATTCAATTGGGACCATATTTTCTTGAAAATCATAAAATATATGAATAAATGTCATAAGACTATGGCCAATGCAAAGTTATTAGTTAATCATTAGTATTAGAAAAGTTGTTGGTAGTGGGGAGAATCTAAATATTTAAAGATTGTTGGTTGGGGGATATATCATAACCAGAAGATTATCGGTTGGTAATTTGTCTATCAGATTATTGGTGAGGGACTATTACTTTAGAAAAATTACTAGTTGGAGACTACTACCACGGAATGATTATTGGTTGAAGGATTAGCAGAAATGCAATATGTTGGTTGACAGATTACCACCATTAGAAGATATTTTTGTTGGTGTGAGCTTGACATGAATGAAAAATGGGTAATTTGTGATCCGTATAACGATGAGATGTGTTATTACTGCTGAAATGTAATAGATGAGAAATGACATCCATCATAAAGTTACTGATGTGATGGGCTGTTACTGTTGGAAGCTTTAGTGCAAGGAGCCATTTCTTAAGGACAGTTCCCTTAATAATAAAATGCAATATCATAGATTTAAGATGAACAGTCTGCTAAAAGGCAAGATTGCTTTCAAGTGAACCATGCCAAATACTAATTCCTCCAAGAATATTAATTAAAAATGTCATATCAAATTTAAGTGCTTAGGAATTTATTTTTGCAGATAAAGTCATAGTCATATAGTAGAGAAACAGGCCATTAGGCCCAACTTGTCCATGGTGACCAAGATACCCATATAAACGTGGCTTCAAGACTTTCCTCCCCAGCATAGTACTGGCTAATCTACAGTCTATAGAGAACAAGCTGGATGAACATAAAGACAGAGAATTGAGAGACTGCTGTTCCACAGAGACTTGACTCACCCCTAATATACCTGACTGTGCCATCCAATCCGAGGGCTTCTCCCTTCACCGGATGGACTGCACGGTGTCTTCGGGCAAGGTTAGAGATGGAGGGGGTCTGCTTTCTAATCAATACCTCGTGGAGCCCAGAAGTGACGATTCTGGCGAGCTCATGTTCCCCGGACCTGGAATATCTAACTGTGAAGTGCCATCTTTACTATCTACCACAGGAATTCATCTCAGCTCTCCTGACAGCAGTCTACATCACTCCCCATGCTGATGTCAAGCTCGGAACGAACTGTACTCTGCTACCAATAGCATTGAGACAAAACACCCCAAAACCTGGTCATTGTAGCTGGGCAATTCAATCAAGCCAACCTCAAGTGAATGCTACCAAAATACTACCTGCCTACAAACAAAAACTGAAGCGGGAAAATCCAGTACAAAATATTGTTCAGTGCTGGTCTGTGGAAACAGAAGAGTTTCTGCTTAAATCTTTGGAATGAGCTTGTACACTTAAACCAATGGACTAGGAAGTGAGACCCTTATTATGCAGAACTGAGACAAGCACTTACATGTCTGAAATGCCTGATGTAAACTTCTGGCTTGCAAGTCCTACCACCAGGTAAAATGGAGGACATGCACACCAGCAGCTTCTATCAAGAAGCCCCTTCTGTTTGTGAGTTAAAAGTGCAGCTAAATTCAGACCCTGTCAGAACCCAGTGTTAGATTACCGGAGAGGCCGCAGGGTGCGCAACAGTCGAAGGACCCGCAGCATTCCAAGAATTTTCGTTCCACTATCTGAGACCATGGAGACTAGAACATCGATGACTGATATCATCACCAGTAGCCCATCCAGAATGTTCCAAGAGCTCTTGAGATAAGTCTTCTTCCCAAAAAGAAGGCCCATTGCAACCAGCTGCAAAAGAGACATAGAAGGAAAGGTTTACTGCTAATGAACAGTAACGTGGCTGCAGAAACAAGGAACTTAGTCTGGAACTACAGTCCTAGTCTGAAGAAGGGTCCTGACACGAAACGTAACCTGTCCATGTTTTCCAGAGATGCTGCCTGACTCACTGAGTTACTCCAGCATGTTGTGTCCTTTTGAATAACCAGTGGATATTTTACTAAATAAGGAAACTGAGGATGCAGATGCAATGCCTGCCTTGATTGCAGGGCCATGTTTGAATAATTATGAGCATTGCCACCCCATGGCCTGACTGGCAGACCAGAAGCAGGAAGCAGTTGCTTGGGACTGCGGCAATCAGTGCGATCTGGGATAATGAACGGTGCTGGGGGTGTCTCAGAATGGGCCTTGTGAGGCCTCTTGTGAGGCCCGACTGGTCCTCAAGGAATGTTAAAAAGAACTTACTATGGCCAGTTGGTATCTCCTGTCTTAGAGCTGACCCTGGGAATCCCACTACCAAGTGGATTCCCAACCAATGTTGTCAATGTTGTGATCGGGCTGTACATTTACATTGATATCTCTGCAATCTGTGTTGGTAACATTTAAATACATGGAACTGGAGTTAGATTGCTTGATCCTGATGTTTCAGCACTCACAGCCCATCTCTTCCAGTGTTGTTGTAAGGTGTTGCAAAAGGGGGAACAAGGGCATATAAAAATCATAGATCAATAATTCTAATCCCACCAGCAGTTTGAGGAAATTAACTCAGTTCAAAAATGAATGTAAAACCAAAAAGTTTGAATCAATGAAAGTTCATGATGCTGTTGAATTGTTGTAAAAATTCAGCTGGTTCACAAACATGTTTTAGGGAAGGAAAGCTGCCAAACTACATGTGATCTCTAACAGTGTGGCTGGCTTAATGTTCTTCTGATGTGGTTGAGCAAAAAACACAGTAGTGTAAATTGCTTCCAGTAGGTGAAGACTCACAACTACTCTTCTACAACTATTAGGGATGGGTAATAAATGGGGTGCGGTGGGGTGGATGATTGCCTAAAATTGATGCTGTATTTGGAAAATGTGGGAAAGTAATCCATTCCCAGTGGAACTCCATCCCTGCTCAGTATGTGCAAACAGCAGAAAATGTTCATGTATTCTCCTGATTGCTCACCAGAACTCTTTGGGGAAACAGGTTATTCTTACTAAATAAAATGACGACAGAACTTAGATCAGGAAATATTTCTATGATTGAAATCACCAGTCCTTAATTCATCCCAACCGTTGATTAAAACGGAAGTGGACATAAAGTGAACTGATTGCATGGTGTGTATCCAACTCGCAGAATTATTAGTTTATTATGGGGCTCAGTCTGTCAAATCCAGATCATTACCAAAGGTTGGTTTAACATTTAAAAGAGCCTAGTGGTTGTGGTTACCTTTACTGCCATCTCACTCAGGAAGATCACTGTGAAGATATAGTTCGAGAGTGTCAAGAAGATTCGCTCCTTTAAGGAAAGAAAAGACTCAGTGTTAGTACAATGACATAGTGCAGTGGAGGCTTAAAGTCTGCATTATATCTCAAACATATTCAAAATGCTAACGGGTACGTAGCATGTGTGGAGAGAGTAAAATAGAGTTAATATTTTCAGTCTGTGACCTAATATCTTTTATTTAGAAACTGAAGCAAGAAAAGGGGCAGTGAAGGAAAGAAGAAAAGGGAGGATTTGCGATCGGGTGAAAGGTTTTAAAAAACGGAATGACAAAAGAGATGACACAGCAAGGCAAGAGGTCGTAATGACACAAGTACGGAAAAATAAAATGTTCTCAGGGGAGTTGTGAATGGCATTAGCAGAATTGTTACCCGCAGTTTCTATCAGACAAATTGGGACAATGGTTATAATCTGTAATAGTTAAACTTAATGTCTAGCCAGCAACTCCATCCCTTTTACCAGTTAGTCATTCTTGCCTTCTACAGGATAAAGAACTGATGGATGCAAAAGATTTCACAGGACAATTTTAAAGAAGAGCATTGAATGCTCCTCACCTAAATAGGTCTCTTAAAGTAGGTATGTTGCAATACCTACCTTCAGCGGCGCTGCAGTTCTGCCACTGGCCTTGTGCGCGACTTTGGCACATTTGAGGGGGGGGGGGGGGCGGGATTAAAATGGCGTTTTCTCCTGCCTATCCGAGATATATTTTCTCGGACTACTACCTGATGCTGAAAAATCGTTCCGACTTGCTTTCTCGGAAGTTTAAAAAAAAAATTGCGGGACAATTTAATTGCTGGAGTAAAATAAAAATTCTACTTCTAACGCCGTCAACGCGGACGACGGAACGGATCTCACGTGGGGGACAAAACAGAAGGTTAGTCGTTTTTTTTACATATAAACTTGCTTTTTGGATGACTTTAATCCAAATTTCATTGGCGAAAATGTGATTATGGCCCCATACGAACCGGCAGTGTTTTTCCTGCCGATATGGTGTTCAAATTCACCGCAAACCGCAACATTCCAATCGATCGCGTTCCACAAAAACCCACTCGCAAGATGATTTAAATGGCCATTAATTTACGGGAATTAAACATTAAATTCCTTCCATTTGGCCTATAAATTCATGACAATGAGATTTAAAAATCATGTTATATTGTGAATTTTTGTGTGAATGTTATTTGGACCCTTAGGCTATTTAAAAATGTTAATCTTTTCTTAAGAAATAGATAGATGTTTAGATCTAGTAATTCAGAATGCTTCAATCTATAATAACTGAACATTTCTTTCAGTTCTCTTAATTTTTAAGAAAGTTATGGGCTTTTGACTGTCACAGCTTTTGTGTTAAGTCAATGGAAAAGCCATAGGGAACAAGATGCTAATTTCCGAGTATGAAAATGGCCATAACCTTTTTAATACTGAAGATATGAAAGTGAATTAGGTGTCAAATCAAACTTCTTTTTATGCTTTATCTGATGGGATAAATTGCAGACTTGATTTTTTAAATCTCAAAATTTTGTAACATTGCTACTTAAAGCAGATACATTAAAGCAAATTACCTCCAGAAATTTGAAAAAGAAAACCCACTGAAATTGCTGGAAATATTTAGCAAGTGAGATAGCATCTCTCCGACTCTGATGACAGGTCATAAAAGTGAAAAGTTAACTTCTGTTTCTCTCCTTGCAGATGTTGTCTAACCTACTTTCTAGTACATTATACTTTAATTCTTGAAAAAGATCAGGTGGCTATTATTTCAATGTTGTTTGCGAGAGCTTGGTCTTATGCACCTAATCAAAAGAAGAATAGGACTTTAAAAGTACATTATTGATTCTAAAGAGCACTGGAACAGCCTAATTTGTGAATTAAACTGTAAAAGGAACTGTGAATGAAACTGTAAATTATAATTCCTTCCTCTTTAATCAGCACAAAAACCCAATTGAACAGCATGAACATTGCCTTGAGATGTTTCATTTTAAGGGATTTTATTCAAGCGATGGCTTACTGAAATGTCTAAATTACAAATTGAGAATCAAATGATAGCAATCATGTCCATTTATTTCCTTAGCAAATGATTGCAAGATGCAGTCACTGACACTAAATTGGAGATTCTCTGGAATTCGACGATGGATAAGAACAAAGTGGGAGATTTTGATTTTGACAACCAGGTGTAGCTGGTGGTGGGTGTCAGGAGAAATTAAACAGATCAATACTTACATCGTACATTAGAGTTTGAGAACAAAGTATGATAATACACTCAAGATTAATATAACCATGTAACGCCGCATTACCCTCCAGAGCACTGGAAATATATCAATAGTAAATCAAACCAGCAAGTACTCTGTGTTCTAGAAAATCAATATGGGTTTTGCAAACTCAAATTTCGATGTTAATTGCATTCTGGTTGCTGTATTGATATATCCACAGACTCAGGAATATTCCTGGATTTACATTACTTTTGCAGCAAATAATTTTCCTTCTTGAAGATGAAACACCTAGAATGCTAGAAGGATCTTTTCATTTTAATAATAGCCACTATTTCTCTAAAGCTTGTTTCAGTTTGAATATTTTAGGAACTGATATACCCCTGTCAATAAACACCAGCTGGAGTTCATACAATTTACCACCTGTTAATTAATTTCAACTGGTATGATTGTCGATCTGGCCTCCCTGGAAGAACATCATTTGCTTTTGTGTTCTATTAACTGAAAGGTTTGCGTCTTATAGACACCCATGGGTTTCAAAGTCTTGTTCTTTCTCAATAGCACTTAGTTCAGTTATTTTTGCCCTCTTTACATTTCCTGACATAATTCATTCCTCTTTCGTGTTTAACAGCCACATGTTTATTAGCACAAATTTTGATACCCTTTAGGTTGCAAGTAAAACTGATACAAATATCATCGAAAATATAACTGATGGTTCTTTTTGCTATGGGCTTCAGAACAATCACATTTCCACACTCATTTATCTATAACTTACTCCCCATTCCCATCAATTCCATAGATTCTGCCATCCACGTACAGGCGAGGCTGATGTTTTCCAGTCCTTATTGGCTTGTCCTGCTACCTTTAAGGAAATGTGACCACACAGTCCAAAGCTCTCTGTTCCTCCACGTATCCTCCCATTTATTGTACACTCCCTTGTTCCATTCCACAAAATGCATGTCCTCATACTTTCCAATATTGAATTCCATTTGTCACTTTTCTGCCAAACTGACCTAACCATGTCCACCTCCTCAAGTCAAAAGCTCGCCTCCCCACTCCCAATCACACGGCTAGTTTTTATATCATGAAAAAACATGTTTAATCATATACCATATATTGAATTCTAAATCACTAAAAATTGATTGCAAAAATCGAACCCTATAGAACACAAAATATGAACAGCCTTCTAGTTACTAAAATGATCTGTCAATATTACCCTCTGCCTCTTGCAATGAGCCAATTTTAGCTAAAGTTTTCCATTTTCCCTTTAAGAGATGAAATTGTGGGATCCATTCTGATGTTTCCTCGTGGTCTTGATGGAACTCACTGTGGTTGGTGATGAAAGTGAAATTTGGCCTTTGATTCTGCTCTAGCCCCAGCAAATTTGCTTCGATTTTGCCTACCTCGACTACTCTTTCAAAGCATGCTACGTTACAGCATAAATTACTTGCCCATACCTGAATTTCTTGCCACCTTCCTAAACATTTCCATTTCCTCCTCAATTACGTTGATGATCTTTCTTCACAAAATGCTAATTAGGCCGCAACCTTACAACACAATGGTTAGGTTGCACTTGCAGTACTGTGTACTGTTCTGAAATGATGTGATTGCTCTAGAGAGAGTGCAGAGGAGATTCACAAGGATGTTGCCTGGAATAAAGGACTTTTACTTATAGGAGGGATTAGATAGAATGGGTTTGTTTTCCTTGAAATGAAGGCTGAGGGGTTACCTGATAGAAGTATATAAGATTATGAGAGGCATTGTTAGGCTAGATAATAAAAATATTTTTCTCATGGTAGGGTTATCAAAAACAAGAGGGCACAAGTTTAAGGTTGGAGGTAGGAGATTTAAAGGCAATCTGAAATGGCAAGCTTTTCAGTTGCAATATAAATGGTGGATCCAATTACCCTGTTTAAGAGATATTTTAGGACAGATTCTTAAGAGATATTTTAAGGCATATTCTTAAATAGGCATGGCATGGAAGGACAGCCTTACTGCAGGCAAATGGGGGATTAGTGCAGATGAACAAAAACGCTGACATTGGCACAGTGGCCATTTTTGTACAACTCAATGATTTTATTATTAAACACCAAACACTGAGAAAATCATCCATTTTAACATGTGTTCAGTCAAGTAAGGCCAGAAGTGCACCCAAATTTGGGCTTTGAGTCTCATTAACATTTCCCCAAGAGCTGTGCTGCGCTGGGAATCCCAAGGTCAGGGTTTAGGGGGTCATGGATCGATTGTAGAAAGGAGGGAAAATGATTGGATCATTAAAAGAGAACTGCTTCAGTGGTCAGCATGAAGTTGGAGGGTAAGGGAACAACTCTAACAGAGAATCAACTGTGTTGGAGAGCATGTGGAAACTCCCTTTTGTGGCACTCTGGCCACAACTACAATTTCCTGGGATGGATGAATAAATTCATCAATTTTAAATTACATCTGTTCTGGCCGGACATCACCTTATTGATTGTCCTATGATCTGCTGCATAGGCTGCGGCACATTTACATTCTTAAATAACTCAGGGCCACACCCGAGTACACTTGGGTCATGGCCAATAGTGAAACCAAAAACTTGGCAGTGAACAGGTTAATGTGTGGATGATACGTTGTCAGTCTGGGCATGCATTTGCCCATCTTGGGGCATCCATTATCAATATTCTCATGCACATGCTCAGTTTTGACAGGAAATTTAGGAAGTCACAGGGATACAAGCATTTATATACTGTCTACCATATAGAAAATCCTCTCAAGTGTTGGCCATAATACAGAGGGTACGTTCTTACCCAAATAGGTTCGACCCGCTCTCGAGACTTGAGCAGTGAATCTAGGCTGGCACTCAGATGAAGCACTGTTGGAAATGCTTCCAAACTGAGCTCCTTTCTGCTCTCTTAGTTAGATGTAAAAGTTGGAAATGTTTTATTAACATTTAATAAAAGATCTTGGGGGTGTCCCTTTGCAGAGCCTTGGCCAATGTTAACCCCTTAAACAGTTGGCTATTTGGTTATTATCACATTACGACTTGTGGAATCTTGCTGTGCACAAATTGCCCATGGAATTTGGCTATTATAACGGCATCTGTATTTCCAAAAGATGTATTCTCTTGATGTATTCAAGAGAGAGTTAGATATAGCTCTGAGGACTAATGGAATCAAGGGATATGGGGAGAAAGCAGGAACGGGGTACTGATTTTGGATGATGAGCGATAATCATATTGAATGGTGGTGCTGGCTCGAAGGGCCGAATGGCCTACTCCTGCTATTTTCTATGTTTCTATGATTCACTGGCTGTTTAGCATTTGTGGCTGTGAAGTATAACTAGGCACAAATTGCCTTCTGAAAAAGATTGAAGAAACTGGGACAGGGTGAGGTGCGAGGAAGAAAAACTATCCTGTTCAACTGGAATATTCATCCTTTAATCGGAGAAGCTGATTAAGAGCTTGACCAAAACTTTGTTTGCACGAGAAAGACTTCAGCTGCAATCAATTATGACTTGGCTTCCTAAAGCAGCGTGCTGTGTGCAGCCATCTCAGGCTTCAGTTGCTTGGCCATCTATCAAAAGCTTGCGTGCAGACCATGGAGAATTCCCTTCGAAACACTAAAGGAAGTATTGGAGGAATTTCCAAGGAAATGCTGCTGTCGAACTATAAGTTGGCAGCAATTCAATGAATCCTTAGAACAGTCTATTTTCTTTACCCTGCTTCTTGATCTCTTTCTGGCCTCAACAAAGTGATAGCATATTGAGGCAGAGTGAGTGAGCAACAGAAAGCAGTCATTCCAAAAAGACCTCTCAAAGTGACTGCTGATGAATTGCTCAGATCAGTTGCATTGTCTGAAATGTTTACCTGGGCTAGATACCCAGTGTTCAGAGTACACTCATCAGTCCCCTTCCCCTACAAATCTCCTTGCAACATATTCTCTATCACAAACCCATGAACTGTCCCGGAATCTCCTGTCACCCACCTACTCTAGATATAATGTGAAGTAGCCATTTAAAGTAGCAAACATCTTTGGGCTGTGGAAGCAAAACAGATCTTGTGGAATCTCAGTATGAAACCCAGGCCACCACACCAGGTAACCACTGTGTCATTTAACTCCACTGAGTACTAATGGGATAGGTTCACAAATGTCCAGTAAGAAAGCTAGGAATGAAAAAGGCAATTATTTGGCTGTTACTTTCAGAGTTCATGAGCGTTGAGCTCAGTCACCTTGCATTAGGCGCTTTCTTACTTCCATGTCAATCAAAAAGGAATTTAAGAAGGAACTGCAGATGCTGGAAAATCGAAGGTACACAAAAATGCTGGAGAAACTCAGCGGGTGCAGCAGCATCGATGGAGCGAAGGAAATAGGCAATGTTTCGGGCCGAAACCCTTCTTCAGACTGATGGGGGGTGGGGGGAGGCGGGTAGACGAAAGGAAAAAGCAAAATCAAAAAGGAATGCTGGAAATGCAGCAAACTCCTCAATAACCTGACGTTCCTGCATGTGACTTAAGCCTGTCTGCATTTCATTCATCCACCTTGCCTTACACTGCGGGAGGTTAATAGATTCATTAGCAGCTTCAAAACAGTTCATCACCTTTTATTTGCAAGGTATTGATTCATTTTTGAAAGTAGTAACAGATCCTTTCTGAAAATGGACTTTGATGTTTGAATGCTTTAATACATTTGGTGAAAATTGACTGAAGATTTTGAAAGGTCTTTACCATTTTAAAACAAAAATGAATAGAGTCCATCAAATGACTGAAATCAAGATAACATGCTCTTAAACTCCCAGTCACTCTGTACCAAGTTCCTACCATTATGAAATTGTTAGAATTAAGTTAGAATTAAATTAAATACAAGTTAAAATCAGGATTTTCAGAAGGATTTTCAGAAGGATAATTAGTTAACTTTCCTTCTATTTCTAGTTTAGAGGTAGCAAAGAGCAATGGCAGCTTCTTTACTTCCTGGTTTCCTAAGATCATAATGTGAAATGCCAGTTTTAATCCATTTTCAGACCAACATCATTGTGCTCTAGGATTTGAAATAAGTATACAGTCCCTTTCAGTGAAGTTACAGGGTTGGTTTAAATAGGTTGGGTGTGGTGGGGCTTTTAACAGACTGGGTTACGTAAAGGAAATGTTATTCTGCAGAAAAATAGCTGCATTTTAACAAGCACATAAAACCTCAACATTTTAAAAAAAAAGTATGATTTACACACAGGTTAGGAAATAATTATCATTCCCACAAATTAACCAAACAGAATTATTAATCCAACCATCTTGCCGAGGGTAGCTGATAGAGGATAGCAAGAAGTGAAGAACCTTTCCGCCCATATAATTGTGCTGGCTATTGAATGGGCTACCACTTGTTCCATTCCATGGTCTTTCCTCATTCTTCTCCAACACTTTTCCTTTTCTAGTAGTAATTCCTTCCACCAACATTTCAGATAGTGAGTTACACAGATGATTTAAAAAATCCCCTAATCTCCCTTCTAGATCTTTTACCAATTACTTTAAACCTGCATCCAATTTACCTGCCGGGAATCTGATTCGGGTCAAATAAAGAACTGAAAACTATCGGGTCAGCCCTTCCAACAGCTGTAGCTTCTCCGCTTTCCTCACCAGTATCTGCTGCAACTGTTGTATAAACTTCTCAAGTGTGCATACCTAATTTAAAAGCCTTTGGGATGTTCAGTTAAACTTCAGCTTTTTCACTTGTTCTTAATTTACAAATTGGGCTGGAGATCAGAGAAGGTTGAATGCACAAAAGAACCGTGATAACATGAAGGCACAGGTATTAACATACCACAGACATTTATAAAATACATGCATTTGTGCTGCCAATGTAATAGGAGTTTAAAATAAATGATGTAGGTCTTGTGGAATTCCACAGTCAAAAAAGCAAGACATCTTTAATAAATCACAGCCACTGATTTAAAGTCTTAACACAGTTTGAATTTCCACAGATTCTGCCTACTCTGCTGAGTATTTGCAGCATCTTGTGATTTTAATAACATTTTAATAAAGATCTGTGATGTTACCACTACAAACTCACTGCTTATGTTATTATGTAAAGTGGGAACCTGTTTAATGCTAACCTGTAGAATGATATTCCAACAATGTCTTCTATTTTCTTGATAGTGTGGCACAATTTTAATTATAAGGACTGTCCATTTAGTAATACAAACATGTGTTATGGACCAGTATTGTAAGCTTGCTTAAAAGCATATTCATGTTGCATAGAAAGAACCTAATCACTTCAATTCCTCATTTATAGTGAAGATTGATAGTGGAGCAATTTTAAAGCCATTTTCCATCTAGTCAAGTCAAGAGTGCTTTATTGTCTAGAGGTGATATTTAAAGTTGCCTCATACATTTATTATACTGCAAGCTCCTGCTTCACTGACATGTGATGGGGCTGCTAGAGCTCTCACTGACCCATTTACATCTGGAACAGATTCAAAATAGAGATAATTAAAGTGTTTATTTTTTTAGTTCAGAGATACAGGGCAGAAATAGTCCCTTTGGCCCATCGAGTCCGCACAGACCAGCGATCCCTGCACGTTAACACTATCCTACACCCACTGCCGACTATCGACAATACCGCCAGCGGGCTGGCTACCGAAGCTGAAGGGAGGAATGTGCACACATTCTCGCTGTCCGAGCACGACGTGAGGAGGGCTCTGACACGGGTGAACACGAGAAAAGCTGCAGGCCCCGATGGCATCTCGGGGCGAGTACTCAAGTCCTGTGCTACGCAGCTAGCTCCAGTGCTCACTACATTATTCAACCTCTCCCTGGACAAGTCCGTGGTCCCTGCCTGCTTCAAAAAATCCATCATTGTACCGGTACCAAAAAATGCCTCCCCAGCCTGTCTGAATGACTACCGTCCGGTGACCCGTACCTCGGTAGTCATGAAATGCTTTGAGAGGCTGGTGAAGAAACACATCTGCGCCTTCCTCCCTCGGAACATGGACCCGTTGCAGTTCACATACCGTCCGAACAGATCCACGGACGATGCGGTCTCCCAGGTCTTGCACACCGCTCTCTCTCATCTTGACAGCCAGAAGGGGGACTACGTGAGGATGCTGTTCATAGACTACAGTTCAGCCTTCAACACGATAGTCCCCACCAGACTGGCCGGGAAGCTAATGGAATTGGGGCTCAACACCTCCCTGTGTGCCTGGGTCCTGGACTTTCTCACCGCCAGGCCCCAGGTAGTCAAGATGGGAGGGAATACATCGAAGTCCCTCACCCTGAGCACAGGATTGCCCCAGGGTTGCGTCCTCAGCCCCCTATTGTACTCCCTATACACACATGACTGTGTGGCTAGGTTCAGCTCCAACTCAATAATTAAGTTTGCTGATGACACTGTGGTGGTGGGCCTGATCTCAGACAACGACGAGAAGGCCTACCGGGAGGAGGTGGCTGGTCTAGCACTCTGGTGCCAGGATAACAGCCTCCTCTTGAACATCAAAAAAATGAAGGAGCTGATCATGGACTTTAGGAGGGCACATCATCCGAGGACGTACACTCCATTGAGGATAAATGGGGATCCTGTGGATAGGGTGAACTGTTTTAAATATCTGGGAGTCCACATCTCCGAGAATATGACATGGGCATCACACGCCTCAGCACTCGTGAGTAAGGCAAGGCAGCGCCTTTACCACCTCAGGCAATTGAGGAAATTCAGAGTGTCTCCGAGGATCCTCCAGTGCTTCTACCCAGCGGCGGTGGAAAGCATCTTGTCCGGGAACATTACCATCCGGTTTGGGAATGGCTCTGCCAAGGACAAGAATGCTCTGCAGAGAGTAGTGCGTTCGGCCGAACGCACTATGGGAACTTCACTTGCCCCCCTGCAGGAACTATACATCAGGAGGTGCAACTCCAGAGCCAACAATATCATGAGAGACCCCTTCCACCCCTGCAACGGACTGTTCCAGCTGCTACGGTCAGGCAAACGCCTCCGTTGCCATGCGGTGAGAACGGAGAGGTTGAGAAGGAGTTTCTTCCCAGAGGCCATTCGGACTGTAAACGCCTATCTCACCAGGGACTAACTCTACTGAACGTTTTTCCTTCCATTATTTCGTATGTAAAAGAATATGTGTGTTATGATTGTGTTTATAGTTTGTTTGGTTGTTTGGTTGTTTGTCTTTTGCACAAAAGTCCGCGAGCATTGCCACTTTCATTTCACTGCACATCTCGTATGTGTATGTGACAAATAAACTTGACTTGACTTGACTTGACTGGGGACAATTTACACATACATCAAGCCAATTATACTACAAGCCTGTACGT
Organism: Amblyraja radiata; assembly: GCF_010909765.2. Classification (NCBI taxonomy): domain Eukaryota; kingdom Metazoa; phylum Chordata; class Chondrichthyes; order Rajiformes; family Rajidae; genus Amblyraja; species Amblyraja radiata. The sequence goes on from NC_045981.1 coordinate 23,512,807, forward strand.
CTTTGGAGTATGGGAGGAAACCGAAGATCTCGGAGAAAACCCACGCGGTCACGAGGAGAATGTACAAACTCCGTACAGAGTCGGATCGAACCTGGATCTCCGGCGCTGCAAGCGCTGTAAGGCAGAAACTTTACCGCTGCGCCACTGCGACTGTTGTGCTTGCAACTTTATGTCACTGGCCCACGAGCTACACCCCATTTATATTTCTGCACTGGAACATCCTTGTGAATATTATAGTGCTCTTTCTAGAACTCTGTTGCTCACAGATGCTTTTTACATTTCAGCACTGGCAGTGAATATACAATGCAACAGCAGGATTTCATGTTGTGTCAGCCTTGACTGGGTTACTATCAATATTCTTTCTAATTGTAGAACTATTTCTATCCTATCTTTTCGTGGGACTGCTATTATTTCTGGCTTCACTTCATTTATGTATCTGCCAGAAGCCAGTGATTAATGTTAAATAAAACGGTAATAGTCCAGCAATGAAATATGACCATGTGTTTAACAACACTCCAAAATCATTACTATAAATAGCACATATTCAATCAAAGTGATCTTTTATTACTGTAACAACCATCTAGTATTAAATCATCAAAACTGTAAAGGCCTGGCTGTAACCCGCTCAGTGGTTTTGGTCATTGTCGATAATTATCATTAATCTATCAATGATACAAATGCAGGTCACATGGTAATTAAACAAATACAAATGGGTGTCAAATCATAACACACTGAGATAAATTTATTTTTGTCGATTAGCAAACAACATAAGTCTATACCTTCCTTTAAGTTGGAACATAAAGCGGCTTTTTCACGGGGCGACTTGACGCAAGAGGTAACCAGAGTTTAACATCGTGGGAACCTCGTGCGATAACAGTACGGCATTCGTGGACCACCGTGGCGCTAACGGCAGGTAATCGTGTAACTTGGTGACTCGGGAGAAAATTCAAGCAAGTTTGAATTTCTCCAAGAGTGACTTGTACACTTGTGGTTGAGCATTGCAACATTATATGAACGTAGTGGCCAGTGCGATATCCGTGCGATATCCGTAATAACTCTTGCGGTTACCGTGGGAACTCCTGCGAACGGTGAACCCGGAAGCTGGACAGAGGGGACAGAAGGTGAGTAAAAATTGTCTTCTGTGGGATTGAATTTAAAAAATAAAGATTTGCATCCGCATATGGACATCAACTTATTCATGAGTTATGTTAATGAGATTCCAGAAAATAACTATAATCTTTAAAAGGGACTTTAAAAGGGACTTTACTGAAAGGTCCCGCATTTTTATGGTCCGTGAGGAATTTTTCACATGTACTTCTTTGAGAGATACAGCTCGGAGTCCTCGCCGACTAGCGATCAATGCCTTTCCGAAGCAGGGTCCGGAACGCTACCAATCAATGTTCTCCAGAGACCCGTGTAAGGAGTGAACTGCACATGCTGGTTTAAACCGAAGACAGACACAAAAAGCTGGAGTAACTCAGCGAGTCAAGCAGCATCTCTGGAGAAAAATAGCTGATGTTTCGGGACGAGACACATCTTCAGACTCAATTCCGATTAGGATGTCTGAAGAAGGGTTCCGATTCGAATCACCACCTATTCTTTTTCTCCAGAGATGCTGCCTGACCCGCTGACTTACTCCAGCTTTTACGTTTTTCTTCCCAGATCTGACTTACCTGCTGAGTTACACCAACATTTTGTGTCCTTTTGTGTGTATTAACCAGCATCTGCAGTTCCTTTAGACATTACCTAACTTCAGATTTTAGAGATATAGCGCGAAAACAGGCCATTCGGCCCACCGAGTCCGCGCCGACCACCTATTCTTATCCGGCTTCAGAACGGTTCTTCCTTCCATTCGTTTGGGCACTGACCCGACCTACCAACCTACCTCAATGCGGACATTGGACTTTTTCCCCCTGGAACTGTCCTGAAAACATATATTCGGAACGCTGGTATTTTCCTCTTCGCTCTACCTGGTGTTCTTGTGCATGTGTCGGAAGGAACAGCAGATGCTGGTTTAAAGAGAATGCTGGAGTAACTCGACGGTTCAAAATGCTGGAGTAACTCAACGGGACATGCAGCATCTCTAAAGAGAAGGAACGGGTGACGTTTCGGGTCGAGGCCCTTCTTCAGACTGTACGTGGCTTGGTTATATTCATGTATAGCATTATCTGATATGATTGTATAGCACGCAAACAAAAGTTTATTCCCTGCATAGAATCATACATCGTAGAAACAGGCCCTTCGACCCAACTTGCCCACACCGACCAATATGTCCCATCTACACTAGTCCCACTTGCCCGCGGTTGGCCCATAACCATCTAAACCTATCCTATCCATGCTTCAGTCTAATGCATCTTAAACATTGCGACAGTACCTGCCTCAACTACCTTAACGGATAGCTCATTCCATACACCCACCACCCTTTGCGTAAAATAGTTACCCCTTAGGCTCTCATTAAATCATTCCCCCCGAACCTAAACCTGTATCTGCTGGTTCTCGATATGAGACAATAATAACAAACCAAAGCGAGTTAGGACATCAACGGGGAGATCCTGGATAAACCCATGGTAGCCACAAAATGGAGGAACTCAGCGCAACAGGCAGCATCTCTGGGGAGAAGGAATGGGTGACATTTCGGGTCGAGACCCTTCTGATATGCTGCCTGTCCCGCTGAGCTACATGTTGTGTCTATCTTCGTTTTAATCCAGCATCTGCAGTTCCTTCCTGGCCGAACCCGATTGAAAGATGAGAGGCTGGGCGATAGAGCACTGGGTGTGACAAGGATCAGGCTTCAGTAAGCAAAATAAAGAGAGGTGGCAACGTTATGGAAATGAAGCGGGTAATCCGAGTGATGGCGAGACGGTATCCTCTAATGTGTCGGAAAGAACTGTAGATGTTGGTTTGCGCCGATGATAGACACAGTAATACTGGAGACAGACATAAAATACTGGACGGGCAGCATCTGGATAAAAGGAATGGGTGACGTTTCGGGACGAGACTCTGAAGAAGGGTCTCGAACCGAAACGTCACACATTCCTTCTCTCCAGAGATGCTGCCCGTCCCGCTGTGTTACTCCAGCATTTCGTGTCTATCTTCCGTATGCTCTGTGATGGTCATCTCGGAGTCAAGTGGCAACTCTGGTCTGTAGACACGAGGAACTGCAGACGCAGGAATCACGAGCAAAACACAGAGCGTTGGACGAGCCTGACCCTTTGAGTTCCTCCATCACTTTGTGTTGAAGTCAGGTCTGGACATTGCTTGGCTCAGTCTCAGGCGCCGGCTAACTAGGAAGGTCGAGTCAAAGTCCGGCACTAACACTCAAGAAATAACGTTTGCGGCCTGATGTTCCCAATATTTAATTGAGATCATTAATAAAGTAAATAAATAGATACCGGTCTAATCAGTATCTACGGGATTGGACAGGCTAGATGCAGGAAGAATGTTCCCGATGTTGGGGGAGTCCAGAACCAGGATCCCAGTTTTACAGTCTACCATGGGAACTCTTTAACTCAGTAAAGTAAAGTAAAGTAAAGTAAAGTAGCCTTTATTGTCATATCAGCGCACAGGCAGCTGTTGATTGTTGCTCTATTCAGTTTCCCAGGGGGTCGGGACGGGACTGGAGTTGGGAGGGAAAGGTGGGGGAGTCGAGGGAGAGGAGGGGGAGACAGATGGGGGTGTCTTCATTTACTGGCGGCGGGTGTCTGTCACTGAAACAGGCAGGTGAGATTTCACATCCACCTTGTGTGTGCCTCTCTCTCTCTCTCCCTCCCTCCCTCTCACACAGGCTGAGAGACTCTGCCTCTGTGAGTGTACGACTCTTTCTCCCCCTCTCCCACACACAGTAAGACCGAGGTACTTACATAGAAACATAGAAATTAGGTGCAGGAGTAGGCCATTTGGCCCTTCGAGCCTGCACCGCCATTCAATATGATCATGGCTGATCATCCAACTCAGTATCCCGTACCTGCCTTCTCTCCATACCCTCTGATCCCCTTAGCCACAAGGGCCACATCTAACTCCCTCTTAAATATAGCCAATGAACTGGCCTCGACTACCCTCTGTGGCAGAGAGTTCCAGAGATTCACCACTCTCTGTGTGAAAAAAGTTCTTCTCATCTCGGTTTTAAAGGATTTCCCCCTTATCCTTAAGCTGTGACCCCTTGTCCTGGACTTCCCCAACATCGGGAGCAATCTTCCTGCATCTAGCCTGTCCAACCCCTTAAGAATTTTGTAAGTTTCTATAAGATCCCCTCTCAATCTCCTAAATTCTAGAGAGTATAAACCAAGTCTATCCAGTCTTTCTTCATAAGACAGTCCTGACATCCCAGGAATCAGTCTGGTGAACCTTCTCTGCACTCCCTCTATGGCAATAATGTCCTTCCTCAGATTTGGAGACCAAAACTGTACGCAATACTCCAGGTGTGGTCTCACCAAGACCCTGTACAACTGCAGTAGAACCTCCCTGCTCCTATACTCAAATCCTTTTGCTATGAAAGCTAACATACCATTCGCTTTCTTCACTGCCTGCTGCACCTGCATGCCTACTTTCAATGACTGGTGTACCATAACACCCAGGTCTCGATGCATCTCCCCTTTTCCTAGTCGGCCACCATTTAGATAATAGTCTGCTTTCCTGTTTTTGCCACCAAAATGGATAACCTCACATTTATCCACATTATACTGCATCTGCCAAACATTTGCCCACTCACCCAGCCTATCCAAGTCACCTTGCAGTCTCCTAGCATCCTCCTCACAGCTAACACTGCCCCCCAGCTTAGTGTCATCTGCAAACTTGGAGATATTGCCTTCAATTCCCTCATCCAGATCATTAATATATATTGTAAATAGCTGGGGTCCCAGCACTGAGCCTTGCGGTACCCCACTAGTCACTGACTGCCATTGTGAAAAGGACCCGTTTACTCCTACTCTTTGCTCCCTGTTTGCCAGCCAATTCTCTATCCACATCAATACTGAACCCCCAATGCCGTGTGCTTTAAGTTTGTATACTAATCTCTTATGTGGGACCTTGTCGAAAGCCTTCTGGAAGTCCAGATACACCACATCCACTGGTTCTCCCCTATCCACGCTACTAGTTACATCCTCGAAAAATTCTATAAGATTCGTCAGACATGATTTACCTTTTGTAAATCCATGCTGACTTTGTCCAATGATTTCACCACTTTCCAAATGTGCTGCTATCCCATCTTTGAGGAAGAGCCGATCCTGGACTGACTCTGGACTCTGGTCCTGTACACGGGGGGGAAATGGAGGAGGACTGGCCAAATTTTTGTGCCTTCCACCACAGTGATGAATGCTGTGGTGGATGTTTGTGTTAGTTTTATTGTGTGTTCTTTATTATTGTACTGCTGCTGACAACCCAAATTTCCACCGACCCTGGTTGTGTGGTAATAAATTATATCTATCTATCTATCTTTAATAACTGTCTAGCAGTTTCCCCACTACCGATGTTAGACTAACTGGTCTGTAATTCCCCGTTTTCTCTATCCCTCCCTTCTTAAAAAGTGGGGTTACGTTTGCTACCCGCCAATCCTCAGGAACTACTCCCGAATCTAAAGAGTTTTGAAAGATTATTACTAATGCTGTGCTCAGTCCATCTGTGTCTCCCACATACACAGTAAAACATGTCTCCAAATGAGCCAATTCAACCAAGGGAGGGTATTTATAGTGTGTGAAAAAAAAGTGACATCATTTGTGCCACGTGATGATTTAACAACACTTCACAGTTCTCACAATGTTCATTCAAGATTTAACGGGAAAGCTCGGGGAGACGGACAAGTCACTCGCACAAATAACAGAAATGCCGAGTACCGTGGGAACTCTTTATCTACCCCCCGTTATATCGTGTGATATCGTGCTAGACCACGACCACTTCACTCTGGTTACATCTTGCGTCAAGTCGCTCTGTGAAAAAGCCGCATAACTGTGCTTCATTTCACATGGGAAAAACACACACACATGCACACACAAACACACTGCTTGTGCATACAAGGCAAACACATGTACAAGTCCATACACAAGACAGAGGTTGAGACTATTAATAATATTATTGATGGTAGCAGACAAATAATTCATAAATTACTTCAAAAACAATCTTAAGCTTTCAAGAGAGAGTTAGATTTAGCTCTTGGGGCTAACGGAATCCAGGGATATGGGGAAAAAGCAAGAACGGGGTACTGATTTTGGATGATCAGCCATGATCATATTAAATGGCCGTGCTGGCTCGAAGGGCCGAATGGCCTACTCCTGCACCTATTTTCTATGTTTCTAAGCCAAATGTTATCTAAATATTACTGAAGATGTCAGACAACTGTCCAGTTGGGAAGTAATGCAGTGCATGAATATTCCGACTTGCAGTAGACAAAGAATGAGTTGCTATGTGTATCATTACTTGTCAACATCCAAACTAACTTTCTCTCCTAGTTTATTTACTGTGACTCGGTAACCCTGCTGCATCCTCCTCTTCTCAGCATTGCACACGCAGCGATTCATCCCATTGGCTCTGAAAATTTGTTGAATTAATCCCAATCCCCAGCTTTTCATGAATCTGAAAATTTACCCTTTTTGAAATCAATATTGAATCCATTTACTTAAAATCAAGATTTAACTTTCTGTTTACATTGAGAATAAATCTTAGATTTACTGAAAATCTTTTGGGTCAGAATCATTTATAAAGGAATGGTTTGGCAGCTGCTATGTTTACAACATATGTTATTTTTTTTAGTTTAAAATATACCATACGTAATAAATATGTACGAAAACATCAAAAATACAAGTAAAACCAGAGTGCAAGTTTATCTTCATATCTGTAGTGTCGTTCAGACTATACATTCACAATGTTAGATATGATAGAGGCATTTAAGAGACATTGAGATAGGGACGTAGATATGCAAGGAATAGATGGATATGGATCATGTGCAGGTAGAGGAGGTTAGTTTAACTTGATATCACATTCAACACAGACATTGTGGGCCAAAGGGCCTGTTCCTTTCCTGTTTATTCTATGTTGTATGTTATATATTGGTAGGGTTAGCAAAGCTTGTGCACAGAGCACCATTGCCATTCATGTGGCTTCCTGGGACAATGCAAACTTCATGTAACTAAGCGGCTTCTATGCGGGGCAGAAGGACATTAGACTGCAGTGCTTCCCTTCTAAGGTTTTGCATTGGCTTCAGTGTGTCCCCCAGCATGTACTCCTGCACTTGGAATGTACCATTTGGCAAAATTCCATAAAGGAATATGGACATCTTTTTGGGCATCTCATGGAAGATCAAGAGGTTTCGGGCAGACCAAAGTGCTTTCGGATTATTAGGATATCACCAAGCTAATGATCATATTCAATGATATATGAAGATATTGGAAAAGGGCAGAATTATTATTTGGTATTTGATTATTATCATTGGTTTATTATTATTGTCATGTGTATTAAGATTCAGTGATAAACTTAGTTTGCATGCTATCCAGTCATATAATACTATACATGAATACAATCAAACCATTTTGAAGAGTGCTTCTATAAGCTAAGGTACTGCCTGATTCACCTCTGATTGCAGACATTGGAGTTTGTCTATAGAATGATGCGCTACAATGCTGAGAACTGTATTCTGCTCTCTGTATCTTCCCCTTTGCTCTATCAATTGTACTCAAGTTTAACTTGATTGTATTTATGTATAGTGTCTGTGGAAGTTGGCAAGAGTAGCTGGAGACATGCTGAATTTCCTTTGTCAAGGATAAGAACGGAAGATTGCTCCATCTGAAGTATACTGCTGCTTGAGGTGCTTTGACAACAAGATGGAAGTTTTGCAGTCACTATTTTCGATATTTGTCTTTATTTAATTCCAGATTTATTGAATTACTTTACATGAAATTCCTTAGGTGCCACTGTGGGAGTTGAACTTGTGTCCCTGGATCAATAATCTAGCACTGTAGATACTAATTTGCTGACTGCTGGTGTGTGATATTTGATACCTCCCTACGCCCAGGGTTATGTGAGAAGGAGAAAAGGTTGAAAAGCTGTATCAGCAATCAAGGAGGGTTAGTTGGCACATACAAGTAAGTAGACAATCGAGTAGGATGCTAGATGGTGTTCATTTATATCTTTAGGTAAACTGTCAGCCTTTTGGATTCTCTTGTAAAGCATACAAATGGAACACAATTGTTCAAATAGTTGCATCCTTCTAGTAATTTATTTATGTTTCAGTATCTTTCCACCTATCCACTTAATCTATTTTAATTTTCTTATGGTATATAAACTTTCACTGTTTACATCTGTAGTTATTATCTAAATATCTATTTATCTATCTAGCCTGGTCTGTATATCCATATATCCACCTTAGTATTTGTCAAGTAGGGAGATATTCATTTCTGTTCATACCATATGCTAATTAATCAGTCAGACCCGAAATATCACCCATTCCTTTTCTCCAGAGATGCTGCCTGACCCGCTGAGTTACTCCAGCATTTTGTGTCTATGTTCACAATCATGTTGCCCTCGGGCTTTTAATATAACAATACAAATTAAACAGGCCATAATAAATGAATTGGAGAAATAAAACCTACTGCACTCTTAGGATCGATCTTAGGTCTCTCCATGGCAATAGTGATGCAGTTCAGGAAGATAATAACAAGAACTATGTGGTCGAACATCTTGTGTGAAATAATTCTGCTGCAAACACGTCGAATCCTATAAAATAAAGATAGCCATTTACTGTTAACACAAAACAAGTACAGCCATTTGCAACTATCACTCTAAACCAGTGACCAAACTGAGTAGACATCACCTTTATCTAAAGTAAAAACGATGAAAGGTTTTAATATTACCAGTAAGGAGAATCTAATTATGATGGCATAAAAATGAGCAAGAGGCAGAAACATAAGAAATACTGGATGTTCTTTGTGGACTGCTGTCAATACCCAGCAAATTCCAGGGCATTCATTTCTGAAGTTGCAGTTTCTATTAGTCTCCAAACTATAGTTAGCAGAACTAAAACAGTTTAGTTTCATTTTTTGTCACGTGTACCAAGGTACAGTGAAAAGCTTTTGTTGCGTGCTAACCAGTCAGTGGAAAGTTAATACATGATTACAATCAAGCCATCAAGTACAGATGAATGAAAAATACCAAAGTGTGGGATGGTCAAATTGATATTGATATTGAAATTGATCCATGTTTAGTGCCCTTTGAAAAATACTGTTCTTACTTGGAGTCGCTTTCTTTTCCTCACACTAAATTAGATTAGATTAGATTAGATTAAACTTTATTAATCCCCTTATTCAGTGGAAATGATTCTGTTCATCTGTGCATGTGCTGTCATTTACTTTGCTTCTGGTTTAATTGTATGAATGTGTTGAAATACAACTCTCATCTTTGTTAAATACAAGGCCTCAATCAAGTCAGTTTGTACACTGTGTCAATACTGGAAATCAATCTATTTTTCACTGATAAATAATCGGTATCTTGCCAATTGCAAGTGTTAAACAGCTTGTTAATTTTTTTTTTTTTAAACTGAAAAATTGAACATAATTATGGCTGCCTCGGTTTCTTACTGATAACATGTGTTACTTTAAATTGGACGCAAAATGTTGCCTTCACCAATGAAGTTGTTTCATGTCCAAGTAAGAGAAATAAAAGTAAAAATGTTTTATTAAGAAAACGGTTAGAATGTGGAATGTGTTACCACGTGAAGCAGTTGAGTCTAACAGGATAGATATATTTATAATGAAACAGGAGTGACATGGCGGTAGGAAAGAATGGTAGATAAAGAATTTCTAGAGAAGGGTGGCAGGGTGATGTAGCGGTAGAGTTACTGCCTTACAGTGCCAGAGACCCAGGTTCGATCCTGACAACGGGTGCTGTCTGTGTGAAGTTTGTACGTTCTCCCCGTGAAGATCTCCAAGATCTTCGGTTTCCTCCCACACTCCTAAGTCATTTAACATCTGCCAACCCCTACTGTGCAGTGTCTACCATTCAGTGGTGGCCAGTGCTCTGTTTTTTGCTGTGGCCTGTTGGGGAGATGGCGCCCGCATAGCGGACAAAAACAGACTGGACAAGCTAATCAGGAAGGCCGGCTCAGTGGTCGGGGCTGAGCAACGATCGGTCCAGCAGGTGGCAGAGGCCAGAACTCTGAACAAACTGGGTTCAATAATGACCAACCCCACTCACCCACTCCATGCCCTGAAGGTGATCAAGAGCAGCATCTTCAGTCAGAGGCTGATTGCACCAATGTGCAAAACTGAGAGACATAGGAAGTCCTGTTTACCAGCTGCTATAAGGTTATATAATGCACATAAATAACTGCACTTTTTTTTAATTAATTGTATTTTAACTTGTATTTTAACTTGTATTTTAACTTGTTAAGTATGGAAGCCATTTGAGGAAATGTGTGGTGTTATGTCTGTCTTGAAGCTGTCGTGGCACTGTAATTTCCTGTAAAGGATTATTAAAGGTATAATCAATCAAAGACGTACAGGTTTGTAGGTTAATTGGCTTGGTAAAAAATGTAAAATTGTCCCTAGTGTGTGTAGGATAGTGTTAGAGTGCTGGGATTGCTAGTCAGTGTGGAGTTGGTGGATCGAAGGCCTGTTTCTGTGCTGTATCTCTAAACTAAACTAAACTAAGACCTGTAGAAAATACTTACTGGCATGGATAAGTTACACTAATGTCAGTTTCTGTACCGTAAATGCAATGTATTCAATGCAATTACCCAACAAAACAATTTATTTCCTACAACCAGACCCACAATGAGCAGTTTAATTCTAATTCTAGAAATTCTATTCACAATTTGACCATCCCCAACTTTAGCATTTTATTCATGTATGGAATCATAAAAAATCCGCTAAACAACCTATTTTTCTGGAAATGGTAAATTTCTATAGACTCAGCGTCCCTGGATTAAGTAACACTAATGTAGTCATACTGTGAATGGATTAACCTTTCTTTGGTTGCTCATTCGAATGAATATACCACAGGCTTTGTATGGGAAGTCAGTTTGTGCTGTACAATGGGACAGTGTTCCTGTTGGTTCATTCAGTTAAGAACAAAGCAAATAACAGCCTCAACAATCTCTCATATCTAAAAATAAAGTGTTGACTTTCTAACCTGCATAAGTAGGAAGAACCAGCATGGATATTGATTCTGTTTTTCGTTCCAGTCACAAGTTCATGTGTGCTGATGATATATTAGAGAAACTAGCTCTTTGTTTCATAGAACATAGAAAAGTACAGCACATGAATAATCCCTTTGGCCCACAATGTTTGTGCTGAACATAATGCTTATATGAACTAATTTCATCTGCCTTCACATGATCCATACCCCTCCATTCCTCACAGAGCCATGTGCCTATCTAAATGTCTTAGAAGCGCCGTTATCGTATCTGCCTCCACCGCTTCCCCTGTCAAAGTGCCCCACACATCTTCTTTAAACTTTCCTCCTTTTACCTTAAAGCTTTGCCCTCTATTCTTTGGCATTTCCACAATGGGAAAATGATTCTGTCTACCCTATCAATGCCTCTCATAGTGTTATATACTTCTTTCCTTAAGTCATGAAAAACTGTCCCAGTTCTCTAGAGTACTTCTGCCCACTTAATTTCTTCAACATTTGTTTGTCAACTAAATTATATAAATAAAATAAAATTATCATGACCTTAAAACCACTTATTTGAGCTCCTGAAGAGATGTTTTTTTCATTTACTTCTTGTGGGAACCTCTAAAAGGCTATCATCTCTTGTTCACCTATAATTCATGTGCCTACAACTACATTGGCTCCAGGTCTCAAATTTCCACATGGACACCACTTTTCTGTAGATTCCTTCAGCCTTGTGGTGAATCTGTGGAACTATTTGCCACTGAAGGCTGTGGATGCAGTCGTGGATATTTTTAAGGCAGAGTTAGACAGATTCTTGATTAGTGCAGGTGTCAAGGGTTATGGGGAGAAAGCAGGAGAATGGGGTTAGGAGGGAAAGATAGATCAGCCATGATTGAATGGTGGAGTAGACTTGATGGGTTGAACGGCCTAATTCTACTATCCCTTATGACCTTATGACCTGTGTATTATCTGCACAATTCTTATTCATTTAATTTTCCCATCACTGATTTGTGGATTCCAAGCTGTAATATGTCCTTTGTAATTAGATCACGTTATGTTAATGCTTATATTTATTGTTAAAATATATATTTTTTTAGCACAACTTTCACCCTCATATGTGGAAAAGGCAAACTTTATCTGTTTAGGCTTCTGTGTTGCCCCTGCAGTTTGCTGTACTATAGGTAATATATAAATACAAGTTATTTCCTCGGAAGGTTCTCAGTCCTTTTTTTAAATCCCTTGCATTGCTTTGGTAAAAATGAACATTTCCAGTTGCCCTCTTTCAATTAAAGGCAAAAATTCAATAGGTTTTAATTTCTTACTTGGACTGTGGTGGGAAAAGATAGAGCGACCATCCCTCCCGCTCCTTGAAACATGGCGGCAGCTTGCTTTGAATCCATGCCAGCAACTGTGTGCCTTTGCTCTGCAGAAACAAGGTAGCACATGTCAGTTCTGGAGTCCAGATTCTGTGTTGGGTTCATTCCAGTCGCTGAATACAGGAGGATTGCATTCAGAGAACAGAGATCGCCGCAGCGGCCTCTGCAGTCCGTCTGTCTTTAAAAAAAAAATTTGTACTGTTAAGTGCATGTTTTGGGGGGCTACCATCGACTCCACAGTCAAAAAGGCACAACAGAGGATGTACTTCCTGTGGCAGCTGAGGAAGCACAATCTGCCACAGGCAATGATGGTAAAATTCTACACGGCCATCGTAGAGTCTGTTTTCACCTTCTCCATCATGGTCTGGTTTGGCTCAGCCACCAAGCACGACACCTGGAGGCTGCGAATTGTCCGATCAGCAGAGAAGATTATTGGCTGCAACCTTCCCTCCATTCATGAACTGTACACTGCAAGGGCCAGGAAGCGAGCGGGCAAGATCATCTCTGACCCCTCTCACCCTGGCCACAAACTTTTTGAATCACTTCCCTCTGGAAGGCGACTCCGGACTGTCAAAACTGCCACAGCCAGACATAAAAACAGTTTTATACACGAGTAGTTGCTCTACTCAGCAGCCAAAAATCTGTAGCCTCCCTTTGATCTGGTATTTTGTTGGTTCACATGCTTGATCAATGGTGTTTTATCATTAATGTTTTATTATTATTAATGTTTAGTGTTTTCTGAGTCATTCGTAACTGTCACTGTATGTCATGTTGTTACTTGTGGGCCGAGCACCAAGGCAAATTCCTTGTATGTGAATACTTGGCCAATAAACTTACTTACTTACTTACTTATATGTGAGGGGGCGGGGTGAGGGAAACTTTTAAATCTCTTCCCTGGACCGGGACGCGACCTTTCCCTGTCGGATCTCCGTTGTCGTTGGGGCCTAGCACCGTGTAGTGGCCTCCAACCGGAAATGACCTGGGGCTCCACTCGCGGAGCCTGCGGACTCACCATCGCGGAGCTGGCCGACTTCGGTGCATGGAGAGCTGTGGTGGCGCGTGGCTGCGACCCGACTTCGGAGCTTCGGAGGCTCCAGCTGCAGGCCCTGTGGACGGTAACATCGGGAGCTCGCGGGTCCCTGGTGGGAGACCACTGTTCGGAGCTCCCGCAACGGCAACTTCTCACACCTAAATCGCGGGGTTAAAAATGACCCTGAGCGGGGCCTTACATCGCCCGGCGCGGCTTTAACGGCCGCGGGACTTACCATCGCCCGCCGGGGGCTTTAACATCGGGAGAAGAATAAAGAACAGGGGAGAGACAAGACTTTGCCTTCCATCACAGTGAGGTGGTGTTTGGAGATTCACTGTGATTAATTGTGTTAATTGTGTGTCTTGGTTGTTATTCTTGTTTGTATGACTGCAGAAGCGTGATTTTGTTTGAACTTAGGTTCAAATAACACTAAACGTTATTCTATTCAATTCTATTTGGAAGTGGTTCCTTCAGCAGTGGCAGAGGCAAATTTAACTCTGATAAAATACTCTCACTTGACAAAAACAAAAGTGCAAGTGATGTGTAGGACACGGGGTGGTGTAGCAGTAAATGTTTCTATCGCACAGCTGTAATAAGGACTCAGGTGCGACTCATACTTGCACACTGTGGGTGAATGTTTCATATTCTCTCTGCTACATCACTGCTTCCCCCAGTTGCTCTCATGTTTCCTCTCACATACCAAATATATGCTGTAAGGTTAATTGTTTTACTGAAAATCACACTTAAGTGCAGATAAGTAGAAAAAGCGTCAAAGGAGAATTGAGAGATAATACATTGAAAGAGGACAAATAGGATTACTGGAATAGTTCCATGGTGAGCCAGCATAGACTCAATGGACTGAGTTGCCTCCTTATGAATAAGTATTATACAGATTATAGAAATAAGACATAACATTGATGCCAAATCCCTGAATATGCATTATCACCAATAACAGAGCAAAATGATCCAGGGTTCGATCAAACTGATTCTACTCTGGCAACATCTCCTGCAACCACAATCCTTAAATGGTACCAAACTACAGACAATTTGTAGTATTGAATACAGTTAGCAAATCTATCTTGCTCTTAGTGAGTTTTTTTATTTTTGGCTCATATACTGTGCTCTAGGCTTGGTGGCATTTCATAGATGGATTAGAATATTCCGACCCACAAAGAAAGTGACAGATGGCAAATCATTGCCCACTTGTGTAGCAGACTGTCGAAAGGTACATATGCGTCCAAGAGTTTGATATTTAGAATCAATCAAAATGATTAAACAGTTTTATAATACTATTAAAAATGCTAAAAAAATATTTAAACAATTAAAAAAAACCTACTGCTTTGTCCCTTACGAGCATATGTTAGGGATGGAGGTTGACTTTCTGCAATTTCCCACGCTAAACTCCAAGCGATTTTAATTTGCAACGTAGTTGAATTGATGAACTGTTGTCAGGAAATTCAGAACCACTATGTTTGGACACACATTTGCAGAGATCTCATATGTAGTGACTCCGAGCTGGGGAAATCCTAGCAGCAATGCACAAAATTGCTGACAATTCCCCTCCAAAATGGGGGTCATTTTATCTCTTTAGGCCTTTGGTTCATGTTGTTGTGAGCCACTATGTGAGTGATTGGAAGAGATATACACAACAAGAAGATGAGAGAAATAGTGACAATAAAACAGTGGGGGGGAAATCTGAAATAAAGAAATCCTGTTCGAAAGAGGGAACTTCTTTGGTTTTCAGTATCCAGTGTGTCTTCTCCTGGAGCCAGGGAGATTAATAATGACATCAACCTAGAGATAAGTATGATAGGACATTCATTTCCTCGGTTTACACCGTTCAATGTATCCCTGGGAGAAATCATCAAATATAAAACACTATTGTCTAGTTCAGGCACACGTCCAACTCACCATATCAACTTCGTCTTCAGCATTCTCGAACTCAGCTCGCTGTTCATCCACTTGGAGCTGGCGTAGCATGTTGACTGGGGACATCTTACCATTACAGTCCTGGCAGTCTAGTGGTGGGGTCCTGCTGCTATGGATGCTGGGGGATCTGTGAAGACTGGGCACCTGCAGGGTTTCAGGAATATCGAAAGAACTCTTCATCTCCAGAGATTCCAGGCGCAGAGGAGCAGGCCCCCTCTCTCCACCTGCCTGACTGGCTTTCTCATCCTCAGATCCATCGCCTTCTTCAGAACTTTCTTTGCCATCACCCGAGAGGAGGGACTTTCGTTCCCCAGACTGGTGCTTGCGCTTTAGGCTTTGTGCTCGGCAAAGGCTGTTCCAGCTCGAGCGTCGACTGTTCCAGCTACTGGCTGTGCTCCAAGGGGCGTAGGGGGAGCTACGTGCACTCGACTGAAGGGGAATAAACACAGAATCAGAAAACCAGTATGCCCCTGTCCCACTTAGAAAACCTGAACGGAAACCTGAACGGAAACCTCTGGAGACTTTGCGCCCCACCCAAGGTTTCCGTGCGGTTCCCGGAGGTTTTTGTCAGTCTCCCTACCTGCTTCCATTACCTGCAACCTCCGGCAACCACCTGCAACCTCCGGGAACCGCACGGAAACCTTGAGCGGGGCGCAAAGTCTCCAGAGGTTTCCGTTCAGGTTTCCTAAGTGGGACAGGGGCATTACTCTTACCCACACTGACGCAACGTAACCGGAAGGTCTTGTAATGACCAAAGTATTTGTACCCAAGTAAGAATAAGCACCTTTAATGAAAGGAGAATTTCATGATATTGATCAAATGAAGAGAAATTTCTTCAGTTAAAGGACGGTGAATCTTTGGGCTCTGCACTCTGGGGACTGTGGAGGCCTAGTTATGGATTTTATTCGAATATGTGACTGATTGATTTCTGCAAGTTAAAGAGGATATTGAGACTGGGGAGGAAAATTGTGTTGAAATAGAAGACTTGCCATCACCCTGTTGAGTAGTGGAGCACACTTGAGGGACTGAATGGCCTCTTTCTGCTCCTCATTCTTCGATTCTTAAGATTTGTAAAAGGAAATTTCATTTATTACTTTTTATCCAAGTATTGGGAAGGAGTGAGAGAACAATGTGGAAAGGAAGAAGAGAAGAAGATTTAGAATAAAGGAAGGAGAGAAAGGAGAGATAGAAGGTTGTATTTATATTGTTCTTTTAACATTTTCAGGAAATTCCAAAGCTCCTCTTATATAATCGGGTATCCTTTTTAAGTGCAGCTGCTCCAGTAACATATGAGAACACAGTACCTAATTTGCATATGGCAATTACTTTGTTATATCCTGTGGCAATAAATAATTTATCAGGGTGCTGGATAGAATCACCCTTGCTCTCCTCCTAAATTGTACCAATGAATATTTATCATCGATCTGAGTAGACAGATCTACTAGACCACTGGATCCAAAAGGTGGCTCTTCCAACTGTGCAGCATCATAGAATTAGTGCTCAAGTCTCTGGAGTGAGACTTGAAACCTCGTCGTTCTTTCTCTAAGATAAGAATGACACCCAATGAGGTAAACACTATCAGACTGCTCCACAGAAAAGGAAGCAGTAGTTTAGTTTAGTTTAGAGATACAGCGCGGAAACAGGCCCTTCGGCCCACCATGTCCGTGCTGACCAGCGATCCCCACACACTAACACTGTCCTACGCACACTAGGGACAATTTACCATTTTACCTAGCCAAATAGCCTACAAACATATACATCTTTGAAGTGCGGGAGAAAACCCACAAACTCTGTACAGACAGCGCCCGTAGTCAGGATCGAACACGGGTCCCTGGCACTGTAAGGCAGCAACTCTATCACTGCGCCAGTAGTGCGGAGGAACAGGTGGATTTTGTGTATGTCCACAGATTCCTGAAGGGGACAGTTGGGTCAAATGAGGTTGTTAAAAAGCCATGAAAACATAAGAAATTGAGGCAAGGGAAGGCCACTTGATTCCTTAATCTTGTTTTGGAAATCTGCTACTATAGTACCATTTTCTTGATTTGTTCTCATATCCCTTGATTCTTTTAATAGAAAGAAATCTATCAATCATTGTTTTGTATGCAACATTTCGGAGGGTCCACAGCAATAGAGATGGTTTTGTGCTAATACTAATATTTTGAGGGATGTGTTCCTTATGAGCCTATTACGTAAGTCGGGGAGTGCCTACACTTGCTTCTAATAATTATGTTTGACATTCTGATGCAATGCTCCTCATGCTATGAAAAGAAATGCCCTATTCTGTCGAAAATACAGATGGTCTTACCGGTGACTTCTGCTCGTAGTAATTGGGATCGACTGATACATTGCTACCTCTGCGGGAATCACTGTACATGTGCACAGAATCACCACAAAGCATCCCCTTTGGTGTTGGCATTGGTGTTGCATTGGTGTGGATGATGAGCGGTGGGGTCAGACTGGTTTTAACATCCAAATTACCATTTGCTGTCATCACTGCATAGAGAAAAAATATTTAAGTTTGCTGGTTTTGATTTTATAACACCTATAATTTTACTTATTCCTTTCAAACATTTTTTGGCACAAGCAAAGAATTGATATTATCATTTCACTCTGTTTTAAAGGTCATTGGCAAAATCTTCAAATTCCTGGGCGTGCATGTCTTTGAAGACCCGTCCTAGCCTCAGCTCATTGATGTAATCATAGAAAAGCATAAAAAATCATACAAAAATCATTAAGAAAACATAAAAATACTTCCTTAGAGGATTGAGGAAATTCAGTATGCCATTGAATACTCTCTTGGTGTGCAGTAAAGAGCATATTGACTGCTTGCATCAAGGCCAGGTTCGGCGACTCCAATGCCCAGGAATGAAGAAGATTTCAAAAAATGATGAATACTGCTCAGACCATCACGGGTACTGCCCTCCCCACTATCGAAGGGATCTACAGGAGTCGCTGCCTCAAAAAGGTAGCCAGCATTATCAGAGACCCCCCCCCCCCCAACCCTGGGCTCATTCTCATTTCACTTCCCTAAACATACAAAATAGTGAAAGGCTTGGATAGAGTAGATGTGGAGAGGATGTTTCCATGAGTGGGAGCATCTAGCACTAGAGGTCATAGCCTCAGAATTAGAGAATGTTCCTTTAGGAAGATGAGGAGGAATTTCTTTAATCAGAGGGTGGTGAATCTGTGGAATTCTTTGCCACAGTAGGCTGCGGAGGTCAAGTCAGTGGATTATTTTAAGGCAGAGGTAGATAGATTCTTGATTAGTACGGGTGTAAGGAGTTATGGGGAGAAGGCTGGAGAATGGGGTTAGGAGGGTGAGATAGATCAGATCAGCCATGATTGAATGGCGGAGCATACTTGATGGTCCTAATGGCCTAATTCTGCTCCTATCACTTACAGTATGACATGATATGATATGGGTGGAAAGCGACAGGGGGGAAGGGAAAGAGGGGAGGATACAAGGGATATGGGGGAAGGGAGATGAGTGTGTGAAGGAGGGGAAGGAGCAGGAGACGGGAAAGGGGTAGGGGATGACGAGAGAATGCATGTGCACTGAGGTGTGGGGGGAGAGTCATTGGGGTTGTGGCATTGGATAGAGAAGGAGGATGTGAGGGAGGGAGGGAGGGAGGTATTCCTTGACATTGAAGATTTCAGTGTTCATACTGTAGGGTTATAAGCTACCCATGCGGAATATAAGGTGCTGTTGCTCAGTTTTCATGTGGCCTCACTCTGGCAATGGACAGAATGGTAAGTATCGGAATGGGAAAAGGAGTTAAAATGATTAGCAATCAGGATGTCCAGCAGGCCATTGCTGTCAGACTGCAAACGTTCGGTGAAACAGTTGCCAAGTCTACCTGCATCCACCTAACACGTGCCAGGTTTTGTACTGGCCCCACGTCTCTTTTCCAGCTTTCACACCCTACTTCAATCTGTCTGAAGATGGGGCCCAATCTGAAATGTCATCTGTCTCTTCCCTCCACAGATGCTGCCTGACCCACTGAGTTCCTCTTGCACTTTGTGTTTTGATCAGAATTACAAATAATACTACTGGAAATACCAACATAAAAATATCATCCAAAATTTCTGATGTTAACGATCAAAGTTTCTGGGAATAGAAGGATGTGATATATACGTATAAGGTATAAATAGGTAGATGTTTCAGGAATACAAATTTCATATAAAATACAAGCAGATTTAGAGAATCACCTGTAGAGGTTAGTACTGTTTTAGTACAATAAATCTACCTTGGAAACACTTTGAAAGCGTATCTTTTAAACTGGCTCTGCTATTAATAATGTCAATTTGCATTGCAAATATATATATCCTTAAGATACACACAATTCACTACCTGTATCCTAAATGTATTCATCAACTTACGCGCAGTATTTGGAAGATCCTTTCTGCTTCCGCTATCATCATCCAGGCTCTGACAATAAAAGTCAGCCTCTGAGTCCGACTTTGAGACATCTCCCTTGAGTGAAAGTGAAGGGAAAGACTTAAGTTATGAATGGCAGAATTTTGCAAAATTCAGGTACAATCCCCTCACATTCCCTCCACTGACACTGATCCACTAAAATAACATCTTCGAAGGAAAAGGTAGTAATGTAAATAAAATATTATGATCCTTACCTCAATTACAGGGGAGGGTCTTGGAAAAAGCTGATAAGTAATAATTTGATTTTAATTTTTGAAATTGATTTTAATCTCAGCCATACAACAATTAATACAACATGCTTATTGTGAGCAGCTCATGCAGCATAACGTGCTCTTTGTTGATTTCAAGATAGTAACATAATTTGAAAAGGTTAATAACATACTTTTCTTCTTATTGGTCATATACCTTCCAGCTGACAAAATATCACAACCTCACATTGGATCAGACGCTACCTGCTGAGTTACAGCTTGTGACTTTTATTTGTTACTTCTGTAGGATTCCAGGTTATAAAAAGAGCATGTTGTGAGAAAGTGAAATAGATTATCTTTTAGTCATTTTTCATTCACTGTTTTTTCATCATTATTTGTTCTTGTTTACTTTTGGAATCTGTCATACGTCCTAGATGCTACTATTTGTGTTGGAAACATTGTTTATTGTAATTTAGGGATTAAGGGTAAGGAAGTGGTAGACTAAAGGCAATATTAACAGTAAAATATTGGTACAAATAGATATAATAGAATAGAATAGAATGCCATTTATTGTCATTCAAACATCCAAGGTTCAAACAAAATTTCGTTCCTGCAGTCATAACAGCAAAAAACCCAAAACACACAATTAACACAATTCCACACAAACATCCATCACAGTGAATCTCCAAACACCTCCTCACTGTGATGGAAGGCAAGAGTCTTATCTCTTCCCTGTTCTCTGTTCTTTATTCTTCTCCCGCAGTCAAGCAGTCAAACTGCTACATCGAGCTGATCGAGGCTCTTGATGTTAGAGCCCCCGGTGGGCGACGGTAAGTCCCGCGGCCATTTAAGCCGCGCCGAGTGATGTAAGGCCCCGCTCCGGGTCGATTTAAACCCCTCGATTCGGGCGGGCGAAGTTGCGGGAGCTCCGAAAAGCAGTCTCCCACCAGGGACCCGCGAGCTTCCGATGTTACTGTCCACAGGGCCAGCAGCCGAAGCCTCTGAAGCTCCAAAGTCGGGTCGTAGCCGTGTGCCACCACAGCTCTACGCGTTCCGAAGTCAGCCGATGGTGAGTCCACAGGCTCTGCGACTGGAGCTCCAGGTCGATTCCGGTTGGAGGCTGCCGGCTCCATGATGTTAGGCCCAAACGACAAAGGAAACTCGACAGGAAAAAGTCGCATCCCCGTTCAGGAAAGAGATTAAAAAGTTTCCCTGTTCACTGGTCAGTTAATATATACCAAGAAAGAAAATAAAAACTTGCAAGTACAAAGCACCTTTCAAAACCTTTTGCCATCCCTACCAATGTTATGGTACTTTAGAAGTGTAGATGCTATTGTCATGCAGGAAACAACCACATTTGCACACAGCATGGTCGAATAAATGAAATATAATAACGATCTTGGTCTATTTCGAGATTTTGAATGAGAGATAAATATGGGGAGAGTTTTTTCTTTTTCAAACAGTCTCCCAAACTCTTTACAACTATTTGCGGGTGGCAGATGGAGCTTCAGTTCAATGCTGCACCAGAAGGGTAAAACTGCCATTTAATGTAGCGCTCTGTCAGTAATAAATAATTTTGTGTTTGAAGCTCAGGAACAGAATCTTGAACCTGTCATTGTCCAACCTTGGTGTGAATGGCATCAACCTAGCCTCAACGAAGAGGTGCAATCAAAATGATAGTGGACAGTTACTACTGAGGGAATGCATGACGGTTGGATTTAGCTTTATGTCTAAGTATGTACAGTCTATTAAATGAATTAAGCTTCACAAATTAGAGAATGAAAGCTTGGATTTGTACAAGCTTGTTCCAACCTAATGGCAGATTTTTCATGTCCTCGCATTTAATAAAACCATGTTAAAACAGAAGTGGATGGTTTCAGGCTTACAGTATCCTTACAAACTATCATGTTATATTGAAACGTTTATATTAGATAAATATTTTCAACGTCACATTATATCCTCTCCATTGTTGTTTTATAAAATTATTCATAGGAGTAATTTAAATGTGCACTGAGTTCCCCATCATTGCCCGTCCTAGAATCTCAATCTCAGTTAGCAGACTGAGTTACAGTATTGTATTATTAGGCCTGTAAAGCTGTATTCAGTAAGAATTTCATTATTTTGTTCCTGGTACATATGACAATTAAACACTTTAGACTCTTGACACAATTTCCATTGGAATAGTTGATAACCAACTCATTAACAAGTTAAGTAAATCATTAAGAGTTATTGATGTGGCTTTGATTATAAAGCTGATCAGCGCCAAACCTTTAGTGTGGCAGGAAGCAAACAGAGCTACTGAACATGCGTGAGGTGTGCGCCCCTCTGGTTAACCACCACTTTTGTAAGACTGGTACAAATGGATCCACAATTTCAATGAACTTGGGGCAAATTCAGTCATTTTGGATTTTCAGGTTATGGTATCATGTGATAAAACTAACAAACACAACAGCCAATTTTACTTCGGAGTCACGTGAGTGACTACGGGAAGACCCCACCAGTACGCATGCATGTCATATCGTCTATCGCATTGCGTGACGACTGGCAAGATGGACATGATTCTCCTGCCAGCAACAGACCTGAGGTAAGTTTTTTAAAAACTTTTTCAGATTTTTCATCTTCTTGCAGGAACCTCCACTTAGAGGTCCTGTTAAAAGTCCGGGGCAAAGTCGGGACTAGGGGGAACCCCAGTCACAAACTTCCAGGGAACCCCGGTCACGGGGATGCCTTCCCATGGACCAAGTCGCTCGGGAGACCGCAGAATGCGGGTTGCGAGCAGAAGTGGATTCGCCTTTCGAGCCGCTGGTGGTGGAGCCAGCGGCTTCATATAGATGGAGAACCCGCCCGGGAGACCGAGGAACGCGGGGAGCGGGCGGCGGTGGATTCGCCTACCGAGCCACTGGCAGTGGAACCAGCGGCTTCATATTGGTGCCGGGGGCACCCAGAGCAGATACCCCCCCACCCCCGACATTGCAAATCGCGGCTATCCCTTTTATAGGGACCGCGGGGATATCCCGGCTGCAGTTACTGCGGGGATACCCAGCTCAGGGGGGGGGTGGGGAAAGCCCCGACTGGAGAACATCGCGGAGAAGCCCTGCTATAGGGACCGCGGATGTAACGCTCGGGGGAGAAATACCCGACATGGAAACCTTTCTACAAGGACCACAGAGGGAACCCCAGCTGCAACAACTAAGGCCAGGAGACCAAGCTCAGGAGGAGCGTTGCCCCTGCAGCAGAAGGTTTAAAACAGGACATGCAGGTAAAATCTTAACTCAAAGGTTGTTTTGTGCTATTTTATGAGAATGTTACAGGAATGGACTGCATCCAGACTGACTGAGGAGGACTGCGGAATTGCGGGGAGTCAGCAGCGGTAGGCTGCACCTGGATCGTTATTGATCAGGAGTCTCCGACCTGGCACCTGTACAGTCGGAATCGACACCACTGACTGGCGGGAAGGCCATGCAGAAGTCGGACAGGCCCGAAGACTCGGACGAGTCGGGCTGTGAAGACTCACCGCCGGCGGGAGTGACTATGATCGCATATCCCGCATGGAGCGGTTGATGGAGCTGATGCTCCAATGTGACATGCTCCGGTATATGGAGTCTAGTCACCATGGGGTCCTAGGACGCCCATGGCAGCACCTTATCGAGGGCTGCATAATGCATCTCCCTCGACAGAGGGGAGCATTAGGAGTCACTTCTGGGCTGACTCTGAAGACAGGGGTTTGGCTGAAGATACCACAAGTGTGCTCGGGGTGCAGGAACAACACAACCAGCAGTAGGAGAAGGCTGTGAATAACAACTACCAAATACCCAGCACCAGGGAACTGTATTTCGCTCAGTGTCCATGCGGTGAACATTTATCAGGGGGATACTGCCATTTGGGCAACCTGATGAAACAAGTCAAGAAGCTCGACAAGGGCCGTTGGGCTCATGAAGGCCACATCATCACGCAAGACCTCACATCTCCAGCAGCAGCACCCCTACGCACCCACCAGCAAACCACGATACACTGAAGCTGGTGAAAGCTTGAAGGCCGTACAACCAGGACAAAGGTCTTTTTAGGCCACAGCCCAGAACAGCCTTCCTGGAAGATGCGCCAACCCCGTACTCGAGCTCCTCTACCTCCCAGGAGCAGAAGTGCAAAATCATGCACACATGGTTGAGGCAGCTCCTGGGTCGGGTTGCATAAGTCCTCCCATTCGGATGTGGAAGGATGAAGCTGATTGAGGCAACTCCTGGAAGTTCCCCATCCGGCGGTGTGAATGTAGGGAGCCACATCATGATGTCTCCTGTCACGGATACAAGTTGGTAATATTTACACTGGTTTGAATATTTACCCTGGTTTGGGATAACATAAGATTAGTTTATACTGCACAACAGGTATGGTTGGAGTAGCCTTTCAAGGCAGGCTCACAATTATGGAGATGTGGACTGATCATTGTCAACAGCCTCAAACTGCAAGTGCAGTATAGACATTTCTGAATAACTTCCATGTGATCATTTCCGCTCACAGGGTTCGGAGATAATTGAAATTTAACTGGATGAGACAATGAGACACTCAGCCGCGTTGCAAAATGGGCTAACTTCAGTTTCCAGATTATTTACCAAATCACTACAATCAGTGCTTTGACTGCACAGAGCTAACAAATAAGTGTTATGGCCAATCTGGATGATATTGAACATACTGAATTTTACTAAATTAGCCTATCAGCCACATAGCTATATTTGATAAATTGGGGTTCTAACCCGTCCAGTTAAATTTAAATCAAGCTGATACCAACTGAAACTATTGATTATTGGAATACAATCAATCCATTAATTTGTCTGGGATTCAGCTCTGAGACAAAAGATTAGACATCTGCTATTCGCAGCTGAAACTATCAAAGTCACAATGGTGGACGAACAGTATTCAGCGTTGCTCCACTAAACCTCTCATCTGTAAATCTTCAGTCATTCACAAACTGATGCTATTGCTCAAAGATGGGGAATTTACTAATACCATCTCTAGTTACGGAGGCAGATGGGATTAGCACGAGTTATCAATTGTTCAGTCATGGTATCAACTGCCAATGGACACCAGGTGCGTTCTGTGCATTAAAGGGTGTGTGAATATGCATAATCTGCATGCACAAGTCTTAGGTGATACACTTTGGTGGTGGAATATGTTAATCACTAAGGTACAATCAAATCAAAGTATCCGGTGATAGTTTTACCTAACCGCATTTAGCACTGGTGTATTATCATGCAAATCAATGACAACACAGAATGAATGTGCGATCACAATGTATTTAATGACATTGTGAATCGATGGAACACTAACGAACGAGATGCTTGCATCCAGGCTCAATCACCAGTTGCAAAAATATGAGGCATATCAGTGGCAAAGGGTGCATTCTCGCTACATAAGGGAGGAATGGTCTTTTATATCTTCCTCCATTTGGCCTCATAGGACGGGTCATGCAAAATTCCCGCTTCCGGCTTTTCATAGTGCCTGCCTGGGTGATTTACCCATGGTTCCCGCTAATGTGGGGAATGAGCATAAAACCTTACATGGTTATTTCTGGGCACAAAGATGCTGGTTCAGTTGTGATGTTGAAACCATCCTCTGCATGGTATAATCAATTCATTGACTTACAGACTCTGAGAGACCGTTCCTGCGGCTCGGGTTGTCAAACCTAAAGCATTAGGAGTGCTCACTGCAGATTGCAGGAATAGCATCAAATAGCAGCATTCCTCATAGGAGATGGGAAGTATTGTTTATGCTTCTTTACGTTTAACTCGGCATGGATGACTGACATCTTGAAATTCAGTCTTATGGGATTATAACATTGTTAATATTCCATTTACTGCGCCTGAAGTACCTCCTCATCATTTGGCTGCGGTGAACATAAACCACTCTGTCCGGTCTCACCCTCTGACATCTAGATTATGAAGGGTATCATCAACTTAAAACCTCCCAGGTCTAGGGACGCAGAGATATGGGTTGTTAACATTGTGCTACGTCACTACGCCGATGGGCACTAGCAACATCCCTGTCCTTGGTCAAACTCACTTACTAGTGGTTATGCCATGGTGCTGAGTACAGCGCTACAGGTCCAGTCATTGCTGCACTGGATAGGATGATCATATCTGTGGGCTATAATAAACATGTTTTGTTCATGATTAGTCAAGCAGAGTAGACAAGGACATAAGACCAAACTAGATTTTGCAAATCCCATGGATCTTGGATTGCGTGTAATCACACATCTACACCAGTATGTCAAGGTCCTTAAGAGTCTTATAGACTCTGACTAGCTATATTGTTAGTTACATAAACCTCGTTAGAAGGAATCACTACAAACCTTCTCCAGAGGATTAAATGGGTCTGGCATATACTGGAGTGAACATTGACATTTTGAGTCTCACTCCACCAGGACCGCTATACCTCAGCAGCAGGGTTATGGACCACATCCTAGCGGCTGCAGGATGGTCAAACTATTGATCTGTCCAAATATTCAGATCAAATTCATTGCCAGATTGAGGGTATTTGCCAACTCTATGTTAGGTATGTTTCCTCCCGGTTGAGGGAGGTTACTATTGCACTATTGTTCATTAATAGCATCAACATGTCTATATCAATGTCATGTCTGAATGCAATATTAATGTTCACTCATCATTGGCCTACTGATGCAGTGTATGACGCCTGGACTCGTTTTCCACGGCATGAAATCACAGAGCTTTAAAATCTTCACGTATTCACTCACGTGACTCCAAAGTAAAATAGTAAGATTAAACGAGAATTTACCAGTTTGAAGTTTGATCTTTATTTTATGAGGAGTAACGTTGAGGGATTACGTGCCCTCCACTCCCAGCCCTCTATCATAAAGGTCAACTGGTATTATGGTTCTCTTATCTTACTATGTTCAGTTCAATAACTGTTGTCTGTGATTTCACACCGCTGCTTTGAAGATTGACACGCATGCGTACTGGCGGGGTCTTCACATAATCCCTCAACGTTACTCCTCATAAAATAAAGATCAAACTTCAAACTGGTAAGTTCTCGTTTAATCTTACTATTAATGATCACTTATGTTAGTTTGATTTATTTAAATATTATGCACTACTTTTGTTTATTTTGCATATATCTTCAGTTGCCACTGTGGTTTCCTTATATATTTTGTACAGAAGTAGATCTAAACAAGGGTTATGAATTCAGCCTAGTGCCTAAGTTGCTATTTGTCTTCCAACTTGTCCTTTGTCCAACTAAATTATAATTATTTCAATAACTCATAAAACAATGTAGACGGCTTACAGCTTGTTGTAACAATTGTTGCATGACTGAAGATTTTAGAAGATTGATGATATTGAGACCTCTGGCCTTTTGTGATCCAAAAGTGATAGCAAACAAACAGATAAAAGATTTTAGACTCACAGAGCAGAAGAAGTAGTGATAGAATAGAGTAGCAAAATGAACTATGATAACCACCTTCATCCAAGAGTTCAATGTCTCTCTGTAACCAGTGTAGTAATATGCCAATGTCCCACTAGCCCTTGAAATAACACTTGCCTAACTTTATTTGGTAAACAGGCAAGGAATTTGTCAGATCTACATTATTTACCTGAGGTTCTTGTCCCACTTTGACTTTTTGAGTAAAAGAAGGATTCAATGAAAGAAAAATTTAGTTAATGCTAGATACGCTATTTTATACAATGTTTTCCCCCCCAATATATTCTGAAAGGTTTGGTGGATGTACAGGAAACATGAGAAGACTGATAGACACCAAGTGAGCCAAGTGGAAAAGAAATGGAACAAAGGCACAGATAGAAGCCGCAAGCTTTATTTGACTGGAAACAGGAAGTAAGAGAATCAACATTCCCCACACTTCTGAGGAGACGTTACAACTTTCCAAAACACAATCATTGGCCTAGAAATTCCAGAACCAGTCTCAATCCTACTCAGAGAGACACGCCTTAAATTGTTCTACTGTACCTCAGGCGTCTTAATTATACCTGGTTGGGCAGAGCTGCAAACATCTGGTTCTCTTTGGATTACGTGCATGAATTTCACACACAACAATCCAAAAGAGCACTGAATGAGAAACAACATCATTCAGTGTACATCTGACATTGAAATGAATAATCAATGCAGGCATGATATGTGATTGGAGATAACCTACCAAATTCTGTAATCAGAAACAATTGCAACTGCACTCCACTTAGCTAAAAACCTATTTTTGTATATGTAGTGTGAAATAAAAATGCCATGCATCTGAATTTCAAGGCTTTTATGCTTTAAAATTAGTCCTCAACTCCCTTTGATTGATGCCTGTTGCACCAGAATGTATAAAGTAATAATTTGCAACCTTGACAATTGAGGTAAACATGCTTCTGATTACTTCGACCACCCCGGTGGGGTATCGCCTCGGCGCAGAGGGAGAAGAGGAGGGAAGAGACAGTAACTCTAAGACTTTTGCCTCCATCACAGTGAGGAGGTGTTTGGTGAACTCACTGTGGTGGATGTTAATTTGTGTTTATTGTGTTTTGTTATTATTACATGTATGGCTGCAGGCAACAGCATTTCGTTCAGACCGAAAGGTCTGAATGACAAATAAAGGATTCAATCAATCAATCAATCAATTAGAAGTGGACAGCTGAATGTTGAAGTTCTTTCTATTCCTTTTTACTCTCCTGTCATCCACAAAGGACCTCGCAATTGTTCAGAATATGGTTACTAGACAAAACTACAAAATGTGTACAATCTAGTATGCTCTAGGTTCTTGTGAAATGTAGGTTTATTTAAATTATGAAGAACAGAAATAATTGTTTTTTGTGGATGGACTCTTGTTCTTTTTACTTTGTTGAGTTCCCTCGTTGGCGTGGAACTAAGAACTGGCAGGAACATCACAGCAAGTGACCCCGTAGTGATTGACCTGGACAAATGTTTAAAACAAACCCAAATCTTTTCATGATGCCTGTTCTACCCAAGCACCACATTTCAGATTGGAATTCCCTGCAGCACCCTCTGCATTGCCACATACACACCCATTACTTTTAAACATCCGTTTTGTTTCACAGCTGCTTGTGTAATAGTATGGACACTTCATTGCAGCCTACTAAATATAAACCTTTCTCGATCTTTTCATATTTATCAGGCAAGCAGCGGGAGTGGAGAATGCTCTGTTAAGCCGAAATGTATCCATTAACATGTTGAAATAAATCAAGGAGATTTGTCAGCATGACTTTTGGTCAAAACTGTGATGACTATCTTCACGGTGCCATCTTGAAAGTGACGCCAACCGCAAAATCTGGTATACGATGGGTTAAATTGGAAGTTTCAAAGGGGAAATTGACTTTGCTACGGATCCCACCTATATTCGCGAAGAGAACATACCCTCTAGACTAACATTGCTTAAGTGATCAGTTTGATGTTAAATAGTGAAATAAATATCATAAATAAAAAGCAACACTGGGAAGCCCATCTCAGACACAATGGCAGCTGGAAAACAAACTCAAACATCAGAGATAGAAGTCTAAAATTAGCTTTACAATTCAAATGTATCCTTTTGGACATTAAAGTGTTTATAAATAAAAAGCTTCATATTCAGAATTTAATTTTCGCCAAGTAGTCTGATAATATAGAGGCCGTGGAGGGGGCAAGATCTGGAGAGATCAAAGAAGTGTGGCATCAGTTCAAAGGATTGGGAAGAGAAAAAGTAGTCCAGACAAGACTACTGTTCAAATTAATCTCTCTTGTCGACCAATTACAGTCAATACTTAATGTCTGTTTGCAAACACAAACTGCCTTCATAAGTTATTATACAAATTCCTTCACAGGGCTCATCTATTTCCTTTCAGCTTAAGCTTATTTCAGAGTATTCTGCTTTCTGACATCAACTTGATCATCCTTATTATTAATTTGAATTGCTCAACAAAAAAAAGAATGCTCTTACACTGCTCTTTCATTGTAGAAAATTGCTGCAGGCCACTTCTCAGAGGAGCAACCCAACCTAAATGGGGACTCCGTGAAAGAAAAAGATAACATATAGAACGAGAACTGGTTTGGTCAAATTATTGGGGTTTAAGGCATATCTTAAAGGAAGAGAGAATAGAGAGGCAGAAAGTATGGGAGGGAATTCAAGGACCTGGAGCATTAGTTGTCAACTGCATAACTGCTAAAAGTGTAAAAGGGGAGATAGTAATACATATCAGATTCAGATGTTTACAATTTACTGAGGATTTGAATGAGCCAGAGGAGATACAGAGAAACTGAGGGACAAGACTCGGAAATAGTTGAAATACATTTTAATTCTGAAGGATTGGGGAAAAGAGAGATCTCGTGGGTTGGCAAGGCAAGATGATGGTTGTATGTAATTTATTACTGGACAGAATGTTTCTGAAGTGGTGTAATTTTTGAAGTGGCTAAAAAATTTTTGCTTAAAGTTAAGTATTGTATATGGAAGGTGAAGGATGGGAGGCAGCCAATAGATCAGTGGGGTAGATCTAATCCTAGAGAAAACTAAAGTATAGGCAAGATGATTGGGTTCTCTGCAGTAGACTGACAGAGGCACTGTTTGAGCCGAGTTGTTGGTGGTGGACATTCTCGGTTGAATAAGGTGCTGAGTTTCAGTGAGACTGAGTCACTGGGTCCGACTGAGCTGGCTGACTACTGGTAATTTTGTGGAGAACTGCTAGATGTCTGCCATTCAATGGGACTTAGTCCGTGGCACATGCTCAGTCACAGATGAAGCCTGAGCCTGAACTCTGATGCCAGAAGATCCACCATTGACTCAGCAGTGGGGCACTGGTGTGCTGGAGAGAGGGTGTGGCATCTAACCCCTCAGCTTTATGTCAGGGAGGAAAGGTGTGTGAATAATGACTCTATTCATTAAGTGGCAACAGCAACTACACGTAAAGGTTCATCGCAAGTACTTGAGCTATTTTGCATATTGAGAAAGATATGTTACTTCATATCACAATGAATTAGCAATTTACAAATGAGCCATTCAGCCAGTTCTGATGAATGGTCCTCAAGCTGAAACGTACCTCAGTTGCTCTCTCTGTAGAAGCTGCCTAACCTGCTGAGAATCTCCAGCATTCTAAACATTTACCTTGGGCTTTGCAAGTTGCTTATGCTACAAATTCGTATTGCCTCTGCCTATTTCATCTAACCTTTTTTTTGCACACCATTTTCTTCCTGTGTTTATATAACTTTAAAAAAAAATGCATCTGCACTATTCCAACCACTCAATGAGGTAGCGAGTTCCACATTATCCCCACTCAGGATAAAGACGTTTCTCCTGAATTCTTGCTGAATTTATTGGACATGGCCTCTTTTATTGGACATGGCCTCTTTTAAACCACAGAAACATCTTCTCAGCCTTCTCAAATACATTCGTAACATTCATATATTTAAAGAGTAACTTATTTTTAGTTATCATCATTCAACACTTCCGCTTGACTATCTACCCGGGTCATTAAAAACACAGATGAGCTATAAACTGGAATAAGGATAGACATGTGACTCATCACAGTCAGCAGTGAATTCAACTTCTGCTGAATGGATTATTGTACTGATTTTCTGTCATTCTGTATGAAAACTGAGATCGAACATAATGCAAAGCCACATACTGTTCTCACTGAGAATGACTAACCCATTCCAGATCTCATTCAGTCCAATGTCAAAACACTAGCTATGTTAGCATCACTCAAACCAGAAATTTGAATCACCAAACTTTGATGAAAATAATGCAAGAAATTTAACAACGAGAGTTCAACATTTTCTATTTGTCCAAAATCCCTGAATGCAATTAAGTAACATCGCTAAATGAACCCCCTCATGTATAGTATTTTTCTGCAACTGAATTTGAGACATGAAATGATTGCCAATCACGCAAATCATAAACACAATGTGCGTTGGCCCACAACTGGGATTTATCAGTCACTGACACAATTTTGCTTCCACAGAGTAGGGAGAATGCTACAGTGATGTAGTTGCACATATTATTGGTATAGTATAAAGGGAACTTTGTCCTTCATCTAATTGTGAACTCTGGCACATTAAGCATGTTTTAGATTGTGGTAAAAAAAGATTTGCCGTTTGATCCCCAGTACAATATGTTTTTCCATTATCTTTGTTACATAGAAACATAGAAACATAGAAATTAGGTACAGGAGTAGGCCATTCGGCCCTTCGAGCCTGCACCGCCATTCAATATTATCATGGCTGATCATCCAACTCAGTATCCCGTACCTGCCTTCTCTCCATACCCTCTGATCCCCTTAGCCACAAGGGCCACATCTAACTCCCTCTTAAATATAGCCAATGAACTGGCCTCGACTACCCTCTGTGGCAGAGAGTTCCAGAGATTCACCACTCTCTGTGTGAAAAAAGTTCTTCTCATCTCGGTTTTAAAGGATTTCCCCCTTATCCTTAAGCTGTGACCCCTTGTCCTGGACTTCCCCAACATCGGGAGCAATCTTCCTGCATCTAGCCTGTCCAACCCCTTAAGAATTTTGTAAGTTTCTATAAGATCCCCTCTCAATCTCCTAAATTCTAGAGAGTATAAACCAAGTCTATCCAGTCTTTCTTCATAAGACAGTCCTGACATCCCAGGAATCAGTCTGGTGAACCTTCTCTGCACTCCCTCTATGGCAATAATGTCCTTCCTCAGATTTGGAGACCAAAACTGTATGCAATACTCCAGGTGTGGTCTCACCAAGACCCTGTACAACTGCAGTAGAACCTCCCTGC
Organism: Amblyraja radiata; assembly: GCF_010909765.2. NCBI lineage: Eukaryota > Metazoa > Chordata > Chondrichthyes > Rajiformes > Rajidae > Amblyraja > Amblyraja radiata. Next base: position 23,545,597 of record NC_045981.1, read on the forward strand.
TCCTATACTCAAATCCTTTTGCTATGAAAGCTAACATACCATTCGCTTTCTTCACTGCCTGCTGCACCTGCATGCCTACTTTCAATGACTGGTGTACCATGACACCCAGGTCTCGCTGCATCTCCCCTTTTCCTAGTCGGCCACCATTTAGATAATAGTCTGCTTTCCTGTTTTTGCCACCAAAATGGATAACCTCACATTTATCCACATTATACTGCATCTGCCAAACATTTGCCCACTCACCCAGCCTATCCAAGTCACCTTGCAGTCTCCTAGCATCCTCCTCACAGCTAACACTGCCCCCCAGCTTAGTGTCATCTGCAAACTTGGAGATATTGCCTTCAATTCCCTCATCCAGATCATTAATATATATTGTAAATAGCTGGGGTCCCAGCACTGAGCCTTGCGGTACCCCACTAGTTACGTATCTATTCAACCTTGTCTTATGCCATCAAATACCCTGCCAAGGGTAGAACTCCTTTACTCCAAAACGAGGAGTCTGTTAGGTTTCTAAATCAGCCCCGACATTCAATTCGATCATAGGGTACACAAAAATGCTGGAGAAACTCAGCGGGTGCAGCAGCATCTTTGGAGCGAAGGAAATAGGTGACGTTTCGGGCCGAAACCCTTCTTCAGACTGATTCAATGGTCATGGTTGATTTATCACTTCTATTTTTTTTACCTGCCTAGACTTTTTGATACTCTGGCCCAAGGAACTCTATTGGTCTTAGCCTTGAATGGGCCTATTTTCTGAGAAACCATTGTGTTTTTTTTTTTGGGGGGGGGGGGTTGTGCAGGAGAGGATTTGGAATATCTACTGAAACCTTTCTTCCCCGTCAAAATGGCCGAGCTATTGAATTAACATTCTATTCCCCTGACCAACCAGCAAAAACGAAATTAAATCACATGTTTTTGTACCCAAGGAGTACAAAATTAATGCAACATGTCTTCAAATGTAATCAACCATATCCCGGCTTAATCCACTAAACCATTGCTGTTGATGATTTATCTTTAGGGTGGACAACACAGTTAGGTTTGAAACCACTATAAAAAATATAACATTCCATTTTTGTGTCATTGTTAATAACTGTATATTTAAATCAAATTCAAATCACAAAAGATTCAACTAGAAAAAGTAAATACCTAAGCCAGCCTAAAGCAAGAATGTCATTGTCCTATCTGGGACATGACAATAAACTTTCTTGACTTGACTTGACTTGAAAACAAAAAGAAACAAAGGCTTCAGTCTTCAATCAATCTTTGTTTGGATGCAATGTCAGATGAAATGATAAAAAGTTCTATCAGACCAATTAAGGGATCATTGAAAAGAAAAAAAAAATCAGAAAGGAGGCAGACACAATTGTTTTTTAAAAAACAGTTCAAAAGCTGGCAACTCTTCTTCCTCTCTGCTGCTTAATTTAAAAAAAAATGTCTCAGCTGAGAATTCACGGTGAACAGTTACGTACCCCAGACGAGTCGACAGGCAGCTGAATACAGCTTAACTGCCCACTCGCATCCTCCCGCTTCGGGACCTCCTGAAGTGAAACAAACATGGTGTCGATATTGAGGTGACTGAAATACATTCAACTTAAATATTTCAGACACTTTGGAAACAAAAAGCACAATTAATTGAAGGGAAAAAAGTTAAAAAAATTAATGATTTTTTTCTAATTATTTGTACTGAGGTTAGGATAAGTCCACAATTAATCACAACACAGGCAAAACATAACATAATAATACCAGGATAACCAATCTCCATATTACAGGTGATATCACATTGAAAAACCCAGTGATTTGCCTTATTATTGCCAGCTATTTGATCTAACAGATCTTAATAATAAATATTTGCTTCCTTCAGGAACAAAATGCTAATTATTATTTTGATAAACTCATCTTTCTAAAGCTGAATTTAAATCAAAATCAATATATATGTGTGACAAAATAGAATTTTCCCTTCTTTTAAGTTAGTTCCTTGACTCAGAGGCATGCTGCCAACAATGATGTGTCATTTGTTAAAGTAACAGTCTGTTTAGGTAGTTCTTGACTTTACTTCCGAAACCATAGCATCATTGGTCTTCATATGCAATAAGCTCACAAACTAATTATAATGAAGTCCACAGCACTGGACTGGCATTAATGTGGCCTAATTTAACACCATTTTCATTTAAGAGGGAAATACGAGTGAGAAAAAAAATTACATTGGGCACATTGCTGGGATCTAGGAGTAAGTATCTGGCTCCCTACCTCACGACAGGCATCTGATGACTGAAATACAAGGTGATCGCAAGAATCCTAAACCAAGCCAAGAATGGGCAGTTCGAGGAGATTTCAGATTTCAGAAAAGGATATTGATGAGTGAATTAATATCTGAAATTCTCAGGAGTCTATCTAATTGATGTTGTAAAGAAGCATTTAGAATGAAAAATCTACTGGTTAATCCCAACAGTATTTATGGAGATTCCTCTGCAACTACAATCAAATTTATTTATCTGTATTGTAATAATTTAAAGTGGTACAGAATGTATCATTGTTACCATCTGAGAAATTATTCTACAAATATAGAACAGTTGAGGAAATTGATAATATAAATATTCATTCATGAATATAATGAACCCTAATAACTCATGACACAGCATCATTTGCATCCATATACAGTATCTCTGAAGGTTATGTCATTAATACAAAATAGTGATAAGGTAGAGATGCTGAAGGAAGTGCGCCTGCTGCCTGGTGGGAAATTACAATTAACTACAACGTAAAAGAGAAAACAGGCCTAACATAGTGAGGTGCAGTCAGCAATAACTACTAATTGCACATGTACACCACCTTGCAGATAATAAGAATCAATAGTTGAAAACATAGAAAGCAAGTGATAAGTAGCTGGTGTGGTTTGAGAACAGAATGACAATATGGACAATATATTTTGAAAAGAGATAGTGACAGTATGGGCATGAAGCAATGTATAGGATGATAGAAATAAAGTAGACGTCTTTTCTCCACATACAGTATGATCATCAGACAACATGGCGAAATTTCTGATAAGATGACATTTAGGCTCATGGGTAGTATTGTCAATGGCACATGATTAAATTTCTAAGAGACATCCAAGAAATTTCAACCTGTAAATTAGTCCTGTGATTCTTACTTATTATATGAACATGCAAATAGCCAGCAACTTCATACAATCACATTACATCATCTTTTTAAGCAGTAAAGATACCAATAAGCTCCAAACACCAAGTTCCATATAAAACATCCACAAACATCATGCAAAAAGATACCCCAAACACATTTAAGCAGCCAAAGCATATTTTATGAAATTGTCTCACTTGCAAATTATTGCTGTTACCTAGCAACCACTATTATTAGCAAAAGCTTGCAATGATAGTACCAAAATGTGTTTATGTACTGAAAATCACTGGTAAGTTGGAGGAAGAAATACAAAATATTGTCAATTTGCTCAAGAACTCTCAATGGAGATCAGAAAAATCTTGGACAAGGTGTGCAATCTAACATTATAGTGTAACAGTCACTTCAAAAAAACAGTGGCTCCTTGATATTCATCAAGTACCATTTCTTATAGCTCTGAATAAATATTTTGGATGAAATTCCCTTCTTTTTTTAATTGGTTGAGCAGCGCCTCAGGTAATGTTTGATAACATTGGTTATTCAGGTGCAACTTAATGTACAGATGATGTGGAAGAAAGTTAAAAGTCTCACTATTTTACTGATTGAATTCATAACTAATATGTCAATTTTCAATAAGGCAAATGCAATTGGCTAAATCCTGTTTTACTATCAACAATCCTCTGACATCAGACAAATTCATGTAGGTTGAAGTGCAGATTACTGTACTATTATTAGATAAGAAATGCTATAGTGCGCCCAACAAACTGTATGTAACATCAATGAGGTGTAAATGGTGGCGAGATAAAGGCTTCAAACGTATACCAAAATTATTCATGCCAAGAGGAGGCAAAATTACCCCTTGAAAATCATATGTTGGGATTGTTAGCAAGTTTAGAAAACATCAAGTGTTGGGATTGTTAGCAAGTTTAGAAGACATCCAGCTTCGATTTTAGAAACCACATGAATGGATAGTATTCTAACTTAATGACATGGAATAAAATGCAATGGGTATAGGTCTTGATGGCCACCATCCCATTGACACATTGGAGATAAATTGAAGTTAGTTCTGAAGGATCTAAGCAATAAATATACAGTATGTTCCGAAATGCAGCAATTGATGCAGGGAAGTGATTTTGGGGCCATTTTTCAGTTCTGGGGATCTTGGTTTGAACCATGTGGCTCCATTTATTTTATATATTCCCTTGAAATGAATTAATTAATCGATCCAATGTATTCACTTGTATGCATTCCTGCCCAGTCATTGCCCATTAGATCACATCAATCTCATCATTCACTTGGTGACATTCTAAAAGGAAATGCACAGAAAACATGCAATGGAAAATCTCAATTTCTCCCAGGCTATTTTGCCAATTATTTTAGATGTCTCCTTTGGAAAGGTATCAATTTTTACTTATCCAAACTTTTGCAATCAGACACAGTTTGGAATAAAGTAACTAGATATCTCAATAACCTCCTGTCCAACAATGTCAGCTTCTCAGGATAAAGATGCTAAAACTCCTCTTTCCTGGTACCACTCTGGTTATCACTTTCTGGCCTCAAAGTCCTTTCTCTTGTCAGTCTTACAATTGGGCATAAGATGCCAGTGATGTTTTAATAATGATTCTGAAAGATTTAGTTTAAATTGCTTTGCTTTTGTGCTCTATTATATTATATTATAAAGCAAGCTCTTCAAAAAAATGTTATCACTTTGTTTGTTCAATTTCAATGATGTATGCCATTGAAAACACTAGAATTTCAGTCCCTGTAAAATTGTGTTATTGATTTTATTTTCCTCGTTATTTTTCCTTTCAAAGTGCTTTTCCTTCACCTAGTATTGACGTCATCCTAAGTAAGATATAACTGATAACTTAATTTTTCTATCATTTCATACTTCTCCAAAATTCCCCCTACTGCTTTAGCGTTGCTCTCGGAAAGAACCAGAATGAAAGAATATATACAAAAGCAAATTATAACAGTTGCCAGAAGTTTGATATCATGCAGAAACTATAAGAAATACTCAGAACATCAGGCACCATCCGTACAGGGAGAAAAATAATTAATGCTTTTAATTATTAGGCCAGTGAAAGGCTTGATACATTAACTGTTTCTCTCTCTCCCTGCAGTTGCTACAAATCTGCTGAGTATTTTCACATTTTCTGTTTAACTTTAAAAAAGGAGCAATTCCACTGAAAGGCACATTTGAAATGAAAAATATTCTCATCCAATACCAACATTCCCACCGTTAATCTAAATTAAAATGAAACACTTAAAAGAAATAGACCAATCAAAACAAGAAAGTTTCCTGATAATGCAAAGTATTTAAATTGATGTGCTCTGATACAGCAGACTGCAGTCATGCCTAAAGAGGCTGTCGGGTTAGTCTCTGTTAATGTCACCAAATCGGCTAATTTTAAGCTTGCCTTGTCACAGTACAAACAAATTGCAAAATGGATATAAACACCAATATTGATAACCTTATTTTAGGAAATGCCAACATTGCTACATAACAGAAAAGGTAGTAGACTGATTCGTAATTTTTTATAATGTATGGGATTATTAGGGAATGATCTTAGTTTTCAGCTAACGCAAATATGAGATAAAAGTTGTATCCAATCTAACCCTTCGCTATGTTGAATCATTCTTGCAGATTAATGTGATTATATATTTGACAGTAGAAACATCAATAATTATATATTTGACAGTAAAATAATCAACTCCTCAGATCAGATTGGGTATTTTCCACTTTGTTTAAATGGTTATGCTGCTAAAGCACAATTAAACATTTCCAAATGATGATATTACTGGAGCACAAAACACATAGTTATTAGGCATAATGTAGTACATCTGCATCTTGGGTGCACTAATGAAGACTAACCATCAATAAGTGACAAACCGAACAGCAATTTAGGAATGGGCTTAGCAATGAACTTACATTAGACAATAATAATTGCATAAGATACTTGCAAATTCTTGTTTCAAGAAGAATTAAAAAATATCATTTGGGGATTGGAGGAAAATCATACAATATTAACTTGCAAAAAAAAAGCTGATTTTGGTTTGTAGTCTGAACTACAAACATATGTACTCAAAAAGAAAACATATTTATCTGCATTGTCCCACAATCAGATTGGAAAAGGAAGATTAGACCATGTGCTAACTGATGTTGAAGCCTTCCATTGCGAAAAGCTTGGACATTTTTGTTCAGCCCTTGGTTCACATGTTTTCTGAGAGCACAAATTGAGATGTAATTGAAGGGAGTCATCCTATGTAAACATTTGGTCCCAGATAACTTTGAAGCAAAAGTTTTAAAGCATAAATAACAATATTGAAAAATATGACTAAATGTAGAAATATATATTTAAAACATTTAGAATGATGCAGCAAATCCAATATATAGTTGCCCTCTAACAACTGCAGCAAACAATTAACTTCAAATTAACAAACACAATTCATCAGATTATATTGTCAGATCCTTTATTTTACTGACGGATTCACCTAATAAGTATAGACTGTGGCAGGTTCGCTGTGCATCAGTGAGCCTATTTAAATTTTGTTGGATATCACTGCGGGGTTTCATTAAATACCACTTTATTATGCTATTTCGTGTTACAAGACCGAGTTTGCTGAGAGGGACTCGCTTGCTTTACTTGCCGCTTGGATTCTGCAACTGTCGCACATTCACCTGTTTCAAATCCAAAACGCTAAATTCGCTGGGTGAAGCTAATTGGGGATTTTCAGCAAGTTCACCTTGCATTTCAGTTTTGCTGGTTCAAATGTCTCATCAAGTCTGAGACTTGTATGTTCAGATATTCATGCCCCAAAGTTATAGAGCCAAACAGTGTGGAAATAGACTCCTTTAAATATAATAAAGTGGTATCCACTGAATCCACACGGATCCATTTACATGAATCCTATTTTATTTTAACAGTTTCCAAAAAAAATCTCCTCAGATTCTAATATTTACTTACACACTAGGAGCAATTTACAGTAACCAATTCACTTACCAGCAAACACATTTTTGGGATGAGAGAGGAAAACGGTGCTCTTGGAGGAAACTCATGCAGTCACAGGGAGAACATGCAAACTCCACACAGGCAGCACCCAAGGTCAAATTGAACCTAGGTCGCTGGAGCTGAGGAGGAGCAGCTCTTACAGCTGCACCAAAGTACTGTCCAGTTTTAAATGTAACCACCAACATTTTCCAGCAAGATCTGGCTCAAATTTTAATGAACTGTCACAGTAAATCATGGCGATAACTTTAAATTTATTATTTATGTTTTTATAGCCTCATTAGAATGAGTATTGAATAAATAATACATTTGTCAATAGACACTTTATAAATCTATATTGGAATGCAAATGGACATTTTAATATATTTGTTAAAAAATATTTTACATTTACTTTAAATTGAATGGCAGGAAATACAATAGTGATTGGAAAAACTGTCAGGGATCCCTAAATTCAAAGGGTTTCGTTGACCTATGTTATTGTGTGATGTGACAAAGGACCCAAATATAATTTTCTGACGTGCTGCATATTTATCAGGGGGCTGAGAATGGCAGTGATCTTTAGGAAATACTGTCACCAATCACATACAGCATTAAGCTACATAGCACAATGCAATACTGACTGTCATGCATCACTCAAAGAGTTATTACTTGTTCTTTTACCTCAGTCTGAAATCCTTCCACCAAAATGGCAACTAACAAGTTAAAGAGAACATAATTCCCAAATGTCATGAGGGCTATGAAGTATAAAGCAGCCCATGGAGAGGTGGAGGCCATCCCATTATAGAGGACCTTGTTCCAATCCTCTTGAGTCAATATCTGTGGAAGACATTTAAAAAAATCATTTATGATTTGAAAAAATCATGAATTAACACAGAGCTGCAGTACACAAATGATCTTTAAACATTGTTGTAGCACATTGTTATTTGAACTTTCTACCAATCACCATTTCTGCATAAATTAATGCCATATTTACTAGAATGGAGCACACACATTCTGAACTGAGGCAGACAGGGAGAGGAGATTGTTATGCGCTCCCTCTGCTGGTGTTATAGGGTACTCACCTGTTTCTGTTTTCTCCTGAATGCTGGCATGGCTGTGAGTCAGGAATCACGGGGTTAAAGGCTCCTGTACCCGATTGGCCAAGCTGTGTCAGGTGACGGGTGACTCATCTGAAGCTTAAATACCAGAATCTCCCAGGATTCTTTCTCTTCTTCGTCGACCCTGCCTTGTGAGCAGTCTGCTGGTGTGAGCTGCAGAAGGCCTGGCCACATGGCATAGAACTTTGTGTACTTTCACCATTACTTGTTAACAAATATTGAATTGGGACGGATAAGGGCTGACCTTAGTGTTTTCGTGTATTTTGTTTCAGGGTTATATCTCTTTAGGCAGGTTTTAGAGTCTCTGGTTCGACGGTCCATTACGTGGCTGGCTGGAGCACTGTTTAATTGTTTGTTAGTCCATCCATATCCCTGACTGGGTTGTTTAAAACAGGTTTGGTTTTTATGTTCTATTGAAATTAAATGATTTTTGAACTTGAACCTGGTTTTTGAATTATGCAGGCTCTGAAGTACCTGCATTCGGGAGTCGTAACAAAAGGCCATTTTGTTGTTTGATTTAGCTTTGACATTTTAATAGAGAATGCCAGGTTGCCCCATACTCTTTGCACCATTCAATTGTTTTTCAGGGGGATTTTGTCTTCACTCTCCTAAATTGCGTGCTGGAAACACTTCTACCTCCTCGGGGTGTCAAATATTGCACTATTCCAATTTTTGAAGAAATATTCCACAGAATATTAGATTGTGTTACTTTCAGTCATTTATTTTGTAATTTCATGAATTTTGGAATTATTAATGTTTGATAACTTTCTATATCGGGGAGTTACAAACATCTAATGGAGTAAAAAAACTTGATTTAACTATCCCTGGGTTAATTCCATTTAAAATGGTGGAGTACAAGACTGACTCGGGTAAATCTTGGGGTGATATGTTATCACCCATTTTACACTGTCATTGACCCAACACCTGGTAAAGTGACTGTTTTTACAGTATTTATCATACTCACTTTACTAAGGAAGCAATCTAATCAGAAACAGGAATACATGTCAGTACTCAGCCACTACATTTAAATGGGGAACACACAGCATGATTAAACTAATTTCAAGTTAACATGCAAATGCCAAACATAATATTAATTCAATCCTCAAGAGTGAAGGGCTCAATGGGAAGGATCTTGAGTGCAAGATGTGCAAAATAATTGACAGAGGGTTGGTAGCTAATATTGCACAAAATCAAGATTAAACCTAACGTCTTCAATAAATTTGACTAATTTCCACTGATAATACATCTCAGGATCATGAAGATCCGTCATTGACCTGCATGCTGGATAAACAGATGACACAGAAAATGTCTATGTTGGAACGTTCCAGAGATATGCTTCTTGATCACCACTAGACATTCCATTCTTGCGGCCAGTGCTGCTGCAAGGCTTTCATTAAACAACAGCTTTATGAAGCCAGTGCCTAGTTGCTTGGACTGCACATTTCTAGCCGTTGTCTGGATAAATGGGATGTACTTGCATGGGTTTGGTATAACCCATAACCTCATAACATGGGTTTGGTATTCCTTCCAAACAAATGTGTGAATGCAGATTACATGACGATCAGGATTACATGACGATCTTTGACATTGCTTTCAAGTGATTGTAAGAGTCAGTTTTAGATCCAAGTAACTTTTACAGCTGGATGAAGGCTATAATGAACTATATCGGAAAGCACGAACATCTCTCAATGTGCTTCCTGTCAGTCTTAATGGCATAGAGTCAGTGATATGGAGAATGGTGCATCCAGACTATTATTGTAGGTTTAGTTGGAGCAGTGATATTTTCAAAATGTGAAAAATATAATCAAGAACATATGGTTGCTAGAAGTCTGCTGCCAAAAGAATATTCTCTCCTTGAGAAATGGTTTTAAATGATAATTCCAGATCTCGCTTGTGTGAGATTGGCAGCCCCACAGAGCAATACTGTCACCATCTGTGCACCACTTTTACCAAAACAAGTAATAGCTCCTGTGAAGAGCTTCAGGGCGCTTAACATGTTCAGGGAGCAATAAAAAAATGAAGTTAATGTTTTATATTCAAGCATTGATATAACTGCTAACCCTGCTCTCACCAAGTCCGTTGGCCCGAAGGTAGTAAATTGTTCCTAAAATCCAAAGCAAGTTTGTAATTCAAATGGATCAACATCTTGCACTTTAGCAGAATCATTGCCAATTGGGTCTTAGGTCAAGCCCTTCAATGAATACAAAGAGGGCTACATTTCATTGCTCCAGGAAGCATGAAATTGAAATATAGTTACATAAAACAGTCTATGATCAACTACATATACTCCATACCCATCACCATTACTATAGAAAGAGATTTTCTCCCAAACTGTTTGTTCTGGTGAATACTGTTGGATAGAGGCGAGGTATTAAATGAGTAATTCACCGTAGAAAAAGGCATGGAGAATAGTGAGTTCAGTTATTCCTTTAAGGAGGAATATAGGAATAATCCACTAAATTATAGGTCCATGAGCCCAACATTAGAGGTAGGAAGGCTATTGGAGAAGATTGTTAAGGACAGGATTTACTCATGATTGGAAGAGAATTAGGGACAATCAGCATGGCATTGCACGGAGCAGGTCATGTCTGACAAACTAATAGGGTTTTTTGATGAGGTGATGAATGGGATTGATGAGATTAGGGCAGCGAATGTTGTCTACATAGACTTCAGTAAGGCATTTGACAAGGTACCTCATGGTAGGCAGATCCAGAAGATTAAGATGCATGGGATCCATGCTTACTGAGTAGTTTGGACTTAGAACTGAAGTTTATTTTAATAATCAATTATCAAGGTGCCTTCTATTTCACTTTTCTAAATTCGGACTAGTTCTTTTGAAGAAGTGCTTAAAAGTATATTTTTATGGTAATCAGATTCTGTACCATTACATGAGAACATAAGAACTAGGAACAGGAATCAGCCATACAGCCTATCGAACCTTCTCTGTCATTCACCAAGATCATAACTGATCTAATATTATCTTCAACTTTACTTTCCTACATATTTTTCATAATTTTTGTCAACCTGACAAACTAAAAACTTGTCACTTCAACCTTGAATATATTCAATAATTTAATCTTCGCAAATCTCAAAGGCAGAGAATTTCAAGAGAATTCGAAGGTTCTCTGTGAGAAGATTTTCCTCTTCTTTATTGAAGCGGTTGACTTTTTATTCAGTAACTCTGCCCCAAATATATATGGATCCTCCCCCCCCCCACCACAAGTAAAACTGACAGCTCAACATATACGTTGACAAGCACCTTTAGAATTGTATGTGTCTGTACCATCAGCTCTCTGAACTACCTGCAAAGCAGCCATATCCCCCCTTAAAAAAGAGCCAAGCTGTATTCAGTATTTTAGACATTCTCAACAGTGTTCTGTACAGTTTAGCCAGACTTCCCTACTTTTATGCTCCATCCCATTGGCAATGAAAAGTAACATTCCTTTTGTTTTTCTAATTATTTGCTGAACCTCCATGTCAACTTTATACATTTGATATGCTGGTGTTCCCAGCATTACGGGGAGGTTGTGTTCCCAGAAAACAGACTATTGTGATTTTCTGTAACATGAAGCCATGTCATCTGCACTGGCCACTAAAAATACAAGTTGAAAAATAATAATATTGTGTTTATTTGTTTTTGTTTCACATGCATTCTGTGAGAGCAAATTCTATTCTAGATTTTAAAATTTTGAGCAGTGATTTGTGAATTCTATAAGGGCACATTTTAATTCCTGAATACCATATCATAGGGGAAGCTTGTATCAGGATACTTTCTGCATCACCACATTCTAGCATTCTCTTTACTTGTATTCTAACCAACCTGATCTCCCGGTGGCTCAGCACTTCAACTCCCCCCCCCCATTCCGAATCCGACCTTTCTGTCCTGGGCCTCCTCCATGGCCAGAGTGAGGACCACCAGAAATTGGAGGAGCAGCACCTCATATTTCGCTTGGGCAGTTTACATCCCAGCGGCATGAACATTGAATTCTCCAATTTCAGGTAGCCCTCACTGTCTCCTCCCCTTCTCAGCTCTCCCTCAGCCCTCTGGCTCCTCCTCTTCCTTTCTTCTTCCCACCCTCCCCCCACCCTACATCAGTCTGAAGAAGGGTTTCGGCCCGAAACGTTGCCTATTTCCTTCGCTCCATAGATGCTGCTGCACCCGCTGAGTTTCTCCAGCACTTTAGTTTACCTTCGATTTTCCAGCATCTGCAGTTCCTTCTTAAACATTCAACCTTACTAGTTTTTTTTCCGTAGAGTCATAGACCAACATGTCCCATCTACAGTAGTCCCACCCTGTCCAAATATTTCTTAAATGTTGTGATAGTACCTGCCTCAACTACCTCCTCTAGTAGCTTGCTTCATTTACCTACCACCCTTTGTGTAAAAAAGTTATCTCTCATATCTCTTAGGTTCCTATTTCCCCCCTCACCATAAACCTATTACCTCCGGTTCATGATTCCCTTAATCTGGGTAAAAAGTATATATTCCTCATGATCTTATATGCTTCTATAAGATCACCCTTCATTCGTCTGCCCTCCTAGGAAAAAAGTCCTAGTCTGCTCAACCTCCCCCTGTAGTTTAGGGCCTCAAGTCCTGGCAACATCTTTGCAAATCTTCTCTGCACCATTTCCTACTTAGAACATCTTTCCTATAACAAGGTGAACACAATACTCTAAATGTGGCCTCACCAATATTTTGTATAACTGTAATATGACCTTGCAATTTCTATAATCAATACTCTGACTGATGAAGGTCAAAGTGCTGAAAGCCTTCTTGACCACCCTATCTAATTGTGACGCCACTTTCAAGGAACGATGTACCTCCACCCATGGATCCCTCTGTTCTACAACACTCCACAGAGTCCCACCATTTACTGTGTAGGCCCTGTGCTGGTTTGACTTCCCTAAGAGCAATATATCATACTTTTCTGTTTAAATTTCTTCAACCATTCCTTGACCCATCTGCCCAACAGATCAAGATACTGTTGCAAATTTTGACATCCATCTTCGCCATTTACAATACCTCCTGTTTTAGTGTCATGTGCAAACTTACTAATCTTGTGCATTCTCATCTAAATCATTGTTATTGATGACAAACAGCAATGGGGCCAGCACCGAATCCTGAGACACACCACTAGTCACAAGCCTCCAGTCCAAAATACAATCTTCCAAATAAAAATGTGGTACATAGTTGGACTATGAGGAACACAACGTTCATTCTGGATCCTCTATGGTCTGTTGTGCTAATGATGAGGTTTCTAAAGTTGTGCAGCAACATTCAATGATATGCCATTTCTGCAATTTTGTACCCTTGAGTGCAGGTAACCCTCAAGGTGAAGCAGATGCTCACACCAACAGTGAAGTCCATTTCTGCTTGACATCAAGGAGCCCTCCGTAAGCAGGTTTCGGACAGCACTGGGAACCCAGCTCAGGTAGATCCCCTCAAATAAATTTACTTACTCAGCTCTCTCCTGGGCTCTTCCTCCTAACATTGGTAGACTCTCTAACCAAGCTATAAATCAACCCTGAAACATTGTTGCAGCAGGGAAAACAATCCCAGTTTCCCCGCTCTCTCCATACAACTGATGCCCCTTATTTCTGGGAGCATTCGAGCAAATCACCTCTGCACCCATTCCAAGAACTTAACATCCTTCCAAATTTACGCTGGCCAAAATTGTATAATTGTAATTGCTGAACTCTAGCTAGAACTTTTAAACGTTGAGCATCATTTTCCATACCTGGAAGACAGTTACAATAGCCCAGAGAAGTGAGTCAAAGTTCTTTCTGTCAGGAAGAGTGTCTCCTTCATTTTCTGATGCAAACTTGCAGCCAAAAAGATGCATTCCCAGAATACTGTAAAAGAAAACAGAATATTATGTAACCATGTGCATCTTACCAATATATAATAACCAAATCTGTGGTAAGTATTGCCATTAATGAAATGTCATCTCAATCCAGTGCCTTGCCAAATCCCAGAATCTCACAGAAAAGACATATAGTTAATCATAAATGTGTCCCTATTCACTATCCCTCTATCCTGGTTCAATCACAGAAGTTGTTGTTGGAAGATTGTTGCTTCAAAACTCATTGCCATCAGTAATGTTAAATGAAGCGTTAAAATATCCAAAATACAGAAATAAGAGAAATACGCTCCAGAGAAAATTAGGGACAGAAACGTACACCAAAGGAAACCACCCAATTTTCTGCTTCAGACAGAAGGGACAGCACACAGGGTCTATTAGTTATGGATATTGCTCCCTGACATTCCCCAGTGATCTACACTGTCAGGAAATGCTTAAGCGTGTGCATGAATATGGACCACCTGAGGTAGTGCTTGATGAAGGGGACTCTGCCCTTCACTCACCTGAAGATAAAGATGAATAGCATCAGCAGCATACAGAAGGTGGCAACATTGTCCATTGTTTTCATCAAGACCACCAGCTGGCGTTGCAGGGCTGGCATAAACCGCACCAACTTCAGCACTCGCATCAGCCGGAAGGTACGCAGCACTGACAGGCCTCCGCCCTGCTGGCCCACAATCTCCCACACACTGGAATAACATAACATTAGTATGATGCATTGCAAACCTATGGGGCATTGCAAACCAAGAATATGGAGATTGTGCGTGAAATATAGAGAAGCTTAGTGGGCCACAGCTGGAGCTTTATGTATAGCTCTGGTCACCCAACTGCTGGGTGTATGTGATGGCATCATAGAGGAGATTTATGATGATGTTTCCAAGACTGGCAAATTACAGTTATGAGAACTGTCTAGGATGAAATTATTTTTAATGGAACCAAAGAGACAAAGAAGAGATTTAACTGAGATATACTAATTATGAGAAGTTTGTTCAGAGTTAAAACAAAACTTCGCAGAGATGTCCGCAAATATAGGGACATAGATTTGAGTTCATGGTGGAGGATTATAGCAATATGATTTCACTGAACAAGTATTGGGGATCTGGACTTCACTGCCTGAAAATGTAGTGCAGACAGAAACTCTCACCACATTTCATGTATGTGGACCATCACTTGAGCAACTGTGAGCTGCATTTCTGTGCACCAGTATCTGAAAAATGGGATTGATATGACATTTATTTCTGGCTGTGTTGAATGCCTCCTTCTGTGCCATACATTTCTACGATCACACAAATGTATGGAATGAGTGATGGTGATTTTACAGGTGAATAATATCTGTTTTGTGTTTCCTAGTTTTTGTATCTTTAAAGGTCTCTAAAGTTAGTATTTTGGAATTTACAATCCACATTGACAGAAGTTAAGTTTGAGGTTGCGAGAAATGAATCTACATTTACTTGTGACAATTTACCTGATAACTACAATGATACCATCAAAGATGTTGTAAGGATTCTTGATGTAGCCAAAAGGCCCATACACCAAGATCTTTAAGAGCATTTCCAATGCGAACAGGCTGGTGAAGACAATATTGCTGATCTCCAGTGCGTTAGTTAGTTCCTCTGGCTGGGGGGATAAATGAAAAAGGCATTAGAATGAGCATCGTCCAGATTTCAGGGCAACAATTCACTTACTTTTTTCGGAATATGATCTTTATGCATATCAATCCAAGGGATGTCAGTATTGTGAGGTATAATATTTTTTTTCTTTGCTATCTCCCAGTCCTGGGTGTCGTGGATAGATGCAGATAGATTAGTTTTCAAGAGAGAGTTAGATTTAGCTCTTAGGGCTAAGGGAATCAAGGGATATGGAGGAAACGCTGGAAAAGGGTACTGATTTTGGATGTTTAAGGAGGAACCATATATGGTTATATGGAACTGCAGATGCTGGAAAATCGAAGGTAGACAAAAACTCAGTGGGTGCGGCAGCATCTATGGAGCGAAGGTAAATACATTTCAGGTAGCCCCCACTGCCTCCTCCCCTTCTCAGCTCTCCCTCAGCCTTCTGGCGCCTCCTCTTCCTTTCTTCTTCCTGCCCCCCCCCCCCCCACCCTACATCAGTCTGAAGAAGGGTTTTGGCTCGAAATGTTGCCTATTTCCTTCACTCCATAGATGCTGCCGCACCCTCTGAGTTTCTCCAGCATTTTTGTCTATTGATTTTGGATGTTCAGCCATGATCATATTAAATGGCGGTGCTGGCTCGAAGGGCCAAATGGCCTACTCCTGCACCTATTGTCTATGTTTCTATGCACTATAAAGCATTTCTTAACCTACTTTAAAATATGCTTTAACACAAAATTCAGAAGAATTCCCTTAAATGCTTTGGTGTGAACTTTTCCACATTGATAGATAAAACATTCACTTACCTTACTTAAGTCCTCGATCCATTAGAGGTCAATAATGCTCCATTCAGAACTTAATTAACACTGACTAGAGGAAACAATGCATTTAAGACCTTTGCATCCTTTTAGTCTGGCTGGATTTTAAACTATAATCTCACTAACAATCCATTGAAACATCTGACCACAGTCAATAGGCTTTTTAACATATTATTTTCCCATTATGTCATTTACAGTAATCACAAAAGACAGATGAATGTCTGAGTTGGAAATCAGAAAACACGTGGGCTTGTACAAGTATTATGGTGATTACGGTTTTTTGTTAGTTAACTTACTCATTTGAAAGAGATATTCCGAATAAATTTCAAGATCCTTCTTTATGTCTATAAAGCTCTTAACGGGCTTGCCCCCACTTACATCAAAAATCTGCTTAGCCACCACACCACCTCCAGGTCCCTCAGATCGTCTGACTTGGGGTTATTGAACATCCCGCGGTCTAGGCATAAGCTCAGGGGCAACCGCGCCTTTGCGGTTGCAGCTCCTAGACTGTGGAACAGCATCCCTCTTCCCATCAGAACCACCCCCTCCATCGACTCCTTTAAGTCGAGACGTAAAACTCATCTTTACTCTCAAGCCTTTCTTGACGTCCTCTGAGGGAGGGCTATATGTATGTATTTATGTATGTACTTAATCTATGAACCAATGTCGTATAACATCGCGGGGCTTGCTTTCACAGAGGCCCAGGGAGCCGTTGGTGCGAGGGGAGGAGTACCTGCGCTGTAAGTATAAAATACATCGCGGGGCTTGCTTTCACAGAGGCCCAGGGACCTGACACCAAAATCGGCAACGTTCCAGAGAAGGAGACTGGGGGAAGCCTCTGATTGGTGGAAGAGGACCGGGTTTACATTTTTACATTTCTGCCTTCAGGTTAAGGATTCTGGGAGTTAAGGATTCTGGGAGTTAAGTGTATAGTATTTATTAGTATTTATTAGTAAAGTTTAAAGGATAAAGTTTTGTGTTTTTTAATATTTAATATAGAGTTAATTTGGGAGTAAGATATGTCAGTGGAGATTGGCCCCGTGGTTTGCTCAGCCTGCAACATGTGGGAGATCAGGGATATGGTCGGTGTCCCTGGTGACTACGTTTGCAGGAAGTGTGTACAGCTGCAGCTCCTGGCAGACCGCATTGAACGATTGGAACTGCGGCTGGATTCATACTGGAGCATCCACGATGCTGAGAAAGTCGTGGATAGCACGTACAGCGAGTTGGTCACACCGTAGGTAAAAGGTAAGAGGACAGAAAGGAAACGGGTGGCCAATAGCCAGCAAAGCAGTAGGCAGGTAGTGCAGGAGTCCCCTGCGGTCATCTCCCTCCTAAACAGGTATACCATTTTGGATACTGTTGAGGGAGATGGCTCATCAGGGGAATGCAGCAGTAGCCAAGTTCATGGCACCATGGGTGGCTCTGCAGCACATGAGGGGGGGAAAAAGAGTGGAAGGGCAATAGTAATAGGGGATTCAATTGTCAGGGGAATAGATAGGCGTTTCTGCGGCCGCAAACGAGACACTAGGATGGTATGTTGCCTCCCTGGTGCTAGGGTCAGGGATGTCACTGAACGGCTGCAGAACATTCTGGAGGGGGAGGGTGAACAGCCAGTTGTCGTGGTGCATATTGGCACCAACGATATAGGTAAAAAAAGGGATGAGGTCCTACAAGATGAATTTAGGGAGCTAGGAGATAAACTTCAAAGTAGGACCTCAAAGGTAATAATCTCTGGATTACTACCAGTACCACGGGCCAGTCAGAGTAGAAATAGGAGGATATTGCAAATGAATACGTGGCTTGAAAAATGGTGCAAGGGGGAGGGATTCAAATTTTTAGGGCATTGGAACCAGTTCTGGGGGAGGTGGGACCAGTACAAACAGGACGGTCTTCACCTGGGCTGGAATGGAACCAATGTCCTTGGGGGAGTGTTTGCTAGTGCTGTCGGGGAGGATTTAAACTAATGTGGCAGGGGGATGGGTACAAGAGCAGAGAGGCAGGGGGGTGTAAAATGAGGGTAGAAGCAATAGGTAGCAAGGTGAAAAGTAAAAGTGGCAGGCAGACAAAACCAGGGCAAAAATCAAAAAGGGCCACTTTTCAACATAATTGTATAAGGGGTAAGAGCGTTGTAAAAACAAGCCTGAAGGCTTTGTGTCTCAATGCAAGGAGTATTCGTAATAAGGTGGATGAGTTGAACGTGCAGATAGCCATTAATGATTATGATATAGTTGGGATCACGGAGACATGGCTCCAGGGTGACCAAGGCTGGGAGCTGAACATCCTGGGATATTCAATATTCAGGAGGGATAGAGAGAAAGGAAAAGGAGGTGGGGTAGCGTTGCTGGTTAGAGAGGAGATTAACGCAATGGAAAGGAAGGACATTAGTTTGGAGGATGTGGAATCGGTATGGGTAGAGCTGCGAAACACTAAGGGGCAGAAAACGCTGGTGGGTGTTGTGTACAGGCCACCTAACAGTAGTAGTGAAGTTGGAGATGGTATCAAACAGGAAATTAGAAATGCGTGCGACAAAGGCAAAACAGTTATAATGGGTGACTTCAGTCTACATATAGATTGGGTGAATCAAATTGGCAGGGGTGCTGAGGAAGAGGATTTCTTGGAATGTATGCGGGATAGTTATCTAAATCTACATGTAGAGGAACCAACGAGAGAGCAGGCTATTTTAGACTGGGTATTGAGTAATGAGGAAGGGTTAGTTAGCAGTCTTGTTGTACGTGCCCCCTTGGGCAAGAGTGACCATAATATGGTTGAGTTCTTCATTAGGATGGAGAGTGACATTGTTAATTCAGAAACAATGGATCTGAACTTAAAGAAAGGTAACTTTGAGGGTATGAGACGTGAATTGGCCAAGATTGACTGGCAATTAATTCTAAAAGGGTTGACGGTGGATATGCAATGGAAGACATTTAAAGACTGCATGGATGAACTACAAAAATTGTTCAACCCAGTTTGGCAAAAGAATAAATCAGGGAAGGTAGTGCATCCGTGGATAACAAGGGAAATCAGGGATAGTATCAAAGCGAAAGATGATGCGTACAAATTAGCCAGAAAAAGCAGCATACCAGAGGACTGGGAGAAATTCAGAGACCAGCAGAGGAGGACAAAGGGCTTAATTAGGAAAGGAAAAATAGATTATGAAAGAAAACTGGCAGGGAACATAAAAACTGACTGCAAATGTTTTTATAGATATGTGAAAAGAAAGAATTAGTTAAAACAAATGTAGGTCCCTTGCAGTCAGAAACAGGTGAGTTGATCATGGGGAACAAGGATATGGTGGACCAATTGAATAACTACTTTGGTTCCGTCTTCACTAAGGAAGACATAAATAATCTGCCGGAAATAGCAGGGGACCGCGGGTCAAAGGAGTTGGAGGAATTGAGTGAAATCCAGGTTAGTCGGGAAGTGGTGTTGGGTAAATTGAATGGATTAAAGGCCGATAAATCCCCAGGGCCAGATAGGCTGCATCCCAGAGTACTTAAGGAAGTAGCTCCAGAAATAGTGGATGCATTAGTAATAATCTTTCAAAACTCTTTAGATTCTGGAGTAGTTCCTGAGGCTTGGCGGGTAGCAAACGTAACCCCACTTTTTAAGAAGGGAGGGAGAGAGAAAACGGGGAATTACAGACCAGTTAGTCTAACATCGGTAGTGGGGAAACTGCTAGAGTCAGTTATTAAAGATGGGATAGCAGCACATTTGGAAAGTGGTGAAATCATTGGACAAAGTCAGCATGGATTTACGAAAGGTAAATCATGTCTGACGAATCTTATAGAATTTTTCGAGGATGTAACTAGTAGCGTGGATAGAGGAGAACCAGTGGATGTGGTGTATCTGGACTTCCAGAAGGCTTTCGACAAGGTCCCACATAAGAGATTAGTATACAAACTTAAAGCACACTGGCATTGGGGGTTCAGTATTGATGTGGATAGAGAACTGGCTGGCAAACAGGAAGCAAAGAGTAGGAGTAAACGGGTCCTTTTCACAATGGCGGGCAGTGACTAGTGGGGTACCGCAAGGCTCAGTGCTGGGACCCCAGCTATTTACAATATATATTAATGATCTGGATGAGGGAATTGAAGGCAATATCTCCAAGTTAGCGGATGACACTAAGCTGGGGGGCAGTGTTAGCTGTGAGGAGGATGCTAGGAGACTGCAAGGTGACTTGGATAGGCTGGGTGAGTGGGCAAATGTTTGGCAGATGCAGTATAATGTGGATAAATGTGAGGTTATCCATTTTGGTGGCAAAGACAGGAAAGCAGACGATTATCTAAATGGTGGCCGATTAGGAAAAGGGGAGATGCAGCGAGACCTGGGTGTCATGGTACACCAGTCATTGAAAGTAGGCATGCAGGTGCAGCAGGCAGTGAAGAAAGCGAATGGTATGTTAGCTTTCATAGCAAAAGGATTTGAGTATAGGAGCAGGGAGGTTCTACTGCAGTTGTACAGGGTCTTGGTGAGACCACACCTGGAGTATTGCGTACAGTTTTGGTCTCCAAATCTGAGGAAGGACATTATTGCCATAGAGGGAGTGCAGAGAAGGTTCACCAGACTGATTCCTGGGATGTCTGGACTGTCTTATGAAGAAAGACTGGATAGACTTGGTTTATACTCTCTAGAATTTAGGAGATTGAGAGGGGATCTTATAGAAACTTACAAAATTCTTAAGGGGTTGGACAGGCTAGATGCAGGAAGATTGTTCCCGATGTTGGGAAGTCCAGGACAAGGGGTCACAGCTTAAGGATAAGGGGGAAATCCTTTAAAACCGAGATGAGAAAAACTTTTTTCACACAGAGAGTGGTGAATCTCTGGAACACTCTGCCACAGAGGGTAGTTGAGGCCAGTTAATTGGCTATATTTAAGAGGGAGTTAGATGTAGCCCTTGTGGCTAAGGGGATCAGAGGGTATGGAGAGAAGGCAGGTACGGGATACTGAATTGGATGATCAGCCATGATCATATTGAATGGCGGTGCAGGCTCGAAGGGCCGAATGGCCTACTCCTGCACCTAATTTCTATGTTTCTATGTTTCTATAACGTTAGTACCTCCACCAATGTAAAGCACTTTGGCCAACAAGAGTTCTTTTTTAAATGTGCTATAGAAATAAAAGTGACTTGACTTGACTTGATATCCCTGTCTTCTTCAACATAGAGGAGAGAGCCAGTTAACCAGTTTCTTGGACTTCACGTGAATTCTACTTTATTTTCCGTGACTACACACACATTGCATTGGAGATCAGCGATGATTTCCCTCATGAGGAGCCAACTTAATATTCTTACTTCAGTCTCAGCTAAAATACAGCTGGAATAGTTGGAAGCTGAATTCCTGTTGGCTGGAATACTGATTGCATAGTAGATGCACGCATTAAAACATTAGTCTTTCCTTTACTCCAAAATATTACTTAATAAAATGTATATGTGGATTTCAGCAAGCGTGAGACTGGATTAGAACCATAGTCCAGAATTTGCTTACTGCCATCATTTTGCAGCCCACTTTACACCAGCCCAACCTTATCCACTGCCTTTAAAAGAAAACTAAGCACAGTATAAAACAGGACCACTAACTCGCTATGAGCTAAATTAGCATTGCTTTTGGTGATAAATGTCACCCCTCATCCTCTCTATCTCCAGACCTCAAAGTATTACATTGCTCCATCAATAAGAAGTTTTGTGAAGCACAGCCATTAGGATTCAAACAAGCATGTTAAATATGGTTAGCTTTCAAAACTAACCTTCATATCTATCTTGAAAATGTTTTAGATAAAGGAAAAGGAAGAGCAGTGAAATGATTGCATTGTAGGCATAGTTTTGTCAATACTGGTATAGCCGAGTAGGTACAAAATTAAACATAATTTCCCGATGTATAAATACTGTGTTTAACTAATGCTTATGTTGTAAAGATTTTGATTAATTAAAAAAGAACAGTGAAATGTATGCATTACAGGTATAGTTTTGTCAATAGTTACAGTATAGCTAAGAACTAGGTACAAAGCTAAGCTTAATTTTCCAATGTATAAATACTGTGTTTGACTAAAGTCCATGCTTATGTTGTAAACATTTTGATTCATTAAAAGTAAAACCCAAAGCTCTTGTAATGTGTTCCAACTTCCCAGCCAAATTAGTTTGAAAAGAATTTCTCAAAATATAAACCAAATACATATCTCAAAAAACTCTTTGATAAACATTGTGCTCATTAAGTTTGTTCTGTATCAGACTGCACACCAAATAATCTTAAAAAAAGCTTAAATTAAAAATAAAGGTTCACGTGGTTGAGCTATTTTTGGGAAGATTGTGAAATGATAAGTCACAGCACTACTAATTACTTACAGACCAATAATTCCTTCAGATGGATTCGACATGTTGCTCATTAAAGAATAAACTATAATAAACTTTCATAAAATTAGGGCAATAAGATGGTAGATGGTGACAATTAAATGCAAGTATGGTCATGTTGTGAGGCTGTGCATGAGAAGTCAATGCCGTGTGGTGGCTGGGGTTGGGATGATTTGCGTGGCGGACTACATTAATATTGTTGGATACTGCTCAATTGAGAAGGCACAGACAATTCAAACCATTTTTCATCCCACAAGATATATATGTGATACTTGGATCCTCTTGGGAACAAAGCAAATATGAAGTTTGCTCATTCGTCCATGAAACATTATCCTCATGTTACCCTAGACTATCTGGACAAACATTGATTGGCAGTTTGAATATCGTTAATTGCCTTTGCTCTCTCGCCTAGTTGACTACTTCAAATATTAGAGAAACAAAGTAATTTAAAATATATTTTTAAAGATGTACTTAAATTTATGTTCTGTGATTCTGCAGCCTTGACTGAGTTTGAAATTATATTGCAGATTGACCAGCAAATAAACCTTCACATTAGATAACCAAAGAAGTCCTAATCTAAGTATCTTCATTCTGGGTGTAGTTTGAATAATAGAATCATGATTAGCCCTGACAACTCTCCAGGCAGATGAAAAAGATCACATGGCATTACTTATAACCAATATTTATCATTAACCCAGAGCATGATTGCTTTGTAAGTGCCAAGACTTGGATTCATATTTGATGGCATCAAGGCTGGTACAAATAATCAGCCATAGCTTGTTGATCACTTTGGTCTACCTTCTTTCCTTCAACACCATCAATGTGCTTCTCTTAGCAATATGCCAAGAAGAAGATGAGGTGTTGTTCCTCAAGCTTACTTAGGGCCTTGTTATATCAAAGCAAGAAGCCACAGGCACATTAATCGATGTGGGTGGAGAATTACAGTGGCATCACTGGACACAGATATTCTGCAAATCAATTACACTATGTAAACCTTTACTTTTACCTCTTCTTTTCCCTCTACGGAAACAGTCATTCCAGGTGAGGCAGCAATGCCCTTGCCTTTCTCCAAGTGTAGTACATTGCATTTAGCATCCACAATACGGTTTCTTCTCCATTGGTGAAACCAAACACAGATTGGTGACTGCAATGAAAGCTTGAGGAATGAAACTTCATCTTCTTCTAGGCTTGTTGCAGGCTTAGGATTCAATATTGAATTGTACAAAA
The DNA here is from genome assembly GCF_010909765.2 of Amblyraja radiata. Classification (NCBI taxonomy): domain Eukaryota; kingdom Metazoa; phylum Chordata; class Chondrichthyes; order Rajiformes; family Rajidae; genus Amblyraja; species Amblyraja radiata. Next base: position 23,569,694 of record NC_045981.1, read on the forward strand.
AAAATGGACTTGTTGTTCACAAGGACATGTATGACAACCACATACTGCACTACAGGTGCACAACCTTTTATCCGAAAGCCTTGGGACCAGGCACTTGTCGGATTTCGGAATTTTTCGGATTTCCGAATGGAAGATTTTTAGCGTAGATTAGGTAGGTAGCGCGGGCGGCTTGAAAAGTCTGGAGCGGCTGCCTCCTCCCCGGAGACCGAGGAATCATTGCATAAATGTTAGTCAGTTAGTTTGGAGGGATTTTATGTGGTGGGGGGGGTGAAGGGGGAAACTTTAATTCTTAGTCCCCTACCTGGTCGGAGAGGCGGGGAGCGGGCAATGCCTTACCGGGTCGCCGTGCAGTAAGCTCCGGAGCGCTGTGGCCGCCGACTCCCAACATCGCGGAGCTGGGGGCTGCGGGCGTCCGGCCGCGGTTGGAGCTCCGACCCCGGCAACTCTACCCCTGGCTGCGCGGCGCTCCAAATCCAGCGCGGCCCGCGGCCGGACGCCCGCAGCCCTAGCGCCGCGATGTTGGGAGTCGGCGGCGTCGCAGCGCTGGGATACCAGCGGGGAGCGGGCAATGCCTTACCAGGTCGCCGTGCGGTAAGCTCCGGAGCGCTGTGGCCGCCGACACACAACATGTCGGCGGCCACAGCGGTGCTGGGGCTGCGGGCGTCCGGCCGCGGGCCGCGCTGGATTTGGAGCGCCGCGCAGCCAGGGGTAGCGTTGCCGGGGTCGGAGCTACAACCGGCGCCGCCCGCTTCCGGACGCCCGCAGCCTCAGCTGAGAGTCGGCGGCCACAGCGCTCCGGAGCTTACTGCACGGCGACCCGGTAAGGCATTGACCGCTCCCCGCCTCTCCGACCAGGTAGGGGACTAAGAATTAAAGTTTCCCCCTTCACATAAAAGCCCTCCAAACTAACTGACTACCATTTAAGCAATGATTTACAGATGTTTAAGTGTCTCCCCGGTCTCCGGGGAGGAGGCAGCCGCTACAGTAGTACAGACCTGGGTTGACCGTGGGTCATTTCGGGTCCAGTTTGGTGCCAAACGCGAGCTTTGGTGTGCAGACGACATCCTGGAAAAAATGGCCGGTTTTCGGAGTTTTTCGGTTTCCGGAACTCCGGATAAAAGGTTGTGCACCTGTATAAGGATGCCCACTCCACAGCTAAATCCATATACTATGCTAATTTAATTTCATCTGGCGAAGGGAACACTTGAGCTCTGTTTTCCACAATTAACATGATCTCACGACCACCTGATACTCTTCCACCCCACTTGTACTCAACTTCTCAATGTAATAGTTTTATGTCCTTTTTCAAAACCAAAATTGAAAACATTCTCAAACAGCTCCCCTCTTTATCTAATACGGAGAATAGTGCACTTCATCCACATTCTTCTGTCTCCACCTTTTCTTTATTATCTAGATTTCAACTCCCAATTGTTACAGAAATATCTGATTTCATCCGAAAATCCAAATCATCCACCTGCCAGCTTGACACCCTCCCCACCCACTTAGTCAAAATCTGTCTACCTTCCCTCTCCTCTTCCATAACTAACATCCGCTCCTCCCTTATTTCTGCTCATGTTCCTTCCTCTCTCAAAACCGCTGCAATAACTCCAGTACTTAAGAAACCCGGTGCAAATCCCAACAATCTAAATAATTTCCGACCAATCTCCAATTTGCCATTTATCTCTTAAATACTAGACAAAAACAGTTGCTGCACAGGTTCACAATCATCTCATCAGCAATAACCACTATGAACAATTTCAATCTGGTTTTCGCCCTCTCCATAGCACAGAAACAGCATTAGACAAGGTCACCAACGATCTGCTGATGGCTGCCGACTCCGGTTCTCTCAACATACTCATCTTCCTTGATTTGACTGCTGCCTTCGACACCATCTCTCACAACATCCTCCTCGACCGTCTAGCCTCCATTGATATCATCAACACATCACTCACCTGGTTCACATCATACCTCTCCAGCCACACTCAGTTTGTACAACTTAAAAATGTCCAATCACAACCCTCCCCAGTCACCAGTGGTGTTCCCCAGGGTTCAGTCCTAGGGCTCCCCCTTTTTATAATTTATTTACTCCCTCTTGGTTATATTTTCAGGAAATATAACATTCATTTTCACTGCTACGTGGATGACACCCAGCTCTACCTATCCACCAAACCCACTTCCATGCTTCCTCCCTCTTCCTTGTCTGACTGCTTAGTGGAAATTAAAGTGTTCAAGAAGGAACTGCAGATGCTGGAAGATCGAAGGTACACAAAATTGCTGGAGAAACTCAGCGGGTGCAAGCAGCATCACTGTCCATAGATGCTGCTGCACCCGCTGAGTTTCTCCAGCAAGTTTGTGTACCTAGTGGAAATTAAAACCTGGTTTGCTCACAAACTCAACTGTGACAAAACTGAGATTCTCCTTGTTGGCTCCAAATCCACCCTATCAAAATGTCCCAATTTCTCACTCAACATTGACAATTCCATAGTCCCTCCTTCCCCTCAGGTCAAAAGTCTGGGTGTCATCCTTGATAGCACACTTTCTTTTGAAAAACACATCAATAATCTCACTCGCTCTGCTTACTTTCACCTACGCACTATCCACCATCTTCGTCCATCATTCACACCTAACAGCACTGCTACTCTCATCCCCGCACTCGTCACCTCCCGTATTGATTATTGTAACTCTCTCCTCTCTGGTTTACCCCACAAGTCCATCCATAAACTCCAATTGGTCCAGAACTCAGCTGCCCGCATTATCACCAGAACCCCATCCACCGAACACATCACTCCCACCCTCAAACAACTACACTGTCCATTACCGCATTGATTTTAAGATTCTCCTCCTCACTTTCAAAGCCCTCCACAATCTCACTCCTCCATACCTCTTCGAACTCCTCCAACCTTACACTCCATCCCAAACTCGCTTCTCACCAGAATTACCGCATTATCACCAGAACCCCATCCTCTTCTTCCTCCCTGGTCTCAACTTCATCTGCCTGCCTGTCCACGATGGGGTTCAGAGCCTTCGGCTGTTCTGCCCCTCGCCTCTGGAACTCTCTCCCACTATCCATCCGTACCATACCATTCCCCACCTTTAAAACCTCCCTCAAAACTCACCTATTCAGACTGGCCTATCCCACGTAAATCCACTTTCTATCAAATTCATGGATATGTTATTTTTGTTTGATTCTATTTATATATTTGTAGTTTACTTGTTTTAACTGCAAGGTGTCCTTGTGTGTTCTGAAAGGCGCCCATAAAAAAAATGCATTATTATTATTATTATTATTAACTTAAGTAACTTGCCTGGCCTGGCCTGTACAGCTGTGATGTTCTCTCAGTTTTTCTCTTTTCATTAACACAGTCAAGCAGCTTCGTATTTTGTAACTTTTACATTCCTTTTTTTGTGCTCACTCACTTACTACACTTGTTTCATAGCTTTTATATTCTTTTGTTCACACTTTCTCGAAAACTACCGTTAATGCATCAATTGGATGTCCTCATTTATAGCTTATCCTCACTGCAATCCTGATTACACCTTACATTTCCTTTGTTAACATCAAGCCAAATAAGTCAACATGAGACACTATCAACGTGAGTTAACTAACCCAAAAAACATTTTTTTTCAACAGTTCCTTCAATTTGCAGGTCATTGAAATTTCAATTTAATTAATTCTTTTTTTGTTAACCAGTTCATTAAGCGGTGAAACATTTTGTTGTTCAAAGGCTCCATCAGTTGACAGTCAGTACTGTTTTGATAATTAATCTTTTTTGGTCCAGAAGGAACAGTAGGAAAAAAATGGTATAAACTTGCTCTGCACCAGTACATTGGAAATATATCCCTCTCTGGTACAATTTGTCAACTGTTAGATTCTCGTGACAATGTGTCACAGTAATCGCCTCAGGGCCTAGCATGGGTAAGTTCTGGCTCCCTTAATTTTATTTTAAAGGCCATTTAACTGCCAAACATAAATGAGTCGCTACAAAAAGCCAAGCTGCTAGCTGCATCACAGGTTGCTCATTTCCGCAGCTACCATTACGTATTCAAGAAATCTTGTCAAGCAACATTTTGTGGTTAAATGAGTTGCTTTAAGTTGTAGACATGTTAAAGAAATTAAAGTAGGTAAAACTTTTGCTTCCTTTGATCGATGCCCACTAAAAGGAGGAGTGTCCAACAATAAAGAGTACCCAAGGCTATCGTACTATCAAATATTCTAACTCTGATTCCAAGGTAAATACAAAAACAAAAACCGATGTGAGATTACTAAGTCGACAGTATATTTTTTAATGACTCACTCTAGCTCCTATTTCTAATATTTTGTTGTTCTCCAAATTTCTATTTGACTAAAATGTAGATGCACTCTCTTCCCATAAAACTGTATTCTGTAAACATATGATTATGGCCAAATGGAGGAGGAGCCTGTAAATGCACATGGCATCAAAGGTGGATTTTTCTGAGTTAAAATAAAGGGCCTTGCGCAAGGATGTCCTGCTAGGGCCACTCTATATAGGAGTTGCGGATCTATTGTTTCTGGGGCCAATTATGTCAGACTGTCTAATCAACAGTTTGCAATGCTGACTTGACAGATTTAGATTTTCAGGTCTAAAATATTTCAATGATACCACACTGATGTTGAGGAGATTAAGTCTGTGGCTATACAATGGACTACATTCCAACTTCTAGACACTTTCCGTTGTCTAATCTAAGAACCTAGTTATCTTATTTTTTTCTTTCAATAATCTTGTAAATGAATAATGGAATTGTCAATTACAGACAGGGGATCCCAACACCATGTCTGGAAATTTCCAAACACACTCAGCCATTATACTCATTTATTCAGGTGGATATAAATATCCATTCACTTTGCAATGTTCCAATAAAATTAAATAAATCATAAGATCATAGACATAGGTGCAGAGTTAGGCCATTTCAGCCCATTGAGTCTGCTCTGCCATTTGATCATGGCTGATCCTTTTTCCATCTCAACTCCATTCTCCTTCCTTCTCCCCATAACCTTTGCCACCATTCCTATCAGGAACCTATCACGTTCCACTTTAAAAATACCCAATGACTGGACCTCCACTGACATCTGTGGCAATGAATTCCGCAGATTCACCGCCCTCTGCTAAAGACATTCTTCCTCTTCTTCATTCTAACGGTACAAGATTTTATTCTGTGCCCTCTGGTTCTACACTCTCCACTTCTTGAAACATCCTCTCCACATCCACCCTGTCTAGACCTTTCATTATTCTGTAGGTTTCAATTAGATTCCCCCCCCCCCTCCGCATCCTTCTAAACTCTAGCGAGTATAGACCCAGAGCCATCAAATCCTCCTCAAACACCAACCTAATCATCCCTGGGATCATTCTCATAAACCTCCTCTGGATCCTTTCCAATGCCAGCAAATCTTTCCTCAGATATGGGGCCCAAAACCACTCACAATATTTCAAATGAGGTCTGACCAGCACCTTATAGAGCCCGCTGCATTACATCCTTTCTTTTATATTCACGTCCTCTCGAAATGAATGCTACACTTGCATTTACCCTCCTTACTACCAACTCAACCTGCAAATTAACGTCTTGGGAATCCTGCATCAGTACTTCTAAGTCCCTTAGCACCTCCAATTTCTGAATCCTCTCCCCATTTAGAAATGGCAGAAGCAGGGAAAAACAACGCTTCCTATGCTACTTTCATACAACTCAGTGATGGTTGCTCTTCAGTTACGAATATATTTCATCATCCTGTTTCTTTGACAAGACGAGCATAGGCTCTTATTAATATATGTGAAGAGATGTACTGCCTCTATATCCGATTATGTTTGTTTGTAAATCTTGAGACTCATGGATCAAGAAACCAAGTTGACTTTATGTCTGTCATATGCACATGTACAATGAGGTACAGGTACAATGAAGAATCTTGCTTGCAACAGCATCACAGGCACATAGACTCAAACACACATCAAAAAAATAAACATAAATTACACAGAAATTCAGAAAGACAGTATAAAATAAGAAAGTGTGCTAAAAAACAGGACGTTAGTGTAAAAAATTTAAGAAATAAATCAATTATGTACATCTGCCTTGCAGAATAATGAAAGGCCTAGATAGAGTGGATATGCAGAGGATGCTTTGTACAAATGCCTTTATTCGGTATATTAAATCTCTTGGGAGAAAATGTTGCAATATTTCTTCTCAACTCCAATAGGTAATTCAGTGAAATGCTGGAAGCTCAAATATTGGTACCTTCAAAATTCAATCATGTTTAATTACTTTGTACAAATGTCATTGCTGTTATCCTAGTTCAAGGTAGCAGCAAAGTTCAATGACGTATCTAATTGTCTCTCTCTGTTTCTGCCTAATATTTTTAAAATCTTTTCAAGAACACATGTCATTGGAGAATTTATTTCTAAACAATCTGGATGAAATAGAATGTTAAACTGTATAATGACTTTGAGAATTTATCGCAATAACTATTGTGATTACAATGGGGTTGGATTTTCCACCGATCAAAGAACTGATTTGGATCAGAATGATTTAAAAATACTGGGAAAATGAAAGGCATATAACTTAAAGAATGATTTACACTATTTATCATTAGTTAGTGTATTCAAAGATTTTATTTATTAAACCGCAATTGATGACGCCAATATGTAACAAGATTGGTTGCAACAGAAGACTAAATCTAGTATTGTTTTGGTATCCTCATTCATGGAATTAAGCCACTTGAGGATTATCCATTTCATTGATTTTGAGACTATGGAAGTATGAGATAAGACAATGACAAACTGCTTCCAGAATTACAGCAAAGAAAGTGCTAGAGTAATTCAGCAGGTCAGGCAGCATTCTGTGTTTGAGTCTGTGGCTGAGCTTTGTATTTTGCTCAAGATTTCAGCATCTGTGGTTCTTTGTGCTTCCAGAATTAGCACAACACTAGAAACTGTGACACTTAATTAGCTGTAGTTTCTGTGATGTTCAAATAGAAGTCAATTATAAGATGTTAACGGAAACGGAAAAAATTAAACATATTCAAATACCATTTTTACAAGAAATGTAGTCACTGATGTTACATAAGTAAATATCACAATCATACTCATAATCATAATCGTGATTTATTAGCCAAGTATGTTTTGCAACATATGAGGAATTTGGTTTGCCATACAGTCGTACCAAAAAAGCAACAAGACACACAACTACATACAAATTTGACATAGACATCCATCACAGCGGCTCCTCCAAATTCCCGACTGTGATGGAAGGCAATAAAATCTTATCTTCTTTCCTCCTTTTCTCCCGTGGTCAGGGGAGTCGAACCATCTGCAGCCAGCGATGGAGCTCTCACGTTGGGGCGGTCTAAGCTCCTGCATCGGGGCTGTCGAAACTCCTGTTGCTTGGAGTCCCAAAGTCGGTCCCTAACCAGGGACCGTGAGCGCCACGATGCTAAAGTCCTCAGCACCAAAGGCCGACCCCTGGCAAAGGGATCGCCCGCTCCAAGATGTTAAAATCCGCAGACTCAGCAGTGTTGGAGCTCTAGAAGTCCCAGCAAGAGGCCGCCAGCTCCGGTACCCGGACGTGGCGTCGAAGGACGAGAAGCCGAAGCAAAGAAGTCGAAGCCAAATAGCCGAATGGAAACGAAGCCGAAGCGCCAAATAACCGAAACGACGGGAAGCCGAAAAGCCAACTAACTGAAAGGCTGCGTCGCCTAAAAGCAAACTCGCCGAATGGTCGCTCTGCCGAAACGCCACCTTGGCTTGTGTTGGAAAATGACCCCCACCCTCCCGTCTCCAATGGCCAGTGATGTGATGGACGACGTCCTGTCCGTAATTTGACTTTTCGGCAGAGCGGCATTCGGTGAGTTTGCTTTTAGGAGACGCAGCCTTTCGGTTAGTTGGCTTTTTGGCGTCCCGCCGTTTCGGTTCGTTGGCGTTTCGTCTTCGTATGCTTTCGGTTATTTGGCGTTTCGGCTTCGTTTCCATTCGGCTATTTGGCTTCAACTTCTTTGCTTCGGCTTCTCGTCCTTCGATGCCACGTCCGCACACGGCCAGCTCCACGATGTTAGGCCACAGTGCAGTCGGAGATATGACACGGAAAATGTTGCATCTCCGTCGAGGAAAGAGATAAGAAAAGTTTCCCCCACCACCCCCCACCACCCCCCACCACCATCCCCCACAAATACAAAACTAAAGATAAACTAAAACATCCATTTTATAACAAAAAACACAAAGAAGGAAAAAGACGAAGACAGACCGTTGGCGAGGCAGCCATCGTGCGGCGCCCCCCTGCTGGCCTATTATACAGTACAATCATAGAATAGGTTGCAGCACTAAATTATTTTATTATTTATTATTTTGCTTATTATTGTCATGTGTACAAAGGTACAGTGGAACGATTTTTATTGTGTGCAAATCCCATCAAGACTAGACATGATTTCAATCAAGCCGTCCCCACAGTGGAAAGAGGCTATTCGGCGCCTTGTGTCTGCACAGAATCTACCAAAGCACCTCATTAGTTCCACCCTCTTCCCTGTAAGTTTATACATTTTTGCTCACTTTATAGTTATCAAATTCTCTGCTAAAGGTCACAATGAAACCTGCCTCCACTACATCTGCAGGTAATGCATTCCAGATTCTAATCTCAAATTGTATAAAAATGTTGATCTCTTAATTCTCATCCCTTTTGTTTTGTACCTGTAACCTCTAGCATTTGATCCCTCTCTCCCCTACCAAAGCGAACAACCATCCACTAACAACTGTCATTTTATGTACTTCCATCAATCTCCTCTTTCTTCTCTTTAAAGAAGACAGTTCCAGCCTCTCTAAGGGCCTGTTCTTGTGCTGTACTGATCTATGCTCTCTGTTCTATGTTAAATCTAAGACCTACTTACGTGGAAAATAGAGTTGCAATAATTGGGAATGTGTAGAACAATGGTGTCCTAGTTGATAGAGATATATTGGAATATTCAAGTCCTCATAAACAGTTCCTCCTTTTACCATATGCCTGTTATCACTATCCCCCTCTGCACAAACTAATACCTTTCACCCCACTAGCCTCTGTCCAATATAGCCACCTCTGCCATTTCTGCCATCTCCAAGGTGATCCCCTACCAGTCACATCTTCTCCTCTGCCGCCCTTCCTACTTTCCACAGGGACCACTTTCTTCATGATTCCCTGGTTAGCTCATCACTCCCTCTCTATCCTCTGGCACTTCCCTCTGCAACAGTAGGAGGTGTAACATCCTTCTCCCTCATCACCAACCCAGGAATCTAAACACCCCTTTCAGGTGAGGTGAAGATATACCTGCATCTTTTCCAATCTATTCTATTGCATTCAGTGCTATCAATGTCACCTTCTCCACATTGGAGGAACCAAGTATAGATTAGGTGACCATTTTGTGGAGCAACTGCACTCTGTCCTCAATAGCCATCTTGAGATTCTAGTTACATGTTATTTTAACTCTCATTTCCCTTCCCACACTGACCTGTCTGTCCTTGCCTTCTCCATAGCTATGGAGAGGTCAAATACAAATTGGAAGAACCACATCTCATATTCTGCTTGGCTGGTCTAAAGCCTTATAGGAAGAGCATCGAACTTTCCATTTTCAGGTAGCCCACATTCCCTGTTCTCCCCCCCATATACTCAACCATCCACCTGGATTTTATTCTCTCATTGGTCACCTCTCTGATTTAGGACCTTGACCCGAAATGCTAACTTGCACCTTTTTGCCTCAACGGATGCTGCTTGACCTGCTGAGTTCTTTCAGCATTCTGTAATATCTTCCAAATTCCAGTATTTGCAGTCTCTTCTGTCTTGGAATAACGAATAATGAATGACTTATTATGTATTGAGTACATCTACAAGCAAACACAATTTAACTGTAGACCTAATCTGGCACATGTATGTTCTGGCAAGAACTACAATCGTGTGGATTTGATCCAGTCCAAGTGTGGATGACATCTGATGATGTCTGGGATTTTAATGCAGCACTGGAGATTGTAACCGTAATCACGTTATTTTAAGGTACAAGATAGTGGGTTTAAATTATAGTCGACCAGAAATAATTCAGCTGCGAGCAAATGTTAATGAACGTCAAATAGAAAAAGCCAAGTAAATGGCAAAAGCTGATATAAAATACTGTGATAAATGTTCTAGCTCATGTCTAGAAGTTGGAGCTCATCCTTATTTGCTGCACTAAATCACCTGATGCTGGTTTTAGTGTTAATGACCATTGGAAGGATCTCCAAATGTCTGCAAAGTGAAATAACTTAACTTTAAATTATCATGGTGTGCTTTTAACCCCTGATTACTCTGTTAAATATAACATGCACAGCTCTCGATCACAGCTGCTGTGTCTTTGCCAGTCAAGATGTCTGTGAAATGAATCACGTCTTTAAGGAACTCTCTTCCTTGCAGCCACAGGACAGAGATACCTATAGAGGTGAGGGAAAACGTAAGGAAGCTGGAGCAAGTCTTTGAATGAGTTTGGCTTTACCCTGACTCCCGCCCAACAACCTCGCAGACACAGTCGTTATTCAAGTGGAGCTCACATCTGTGTTGTGCACGATTTTGAAAGCACTGTGAGTCCCAGCAATGACGCAACAAAACATGCATAGTACCAAAAACTCAAATTGACACATGCAGAGTACAACAAACCAGAGTCTCAGTGGTGGCCCTTGATTAGATTAGATTAGATAGATTAGATTAGATTAGATATAATTTATTGCCACACAGCCAGGCTGGTGGAAATTTGGGTTGTCTGCAGCGATACAATAATAAAGAACACACAACCACAATAAAACTGTAACACAAACATCCACCACAGCATTCATCACTGTGGTGGAAGGCACAAAATTTGGCCAGTCCTCCTCCATTCATCCCTCCCAGCTAATTTGCTAAGGGGTTTGATCATTGGTTTACTTGGAGTTAGAAATAAAGTTTATAGATTGCACATTATTACTTATTTTTTCACCGTGTGGCAGTGGTGACTGTTGAATGCATTGCTGACAGCATCACATCCACAAATGACACTGGAAAATTGTCAGCAGTACTATGGTGGATAGCCTGTGGAAATGGCCATGCAACTGGCATGACTTCAACCAGAAAAGGCAGTGGCTGCATTATAACATACATTAGGAAGCGTCTGAACATGAGCTGCACGTATAAAAAGGTGCCACTGGCACCAATGTTTAGCTTTCAATTTCCAGTTAAGAACATTTTGTTGATGCAGAACTGTGCCACATAGACCAGGGACTTTATTTAACTCCCAGAATATTATGTCATACTGTAAAATCATACTGAATGAAAGCAGATCATTTGATTGTATTATAGGAGACATTATTGGAGGTGATCTTGATGGCTGAGTTGCTTCAGAAGGTGGAAATAACTGAGAATAATACACACACTTGATCAGTTTTCCAAGAGTCTAACTCAAAAGGCCTTGTATGCTAATGTAGTATCTAGCAGATAAGTAGCAAACCAATAATCACAGAGAAGAACAGCCACATTGTAGGAAACTAATAAAGAGTTGTTAGTCCATTAAGCCTTTAAGAAAGGACAGGAGCAACTGGAGGAAAAGATTTTGTGCTAAAGATGCACAAAGCAGCTTAACATGACTAAGTTCATGCCGTCAGTGTGAGCAAATGGGAGTCTTCACAACTCTGTAACATAGTTACTGATCAACAGATTTAGGAAGGTTGATTGGATAAAATAGTGTGAATGCGACAAGCTGTGATACATACTGTAAAAGGCAGATTTGAAATTTAGAATTGTACCTGAATGAATAATAGAAATAGATAAGACATGCAGCTTCAGTGGTTGAGCAAATACAGGGTGTAAGGTGAGTCAGGTGAGTCTAATCTGGAACGTGTTGGATCACACGGACGGTTTGCTTAAAATTCCATGGAAAATCACCTGCTCAATGCAGTGCATTCATCAGCATGCTCTGATTTTTTCTTCCTTAGTATATCTTCAGTGTGGAAGTATAGAAAGCACTGGAGATCAAATAGGGAAATATTTTATTTCTTGCTCTGCTCTGGAGCCACTAATTGCAGGTGGGTTACATAGTTTAACGAGCCAGAGCCATAGCCAGTGCATCTAATGTACCTCCGTACATATGAATGAAACGCCTACAATTTTAACCTGTTAAAAGCCATATAGGTGATGCTGTGGGTTTGACTTATGGATGCAGCATCAAGAAGTGTGGTTGTTATTCTTGGGAACGCTGCTAAACTCCGGCCTCAATGTTATTCAGAACCAAACAGCCACAGTGATCTGACACAATTTAGCCCATAATGTTGTTAAAGAGAAGCCAATGACATTTTTTTGAATACATATATGGGCTGTGGTCATTGTTGGTAAGGCCAATATTTATTGCCCATCTTTAGTTGTCCTTGAGATGGTAGTGAGCTGCTTTGGAGGCCTGTGACAGTGTGGTGAAGATAGTATTTGGCACGCTTGCCTTTATGGGAAGAGTATTGAATGCTGAAGTTGGCGCCTCAGCCATGATCACAATGAATGGCGGTGCTGGCTCGAAGGGCTGAATGGCCTCCTCCTGCACCTATTTTCTATGTTTCTATATTTTCTGTCATGCTGCAGCTGTGCAAGTCACTGGTGGGACCACACTTGGAGTACTGTATGCAGTTCTGGTCACTCAGATACAGGAAATATGTCATTATCTTGGAAAGGGTGCAAAAGTGAGTTACCCGGATGTTACCTGGGCTTGCAGGCTTGAGTTACAGGGGTAGGTTGGATAGGCTGAGACTTTTTGCTTTGGAGCATAGGGGATTGTGGGATGACCTTACTGAGATGTAAAAGATCATGAGGGGCATGGATAAAGTGAACAGTCTCTTTCCAAGGTAGGCGATTCTAAAACTAAAGAACATAGGCTTAATGAGAGAGAGTTGAGATTTAAGAGGGTCCACATGGGCAACTTCTTCACTTAGCAGGTAGTCCATATCTGGAGTGAGCTGCCAGGAAGCTATAGAAACAGATAGAATTCTGACTTTTAAATGACATTTGCATTGATGTGGATTGAGAGGAAGGGCTTAGAGAACTACAGTGCAAATGAAGGCAAATGGGACTAGTCAAGAATGCCCACTTGATCGGCATTTACAAGATGGCCTGAGGGGCCTAATTAACTGCTGCACAGTTCCGTGACTAACATTCAACAACCATTAACCAGTTTTCCATACAGTTGATTAGATGAAAGGGTTGTAATTTTACTGAAACCTCTTGGCTATTTCTGGAGTAAATATCTTCTATATTGGAACTGAGAGGTTGGCTGGTCCTAAAGCTTTTGCACAATATTTTACCTTTGATATCTATTGACCTCAGTTTTACCAGAATTCCGTGATGCCACACTGGATCAAATGCTCTCTAGATGTTAAAGGTAGTGTCTCTCACCTATGAAGTTTAACTTTTTTGATATATTTCAGTAGTTTTTATTTATTGGGTAATAGCTTGATAGCACAGTCAATGACAGCTTCCCCCACTTTGCTGATGATCGAGAGTGGACTGACTGGGTAGTAATTAGTTGGATTGGATTTGGCCTGGCTCGTTTTCCACATTGTTAGTGAAATGCCAGGGTTGTAATTATACTGAAACAGCTTGGCTGTTCCTGGAGCAAAGATCTTTTGTATTACAGCTGAGATGCTGTGTGGTCCCATAGTTTTTACTGCATCCAATGCTCGGAGGCATATTCATATCACATATGTAGAACAATTCACTTAGCACATCTGGCTAAATATGATTGCAAATACCACAGCCTGTCTATGGCACGCACATGCTTGGCACTGTCATCATTGAGGATTCCCTGCCTGAGTCTGCACTGCACCTGATTTGGTCTTCTTGCAGCTAATAATAAAGCAGGGGGTATGACAGGCCATCACGAGGTTACAGACGGCAAAGGAATATATTTCTACAACTACTGTTGACTCACAGTGCCACAGTTTTGAGCTGCCTGATCTCTTCTACCTGAATGTACCATATTTCTCACCTAACAGGATGAAAGGTATCCTTGGTTTGTGTGACTTTGTCTTCACACGAATGGTACAGTGGTCATTCCTACTGTTAATGATCTATGTTTCTGTAACAGGTAGATTGGTGAAGTTGGTTTATCCTTCATGTAGGATCACTCACCATCTGCTGCAGACTAGATGTGGGTTCAGAAATCATTCTGCTTGGTCCGTACTGATGCTTCTGAGTTACACTGGGTATAGGCATTGACATCCCATAACTAGGGTATATTCTGTTCCTTGCTACTTTCAAAGATTCTTTCAAAAAGGAAACCGAAATTGAACCCAGGTCTCTGACACTGTAGGCTTGTTCTCAATAAAAGAGAAATGTGCCCGAAATTTATGGAAAGAAAATATTCTTGTGAGAGCCTCTGTTTCCAGGTTTCATGGTTTGAAACCACAGACACATTTCTGCCAAAAAGCACAAAGGACTGGAGTAACTCAGTGGATCAGGCATCATCTATGGAGAATGTGGATAGATGATGTTTCGGGTCGGTAACCTTCTTCAGACTGATTGTAGTAGAAAGTTGAGGTGGGTCGACACAAAACCAGGCAAATGCGAGGTGAATTGGGGCAAGGACAGTAGATTAACAGATGGGTGGACAAAGGCCAGAGATGAAAAGGAGATAAAAGGCTGTAAGGAGGAGAGAGGCTTGAATCGTGTGTGAAAAAAAAATGCAGGTGGAAGGGGATGGGGGTAAGGGGAAAAGGTGGCAGAATAGTGGGAGAAATGTGTGCGCATCCATGTGGAGCACAGGGAAGAGGGGAGAAAAGGGAGGCGGGGGGAGCAGTTAGTTAGTTTCTAAAATTGGAAATTCAATGTTCATACCTTTGGGTTGTAAGTTACCCAAGCAGAGTATGAGGCGGTGTTCCTCCAAGTCCCAAGACAGAATGTTCATTATGGGAATAGGTATGGGAAATGGTTAGCAACTGGTAAGTCCAGCAAGCACTGACAGACCAAGCGCAAGTGTTTGGTGAAACAATTGTCTAGTCCACGCTTGGTCTCGCTGATGTAAAGGAGGCCACATTCGGAGTACCAAATGCATTAGATGAGGTTAGAGAAGGTGCATGTGAACCTGTGTCTCACCTGGAAGGGCTACTGGGGTTCCTGAATGGGTGTGTACAGACAGGTGTTACATCTCCTCCGGTTGCAAGGGAAAGGTGGTTTTGGGTGGGAAAGGATGAGTGGACCAAATAATTACAGAGGGAGTGGGCTCTGCAGAAAGAGGAAAGGGGTGGAGATGGGAAGATGTGACTGGTGATGGGATCATATTGAAGGTGGCATCAATGATGCAGAATAATGTAGACAAAATTGCTGGAGAAACTCAGCGGGTGTGGCAGCATCTATGGAGCGAAGGAAATAGGCAACGCTTCGGGCCAAAACCCTTCTTCAGACCTGAAACGTTGCCTAGTTCCTTCGCTCCATAGATGCTGCCGCACCCGCTGAGTTTCTCCAGCAATTTTGTCTACCTTCGATTTTCCAGCATCTGCAGTTCCTTCTTGAACATGCAAAATAATGTGTTGTATGCGGAGGCAGGTGGGGTGAAAGATCAGGACAAGGGGAATTGAGGTTTTCAAACACATTTCAGAGGTTTTTGATGCTACTTTATTGCTCACACACAATTTGATATATGTTTAAAATGCATGCCCTGTGAGAGTCTGCTACGCATAACCTTCCAAACCACATAATTCTCACATTATAACCGGGTCCATGGACAATGAAAGATATTGATTTTCCATTGCACAGAATTAAGAAGACAGTGCTTTTTAAACCTGTTTCTAGGGATTGCACCATCCCACACAGCCAGAGTTAAGATTAATTATAAGCACCACAGGCAAAGTTGTCATTGACAGTAATTAAATGCATTGACAAGCACAATCCCAGCGATATACATTGGACATCTGCACTGAATTAATTCAGTTTCTCAAAAGAAGGATAACACCTGCCTTCATAAGAAAAGTTTACATTCATCCTGAAAGCTAAACTATTTTTTTTATTTTGCCATGTTCTTTACCATTTTGCTCTTCATTCAAGGAGATAAGCAAGAAACCATGATCCTGTCAGTTCTTTTGCCTTTCCAATTACAATAAATTGATGCCTTGAGTATGAATCAATAATTTTAGAGCGAGACCTTAAACATATTAAAAATCAAGTTGCTTCAAAGCAACTCGCCTTAGATAGTCCCTCAGAATTGAGGATGCTTCCAGTCTAATTCTGTAGGCTTTGATTGGGCAATGAGGGCAATATGGAAATCAACCATAAGTGTGGCAGGTGATATTTTACCAGGCAGGTGGGCAGCTTGAGAGGTGGCACTTGCTTTTCCTGCCAGGTCCTGATGAAGAGATGAGGTTCTATAATCAGTGCCTTTGCTCCATTTTAAGCAGTCATCAGCCACAGATCCCACAAATTGGTGATGCTATTAATTTTTTTCTACAGTGACTTTGAGAATAGCCTTGAAACGTTTCCTCTGTCCACACGGTATTTTCTGAGTCAAATACCTTTTTTCGGAGCCAGATGCAAGACATGCTCAATCCACCAATATATATCGTGAACTGACTCAATATCTTTAGCGCTTCAATTCTGGGATTGTTGGCCAGGGAATGAACATAGACATAGGATTTGAAGGATTTTGTCCAGATAGAAGTGGACACTCTCCATTGCTTTGGGGCACCTGTATACAGAAGAGTGGGGGAACTAAGGCTTGGTAGAAAATGAGGTCAGGATTTCTGAGAACTATATTCCACAAATTGTCAAAAGCTGCACCATTGCCCGAGATCAAGCATCACTTCGTCACCAACACCTGCTCCTCAAAGCCAGGACTCCAATCCTTCTCACGGCCTTGGTCCAATCATGGATCAAAGTGCTGCATGCTACACACAGGGTGAGGGCGACTGCCCTTGAGATCAAGACAGTATTTGACTGAGCACACCGTTAATATTTTTCTGATACCCCGAAGTTGATTTATTTCCATCCCAACAGCGCCAATGGGGCCACCTTCACCAGAAAGAAACAGCTGTGCAGAATGATGGCTCACCACCTCCTCTCAAGAACAGTTGTTGGATGTACGATAGATGTGAGTCTAACCAGTGAAGTCCCCATTCCAATGTAAGAATATGGAAAAATGAAGTTGAAAACCATTGTCGGAAGATGAAGCAAATCCATCATAAATTCAACAACTGCAATTGTCTTCTTTCTTGTATCTCTGGCATGGAGTATATAGTCCAGTAACAAGCATATACTTGTAATAATAATATTTTTAAATATAGGAATAAGAATTCACTGTAGCCCTTTGGCTCTGTTCTGCTTCTTGGTAAGAATTTGGCAATCAAGTGCCTCATTTCCTTTGATTCAAATCTTACTTCAGTCAACATTGGCAATTGTCTCAGAGTCTGACAACTGCAAGTTTAAGGTGAGGTGCAAATTCATAATATACATATTTTTAATGCCATTAAGGAGGTCATTTGGCCATCGAGTCTATGCCAGTTTTCAGAGCAAACCAATCAATCCCATTTCTTTCCCTGTAACCTATTCTCTCTCACATGCCCATTAATGACCCTCTTGATTCTCTCATCACCCATCTACACCAGGAGTAATTTACAGTAGCCGATTAACCTAACAAGTTGCACATTTTTGGGATGTGGGTGGAATCCAGAGGACCTGGGGAATCATGCATGGTCTATAAGAAGGATATGCAAATCCATAGCATCTGACGTGAAGAAACCTCTCGTAAACTTCAAAGCTTTCTTCATCTCTGTGTGAAGGAGCCAAAAGTTGCTCAGTATTGCATAAAGTACCAAGACATTTCCATGTCATGATCACTTTATTGGTTTGTAATGCTTAACAATATCATGGGAAACCTAGGTACTATGTGCCCCTAATTTTTGATGTAGAGGTGGCTATCTTGGTGGCAGCTATCCAAATGGTGGCTATCTGCGTGCAATAGACTGGAGAAGGGTCTCAACCTGAAACATCACCCAATCCTTATCTCCAGAGATGCTGCCTGTCCCGCTGAGTTACTCCAGAATGTTGTGTCAATCTTCGGCATAGTTCTAATGTTCATGGTGTATGGAGTTGTCAAGATGGTTATCTAATGTCATCTTGTTAGTCCACAGATCAGCGGCGATCTCATAGAGCAGAGTATTGGGCCTGAAAAGCTAAATAGTCTACTCCTATTATTTTATTCCTAAAGAGGCGTGTTTGAGGCCTCTTTGGCATTGGTTGGCAGCCATGGTAAACCATCAGTGGGAGTCAGGGTTGAGTCTATGGTCGGGCGAAGGCATGGATGAAACTTTACACCGTCCACTTGGATTGGAGGGGGTAGCTGTTGAAAATCAATAGCTCAGGTTTTGGATCTGGATATTGGGGGGGGGGGGGTGGGGGGGGGGGGGATGAGCACCAAAGAAAAACTACTTTGATAACATAAATGTCAGCTAAGATCAGCTGAATTACAATAATTTCTGGCTGAGTTCTTTTTTAATTATCTTACATAAATAATTCAATATATAATGCATTTTAATTTTTTGCTGATGACGAGTTTATATTTCAATTTGCACCTTATTTTTCATTTCCTGTCCAATATTTATTTATTTAGTTTGTAAGGCGAGGTGAAAATTGTGCAGTTTCCTCAATGGATTGGTGTCTGTGAACTGTTCTGAAGCAGTTGCTCAGCTAATATGACATCTGGCTGCTGGACACCAGGGAACCTCTTTCAATTGATGCTGCTGAGCAGCTGAGCTTGTGTAAGGGACGTCGATGGCATAAACATCACTGGATCTTTGGATCTTTCTATCGTTCCACTGCCATCACAAAATCCAGATCACTTCCATAAAATGGACAACAAGAATGACGGGCTGCACACTGGCGCAGCTGGTAAAGCTGCTGCTGTACCAGAGAGCTGGGTTTGATCCTGACCTCGGCTGCTGTCTGTGTGGAGTTTGCACATTCTCCCTGTGACCGTGTGGGTTTCCTCTGGGTGTTCCAATATTCTCTCACATCCCAAAGATAAGCAGATTTTAGGTTAATTAGCCTCTGCAAAATTAATTGGCCCTGATGTGTAGGGAGTGGATTAGAAATTTAGATAACAGAACTAGTGCGAACAGGTGATCGATGGTCGGCATGGACTCGGAGGGCCAAAGGGTCTGTTTCCGTGCTGCATTTCTAAACTGAAACTGATGATGGAAATTTATATTAAGGGGCTACTCACTTAATTCAGGTAGCTGCAATCCAAAAATATCATGCCAAATTATACTTAAGGACATTAAAGGAAGCCAGGGACCTTTATTGACAAAGCCATTTTGGTCAGGTTCAAAATGCCTGCTGAACAACTGCACTTCTGCAAATGTGACACAGGTGTAGCCTCAGTGGCCTCAGCCCTGCTCTCTCATCCATCATTGTTAATTGTGTGTGTGCACTAGATTCTCACATTCCCTTGATTCACAAGCGATACATAAAGCAAACCTGCTCATTCATGCATTAACAACTGAAATTAGAGTCCAATTAGTGTAATAAAACACCCCTAGATAATTTACATGAGCATAATAAGTTAAAATTTGATACTGAGCCAAAGCTTGGTCAAAGAGCTAGATTTAAAGGAGATTCTTAAAGCAGGACAGCGATTTGGAACTTCAGGATTGTAAGTAATAATTCCTCAAAGTGTGCATTCTACATAATTGCAGTTGAAAGTATTCCTGTTTGATTCCCGACTCAAACAAAATGTTCAAAGACTGTTCTGAAATACAGCAGTTACTAACTTAGTCTAAGAATTCAAACAGGAAACTAGAGAGTTGATCCTAAAAGTAATTTTGGTGCCTGGGACTGATGTCAGCTCGATCACAATGTACGAGCATTCAAACATAAAGTCAACCTCTGTTTATGTATTCCTTTACACACTTCCTAATTTGTCATCAACTGCCATTAGAAATCACAGTATTCCTCTGTTTTCAGATTAAGTTATACCTGCTTGCAGAATGAAAATGGACAGTACAGGTCGGACACTAATTTTCCAGCAACTGATGGTCCACCCCCCCACCCCCTCTCCCTATAATCCGTACAAAATTACACGAGCAGAGTTGAAATTGCCTGAGCTGCCTCAGATGGCATTGTAAACTGAATGTGAATGCAATGATCTGCCGATCAATCCCTGGCTTCTACCGCCTACCCGGCTGTTTATAGCTCTGGCTTCCGACCCCACTCCCGACTCGCCAGGTGCACCAGCGAGCCCCTCCCCCCTGCCGATGTTTCTTGCTGTCGGCGGTCCCCTCCTCACCCTCTCCACCCATCTCCCCCTCCCTCCCACCATCTCCCCCTCCCCCCCTCCATCTCCCCAACCCTCCCCCATCTCCCCCTCGCTCCCCCATTCCCCCCATTCTCCCTTCCCCTTCTCCGCTCCCTCCCCCATCCACCCCCACTCCCCGTTTCCACCCCCCCCCTCCCCCTCTGGTCATTACATTCACATTCAGTTTACATTTTATATATATTTTTTAAAATTTCTGGCGCTCCATGGTGCTTTAGACACATGGGAGGGGTGTCATTAGTGGGCAAAGGGTGTATTGTTGTTTCATTAAAATGTGACCTCTGCTGACCTGGATAAACAGATAATCCAGAAATGCTCTGGAACCAATGGTATCAGAAAATGGTGTTCAACCTGCCCCCACATGACTGTACCACCTATCAACCTGAACGTGTCTGATTTCAATCTTAGTTGTATATGGGAAACAAAATATATTGTGCCTGACCTGAATGGTGACTGGTCCAACTTTTATCCTAAATCCTCAAATCAGACGCTGCCTGTCCCGCTGAGTTACTCCAGCATTTTGTGTCTACCTTCGATTTAAACCAGCATCTGCAGTTCTTTCTTACACTTTAAATGTTTAAATATCTGCTTAAAAGATTTTCATTTCTAATCGTTTGCTTAGAGTTGGACATATTCCTTTCATCTGCTTTGTATGTCGCTCCTCCGAGCCTTTTCTCCAAAGATACTTTCTTGACACAATATATATAACATTGTGCTCAATCTATCATCGGATTTCCAGAACTTAGCACTGAAATGGAACTGCAAAAAGACTCTTAATACTTTAAGGTAGACAAAAGTGCTGGAGAAACTCAGCGGGTGCGGCAGCATCTATGGAGTGAAGGAAACAGGCAACGTTTCGGGCTGAAACTCTTCTTCCTCATCCCTCCTCCCTCAGAAGCACCTTTGATTTTCCAGCATCTGCAATTCCTTCTTAAACTCTTAATACTTTAAATACATTGTAAAGATAAAAACTTAACAAGGTGAGTTTTGAGTAACTTATTCTGCCCTACCTGTTCATGGTATTCAATCCCCATGCTTAGTGTGTTGATGAGAATAGCAATCATTATTCCACGACCAAAATATTTGCTGTCAACAATTTTGCGACAGGTGTTGCAGATCATGTTCCAAAATGCCCAGCATTTCTTTGTTCTGGGTTGCTTGCGTTCAGGGTCTCGTTGGTCATTGTACTGAGCATCCTGGGTGAACTCATACACACCCTCACTCTCTGAATCCAACGTCTCATTGTCCGTCATATTGGATTCATTGCTCCTGATGCAGATGGGACAGCTCTGTGGATCGCAGTTCAGAATGTCGGCTGTTCCACTGGGAGAGCTATAAGGTAAGCAGTGACCTGACAATTTGCAGGATCCTTTACAAGGGCCTGCAGGTGGGGGAGTAAAGAAAATCACATTTGGTCTATTTATTTTGAAAAATAGGAATGTAGAAAACAAAATCCAAAACAAAAACTCAAAACAAATTCCTAAAACACCAGAAACATTCAGATGAACAATTTAACTTTTTCAGTTGATGATAATTCATGGGATTAAAAGTTGCTGTATCAATCTGTAATATGAATTCTTATTCCTGTTCACATGCACACTCTTTTGTTTTTCTATCTTGTACTGTTGGGTTATCAATAAACACAGTTAAGGGCCTGTCCCACTTTCACGACCTAATTCACAACCTTTTTTACTCATGGACATTTTTCATCAGGCTAGAAAAACGCCCCGACCTACTTGATGCCACGAGTACCTACAACTATGACTAGCATCACGGCCTACTTACGACCTACCTACGACCTCCTATGACCTCGTGACGACCATGCTGCGAGTATGTCAAGGGCAAACTCGGCAGAGGTCGTGAATTAGGTTGTGAAAGTGGGACAGGCCCTTTAAGCAAAATCCCTTTTCATTTGGTAGCACATACAGTACTTCTTACCTAAGTATAATACTCAAAAGACTAACTGAAAGCATATAATACATTTGTAATGTACAAATCTTTCTCCTTTCACACTGAATAATTTGCTGTCAAAATATACTGAAAAAGCAGCAGTGTTTATTGAGTTAATTGCATGTAAAAGACAATGGACAGAAAACCTTTATTATCTGCATCTATTCTCAAACACATCATTCAGGAAGCCCAACGATGAGAACATGGTACAATTAAAATGAAAGCACATGTATAAGCAGATACAGTGCATTGAGAAAGTATTCAGACCCCTTCACTTTTTCCACATTTTGTTACGTTACAGCCTTATTCTAAAATGGATTAAATTCATTTTTTATCAGCAATCTACACACAATAGCCCACAATAAAATAAGTGAAAACAGGTGTTTAGAAATTTTTGCAAAATAATTAACAATAAATAACTGAAATATCACATTTACATAAGTATTCAGACCCTTTACACAGTACTTTATTGAGGCACCTTTGGCAGTGATTACAACCTCAAGTCTTCTTGGGTATCACACTACAAGCTTGGCACACCTGTATTTGGGTAATTTATCCCATTCTTCTCTGCAGATCCTCTCAAGCTCTGTCAGGTTGGATGGGGAGTGTTGATGGACAACTATTTTCAGGTCCCTCAAGAGATGTTCGATCAGGTTCAAGTCCGGGCTCTAGCCAGGCCACTTACGGACATTCACAGACTTGTCACAAAGCCACTCCTGCGTTGTCTTGGACAACGTTGTCCTGTTGGAAGGTGAACGTCTGCCCCAGTCCGAGGTCCTGAACGCTCTGGAGCAGGTTTTCATCAAGGATCTCTCTATACTTTGCTCCGTTCATCTTTACTTCGATCCTGACTGGTCTCCCAGTTCCTACCGCTGAAAAACATCCCTACAGCATGATGCTGCCACCACAATGCTTCACCATAGATATGGTATTGGCCAGGTGATGAGCGGTGCCTGTTTTCCTCCAGACGTGACACTTGGCATTCAGGCCAAAGAGTTCAATCTTGGTTTCATCAGGCCTGGGAATTTTGTTTAGATGCCTTTTGGCAAACTCCAAGCGGGCTGTCATGTGCCTTTAACTGAGGAGTGGCTTCTGTCTGGCCACTCTACAATAAAGGCCTGATTGGTGGAGTGCTGCAGATATAGTTGTCCTTCTGGAAGTTTCTCCCATCTCCACAGAGGAACTCTGGAGCTCTGTCAGAGTGACCATCGGGTTCTTGGTCACCTCCCTGAATATGTTAGTAAGTCTCTATCCTAAGGCCCTTCTCCCCCGATTGCTCAGTTTGGCCAGGCTCTATGAAGAGTCCTGGTGGTTTCAAAGTTTTATTTAAGAATGACGGAGGCCACTGTGCTCTTCGGGACCTGCAATGCTCCAAAAAATGTTTTATACCCTTCCCCAGATCTGTGTCTCAACACAATCCTGTCTCGGAGGTCTACAGACAATTCCTTCATCTTCATGGCTTGTTTTTTGCTCTGACATGCACTGTCAACTGTGGGACCTTATATAGACAGGTGCGTGCCTTTCCAAATCATGTACAATCAATTTAATTCACCACTTGCACCAAAGCTCAATTTTGAGAGTCACAGCAAAGGGTCTGAATACTTACGTAAATGTGATATTTCAGTTATTTATTTTTAATTATTTTGCAATAATTACTAAATTGTTCGCTTTTATATTATGAGGTATTGTGCGTAGATTGATGATAAAAAAAAATGACTGTAACCAATTTTAGAATAAGGCTGTAATGTAACAAAATGTGGAAAAAGTGAAGGGGTCGAACCGGCAGGAAAGGCCACGCCAATCTAGTAGGTAGGCCGCTGGGGGGGGGGGGGGGGGGCGAGGACGCGACTCGAATAATAGTCGCGTCTTCACCAGGAAGCGGCTGAAGGACGGTATCCCCCGCACCGTACCCTCTTCCCCCACATAAAAACACAAAAAAACCACAAAAAAACACACTTTTACATAACTAAATAAACAAAAAAACAAAAAGATACCGGGCTGTAGGTGGAGGCTGCTGGCACCAGCGCCACCGGAAGTACAACCTGCACCATCTGGGATACTGATTGTGAAACGTTTCCAATCACTTTTTCTTGAGTACTCTAAACAAAAGGTGTGGAGCAACTGACTATTTTCCAGCTCAGATGGGGGAGACCAGTGTTTTTCTTTCACTGGCCAGAAGAGTCCATTCAGGAAGAGTTTTTCAGTCAGAACAATTTCAGGATTGCTAAGATTGAAAAACAGTCGCACCCTGTCCGCTCCGTCTTCTCCCCTCTTCCATCAGGCAAAATGTAAAGCAGTGTGAAAACATACAGCTCCAGATTCAGGGACAGCTTTTCCCAGCTGTTATTAGGCAACTGAACCATCCTACCACAGCTAGAGAGCAGTTCTGAACTACTATCTACCTCATTGGAGACCCTCAGACAATCTATGATTGGAATTTATTGGCTTAATCTTGCACTAAACTTTATTCACGTTATTCCCTTTAACATGTATCTGTACACTGTGGATGGCTTGATTGTAATCATGTATTGTCTTTCCACTGACTGGTGAGCACACAACAAAAGCTTTTTACTGTATCTCGGTACATGTGACAATAAACTAAACTCAAACTCAATTCTTTGACATGAACAAATTGAAAATAGCGCAGAGAAGAAGGCGCTTCTCCACAATTTCTAACTCCTTTGTTTCAATCTCTGCAAAAGTCAATGTTAGCGTGGCTTTGATTTGCTTTTTTCTCGATATTATTCACGACAGAAAATGGCTAAATTAAACCCGAGTTATTAACTCAGCTGCCTATTACTCAGGCTCAATATTCTGTTCTGTAGAAGTCAATAGAATTGAATATCAGGAAGGCTCCTAATGGGTGATTTGCTTCAGTACTGTTCATTTTCATTTCCCATTCACACTCTTAAAACATGGTTACCTGGTAATATGGCAATTCATAACAAATGATGGTACTTAGAAAAAATGTCTAGTTTCTAAATAGATGGTTTTGACAAAGCACCTGCATATGTACATTGCACTGTGGTAATGGCAATGGAAATTCTCCTTTGGATTGGGTCACTCACCGGCACTCTGTGTTTCCAGCAGTCGATGCATCTTCCGGTATGGTCCGGCTGGGATGTTGAGATTTTCCTTTGCGCCATCAGGATTCAATGTTGCATCTTTAAGTGTCTTCTCACCTTTGGTGTTGAGGTTGATCACCTGGTGTGGGGAGCTGGGGTGCACGGTTGGGTAGCTTTTGATATCCAAATTCTTCTGGAGTGCATCTGGGGGTATCAAGCCTACGTCTTGCATGAGGGGAGATTTGCATTGGATTGGCTCAATGTGACAGTTGGCATGGTAGATGCTGTGGACAGACTCAGTGTTGCCAGGAGCGGCAGTGGTAGGTGATGGAGGAGGAGGGGGGGATTGCAGACTGGACAGAGGTGAGGGCAGCACGATTAGTCTGTTGCCACCATTGTGTGCAGAGTTGGTTTCCACATCGCTGATTTCCGGGCTGGCTGGTGGTGCCCGCGGGGTTCCATTGCTCACGTGGTAATGATGGTGATGGTGATGGTGGTGAATTAGGTGATGGACAGACCCTGCCCGTTTCCGTTTCCGCCGCTTGCGGGGTTGTGCGCGCGGCCCGCTCCTGTTGGCAAACTGCACTCCCCTTCTGGCCACCACGACATAGCAAACGCGCACGGCCTCGCGCTTGGCCTTCCGCAGCATGTGGCCAATGTACTTTAAGAGCTCATCGTAGCAGCTCCCTGGTTCAGAGAAACTGGCCAGCGTGCTTGCGTTGGACATGAAGCGAACTCGCTGCTCCTTCATCAGTTGGCTTTCACGTTGCTTGGTTTCAGAAAACTGGGTTGCTATGACAACCAGACATAAATTGATCATAAAAAATGATCCAACCTGGAATGAAAAATATGAGAAAGGAATAGTTAATAGATGCACTCACATCCAATGATCCAGGTTGTTAAGACTGAAGAACAATTCTGACACAGTCAATTGTAGAGCTGGAATCAATGGGATGTAAAAGGATGAGGCTTCAGAGCAGTTAAAATAAATGCTTGGAGTAGTTCAGAGTGAGAATGCAAAAGAAAAGAGGACAATTGATTGCCTTAACTCTCATCCAAGGTGACATACTTTTTTTCGCTATTAGTATTATAAATTGGCATCCATCATATTTGATTAAAATAATGGAGGTTTCTTCTACCTTACTTTAAAAAAATACCGCAGGTGCATTAAAATTGAATAAAAAAACCCAAATGGTCATAATATTCAGCAGTAAAGTTTCAGATCAATGATCTTTCAACAGAACTGCTCTTGTATTTAAATTTTTTTGGAGTTAGAACTGAAACAAGTTTTAACTTACAAAGAATGGGGAAAGGAGAGGCAAAAGCAAAGCTCTGTGATGTGATGAGTAAGACGTAATTTCATGACAAAAAGAATAGGGCAAGGTGAAATAGGCCGATAGAGAGATTTTCAAGATCAGTTGTAGATGATGTATATGGGAGAATAGTTACCTGAACTTATTAGATGAAAAAAACTGAATACTGGGAATATGAAATACAACATTCAGGCACAGAAGGCAACGGAACTTGTTTGTGCAATATCATGTCTCACAAATTTGATTCGATTTTTTAAGGATCTGACCAAGAGGATTGACAAGCTTCCGTGTTGTCCACTATATCACAGATTATTGTGCCATCTACAAACTTAAGAATCAACCCACCTACACCCTCTCCAAATCATTAATATACAGTAGGAAGTATAAAGGACTTTGCATCAATTCCTGTGGCACATCAATATCTCTGAACTGAAAAGCAACCCTCCACTGCCAACATCTGCCTCCCATAGCCAAACCAATTTTGTATCCAATTTACCATCTCACCCTGGTACCCTTGTATTCTAATCTTCTGGACCAGCCTATCATGCCACCTTGTTTAAGTCATTGCTGAAGTCCATGTAGGCAATGTTCACCAAAACCAGATCTGAATCAATTGGAAAAGTGGGCCAGGAAATGGCTGACGAATTTGACTCTGACAAGTGCAAAGTGATTGATTTTGGTAAGTTGAACAAGGCCAAGATATGAACAATGAATGGCAGGACCCTGGGGAGTGTTAATGAATAGCAAGATCTTGGGATACAAGTATATAGTTCCATGGAAGTGGTGACACAGGTGAGCAGAGTTGCGAGGAAGGCATCTGGCATGCTTCCCTTCGTTGGCTGAGGCTTTGATTTTTAGAATTAGGTCATCATGTTACAACTATACAAATCATTGATTAGCCTGCACTTTGAGTATTGTGCACAGATCTGGTTGCCATGCTATAGGAATGATGTGAATAAGCTAGAGAGGGTGTACAAAAGAATCACCAGGATGTTGCTGGGTTTGGAGAGCTGTAGTTATAAGGAATGGTCTGATAGGCTGGGACTGTTTTCCTTGGAGCAAAGGAGGCTGAGAGGTGATTCTCATATAGGTTAATAAACGTGGGGAGCATTGATAGGGTATATAGTTACAGTCTTTTTCTCAGGGTAGAAGTGTCTAAAACTAGAGGGCACATGTCTGTGATAGGGAAAAGTTTTAAGAATTGATTGACTGGGCTTATATTCACAGGAATTTGGAAGGATGACAGAGGATCTTATAGAAACATATAAAATTCTTAAGGGACTGGACAGGCTAGATGCAGGAAAAATGTTCCTGATGTTGGGGGAGTCCAGAACCAGGGGTCACAGTTTAAGAATAAGGGGTAGTCCACTTAGGACTGAGATGAGGAAAAACTTTTTCACCCAGAGAGTTGTGAATCTGTGGATTTCTCTGCCACAGAAGGCAGTGGAGGCCGATTCACTGGATGTTTTCAAGAGAGAGTTAGAATCAAGGGATATGGGGAGAAAGTAGGAACGGGGTATTAATTTGGGATGAACAGCTATGATCATATTGAATGGCGGTGTTGACTAGAAGGGCCAAATGGCCTACTCCTGCACCTATTATCTATGTTTCTAAAGGAAATCTGAGGGGCAGATTTTTCACACAGTGGGTGGTGGGAATATGGAATGAGCTACCAGAGAAGGTGATAGAAGCAGGTACAATTGCAATGTTTGAAAGATATTTGGACAGAGTGATTTGGACCGAACGCAGGCAAATGGGATAAGGCAGCTTGTTTCCATGCTGTTTAACTTGATAAAGCTTTGAATTTATTTTCAGGAAATATAGTAAATATCAACCACCAATGATGCCTACATCACAAAATAATATAGAATACTTACTATTATCAACAGGATGAAGTAGATGAAATTATAAAAGGAATGAGCATCCATAACAAAATACATGATGTCAACCCATCCCTCAAGGGTTATAACCTGAAAGAAAACCAAATATCACTTAATCAAAGAATTTGATGGTTATTCAGTCCCATAATTGTTACTGTTGGTGATCACTATTGCTCATAAACAGCTACTCAAAGGGCCATTAGATTTTGGTAATCAATTTGATTGTCATAAATTGTATATCAGCTGGAGCGCCCTGGCTCATATGTGAGGATGTTATTTGTAGATTTTAGTTCTGCATTTAATTCCATCATCCCCAGCAGAATGGTGGACAAACTGTCTGACCTGGGTGTTAATGCCAACACATGCAGATGGATCAAGGACTTCTTAACAGATCGTCCACAGACTGTCAGGATGGGGTCCAATCACTCCCCAGTCCTGACGTTCAGCACAGGAGCGCCACAAGGGTGGGTGCTGAGTCCTATCTTATACACAATATACACCCATGACTGCACACCAATACACAACACAAACCGGATCATCAAGTTTGCGGATGACACGACTGTGGTGAGGCTGATAAATAACAACGACGAGTCTGCCTACAGAGATGAAGTCCAAAAACTGACTATCTGGTGCACTAAAAATAACCTGGTACTCAACCCAACCAAAACAAAAGAACTGGTTATTGACTTCAGGAGGAGGAGAGAGGAACCTGCTCCTCTCTACATCAAAGGAGACATGGTGGAGAGAGTCACTGACTTTAAGTTCCTGGGAATATACATCTCCCAGGACCTCAAATGAACAATGAACACCGTCACTCTCGTGAAGAAGTCACAGCAGCGGCTGTATTTCCTGAGGTCTCTGCAGAGAGCAAACGTTTCACAGCAGCTGCTGCTGTCCTTCTACCGGTGCGCTGTGGAAAGTATCCTCTCCTATGGCATCCTGGTGTGGTTTGCTAGCTGCACTGTGGCTGAGAGGAGGGCGCTGCAGAGGGTTATTAAAACTGCACAGAGCGTCACAAACGCTCAACTGCCCTCCCTGGATGACATATACAGGGCCCGATGCTTGCACCGGGCCACAAACATCAAGCAGGACACATCCCACCCTGCCAACCACCTTTTCACTCAGCTACCCTCTGGGAGGCGATACAGGTCTCTGAAGGCTCTGTAGACTAAAAAATAGTTTCTACCCATGTGCGATAAAAGAACTTAACTCTAACAGAGAACACTGGGGGAAGCACAATATAATTCGGGGTGCAAGATAATGCGCAATATTCTTTTAAAATATTTTTAATACCTATTTATTATTTTCTTTACTGATCTTGTGTATATGTGAGTTGTGTTTTGTTCTTTTTAAATCTTTTATCCTGTGTCGAAGGAGATGCAATGGAATTTTGTTGCACAGTTGTTGTGCAATGACAATAAACGTATTCTGTTCTATTCTATTCTTCTATCCAAAAGGTACATAATATGCAAATCTAATTGAATTGAATTGAATACTTTATTGTCACATGTGACAAGCCATGGTGAAATTATTTGCTTGCATATCCAAGGTATCATATATTGAAGAACATTAATTGTATTACAATGGAATAAGGTAACAAATGGACCAGGGTAAGTTCGGCATGGGGTGCGAGAGGAGTGGTTGCTTCTGTTGGTGCGGCGTCAAGCTATTGCAGATCGGGCGGGCAGCAACCGTTTCTAGAATGTAGTTAGCCATGTCTGGCCAGAACAGCATTCCTTTCACATGTTGAAGGGTTATTTCTGCAGCAGGATGGCTCCCATGGACGATGCCATAGTACTTGCTGTGAAGAGACTTCGGGATGACCACCTTGTGTCCTTTCATTATCACGCCATCCTGAATGACCAGTTCATCACAGACTGGGAAAAATGGTTAGACTGCTTGTGGCAGGTGGTGCTGTTTGTCTGGCCAGCCACGGCGGATGACAATGGCCAACGACTGTAGTGTTTCGTCTGCAGCTGCTTGTGACACTAAGATGTCTAAACCGACAGATGGGAGGCAGGAGACCATCATAACCGTGTGCCCCTCATGCTCATCATCAGACAGGTGTTTTTCGCAGGTTGGGCGAGGTGCCCATGACAGGGTGTCAGCTAAGTGCATGTCCTTACTACGTTTGTAGGTTAGTCTGATGTCATATCTCTGCAGTTCCATCATCATGAAGCACGCTTTTACCTTGTGAATCAGCTTACTGAGAATACTGACCAGGGGCTGGTGATCGGTTTCCACCGTGATCGCGTTTCCAAAGATATGGTCCTTGAATTTCTTGCAGGCAAAGGTTACTGCGAGTAGCTCCTTTTCGTTTTGAGCGTAGCGCTGTTCAGTGTCCGTCATGGTACGGGAGGCATAGACAACTGGTCTGGAGCCCTTTCCATCGTTTATTGGGCAAGAAGCGCCCAGTCCATACTGGGAGGCATCACAGGTGGGGGTGACGGGTAATTTGGCATCAAAGTATGCGAGGGTTGGAGTGCAAGACATTAGTTGTTTGAGGGTTTCAAATGCCCTCTGCTGGTGTTGGTGCCAGGACCAGTGCGTATCCTTGTGGGTCAGTTGTCGCAACGGGGCAGATAGCTCGCTGAAGTTTGGGATGAATTTCCCAAGATAGTTTACCATGCCTAAGATTCGTTGTAGAGCAGTTACATCCACAGGTGCTGGCATTTCATTGATGGCAATGGTTTTAGATGGGTCTGGTTTAAGTCCGTTGTTGGTGAACACGTGGCCCACATAAGTCACTTCATCGACCCGGAACCTGCATTTGAGAGGGTTGAGTTTGAGATTTATCTCTCTGGCAAAATCCAGGACCTGGTTCAGGTTTGAGTCATGTTCTTGTGCATTGCGTCCAGTGACCAGGATGTCGTCTACAATTATGTAACATGGGTAGCTATCAAAGAGTTATTCCATAGTACGCTTGAATACCCCACTGGTTGAATTGATGCCAAAAGGCATTCGTAAAAAACGATAGCGTCCAAAGGGCATCGCGAATGTGGTTAACATGGAGGATGCATGGTCTAGTGGCATTTGCAGTCAGATATAAGCAGCTAAAATCCTGCAGCGACCGTTGAGGGCGCCGGCACTCGAGAATAGGCCATGTGAGAGCCGGAGGACGCACCGCTGGAAACAATGGTGGACCTGGCGTGGGGGGAGCGCTGTGAGGGACTGGGGGACAATGGAGGGAAGGATAACAAGGCTGGGACTGGCATGGTATACTTTAACTTTGTCAGCGCCCTTTATGTGGCGACTATTGCATACCTTGGGCTCGCAAGCAAAGGATTTCACTGTGACTTGTCACAGGTGACAATAAAGTGTTCAATTCAATTCAATTCAGATGCTGAAAATTTGAACCACAAAACAAAATTGCTGCAAACTCCAGCTGACGGGAAAATGTCATCCTGTATGTCTCCCGTCTGAAACACTCAGAGACCGACTCGGCAATGCAGCCAAATTTACTTGACATTGATTGAAGCATCCAATTTGCAGCTATTTCCTGGATGGATCTGTCATCTGTGCACATGAGGATGGTGGTCATCAGTGCACAGTGATGAGATGTGGCCTCGGCAGATCCTTGTCAACCATGGTGGGTGCTGATCTCTGTCTAGGGTTCAGCAAAGAAAATGAAGAGATAGATACCACCATAATTTATTTGTGAGAATATTTGAATAAATAGTGGAGATTGGCTCTTCAGGATATCTTCATTTCTCCTAACTGTCTTTATTCTGTGCACCTTAATAATCTATTATTCTCTGCCACAGAAGGTAGTTGAGGCCAGTTCATTGGCTATATTTAAAAGGGAGTTAGATGTGGCCCTTGTGGCTAAAGGGATCAGGGGGTATGGAGAGAAGGCAGGTACAGGATACTGAGTTGGATGATCAGCCATGATCATATTGAATGGCGGTGCAGGCTCGAAGGGCCGAATGGCCTACTCCTGCACCTATTTTCTACGTTTCTATGTTTCTATCAATCCTTAATTTGGACATTTTCTCTCCCATCACTATCCTTTGTTTGAAAGATTTTTAATGTTAACACTGAAATTTATAGGTCTCGTTTTAATGTTATTTCTGTACTCTTACAGAAGGTAAATAAAATCTACACCCTACCCCCACTCTTCCTCACACTCTGCTCTTTCCAGAGCACAATGTATCATGATATGACTGGCTGATATTTACAACCTCATTTGCATTTGAGTATAATTATCGGTTGGTCTGTCTGCATGTTACAATTAAGTGCTTATTACAAAAGCATTCAAACAAAAGAAGGGAACACCTACTTACCTAAATTGCACGCGTAATGTGTGACTCTGAGGTGTGTCTGAAGAGACTCTGAATTTGAGAATAGAAATTATTCCAATTTTTAAAATTAAAAAAAAAAACGTAACTGTAATTTAACTGGATAATCCACTCTTCCTAACAAATCCTATCCAAGCTCCCTGCTGCAAAACCCTTTGGATTGATTTTACTTCAAAAGATGATAAATAGAGTTTGGAGGCTTAAAAGAATTGCATGGGGGAAAAGATGAATCTTACAAACAGGCCCTATTTATTTTGAGGGCCTACAAAAAAACAGGATGTCATTAGTCGAAATGTGCAACAGCAAAGCATATAGCCTTGCTTTTGATATAAGATCAATGCCAGCTTCAGAGTACTAAAGGCTAGTGACCCTAACTTCAGTGCTTACCCTGTTTCTGATAGCCCCCATTTTAAATACATTGAATTAAGTGAACATGTGTTGGTGGACAAATTATTCAAGATTCTATAAGAATTTAAGATGAAAATAGGAGCCAGGCATTTACCCAGGAAAATCAAGGTTTAATACCGTTTCACATTCCAACCTATCAGTTGATCCCAGGAATCTGTCAGTCTCAGTCTTGGGGATACCCAATGGCTGAGGGTCTGGAGCCTGCTGAAGAATTTTAATGATTTGCAAACCTCTGAGTCAATAGATTTCTCATTGTCTTAGTCACAAATGGTCAACCTTTTATCCTATACCCCATCATTCTGGACTCTGTCAGGCAACATCTCTGGACCACATGGGTAGGTGACATTTCAGGTTGGGATGCTTCTTCGAAGTCCTCATATGCCAGTAGTTCATGCAAACATCCACAGGAATCCCAAACTTGAAAGTCAGTCTTTGCCATTCTGTTAACCAAAAGTGCTCTAAGGTTGATCTCCTCAGCAGACTGTGAATTTCCAGCATCTCCTCAGCAGTTTTTACTGGAGAAACTGCGCCTGTCTCACCTGATCATTTGATTGCAGAGAAATGTCATGATGAGGGGCAAAAGTATTTGGAAATTTATGTTACCGTGAGAGAATTAAGCTTTGTTAAATATTTTAAAATATATTTAAGTTAGTTTTGTTTCTGTAAAGTCTTTCACAATTTAATTACTTTTACAATTCTATGATTGATTTCTCATAATTTTTGAATGTCATTATATTTTCTTGACGAGTTGACAGCCAGTTAAGCTAGGTGGCTTGGATTAACCATCAGTCAAAGTGTCTCAGGCACTGTCTCTGCATAAGGCCTTGCTAACAAGGCCTGGGACAGTGTCAATCGTGAAGTTGACACTGGTCGATGTGTAAAACGTATGTTTGCATTACAACAGTAGTGAGCATAAACACTCTCTTTTGGTAAGAAATTCTGTGTCAAGCTTTTCAGGGTGTTGATTTAATTGAGCTACTCTACTCATTAAAAACCTTATATTTTAAATTTGTTCACTAAACCTAGTTTACTGACAGGTTTGCAACTTCGGAATCCACAGCTTTAGTTTAGTTTAGCGTTACAGCGTGGAACCAGGCTCCTCAGCCCACTGAGTCCATGCCAACCTTCGATTACCCGTTCACACTAGTTCTATCCTATACACGAGGGACAATTTACAGAAGCCAATTAACCTACAAACCTGCACGTCGTTGGAATGTGGGAGGAAACTGGAGAATCCGGAGAAAACCCACGTGGTCACAGGGAGAATATACAAACTCCGTACAGACAGCACCCGTAGCCAGGATCAAACCCGGGTCCCTGGTGCCATAAGGTGGCAACTGTACCGCTGTACCACTTAAAACATGCCATTTGACTTAACTGATCCATACTCGCATCGTTGGACTTTCTAAGTTTCATTCCATCCTTTTACATCTAGATTTGTCAGCATATTTACCATTTTCTTTCTCTGGTGTGGTCTTCCAGCTTCACCTTAAGTGCAGCCATCACATTCACCTCCGTTGTTTAATGTGGCATCAAGTTTAATATTCATAAAACTCTTTGGCTAAATAATTTTCTTTTAAGTTCTTTACTGAATTTATATTCTGTATCACAACAATTATCACATATTTATGGCTTCTAGTTTTATTCCTCCCCACATGGAAACATTTTCGAAACCTTACCTTAATATTTACTTAATCTTAAAGATCTTTCCTAGTCACCACTCAGCCTCTGTTTTCAACTCAAATATGTCCCAGCCTTTTCTGCATTTGATGACAGATATATCCTCTTAATTCTGATCTAATCCTTGTAAATCTCCCATGTACCTACTCCAATATCTTTTTTACAAATATGGAGATCACAGAACACCAAGTGTACTCTAACCAGTGTTCCATACAAGTTAACATTGCATCATTTTCAGTAGCATCCAAGAGATAGATGCCAGTGCTTAGTTTATTGCACAATACAAACAAGGTAATACCGCTGGCCATTAGTGCTTCCTGTTATTATTGGGTGTCGTAAAGTTCATTCTCACATATTTTGCACAATTCCCAGTCACTCTGTGAATGGGCCGGAATCAATCTCTACACATTCACCAAAGCAATCAACATAAAAGTTGAATTGTACATAGATTATTTCCTTGTCATAGTTAAATACTACCGATGGTGAGGTATGTCAGACTAAACTGACCTGTTCCTTTTACGCTTAAGGGTCTCGACCCGAAACATCACCCATTCCTTCTCTCCAGAGATGCTGCCTGTCCCGCTGAGTTACTCCAGCATTTCGTGTCTATTTTCGATTTAAACCAGCATCTGCAGTTCCTTCCTACACATTTTGTTTGTTCCTTTTACCCTATTGTGCCTAGTGACTTTGATGTAAACATCAGAACCAATTTCAATGCTGAGGGGTTTTAAATTAGTTTGGAACCAGAGGTTCTGGTTTACTTCTGCCCAAAGTTTCCTTAATCCTGAAAACCTGCAGTGGTTTTTGATACTTGTTTTAATAAATCACGGGGCATTGGATAATAGATAAACTGAGCAATGGCCTTCCATCAGTACTTCAAAATTAAAACAAAACTCTTCTACCTGACAAAGGCAATTTTGCACAATTGGTAGCTGTGGTCTTTCAGATGAAATGTAAGCTTGCTATTAGTGTGGATCTAATAGATCCCATCACACCATTTCAAAGAAGACTACAGCCCGATATTTATCTAAACCACCATGAAAGAAAGATTATTTAGCCATTTATCTCATTGCTTTTTGTTCATCCTTGCTATTTGTAAATTCTATTTCTCAATTTACAAAACTACTTAATTAATTATAAAACACTGCAATGTCTTGAGATCAATATGATTATGAGCCTTCACTTTCATTTTTTAATGAAAATGTTGTACAGTATTAGTGAATTTATTGAAAGTTGTTGACAGCTTTAAGAAGGTAAGAAATGGAGTATTCTAGTCTTCTTCACCTTAAAAGTCAAGGAAGAGAGAAATACTCAAAATACCTGGAATATTGCTATCCATGCATATCCAATGTTATCAAAGTTGATGGCTCCTTTGAATGGGTTGTGATCAGCAGGCTGGCACTGGGTATAATACTGATTCCAGTTTACACAGCTGGCATTGTTTGTGGTGTTACCCTGTAACAGGAAGTAACTTGCATCATCCAAGGTACAATCAATGTTGTTCACTCGTCTTTGTGGCACAGTGCGACAATAACGCATTCCGTTATCCTTCATGAGAGAGCAAATGAAGGGGTTTTCATCATCATTTTCTGTGTGATAATATCGATCCAACTCTTGGGAGGCAGGTCTGAGAAATACACAGGAAAAGTAGTAGAATTTGTGAGATAATTAAGAAATTATTCTCAGAAGGTTCCACAATGTGTGCCAAAACAGTTGCTATATGGGTGGATAATCGGTCTTTTCTGTTTACCATCATCTTATGACTTGCGATTTTAATATTCAATTGAGGCTGAGAATAGACTAATTAATAGACAACAAAAGTAAGCAGCCAGATTAATGAAAGGAAAAGCTATAGCCCAAAGGATAGTGAGACCACTTTAGTAGGTTTCTCACCCATGGAACCATTACAAAGGTGGGGTGAAGAGGCTGGTGGTTGCGGGTTAGGCTAGTTCATTGTGGATAGGGGTCCAGGGTTAATAATTAGGATATGGTTGCAACTTTGGGGCAAAGGAGGGTTGGGACTGCATCTGGTGGAAAGGAATCCAAAGAAGGGCTAAGTGCCTGATGAAATATCCCAACAGTGGACTGAAACCTGCTCAGGAAGGTCCTCTTTAACAATGAAATGTTGAGCAGACTTGGGTCTGGCTGAATGCCTACACTCATGAGGAGCCTGTGGATAACATTATTCTGAACAGGGATCCCTGAAGTGGTGTCAAATGATGTTATTGAATGTCACTGCTCACATCTGACATTACTGACACACAAAGAATACAGTATGAAAAATTCAGCTTTACAATCCATGTTGAAATCTTATTTTTCATTGAAATTTAACAGTATTACACTTTAAACTACAACACCATGCACTCCAATTTCTCGAATATACAACTTTGCATTATACTGCTCTGCAGGGAAGGCGTGATGGGCCTGTGGTTGTTTAAAAGCACCATGTTATTACCTGCATAGATTCACTCATATCTCCATTGGCATAACTGCTGCCGATTACAGGATTTTTATTGGAAGATAACCAAATGAGAATGGCTTATTGTCACAATGGAATTGGCACAATCACATTGTTAAATGGCAGGAGACAAGTTCACTTCAGACCTGGGCTTGGTTCTGAGTGTCCTGTAGTCGGTAGCAATCCTGAAGCTTTACTGCACCACAATCAGTCAGTGACTGTCTCAGAGCACGAAACTGCTTTCACTGTGGGTGTACACTTCTCACACTTCTGAAGATTTACCATCTCCCAAAGTGCAAATATCAAATATTAGAGGGTGCAGGTATAAGATGAAAAAGATAAGAGAGGGAAGATATGCGAAGGGAAGTGGTAGAGGCACATACGATAGCAATGTTTAAGAAGTATTTAAACAGATCCATGAACAGGCAGGGATTTGAGTGTAAGTAGATGGGAATAGTTAGAATGGCATCATGGTCAACACAAACATGATGGGGCAAAGGGATTATGTTCTATTTCTTATCCTCTTCTTTATTCGGGTCTTCAGTAGTAAGTTTGTCCTTGGTTATCTCTGACTATTATATCAGAAAGCAAGCATAACTAACGGACAGGGAGAATTACTGTAGTCTCAGCTGGAAAATGGGTTAACTATAGAAGTGGTTTTGAGTTGCTTTTTACACTAATGGCCAGTGAGCCTGGGAACATTGCATCACCAGCTCAAAAGACCATGAAGGGATGAAGTTGACCACTTACAGATGCAATGCCTAACAGCATATCACTGAGAGCTCGGACATAAGGTCTGGCTCTTCATCACATGATGCAAGGCTTTAATGCACTGTACACCAGCTTAGCCAACTAATATTATTCAATTTTGCTCTCTCCTTAGGTTGCCTCACTCCTTAACCAAGTTTGCATACTACGTTGAGTCCCATTCACGTTATGGCACAAGGAGGAACCCTGTCTCTGAGTGAAGGGCTGTGGACAACATGTGTACTATGTTAAACCAAGCTTAGTTGTACATCTTCCCTGGCCCACTACAAATTGTGGAAATCATTCCAGCTATCGTTTGATAGCTCAAAGCATGGAGTGAGTGCAGTCATCACCCAATAATGGATTCAGACCCTGAGTTCTCATTATGTGTGAAGAAAACTCTGCCCAGATTGAAAAAGAGTTTCCGACCATCATATTTTGGATCAACTTGTCAGAGGTTTCTAGTCAGCAGGCACGGAATTCTGGTCATAGACTATAACCAGTAAATGTTACGACCCATTGTAATGCTTCAGGACATAGGAGAAATAATTTATCCAGGGCCTGGAGGTTGCATTCTGCTCTCACCTGCTGGATAACATGCTTAAGGAGATTGCTGGGTGAGATTAATTTAAAGTTAGGGGGAAAAAAAGTGGCAAGGTCTTGCGGTAAACAGGGAAAATCTGCAAACTCCTCAAAAAACTGTGGATGCCAAGTAAATTAAAACAGGAGTGAAAGAAATTTGTTTTGCAAAGGGAACAAAGATAAATGGAGTTGAATTCTGAATTGATCTTGATTATGAAAGGCAGAAAACCATGCACATTTAGTGTTATAAATATAGTACAAAGATTGAGAACTGACTGTCAAATGTGTGGATGTCACGAACAAACTCAGACAGCAAAGAATTGAGTGTTGGTGTTATTGGTTGCATTTGCATTACACGTGTGTGTGCGTTAGCTGCCAAACCCTTCCCATATAATACACTGGAAACTCTGTACCAGAAGCAAATTTAAGATTACTAGCACCACATTCATATTCACATTTGCATTTACATGGCATTCTTATTTTACCGTGTAACTATAAATCCAACCAAATTCAGACATACTTACATGGTATAGTTTTCTTCAAGAAAGCACCTGTTTCGTAGAAGCCCTGCCCATAGTTGGACCCCAACAATGCCGAAAATAAAGAAGACAAAGAAACAGAGGAGAAGTACGTTGCCTAACATAGGCAAAGTGTCCAGCAGCAGGGTCACCAATATCCGCATACCTACGAGATAAGAGCAGAGATGTGAATTTTTGTTGTTCCTATCACTGGATCTAGTGTCAAAAGTGACCTAACAGCAGTTATCAATTATTTTCAATATATTTATTGACGTTCAGCAAAACATATTGTTTTCAATTTATTAATGCATTAAAATGTGTTGTGTTCATCTATTAATATTGGTGTGTTTCCAAGTGGATTCATATACTGCTCAGTTACTGTAAAATTAAGATATCCCCTGTAAATCATGCATCAGTTATTAATTAATATCTTTCAAAGTAATCTGCCTCCTGTCAATTAAGAATTACTTTGATATCTTTTAATAGCATACACTATTAAATTTGGTGATTAATACTTTGGTCACTATCATTCATTACTTAATTGACCAGTTTAATTGAGCATTTCTATCAGTATTTCTATAATTGTTCAGTCTCTGCCATCTATTTTGTTTGGGTATTTAATGACACGTTGATTTTTTTTGTAACTAAAATACATGCGATATGAAGTTTCATTAGATTTGCAAGATCAATGATTAAGGCAAATGATTATGGATGTGCTCAGACTAAAAGGACATCTTACGTCAAAAGAGCAGGACAGTACAATCGAGAGAAGCAGATTATATTTAATGAATTCAGTATCTCCTGAGACAGATGCAGCTGCCAGTTGTTAAATATATCATGTGTCCCAGAATTATTACTTACGGTATGTATGGTTGAAAACCCAGCATTGCACCATGTACACAAATGACACGGGTTATAAACTTTAACTTCATTAATCACCTATTCACCAGTTAGCTTCACATTTGAGTCATTAGATTATTATGATCCACATTTTCTATTCTGGTTAAGTCCTCGGTGATGGTTCAAAGCAGATTTACCAAAATGTATGGGTGATATTACATTTCGTATGTGCAGATTGAATAAACTGGGATTGTTTTCTTTGAAGGAGGCAAAGTTAAGAAGAGATGCTATTAATTATGAAGGTTTTGGTAAATAGGAAACTGGTTTCACAGGGAGGGAAGTCTCACAAAGGATGTTTCAAAATAATTGGCAAAAGAAACGGAAGATAAATTTTAATTATTTTGCGTGATTTGATTTTATGACCTGGACTGCACAGCCTACGAAGATGGTAGGAGAAGATCCACCAGTAATTTTCAAAAGTAGTTGGATATTCTTGGAAAATAAAAAGGGGCAAGTGACTAGGACAATTTGTAAATCTTTCTCAAACATCCAGCACAGGCACAGCAGAATAACCTCCTTTTCCACACATGCTTCTTTGAGTGTTGTATTCTAGTTCTGCAACCTCTTGAAAGTGGGAGTAAGTGCCTAAGTCCGGACTTGTAACAACCAGCAGCACACTGGCTTAATTTTATTGTTGAATTACCCAAGTAAACATCAGGATAAATAGTTTAGTCCTGGCACATAATGTTGACCATTTGGCATGGAAATCATCCCAACAAAATTAGCAAAAGTTAACAAATGAGA
Source organism: Amblyraja radiata (assembly GCF_010909765.2). Classification (NCBI taxonomy): domain Eukaryota; kingdom Metazoa; phylum Chordata; class Chondrichthyes; order Rajiformes; family Rajidae; genus Amblyraja; species Amblyraja radiata. Next base: position 23,610,536 of record NC_045981.1, read on the forward strand.
TCAAAGTGTTTAAGGGAGAGGGATGGACAGTATCCAGTGTGCTGTGATTGACTTTCAATATTTAGCTCATCAAGTTCCCCCCCCCCAAAAAATTATGCAATATCAATATGCAAGGCCTTTCTGAAAGAATCTGGATCCAAATCTTTATTCAATGTCCATGCAGCATCAATGTGCTTTTGACATTGGTGGATAATGCAATATCAGATTGAAAATAAAAATAGAATGGAAAATGTCACAGAGAGAAAGATTTATAAATATGTAACATCTGAAAAATTTGCATGAAATCATAGCTGGTATAAAATCTCCATATTACAAAAGACTAGAAAGAGCACTCAATACCCAAAGGGTTCACTTTCAGATACAGTACGAATAATAACATTCAGAGTGAAGGGTCATTTTACTTTGTAACCCTGGAGTCTTAGCTTTGGTACATCATTCAACCAGAGACTCCCCAAAAATACATAAATCATAATTATGGCAACCTTTCTATCAACAGTAGGAGCGTCAGGTTTCCTGAACAGGTCAGTGGGCCTAACAATGTGAGGAAAATAACAGAGGCACAATGTGCAAAGTGACCAACTGAAGATAACATGTTCTGAGAGTTAATCCCTGAAACGTTGAGACAGATGATGTCGGATAAGGATACCATGCTTGGTGTGAGCACCTATAGACTAAGGAGGTGAAAAATCAGCCAGCATTGCCGAGTCCCATCTGATTACTCCTTCAATGAAATATTCCTGAGTTATAAAGAAATCACGAGTGGCATAGATAAGATGGATGGTCAGTCTTTTTTCCAGGGTAGAGGAGTAAAATATTAGAGGACACATATTTAAGGTGTGATGGAAAAAAAATTCACACAAAGGCAGGTGAAACAGGAATTGTCTGTGTGATTGTGGTCAAGAAACTTTGATCCTCTTGAGGCTTGGTTTGAAGAGCTGGAATATCCACAGGCCACAGGTATGACAGGGAAAGGGAAGGATTGGGAAGGAGTGGAATCAAACACACTGCCTGGGTGTGGAGGGGTGACGGGTGGGGCAAGCATGAGACAGCAATTTCGTCCTTGAGTCAGTGGGCAGGATGGTGGTGAAGCGAAGAAGTGAAGAAAATAAAATAAACTCTGTGCCTCAATTCCAGAGAGGAGTGAGTGAGACTGGGCCCCATGTGCCTCAAATTGCAATGGATGAGAATGGGATCGTGGCTGTGGAGTGGGTTGAGGATCAAATTAATACTCAACCAATAAGTGGTTGCAGTGATGTCGCAACTATTGGGCAGGCTGGGGTTGTATAGTGATCGCTACAAGAAACATCGAGGATCACTGTGCTAGGAGATCAGAAGATGGGGTGGAGTGGCATGGGTGTGGTTAAGGGCCTGAATGATACAGGCTAAAGAGACTTAATTGATAGGGATCCTTTCCAGTGCTGTGCTAGAAGGACCAGAATTTGCTCTTGGCCATGCAGGAGAGAAAGGACATTTCTAGCTACTTTTCTACGAGTTAATGTTTTAAACAAAACTTATTTAAAGGTGTTTAAAAAGTCATGATCAATTACCCATTTTTCTGCAAGAATAGTTTAGGTTAGTCTGACCGCATGTGGATGAGTTTGTAATGTGGCATTAGAAATGTTCTTAATTACAATCTAACCACTTTGGAACAAAGTCAACATGAGCCAACAGCTCAGCTCAATGTACTTTAGAATTGCTATACTGTAACAATGTTATATATAACCTTCCCATTATGCTAAATCCACTTCTGCCGAAACAACATTGATTTTCCTGACATATAAAAGTCCCAAAACTTTAGGTCTACAATGTTCTCATAATAGCGAACAAAGCACTTCTGTAATTACGCTAGATAAATATCACTGAAAGTATCTCAATTCCACTGACATTTGCATCAGTCACCTGCTTTCAAAATTGCCTCATTTAATCCAATTCAAGAATATTTCACAGGAAGATGGGTTTTAACAATGACAAAATCACTCTTAATATTGATGAAAATGATGGATGCAATTTTTATTTGGTCTGTCCCATCCATATGTTTCATTTCCACAAAAATTATATTTTTGAGCTATGAGCAATAGCCAGCCGATTTGAAAGTGAATTTGCCTAATTATAGCATCAATTAAACAGCAGAGGCTTGGTTCTTATCATACATCAGATTGTCATTAAAGTAGAAGAGACGATCATTTCTGGCCTGAGACAAGCTGGCAGTGGACCAATTGCACTGATAAAATAATCGTTATTAATGACGTGGTTCAAATGACAGGCTTTTAATCTGACAGTTTAAATCACGGCTAATATTGGGTCATTTATTTTCAGAGGATTCCAGATTGGTAATGAAGTTGCAGAGTTGGTGCTATTTACTCAGAGTAATTGAAGAGAGCAATCACTACAGGGCAGAGAATAGACAAGTGCACGGTGTCAAGTGTGTGAGCCATAGGGCAGAGTAAAGGATAGAATTACAGAATAAACAATGTGGCATGGTAGCATAGTGGGAGAGCTACTGCCTTACAGCGGAGAGACCCGGGTTCGATCCTGACTACGGGTGCTTGTCTTTATGGAGTTTTGACGTTCTCCCCATGACCTGCGTGGGTTTTCTCCAAGAAATGCAGGTTTGTAAGTTAATTGGCTTGGTATCAATGTAAAATTGTCCCGAGTGTGTATAGGGTAGTGTTAATGTGCAGGGATCGCTGGTCGGTGCGGACTCAGTGACCTAAGGGCCTGTTTCTGTGCTGTATCTCTAAACTAAACGATACACCTAAACATTGTAAAATGACCTAACATGACAGGAGTGTTATCAGACAAAACCTCTCACGTGTTAGATGATAACAGGACAAGTGGCAATAAAGTATGGTCAAGGGAACTATGTCATTCTACATGGTTAGGCCCTGCATTTGTTGTGCATAATAGTGATCCGGAGAAATTTGTGGTGCAGAGTAGGGATGTGGCATGGTTGTTGAGTGGGCTAAGGGTAACAAGGGTAGCACAGATGGAACGAGCATTACCCTTACCTCCATGCGTGGCAGGAGAAAGTGTAGTTAGGAGACTAGATGCTGATCTCTGTAGTGTAAGCACAAATCCAAAAGTCTCTGGAGCTTGTCCACTATCAGAATTAAGGACATCTCTTTAGAACCAAAGATAAGCTTGCTGTGGAATGGGTAAGTTCCAATTGTCATGGACCATGCAGATGCAAATAGGTTCTGCTGATGAAATATGTGCAGCCACGTTCTAAATTACGTTCACAAAGCCATGATCTCTGGACTACTACTTCAGTCTTTTACAAATTGGCAAAGAGCAATTCTTGGAGTGAAGAATTTTGCAGTAGCCTATATGTGGGGGATAATCTGTTCCTTCCACAGGAATTCTGCACCTCTGCCCTTGCCCCTCAACCCTTCCTAATTCCAGGCACAGAACAATTTCTAGACAATTACCTCTAGCATCTTAGAGGAAGCCATTCAGCCCATCCTGATTAATGGCTCTGTGAAAGAGGAATTAATTCTCGTGGAACTTGAGTAATTAAGTTAAACCGGGAACCACTCCTCTACTCTTTTCCAGAAGCCTATAATTTTTTTTTGGCTCGGAGGAAAGCCCATGAAAAGCTTTCAAGCTGATCAACTCGATTTTTTAACTGATACTTAATTCCTTCAGATGTTTGATTCTTTAATATATATCTTGTTCTTGTGCGTTTTCTATGAAGACAAACACGATGTAATAGTTTAATTTGGTTGCCATTTCTATATTTTCCATTATAAATTCTTCCGTCTCTGTCTGCAACAAAGCCACATTTTCCCTTGTTTGTGCCCTTTAATGTACCTATAGAAGTTTCACAGCCAATTTTTATATTTCTTGACAGTCTGCTCTTGTATTCTATCGCCTTTCTTTATCAATTTCGCCTCTGCTGGATTCAGAAACGTTTCTAATCCACTGACCTACTACTATTTCTGGAAACTTTATGTGCCTTTTCCTTTGATTTAATACTATCATTAACTTCTCTTGTCAACCACTGATGAATCACTTTACTTTCGAGTTACTGTGTTATAACGAAATATGCATTTTTTTGCAATTTATGCATTTTCTTTAACCGCTAACCATGGCCTGTCTTCCGTCATGCCTTTCAAAACATTTTCCCAATAAACCACATCTAACTGTTATATATCATAGTTACCTTTGTTTAGATTTAGCAGACTAATTTTGCAAGGACTGATCATTTTAAACACCAGTTAAAATTCTATCATGTTGTGGTCACTATCCCCTCAAGGCAGCACAGTGGCGTAACGGTAGAGCTGCTGCCTTACAGCACCTGAGACCAGGGTTCGATCCTGACTACAGGTGCTGTAATAATAATAATAATAATAATACATTTTATTTATGGGCGCCTTTCAAAAGTCTCAAGGACACCTTACAGAATTTAACAAGAGTAAAAAATATATAATCGGAGTAAAATAAATAATAAAGACATCACCAATACACAAATTAAAGACAGAATTCGATCCAAAGACAAAAAAATCAAAAACACAATGTGAAGAGAGAGCAGCGGCAGCTAAACCACGCCAGCGTACACTCTCCCTTCCGACAGCCATCTTGGACACAAACTAAAATAATCACTTACACACAAAAATCATTACACGAAGGCACAATGTCCAGTCCCCTTCCCCAATTCTCCCAAAGTCAGGCCTATTGAGGCCTCCACTATTGCCTCTAGGGAGGCCCGATGTTCCTGGCCGTTCTCGCCGGGTGCTGTTGCCCCGGCGTCGGGAGAGTCCTCTCAGCGGCTGGGCCACCTGGAACGGCCGCTTCCTTACCGGAGACCGCGGCTTCCGAAGCCGACAAGGCCACGCCGGTTTGGAGCTCCCAGGCTCCCGATGTTGAAGTCGGCGCCGCCCGCTCCGCTCCGCAGACTCGCAGCCCGGAGGTGTTGAACTCGGCGGTCACAGCTCACCGGAGCTCCAGCGCGTCGATCCAGCGCGGCGACCCAGGCAAGGCATCGCCCGCTCCGCTCCGCGATAGCGCTCCAGCGCTGTGCCGCTACCGAAGCCGAGGTGCTGGGCGGTCCCCGCCAGGAAACGGCACTCCACGCCCGCTGGTAGGCCACGAGGACGGGTCGACGGGGCAGCCCGGAGAAAAAGCAGCCTCACCGACCAGGTAGGGACCTAGAAATATAGTTACCGCCTTCCCCCACATTAAAAAGTCTATTTCTCCCACAAACAAAACACAGGACTCACTAGAACTACAAAAAAAAAAAGTGAATTAAACGGACGGCTGCCGGTTAGCAGCCGTTCCCCAAGATGGCTCCTCCCAGTGACCACGTGGGTTTGATCCAGGTGCACCGGTTTCCCCACCACACTCCAATGGCGTACAGGTTTGTAGGATAATTAGCTTTTATAAAATTGTCAATTGTCCATGGTGTGTAGGATAGTGTTAGTATATGGGATAATCGCTGGTTGGCACGGACTTGGTAGGCCGCATGGCCTGTTTCCGCGCTGTATCTCTAAAGTCTAAAACCTCTTGACAAGTTCGTAAGTTCATAAGTCACAGGAGCCATAGGACATTTGGCCCATCGAGTCTACTCTGCCATTCCATAATAGCTAATCTATCTTTCCCTCACAACCCCATTCTCATGCCTTCACCCCATAACCCTTGACACCCTTGCTAATCAAGAACCTGTCAATCTCCACCCTAAAAATACCCAATGAGTTGGCCCCCACAGCCGTCTGTGGCAGTGAATTTCACAGATTCACCACCTGCTAACTAAAGAAATTCCTCCTCATCTCCATTCTAAAGGTATGTCCTTTTATTCGGAGTGTGCCCTCTGGTCCTAGACTCTTCCACTAGTGGTAACATTCTCTCCACATCCTCTCTATTCAGACCTTTCACTATTCGGTAAGTTTCAATGAGGTCCCCCATCATCCTCCAACAAGTACAGCCCCAATGCTGTCAAACACTCATCCTACATTAACCCAATCATCTCCTGGATTATTCTCGTAAACCTCCTCTGGACCCTTTCCAATGTCAGCACATCCTCAGATATGGGGCCTAAAACTGCTCACAATACTTCAAATACGGTCTGACCAGTACTTTATAAAGCCACCGCATTACATCTCTGTTTTCAAATATTAGTCTCTCGAAATAAATGCTAGCATTGCATAGTCTTCCTTACCACCGATTCAACTTGCAAATTAACCTTTTGGGAATCCTGCATCAGCACTCCCAAGTCCCTTTGCACCTCCGATTTCTGAATCCTTGCCCATTTGGAAAATAGGCCTTTATTCATGACTGCATACTTTGCTATGCAATATTTCATCTGCCACTTCTTTGTCCACTCTCCCAAACTGTCCAAGTCATTCTGCAGAGTCCCTTCACATAATTCGCAAACTTGGTCACAAAGTCTTCAACTTGCTCATCCAAATGACTGATAAACAACATGAAGAGTAGCGGCCTAGCTTCGACCCCTGCAGAACACCACTGGTCACTGGCAGCCAACCAGAAAAAGTGCTCTTTATTCCCACTCTTTGCCTTCCGGCATCCAGCCAACCTTCTGTCCATGCTAGTATCTTCCCTCTAATACTATGGGCTCTCATCTTCTTCAGCAGCCTCACATGCGGCATATTAAGATTCCTTTTGCCACATACAAGTGTCGACGGAAATCATGTCAATAACTCAAATATGGAGTAAGAAAATGTTTAGAGATGACTGAAGAACAAGCATACTTACTAGGAACTCGGTTAATAGCTCGTAGTGGTCTCAGGACCCTCACGGTCCGGACTGCTGATAGACTGACGTTCTGCAGGTCCAGTGAATACTCTAACATACTGGAAAGCAAACAGAATGAAATGATTATTGAAAATGGATTGTCCCTGACAAAAATAATTGCTGTAGGATAGCGTTCACTTCTCATTTCAACTATTGACAGTTTGAGAAAATAACTGATTTGGGCTCTCGATGATTATGCTTAAAATAATAATGAGTTCTGTAAATGCAAAGCACACGGGAAATTCACAAGCCTATGAACAGCTGAGAGTAAATCAAAGTCAATATTCCAGGAGTTGCCTTTCAGCAGAACGCTCAAAGCCACTCTCTTTAGTTGAGCTTTCTAAGTCATGTTGGGCGATCACCTGGAAGTTTCACCAAAAGACCCTCTACTTTGAGCTGCTCCTGCCCATACACTCATCATTGATTTTTCCTTCCACAGCTCTTGTAAGGTAGGAATTGTGATAGTCTATTTGTGCAGTTACCATTCAAAGCAATCAATTAATGGTCAGTTCATCTGGTTTAATAATGTTGATTGAGGAACATATTTTGTCAAGGTGCTGAAAGTTCCACTGTTCTTTTAAATAATACAATGGGTTCTTTAAGTCAGGGCCTAACATTTAACCGCATACGAATGACAGCACCCTTGAAGGTGTTACGATCCTTCAAACTTTTATTGGGTGCTTAAGCCTGATGAGTGACATATCATATAATCCCCAACTAGGTTTTTTTGTTCATATCTATTCTGGAATAGAATTTGAATCCATTATTTTTTGGAAACTGAAAGAGATGCTATACCCACGGAACCACACTTGAAAGGAATTAGGGGCACGTCAAACAGATGGACTTTTAGGATAATCTTTTCTAGCAAAGAGGGAAGACAGAAAGGTTAACTACAAGAATTTCATCGGGAACAGCTGCAACGGTTGAGAGAAACATAGAAACATAGAAAATAGGTGCAGGAAATCGAGCCTGCACCACCATTCAAAATGATCATGGCTGATCATCCAACTCAGTATCCTGTACCAGCCTTCTCTCCATACCCCCTGATCCCTTTAGCCACAAGGGCCACATCTAACTCCCTCTTAAATATAGCCAATGAACTGGCCTCAACTACCTTCTGTGGCAGAGAAATGGTGTCTGATGGAGCAAATAAAAGTGGGGAATAGTACTGTGATAAATAGTAGGTAATGATTGGAGAAGACCAGAGTGTGATATTTAGGAAATATATTGCATTGTGCATTGGCTGGGGGGGCAAATGATCAGTTGTCTTATCTTGGGGCAGACTTGTGTATATACAGTAGGACTACATACTGTAGCTCTGGGGTTGGCATGTTTTATAAGACAAGGATTCAGACGATATTATAATGGACGATGAAGTAGTAGAGTTGGAATAGCTGCCAAACGCTTGTCGATCAATGTTATGATGATGTTGAAGGTGTGAATGAAAAGGCAGAGAACTGAGTGGAAGAGAAGGCGAGCTTCACATAGACTGGGTATAGGGCTAAAAGCTCAACTTTTAAAAGCTTAAAAGCTGACAAAATCTGAGCGAACAAGTTTTAATGCAATAAACAAGTGAGTTACATTTGATTTACATGCATTAACTGATGTTTAAATGTAGTCATAGTTTCGGGTGAAGCTGGAGAATGATGTGAAATTGATATCTACTATTGGATAAGATGAACATTGGCTTCTATAAACCTATGTAACAATATAACGAGGCTTCACTGAGTTGGACACAAATGAGAATGCTGCAGCTTTGGTTGTGTTTGATCTTTTAACAAAATCTCAAAAATGTCCAATGAGATTGTCCACAAGCTATAAAATTGGAGCCCAGGCATTTTCTTCACATAGTACATTTGAAGGTCTTGGATGGTCCAATTGAGGAAGCACTACAATAATGTTTGCTGCTGGTTACTGTCATTGCAGTCATATTCAAGAAAAGTTCTTGTGATGTGCTTTCAACCAAGGAATGTTTTGCTTGTGTAGGAACCATTGGTTCTTAATGTGATTTACACTTAGCATAATTTCAATTTAAAATCCATTAAAAATATTAAAATTGCTTCCACTATAAATGATGATTGGTTAATTGCTTCTGTTCCTACTGCAGCTTTACCTGCCTTAAACATTTATTACATTTTCTACCTGAGCATTTAATGAATTCCCAGATTATTACATAATAAAACAATTGCATCTCAAGCAGGTGCATCAGACTATGAAAATTGTGGGTTCATTGTCTACATCAGGGTTGTCAGTACAAAATGTGTACGAAGGAACTGCAGATGCTGGTTTACACTGAGGCACTCCAGTATTTTGTGTCCATATCTGCCAGTCTGAAGAAGTGTCTCGACCAGAAAAGGTTCCCATTCCTTCTATCCAGAGATGTTGCCTGCCCCGCTGAGTTACTCCAGCATTTTGTGTCTATCTTAAGTGTAAACCAGCATCTGCAGTTCCTTCCTACACAGTACAAAATATAGGTTTGCACATTGACGGCAGTACTGAGTGAGTGTTGTGGTGGCCAGTGACTTTGCTTCTCAGGTAAGATGTTAAACCTGCACCTTGTGGATCCACTATAATGGATTTAAAATAATATACCATGTTGTTTTAAACAAATTAGGAAAAGGGGAGATGCAACGAGACCTGGGTGTCATGGTACACCAGTCATTGAAAGTAGGCATGTAGGTGCAGCAGGCAGTGAAGAAAGCGAATGGTATGTTAGCATTCATAGCAAAAGGATTTGAATATAGGAGCAGGGAGGTTCTACTGCAGTTGTACAGGGTCTTGGTGAGACCACACCTGGAGTATTGCGTACAGTTTTGGTCTCCTAATCTGAGGAAAGACATTATTGCCATAGAGGGAGTACAGAGAAGGTTCACCAGACTGATTCCTGGGGTGTCCGGACTTTCATATGAAGAAAGACTGGATAGACTCGGCTTGTACTCGCTAGAATTTAGAAGATTGAGGGGGGATCTTATAGAAACTTACAAAATTCTTAAGGGGTTGGACAGGCTAGATGCAGGAAGATTGTTCCCGATGTTGTCCAGAACAAGGGGTCACAGTTTAAGGATAAGGGGGAAATCTTTTAGGACCGAGATGAGAAAAACATTTTTCACACAGAGAGTGGTGAATCTCTGGAATTCTCTGCCACAGAAGGTAGTTGAGGCCAGTTCAGTGGCTATATTTAAGAGGGAGTTAGATTTGGCCCTTGTGGCTAAAGGGATCAGGGGGTATGGAGAGAAGGCAGGTACAGGATACTGAGTTGGATGATCAGCCATGATCATATTGAATGGCGGTGCAGGCTCGAAGGGCCGAATGGCCTACTCCTGCACCTATTTTCTATGTTTCTAAAACCAATTTGACTCCAACTAATATTTATCACTAAGTTAACATCACTTGAGAGTGATTAATTGGTCCTCCGAAATTATTTAAATTATTTATTTACTTGTATAGAACACTGCAAATGAAAGTGCAAAATAATTAATATTCAGCAACTGCCTTCTCAGCCTAGATATATTTTCTTTATTTTGCCACGGTAAACCTGAAGTAAGTCTGGTAGCATAAAAGACTAGTGTTATCCCTCCAGTAAATGCAAAACAAATCCATCGGGTTCAGAGGAATAGTATTCATGAACATTTAAATCTACATTTTCCTTACCTAAATAGCATTGCCACCTTAAACTATATGCAATTCATGGAGATTGAAAAACTTCTGTCAAGAGGAGGAGTAAAGCGGAGTAAAGCAGAGTTACAGAGAAAATAAGATGGTAAGAAACAAAGTGGGGAACAGAAGGATACAAAGTAAGAAGGGGGGGGGGGGGGTGGGTGTGGAGAGACAGAATAGAGGAGTTGAGAGAGAGATGGGAAAGCGTGAATGAGGGAGAGGAAGGGGTGGGACATTTGGAGATGGCAAGAGAGAGTGAGTATTTTGTGGGAGATGGAGCAGTGTAGAAAAATATGGTTGTTGGTTGAAGGTAATAAACCGGTGCGCCAGCAATCCAGTGCTGAAGAGACATGTCAGTGTATGTTGGAACAAAAACAATCCGAGTGTCATGTAGGTTTAGACCAGTGCAGGGCTCAATCATTATAGACTAGCTGGCTGGGATTGGTAAATCTACATATAATAGCAGAGGTGAGGGAAAGTGCAGGAAAGGCAGGATGAGGAGAAAGAAAAGGAAGGGGAAAGAGAAGTGGAAAAGAGAGAGGGGAGAGGAGAGAGGAAAGTGAGAAGGAAATTGAGAGATTTATATGAAGGGGAGAGGAGAGAAATTGGGTAAGAGACAGAAAGGAAAGAAAGAAAGGAAAAAGGGACAAAAAGTAACAGATGACAAGATAGAGGGTTAAGAAAGATGTGAATTTGGAAAGATAAGGAGATAGGAATGAAGGAGCAACAACCACCTACACATTATTTTTGAAATGTAATGTTGGCAAGCAGAGTAACGACACAAAAAACATGACAGATTTCTTGATAGAAACAGCAAGAATATTTTAAGAGAAACAGAAACAGTTTTTGAAAGGCAATTGCAAAGCACAGAACCACAGATTCTGGGAATAAAACATAGAACAGTTTAGCACAGGAACAGCCCACAATATCCGTGCCGAACATGATGTCAAGATAAAACTAACCTCATCTGCCTGCATATGACGATCTCTCCATTCCCTGCATATCTATAGTGCCTATCTAAAAGACTCTTAAACAGCACTATCATATATGCCTTCACCACAACTCCTGGCAAAACATTCCAGGCATCCACAATCCTCTGTGTTAATGCCTCACACATCTCCTTTCAATTTTGACCCTCTTTCCTTAAAGCCATGCCTTCTTGTATTTGACATAGCCACCCTGGGGAAAAGGTTCTGATTGTCTATTCTTTCTAAGCCTCTCAACTTTATATATTTCTTTCAGGTCTCCAGAGAAAACAATCGGAGTCTGTCCAACCTCTCTTTGTAGCTAATACCCCCTAATCCAAGCAATAAATCTTAAATAAAATCAAAAAAAGCTGGGCAGGCTGCATCTGTGGAGAAACCAATTACATTTCAGGTTGATGACTTTATCCAAAACAGGTTTCAATATATTTTTATAAAGTCCTGGAGTATTGTTATATGCGAATGTATGAATTAGGATCAAGAGCAGGTCATTCAGCCCCTCAAACCACTGCCATTTCATAAGCTCATGGCCGATCTGTTTGCATGATTGAGCACAAGCTGTTAGTTTTAGTATGGTGCTAGACTGCAGACAGCGTCACAGCTAACTGCAATCCTGCGATTGAACAAAGCTGTCCATAGGCCCAAAGAATTGCACACTGGCTCAGCTGGTTATAGGGATTGCCCACAGGACTAAACTGCAAGCTTGATCCCCGAATCATTGTGACAGAATACTCATCTTGCACTTTCTAGTTGTCGGTGAGTGAGATAAGTGATTGATATTAAATTGAAATGTCCATTGTGTTTTGTTTCATCGTGCTACTGCAAAATTTACATTTTTTAATGCATTGAATTTGTTACACAAATGCTGAGTTCAATTGTGGATTCAGGGTACTTGGCCATCTTGACCAATTGCACTAAAACTGCCTCTCACACAGATCAGTGAATTTCAAGCCAAGTGTAGAATGTTGTTAACTTTTAGACAGGGAAATGATGAGTTGCCTTAAGGGGTTGTCCCACTTGGGCGACCTAATTGGCAAGTTTAGAAGAGTTTGAAAAAATGACATGTAGAAGACCTCCTTCGACCTCCTTCGACTATGTTGAAGACCAGCTTCGACTAGCTACGACTAGCTACGACTAACTTCAGGAAAATTGGACACCGAATAGTGGAGAGTGAAGATGACAACGACTACCTTTGACTACCCTCAATTACCTACGACTAACATGCCGACCTACTGCGACTAAACCTACGAGCAAAAAAAGTATCGATTTTTTCCACGGCAACCTTTTTTTGCATAGTTCTTAGCATTGAGAGCCAAGTACAATCCTCAAAGGGTCAACTTGATCATTCTATCTTTATAACTTCTTATGTTTTTATGGTACTTCCTTCTCAACTAGCTAAAGAACAATGTATTCTCGATGTAACCCAAATAGATAAGCTGCCTGTGTTCTCAATGGGCTGCTTAAAAAATGAAGTCACAAATTGAGTTAGGATCAAGAGCAGGCCATTCAGCCTAGTTGTTCAGGCTATGACATCACTCTCTGGAATGGTTTACACAGATTTTCTTTACAGATTGAGGCAATTAAGTACAAAGTGGCAAATCAGGATTTTGAACTTTGGTTTTGTGGTGCTCTTGAACAGAGTTGAGGTAGAAATTATTTTGCAAAGCATGACATATTGTGCAATATGAGAGTGAATTAATTCTAAAAACAGGGTTCTGTACACCATCAGGCACTTGAAAGGAAAACAGTGTGCCTTTGGAAATTCTTTCTGGATCCTCGCCTAGTCTAAGTACAAAGGTAAATGGCCATGCATGTTGATGTCAAATAGTTGATGTCCCTTTCACAAAATTATTTTTGCCATTCAGGCCAGAACAGGCTGTAACTGGAGATTTGAGGCCTGCTTTGAAGACTTTTAAAGGAGAACAAACAAGCTTAAAAAGGACAGCGGCAATGTAGCTTGATATCCTGATCTTGTAATTAAGCCACCTTTGGTGGTTTCTCCCTTGGACCATCCTCACCTTACTATATTTCCATGGGTTTTCCAACCCCTAACTGTGTCCTTAGCCATCCAATTTCTCCCCTTCTGAACTTGTGTTTCAATCATATGCCCAATGACATCATTCCCTCCAAACCTCATCTACCCAATTGTGTGCCGATTCTATAATGATACTTTCAAACATTGGTCTAATGGTGGCAAATACGATAATGTCATTAAAGAGGCTTTTAGATAGGCACATGAAAATGCAGGGAATGGAGAGATGTGGATCGTGTGCAGACATAAGAGATTAGTTTAATTTACTATCATGTTTGGCATAGACATTTTGGGTTGAAGGGCCTATTCCTATTGTACTGTTCAATGTTCTCTTGGCCCTCCCCAGCCATTGATGCCCAGAATCCAATCTTACTCTCCATGTGTTTCCTTTCTTTAGAAATTTATTGACACATTGTCTTTTTTAGATAAGATTCAAAAACTGTTTTCTAACAGCTTAATCTGGTGTTTAAAAAAAAAATCATCCAGTTATATTCTGCCATTTCTTTGTTAGATAGAAACTCAGTCTGAGACCTGAAAGCACATACTGTATGTTAGAAACTGATAAGTCAGTGAACTGACTTTTCAATTCTACATTTGCAGAAAGCTTAATTTTAAATCTGGGGCTTGAGCCATTATTTTTATCCCTACGTTTGAATGTATTTCTACAAGGATGCTGCAATATTGGGAGATCCTCTTGTTTCAGGTGAGATAACGAACTAATGCCTCATTTGGCCTTTCAGATAGATGTAAATAATCCTGTGCACACTTTCCAAGAAAAAAAAAATCCTCTTGGGTTCTTGTTCAATATTAATCACCTGAACAATAATACCAACAAACACAAACGTGGTCATTATAATATTACGGTTGGTAGGAATTTGTTGTGCATTAATGGCTGTCATGTTTTCTGCATTACAGTAATGACTAGACTGCATGAGCTAAACCTGAAGTACATCAAGGTTTGGCAACGTGTCATACATTAGCCATATATATGTCTGGTCGGCAAATTCTGATCTCCATAGTTATCTTCACACCTCTTGGCATGTTGTGTGGCAGTTAGTTTGCAACAATTCCTTTATGTTAAAATAAATAATGCACAGCCAACTTCCATTCCACAACCCGAATGGGAAGCAAGCCTCCCCCAATCTCAATGAAGAAGTAAAGTACATTTGAAGGCAATTTTTTTTCTTTCTGATCATATAATGGAGCTACAAGAAAGCTGTGCAATTGCTAGGATTAAAATGCCTGGATCAGATAGCCATTCAATGAGGATGGATATATTTTTTTAAATATTTCAAATTAAAAAAAATTATCAATAACCTTAGAGCGTGTTTACTCTTGGATAATGAGAAGCTGCCAGAGAATTTTAAGTATATGTTAAAAAGAAAATGCAAAAACCACACTAAATATTGCCATTGTTGGACATTTGTTATTCCCAGTTATTAATCTCACGATTTATTTGACATTTACTATTGGCTCATACCTTCTTTCACTGTTACACAACATGGTGAATATACCTTGATATTAGAAAGACATACATTCTTATTACACCTTTCACAAATCCTGAAGCTGTTTACAACAAATTATAGTAATATTGAGCCTTATTCAACAATAATATTTCATTTCTATAGCAACTTTAATGTAACTATTTTCCAAAAAAACTTTTCATGATCAGGGTACCATTAGTAAGACCAGATTTACTTCCCAATCATAATTGTACATAAGTGAACTCAGTAGGTTGATATGATATTTAAGATTCAGTCTCATTGGTAGGTCTGGGTTCACATATAAGAGGGCAGATTTATTTCCCTGAAATGAACTATTAAAATAAATGTTTTTATTTTGCAAGGATCTGGCAATCTGATTGTCATCATTAGTAATGGGTATATATCTTTTTATAAAATTCCAATTTATTATTTGGATATAAAATCCCAAATTGTCATGGTGGGATTTTAACTCAGGCAACGGATTGACAATCCAGTCCTCACGGCACCACTACGACAATTCATGAAATCATTGTCATAAGATAAGAACCAAGTAAATTTGTACAGTTTGGCCCAGTTGGCCTGTTTTACTGATGCAAACAGATGGATAAATAGGGGTTGAAGAGCTAAGGAAATGTCCTTACTGTTCTTCTTCAAAGCAATGCAGAGTTTACATGTCCCCATGAGAGAGAAAAAGAGTCCTTCATTTCAAACTCCCTCAGAGTAACATTCGCTCAAAATTGCATTAGATTGGATGCCAAAATTAATGTACTTAAGCCTCTGATGTAGAAGTGCAAGTGGTTCCACAGTAAAAAAAGCAATGGGTGTCAGTGAACACCAAACCCAACTATAGTGATCATACTACCATCCAATCCGCTAGTAGGTAACAATAGATAATGTCAGACGGTGCTTTTTACGCATTATATCACAAGGATTAAATCAGAATTATTTGGTTCAAGGCCACATCAAATGAGCCTTGAGCTTTCCTGACATGTCACATTCTCATCAGAATGCACTGATTCAAAGGGAATAAGATCACCTCCATGACTGCTGTAGGTATTCCTTGTGTTACTTCAGAGTTTATTTTCAACTCTGGTATGTTCTGTCAAAATCAATTGTTTTTGATTAAGTGCAGATGCAACAAGCAAAATCTCAGACGCAAACAGTAGTGAGACCAAGGAAAAAATGAGCAGGCAAAACCTGGCAGAAGTCAAGGGAAAGCAGTCAAGTTTTCTGAACACAAGAGGCTATCGGGCAGATGTGCGTGTTAAGTGGCTCAGCACCTGTGAGCAGGGCTTGTGATTGACCTTCACTGGGTTCCATTTGGTAATCCTGAGCTTGATAGACAGGTTCAAACAGAATGTTCTGTTAATATTCAAAGTTTTTGGTTTTTATTTACTAACAGGCTGAGTTTCACAAAAGAGAACACATCTGCATTGAATCAACCATTTACATCATATTGCACTTGTTTTTTTTTTTTTTTTAAACAGCTTTATTCCTGAAGGTATTTGCACTGGATAGCTTTCAGAGAAGTAGATTTCCCTTCTGCTGAAAAGGAGCATAGGCCAACAGCAATAGCCTTTTACACTTTATGGAGCCTGTTCCACTAATTAGGTCATGCCTGGTTTATAGGTTATCATTCATTCTTTGCTTTGTTTTTATCGACTCTAGACCTTTGCTTTGCACAAATATACATTGTCCTGATTTTACATTTTCAGTTGTTCATAAGCTCTTTGTTTGAATAAGTGTTTTTTTTTCAAATCATCTTTGAATATTCTGGGCCTAATTTTGTTTATATCTCCTTTGTTCTGGTCTTACACTCAAGGATAACCTTTTTCCTCTTCATAAATCATCTTGAACACTAAATATATTACCCTTAACTTAAGGTTAACTTTGTCTATGTATTCATTCTCATAAATGAAAGCTTTAAATTACCCACTGTGCTTCAATGTCCCTCATTTCAATAGATTAAAAGCAGACACTTTTCCCAGTGGCATTGGTCTCAAACAGAAAGAATATGTTCTATTATGTGGTGCTCCATCTAATTTCTCATTATGATTGCTAAAATTGTGTGATTGATTTGGTGGGATAGTTGAGAATACCTCTTGGTTCAAATTATATGGTTATATCACATTTTCAGTGAATTAGGTGTCAAATTAAACTTCTTTTTATGCTTTATCGGATGGGATAAATTACACTTGATTTTTTCAATCTCAAAATTTTGTAACATTGCTACTTTTGTTGGTGGGCATGTAATTAAATTAGTGAACCCTGTCATCCATTGGTGAATTGTGAAACAGGAAGGTGGGCTGTGAACCAAACTTAATAAGATAATGCTTCTCGTGCCAAGGTTCATCTAATAAGCACTTTGAGTGGGTAGAATAGAAAGCTGTATTGTGGTATTATCTGGCCATCATTATCATATTATCTGGCCATCAGTGACCCTGACTGTAAATTTCTTAAGACTGTACTTTAAAAATAAATATCTCCAAAAATAAAAATTTACAGCTGAATCCTAGCTTGAGTGGGATAAATCAGTGCTTCATTTGCAAGCCAACTTACCATTTGCTTCTTAACCTCATGCAATACCTACACAATTTGTAATGACTTGTGTACAAGGACACCCAGATCCCTCTGAATATAATAGACGCAAATGACTGCAGATGGTGGAGTCTGTGATAAAAAGCAGTCTACGTGAGGAACTCTGCAAGTCGGGCAACATCTTTGGAAGGGAATGCACAGTTGGTGTTTTGGGTGCAGCTTCACCCACTGAGATCCTCTAGCAATGTGTTTTTTGCTACTGCTTAATGCCAACATTTTCACTTTACTCACTTCGGAGTAGCACAGTGGCACAGTGGCACAGCAGGTGGTGCTGTTGCCGCACAGCTCCAGACCATTGCTTGCTCACTGCTTGCTGCATGTGATAGAGACAGTACAAGGGACCTTGTATTGGGAAACGAGCTTGGTCAGGTGACTGATGTTTCAGTGGAAGAGTATATTGGGAATAGTGATTACAACTCCATATTTTGAAAGATAGACACAAAATGCTGGAGTAACTCAGGCCAGAAATGCTGCCTGTCCTGCTGAGTTACTCCAGCATTTTGTGTCTATCTTTGATTTAAACCAGCATCTGCAGTTCTTTCCTGTACATCACATTTTCAAGATAGATATGAATATGGATATGTCTAGACCTTGTGGCGAAGGTACTAAAGTAGGTTAATGCAGATTGCGGAATGATTAGGCAGGAGCTTGGGAGAGTAACTTGGGACAGTTCATGTTGGATAAAGGGCCTGTCCCACTTGGGCGACCTAATCCGCGAGTTCTGGCACGTTTGCCCTTGACTCATACTCGCAGCATGGTCGACACGAGGTCGTCTTTGTAACTCTCCTTCATGCTCAAGCGTAGTCCCAGTGTACTCAAGGCCTCTGCTAGGTCGCGGCGTATTTTTCAACATATTGAAAAATGCCCGCGAGTAAAAACAAGATTGCCATGGAAATAATCGATACATTTTTTACTCGTAGTAGGTCGTAGTAGGTCGGCATGTTAGTTATACGTAATCGAGGGTAGTCAAAGGTAGTCAAAGGTAGTCGTAGATAGTCTTCATCATAGTCGAAGGGAGGTCGAAGGAGAGCGAAGGAAGTCGTCTTCACTCTCCACTATTTGGTGTCCAATTTTCCCGAAGTTAGTAGTAGCTAGTCGTAGCTAGTCGAAGCTAGTCTTCAACATAGTCGAAGGAGGTCTTCAACATGACATTTTTTCAAACTCTCCTAAACTCTTCTAAACTTGCCAATTAGGTCGCCCAGGTGGGACAGCCCCTTAAGTCTACATCTGACACGTATGTGTCATTTAAAGGCCAACTGATCAGACTTCCGGACAGCGTACTCCAGTAAGGAGGAAGGATACTGTATCCATTATTACTACATTGCTTTTCATTTTCTAAACTTGAATGGCCATTGTACTATGGTGCAGTACTCTGTCCTGTGCTCCCTCCACTCATCTACCTCAGATCTGTTGGATGTGAAGGGCCTGAGGC
Organism: Amblyraja radiata; assembly: GCF_010909765.2. NCBI lineage: Eukaryota > Metazoa > Chordata > Chondrichthyes > Rajiformes > Rajidae > Amblyraja > Amblyraja radiata. Next base: position 23,629,469 of record NC_045981.1, read on the forward strand.
TCCTCCAACACTACTTTCTTGAGCCTCATCCCTCCAAAGTGGAATTTATTCGTTTTTAATTTGTGCATACAAATATATTTCCTGAGTACACGGTATAATTTAGAAAAAAACATTGACGATCTTTTACTATAGGAATATAATAATGCCCAGATTAACGGTGTTGGTGAAAATGAAAATATATGCGAGGCTCAGCGGGTCAGAAAGAAGAAGTAGCTGACATTTGGACCTGAAACGTCACCTATTCCTTCTCTCCAGACATGAAAGTCTGACCCGCTGAGTTACTCCAGCCTTTTGTGTCTATCTTCTGTTTAAACTAGCATCTGCAGTTCCTTCCTACTCATATATACAGAGCTGCTGTACATGTACTGGATTTCCAGCAGTCGGTAGTGCAGTGGTTTGCTATTGGCTTTACCAGTGCTGTTCAAGGAGACAAATTGGTTAGGACACCAAAAAGATATTGCCAGCTGTTTTTATTGTGTACTGTCATGGAAGCTTATGAATCCACTTGATGGGTTTAATGTTTTATCTCCGAAAAGCATTGGAGTGTCAGCTTAGATTGTGAGAGCAACCATGTTGTTCTGGCCCCAAAATGAGAATGCCACTAATTGAGCCAATACTAGTGATATTACTGGCAGGAAACAAATGTAGTCAGAGGTGAAGCCAATGGTTAGAGACGAGGAAGATTACTTTGGGATTGCAAATGCAAGATGATTATAAATAATGAATTCCCCTTCCGTCTCCCTACCTCCACCAAGAGCCTCCTTTCCCAACACAGGCAACACACACATACACCAACCCATGTACTCCAAAGTCTCAAAAAATGACATGATCACTAATTGGAGTCATAGAGTACACGGCACGGAAACAGGCCCTTTGGCTTTACTCTTCCATGCCAACCAAGATGCCCATCTTCATAGGTCCCGTTTCAGGAAGTATTTATATAGAATACCAGCTGCAACAGAATGATGCTTCCTGTTCTATAATTAAAAATTATGTTTATGATTGATTAAAATGGAAATTGTCACATATCCAAGGAAGTTAGAGTTGATTGAAAGTGATGGGTTTAATTAAAATTTCACAGTGAGCTATTGATTTCAAACAAGGTGGATTTTAACCAATTATTCAATCATTCATCAGTGGAATGGCAGAATGTAGTTCCTTAATCAGTTATCCAATATCCTAGATCTTTCACAATGATATCATGAAATAAAATTTGTTACTAGGCAACATAAAAAAGTCATTGGTAAATGTTGAGAGCTTGATCAAAGAGACAGGTTTCATGATATATCTTAAGACAGTGAGGTAGAGAATCGTTATCTTCCAGAGATAATGGCTCGGGTAGTTGAATGTACGGCCACCAAAGGTGGAGCCATTAAAAGTCAATCAGAGGGTTCATAGAAAAATGTTGGAATGGAGATTACTGAACTCATGTGGCGATGATTTGAAAACATAATTGAGAATTTTAAAAACTGAGATGTTTCCTGACTGAAAGCCAATGTGAGATCAGCAAGCAGAAGGCTAAAAGTCCTGTCCCACGGTACGAGTTCATTCCAAGAGCTCTCCCGAGTTAAAAAAAAATCAAACTCTTGGTAAGCACGGAGAATGAACGTAGCGGGTATGTCGGAGCTCGGGGACGTCTCTTAGCGGCTTGTAACGCTAACGGCAGGTACTCGGGAAGACTCGCTAACGGCAGGTAAGCACGGGAAGATGCGTGAAGATTTTTCAACATGTTGAAAAATGTCCACAAGAGCCCGAGTACCGACGAGTGGCCATTACCGTAAATCTCCGAGTTCGAATCAGGGCAAACTCGGGAGAGCTCTTGGAATGAACTCGTACCGTGGGACAGGGGGTTTACGATTGGGCAGGTCCTGGAGCAAATCAGACCCTGGGAGAAGATCCCAGGATGACCTCAAGTTTATTTGGTAGACTTCCAAGATGTTAGCAGTAGAATAGTCATGTGACAAAGTCATGAAAGAGGCTTTCTGAGGGAGAGGTGGAGTTGGAGTACATTATGTAGGGGGAAATAGTTGAACTTGGTATTAGGGCTCATATTTGTCGTTCAATACTCTTGGGCAAACTTGCCCATTATTCAATTCAAATTTTCGATGGGTATGTAAATGATATGGGAACAAAATGTGCAGTGGGGACCAAGGCAATAGGGTTGAAACATTTTGATTGACTACAGATAGTTGGAAGAAATTTCTCTCACACAGTCCTGGATGCCAGGTATAAAATGGAGTGGGTTGTGAGGATGAAAGATTTGGGTGTCAGCATATTCATAGAGTCTCGTGATGAGTTTTCAGGTAATGGTGCCAAGGTGCAACATTTATTAAGAAATAGGAGAGGGCCAAAGGATAGTAGCCTTTGCCATTCCAGAGGTAATAGTATGGGAGCAGCCCAGGCAGGTGATCCTTGATTATAACTGGAAAGGTAAGAATGAGCATTGAGGTTAAAGTATTTACTATCTTTTAATATATAATTATGGACTTAAATCAGATTTGGTCAATTGCTTGTTTTCTTTAATACAAGTTATCAGTGATCAACAAGGGTTTTCTATTGACATCCATTGCAAGCTCGCTAACTACCTGAAGTATATTACTGAATTTCGTAATGACCTTATTATTTTTCGAGGAGCTCTAACACTGTTTTGCTGCTGACACAGTTGGGTTTTCAGGTGAACATCAGGTTGAACATGAGGATTTGAGGGGGTAAACCCTGCGGGTCTGCTCTGCAATTTAATAGGATAATTGCTGATACAATCTTGGTCTAAATGTCATTTTCCTACTCTCTCCCCATGCCCCTTGATTCCTTGCAATTCAGATATCTAACAATTTCTGTTTTGAATACATTCAAAAACGTTACCACTGTGGATTCTGGAGGTAGAAAAATCTGAAGATTCAGAGTCTCAGAGATAAGAAGTTCTTCCACATCTCTGTCTGAAATGGGGGATCCTTTATTTTGAAACTACGTTCTAATACTGCCACTAGGGGAAATGTTTCTGCATCCATCCTATTAATCCCCCTCAGAATCTTATATGTTTCAATATGATCATCGCTCATTCTTCTTAACTGGTCCAATGCTCATCCTTTCTTCTTATTTCACGCCATTCATCCCAGGAATCAAACTAATGAATCTTCTGCAGTGCATCCATCACAAATGGAGTCAATTGATATTTTTAAGGCAGAGATAGATAGGCTCTTGATTAGTACAGGGGTTATGGGAGAGGGCAGGAGAATGGGGTTAAGATGGAGTGATAGATCAGCCATGATTGAATGGCGGAGTAGACTTAATGGGCTGAATGGCCTAATTCTGCTCCAATCACTTATGAACAACCGTGGAAATGTTTTTCCCCATCTATTAAGGTTCACTATAAAATTGTGTCATCTGGTTAAGAGATCATTCTAATTTAACAGCCCCTCACCAAGCCAACCAGAGAGAATGTCTTTCCCCCTTAACTCTATTTGTACTGTTCTGTACGTGCAATGTTGGCTGTGCTAACTGGTCAGATACTATAGTAGACAAAAATGCTGGAGAAACTCAGCGGATGCCGATGAAACTCAGCGGGTCAGACGTAGAAGGGTCGAGACACGAAACGTCGCCTATTTCCTTCGCTCCATACATGCTGCCTCACCCGCTGAACTTCTCCAGCACTTTTGTCTACCTTCGACTTTCCAGCATCTGCAGTTCCTTCTTAAACATTTTGTCTACTTCACTGCGAAATCTCCTCAAGGTATGCCTACTGGTCAGATACTAAGTTCAGTTGCATATTGTGTTATCAAGGTTTCCAAAATGCTGAATAAAGACATTTATTTTGTGTATTAAATAAAGGCATTTGTTTTATTTATTTAGACAGGATTTCTTTCTTAATGGTTGAACCTCATAGGGTTCAATGCAATACCTAAAGATGCCAGTTGCTGAGACATTGGGAAATATAAGTGAAAATCAAATACTGATAACTTGGCTCTGCCAAGAAAACACAAAATAATTTTGTTAAGTTAGCAGAACCTTCCCTTGACGTATTCCAAGTGCAAAGCAGAACATTCTGCACGGCAGAAATTGTATTTAATGTAAAGCAGGTGATTGTAGATTCTGAAAATGAGAAATACTCACGAAATACAAACATTCAGTCTCCTATTAAGATGATGTCAATGCTGGATTATGCCAGAACACATGGTCATTTGCATGACCAGGTGGATATTCTGGCTGTTGAAGGTGGTGAATATTAACTTCTTGGGAAAAACAAGAGGTTTCTTTTCCTTGTACTCTTATAAAGATATTTTGAAGCCGTAAGAACCAAAGGAAGAAGTGTTACTTTTAACACACAGATACGTCATGTCTGAAGAAGGGTTTCGGCCCGAAACGTCGCCTATTTCCTTCGCTCCATAGATGCTGCTGCACCCGCTGAGTTTCCCCAGCAATTTTGTGTACCTACGTCATGTTTGTTCAGTTTACCCTTGATTGTTATGTGGTAATAAATAATCAGGTAGCAAAAACACAGAATTGTTTTCTGGGATATTCCCTGAACTCAAGGATCCAGCAATATTCAATTCAAATTTTAAATGAAAGGCACAAATATCCTTCAGCTTGTTTCATAAAAAGATCTTTTAAAAATGACAGGCAGTTGCACGATCTCGATCCTGTCTGTTTCACAAATGACAACCTGCACACTGTATCCATCTACCCCTTCATCCTGCTTCCATCCTCCAAGCCTCAATCCCAGTTAGGTAAGAAAAGGTGAAGGATGTGGAATTATATTTGTGATATTGGCACATGATGTGTTTTACTTTGAGGGAGTGCTAGTGGAAGCTAATACTTCAAAGCAGAAAAGTACAGGAAATGAAGTAGTGAATATTTTATCGGAGGGTACTGAGGGTTTGGAGTGCCTACGGTTCTTTTGCCTCTCTGCATTTCATCAAGAGAGTTCTGTGACATTTTGTGGCGGGAGTAGAGATCATGTAACACAATGTAATCTCATTTGCAGGACCCTTATCATTTCCCACACTGGTTTTGATAGTCTGAGGAAACAAGAGGATGGGCATCAGTGTGATATATATTTTTTTGGTGTAGTTTAGAGATACAGGGCGGAAACAGGCCCCTCGGACCACCGAATCTGCACCAACCAACTATCCCCCGCACACTAACACTATCCTACCCACACTAAGGACTATTTACATTTATTCCAAGCCAATTAACCTACAAACCTGTACGTCTTTGGAGTGTGGGAGGAAATTGAAGATCTTGGAAAAAACCCACGCAGGTTACGTGGAGAAAATACAACCCCATATAGACAAGCACCTGTAGTCAGGATTGAACAGAGTTTGTAAGGCAGCAACTATACCGCTGCGCAACCATGCCACACCATGGATATTTGAGGCCTTTTCTCCTTTTTGAGGCATGAAAGTAATTTTAATATCTTGGAAGGAATTGATGAAGCCTGATGTCTGTGTGTGTGTCTGTGCATGGGGTAGGGTATGTTCGGGAAAGAGGAGTTTGCATGGAGTGTAACATGCTCAGAAGTCAATTGGACTAAAAATTCTGTTTTAATTTTGGACCATTTGCTTCTATTTCCCCCTATTTGCAACGATGAATAGGCATGGGAGACAATAATAAAATAGATTACTCAACTGCTACATAACAAGGCTGACATTGTGGAAATTAAGAAGCATATGGAAAGCTGTGTTGTAGCTTGTAGGGAAACTTAACTGAAATGAATATATTTTTTCAGTGCTAAAGCACAATTAGGCAACAACATCTGTTCTATTTAGAAAGCAGAGAAGCTGGGATCGGATCCAAATCTTGAGCAAACTGGTTGATACTAACAGGTTGATTAACAGAACCACTCTGTATTATCAGGAAATGGAAGAAGGGACTTGATTCTAAAATGACAGAGTGACAAACTAAATGTTGCCCAAAAAGTTAACTACTTAAAGTTAATTTAAGTGCTGTGCCCAGATTGACATACACTTCATCTCTATCATAGAATATTGTATTTCAGCAGGAGAGAGACAAGGCAAAGTTTTTCGAAGGAATGAGGTCAAAGTATGTGGGTGATAGTTACAGGTGAAATAGGTGCAGTACTAATAATTAAATATGACCATATTTTTGATCAGTCGTAGAAAGATATGAGGAGCATAGATAGTGTGGGTAGTGAGAAACTTCCCCCTACAATGGAGGTGTTTAAAACCAGAGGGTATGGGTTTATGGCAAGCGGTAAGGGAGCTATCAAGGATCTGAGATAAAAATATTGCCGCCATAGAATGGTTGGAACTGCCTGAGAAGGTGGTGTGGTGGCATTGGTGTGTGGGTGCTGGATGGGGAGGTGTTGGTGCTCTCATAACATTTAATATGTAAAAGAAAGAACACAAAGTGCTGGAGACTCTGCAGGCCAGGCAATATATCTGGAGAACATGGATAGGTTATCTGGATGAATATTTAAATCATCAAGGCAAAGAAGGTGCTGGTAAATGGCAATAGTATAGATAGGTACTTGATGGTTAGCATGGCCAAAGGGCCTGTTTCTGTGCTGTTTGACTATCACTATGAAGCGATGGGTGTAGTGAGGAAAAAACTTGGCTCAGGAGATCAAGGAAGAGAATTGAGCAGTCACAGTGGTGCAGCGGTAGAGTTGCTGCCTTACCAGACTACGGGTGCTGTCTGTATGGAGTTTGTACGTTCTCTCCGTGACCTGCATGGGTTTTCTCCGAGATCTTCGGTTTCCTCCCACACTCCAAAGATGTACAGGTTTGTAGGTTAATTGGTTTGGTATAAAAAAAATGTCCCTAGTGGGTGTAGGATAGTGGTAATGTGCGGGGATCGCTGGACCCGGTGGGCCGAAGGGCCTGTTTCCGCGCTGTATCTCGAAACTAAACTAAAATTAGCACGCTGATAAAAGATTAAAAGGGACATAAAATACTGATGGGAATAATTTATCAGCAGCCATACTGTTGGACAGAGTATTAAGAAAGTAAAAGAGCATATAACAAAGGTTGAGCAATAATTGAAGGAGGAGGTAAAGGGTCATTAATTTTCATATTGTCTGACTAACAAGTTGATAACATACACTCCAGGCAGAATGCCATGGAAACAAACTAGGATCATGCTAATTTTTATCTAGTGAAATTAAAATAGGTTAATTAGTGACCTTGCAATAAATGATGCTTTAGGGATGGATGGGCAAAATAAAATGTTATGCTAAGTTTGTGAATGACATGTAACATGTCTCAAATTTAAGCCAATGATGTAGGAATGAGGGGCAAATTAACCGATTGGAAAATGAGTTTAAAAATATTGAAAGTTGATAAGCAATGGCAAATATTTATTGAAAAAAGAATAAGAAAACAGAATATCACTGTCATTGTAGCAGATAGAAAATGTATGACATAGAAATAGGTCATTTGGCCTGTCTTTGCTGGACAAGAAAGAACTGCCCACCTTCCATCACAGTGTCTCTGATCCTGCAGGTCTCAACTCTTCACACACACAATCATTATGATATGTAGCGCACCATTGCTCTCTCACTTATAATTCTTACCCTGCCCAATTTTATCCAGTTTTCTTGTGCTCACTACATATGGGCAGAAAATTTGATTTATTGTGATTTCCCCATTATTCTGTTTTTAATCCCCATCTCTGACCATGAAGATTACACTATCAATTCTGCCATCCTTAAACCATGTTTCAGGAATAATTATAAAAGGATATTTCCATGTGTCCATTGGTATTTTCAAGGCTTCTGCCTTAGTCGCTTTACTCCTTGCATTGAGGAATATCCCATTGAACACACTAGGACCCATGTTTACCTGTTTTCTAGTCTTCTTTTTCTTCCTTTCAAACTCTCCTAAATTTTCTCCCTTCCATTTCTAGTTCTGCACTTGTCCCTTCTGAATCTATACTTAACCCCCCCTTACCCCAGTGACTAGTTTGAACCATCCCCAACTACACCAACAGACACGCTTAAGAGGACGCTGGGCCTGGCCCTATTGAGATTCAATGTACTTGGCCTGCACAGGTCCCATCTTCCCCAAAACCAGTCCTGAAACCCCAGAAAACTGAAGCCCTCCTTCCTGCACCATTTGTGTAAAGTCATAGTCATATAGCATGGGAACAGGCCCTTTGGTCCAACCTTCCCACACTGACCACCACGTGTCATCTACACTAGTCCTACCTGCCTGTGTTTGGCCCATATCCCTCTAAAGCTATCCTATCCATGTACCTGTCTAAATGTTTCTTAATCGATGTAATAGTACCTGCCCCAACTACCTCAGCAGCTTGTTCCATACACCCACCAACCTTTGTGTAAAAAATGTTACCCCTCAGGATGTTATTCTTTTCCCCCTCACCATAAACCTATGTCCTCGGGTTCTCGATTCCTCTACTCTGTGTATTTCCCCGATATATTCCTCTCATGATTTTGTACACTTCTATAAGATCACCCCTCAGGCCCTCGAGTCCTGGCAACATCCATGCAAATCTTCTCTGCACTCTTTCCAGCTGGACAACATCTTTTCTGTAACATAATGCCCAAACCTGAACACAATACCTCACGAACATCTTATATAACTGCAACATGACCTCACAACTTCTATACTCAGTACTCTGACTGATGAAGGCCAATGTGCCAAAAGCCTTTTTGATCACCGTACCTAACTAAATAACACTCCCCAGAGACCTACCATTCACTGAATAGGTACTGCCCATTTTGCATTCTCAAAATGCAACATCTCACATTCCTCTGCATTAAATTCCATCAACCCTTCCTTGTCCCACCTGCCCAACTGATCAAGATCCTGCTGCAATTTTTGATAACCATCTTCACTATCATCAATACCACCCACTTTTGTGTCATCTGCAAACTTGCTAATCACGCTGTCTATGTTTTCATCCAAATCATTGATATAGATGACACACAGCAATGGGCCCAGCACCGAACCCTGAGACACACCACTCGTCACAGGCCTCCAGTCTGAAAAACAATCTTCCACCATCACCCTCTGTTTCCTTCCATGAAGTAAATTTTCTATCCAATCAGCTATCTCGCCTTGCCATCTAACCATCCAGAGCAGCCTACCATGCGGAACTCTGTCAAATGTCTTGCTGAGATCCATTTATACAATGTATACAGCTCTGTGCTCATTAACCTTTTAGGTCACATCTTCAAAAAACTCAAACAAATTTGTGAGACACGATCTCCCACATAAAAAACCTTGCTGGCTGTTCCTAATTAGCCCTTCCAAAATGGTGGAAGCATGGATTTCTGATTGTAAGCCTATGATCTATGGTGTACCACAGGGATTGTTGCTGGGTCCTTTGTTGCTCTTAATTCATATTGACTTGTATGTGAATTTGGTATGATTCGGAAGTTTGTGCAGGACATGAAAGTTAATGTTGTTGTGGATAGTGAGAAAAGCTTCGATTAGGGTGAAAGCGTGTGGCAGGATAGTGGTCAGACTTATGAACAGCAGCCCTGAAGACTGGCTGTGAGGGGTTGGGGAAAAGATTGTGGTTTGGAGGGAGCACCAAGAAAACAACTTGTATAGAATCTACCTGTGAGAAGCTTGATACCACAGGTACTCTGACGTCAGTCCAGGCAAGCATGTTTTATTTTAAGTAATACAAAGCTGGTGTCAACTCTGAATTCAAGCTTTCGCTTTGGTATGATGCTTGCATTGTTGTGGGCCTCAAGCATGCAAAACAAATTCCAGAAGGTCTGTTGAACGCTATTGAAATCGCCTGTACAAGTCTGGTAATCTCAGTGCATAAGGACCTCATGTACAAGGGGGACTGCTGCAGTTCATCTGATGAATGCACTCCCACAGTGTAGTATAATAGGGAGTTCCATTGTTTAGACCTGGTATTGATGTAGGACCGGCATGAAAACTAAAACAGACCGCATAAAAGCATTCCTTCTATATGAAAAAAATTCCAGCCTCCAATGCATTGCCAACTAAAAATGGGTTGTGCATTTAACATAGGAACATAACACACCCACACAATTTAAATGTTTTTTTATCTTATTCCTGCAATCTATTAAATCTTTGCTGACATGCATTTCAACTGCAATTAATCTGCAAACTCAAAGGCAGCCGCTGAGTGAGTAGAAATATACGGAGGTGAATGACGGAAAACCAGGTGCTTTACACTGTGTCTAAGATATCACAGATGTCTACAACAATAAAGACTTTTAACAATGTAATGTCAGGCTACATTCTTTAATTTTGTTTTGTGGGAAGGTGGAAATTATTCAAGAGCTGAATTGTTGGCAGGTGGAATGGAAGTGAGATCAAGGAGTAAAAACAGGCTTGATCACGGAATATTCTTCAAGAGAGGATTAGAATGACAATAGGGTGAGTGGTCATGGTGATTAGTCAAACCCACAAGGAGATGTGTGGAGTTGGGAGGTGACAAAGCAAAGCAGGCAGAGCAAGCTGCAGAGGACACAGAACAGCTGGGTGAAAGGGGAGGGGGGTGTTGAGACCTCGTTTAGTTCCCAGAATTGAGCAGTGCCTGAGCCTCAGCAACCCACTGATGTCAAGAATTCCAGATTCATCACCCTGTGAGTGAAGAAATGTCTACTTGGATCTTCCAGGAACAAGTCACACTACTTTGATTACATACAGCAGAATGAGCCAGTCAAGCGGGACTGGAGGGGGTGCTTATGGGAGGTGAGAGTTGGAATTGAGAAGGTAGCTGTGGAGAATCTTCATTCCTTGCACAAAGTATTGGAGGCAAAGTGCTGGAGTAACTCAGCGGGTCAGACAACACCACTGGAGAACATGTGAAGGTGAACTTTTGGGTCGGGACCATTCTTCAGAGAGACCTTTTGAAGGAACCCATTGAGTTACTCAAGCACAATATGTCTCTTTTAGCATAAAGCACCATTTGGAGTTGTTTGCTTCTTATATACAAATGTTTTTCACAGTTGGAGTTTTGGCGACCACACTATCGGAAGGAAGTGATTGCACTGGAGATGATGCAGAGGAGATTTACAACCCTCATGCCTGGGTTGGAGTGCATTTTGGTATTGTTGTATTATTGTCACATAAACCGAGATATAGTGAAAACCTTTCATTGTGGATTTTATCCAGTCATCCTATACATGAGTACAATCAATTCTTGCACAACAGGTAGTGCAAAGGAATATAAAATATCAGAGTGCTGAATATAATGTCATAACATTATAATGTTACATTTACGGAGATAAAGTCCAAGATCCACAATAAGGTAGATTGGAAGGTCGGTACTAGCTAATGGGAGGACTGTTTAGTCGTCTGTTAACAGCGAGGCAGAAGCTCTTTCTGAATCTAAGAACTTTTGTTTTGTATCTTCTGCCTGAACAGGAGAGGGAGGATGAAGGAATAACCAGGGTAAGATTATGTTGACTTTTCTTAAGCAGGGTGAAGTATACATGGAGTTGATGAAGAGGAGGCTGGTCTGTGAGTTGGACCGGGCGACATCCATAACTGAATGGTTCAGATAAGAGGAGGTATTGAATAGTCTGTTTGTTTTTCTTGAAACAAACGAAACTAAGGAGGGATCTGATAGAGGTATAGAGATAGACACTAGAAAGCCTTTCTCCATAGTAGAGATTTCTGAAATTAAAGGATATAGGATGCCGATAGAATGTTAAGTCAAAGGATTTACAGGGAATCCGAGGAGGATTTATTTTCTCCCCAGAGTGCAATGGAAATCAGGAATGCAATGCCTGAGTAATGGTGGAGGCAGGTACTCTCAAAATTTAACAAGTATTTAGACAAGGACTTGAATTGCCCAGATATGAAAAGCCACTGACCAAGTGCTGGTAAAGGGATTAGTTTACATGGTTACTTGGTGGTCAGTATGGTGGACAAAGGGTGTGTTTCTGTGCTGCGTGACTCTCTGATGAGTTGGGCCAAATGGCCTGTTTCCATAATATACAACTGAATATTTCTAGACATGGAAGAATGCCCACTGCTCAGCGTGAATGAGTTGGGCCAAATCTGTTTGCATGCAGTATGATTCTACGATTCCATGACTCTGTACTTCAATAATCTTCACAGCGCCTCCATTATGTAAACAATTCTCGAGTGCACTAAAATTAACAAATGGCACAGGACAGAAAAATGAGAACTTACCCAGCAACAACAATGAAAAAATCGAGACGGTTCCAAGTGTCACCGAGGTAACATTTTGGTCCAAAGATACCCAGCGCAATCATCTTGGCAATCATCTCCACAGCAAAGAATGCAAAGATGAAATCATCAAATCCCTAAAAGACAGAATTACCAGTCAGTATGTCATGCTTGAGTGGAGTTTAAGCAGGAGCTTCAGGATGCTTCTGCCAACTGCAATAAAAGATCTGACATTCACGGGAGAGGATCTCACAGCCTGTCAGAGGGCAACCAAAAAACCCCACGCATTGCAGAGGTATTTATGCTGTAATGGTAATGGCGCCACTGTCATCTATTCAGCCTCGAATCAGACTCTTCCTCAATTAATTCATCTCCTTCACTGCGAGTCCTGAATCAAACTTTAAAGATGCAGACAACTTTTGTTTAGTTAGAAAGCTGCCTGTCACAAGCTGCGATTTATATTCTTCATTTCGTCATCTCTGAGTGTTAAAACATAAGACCATGAATTGGCCATTCTGCACACTTAGACCATTCCACCCATCAACTGGTTTATTTTTGATTTATACCTTTTCTCCATTTGTTCAAAAAGCAAAATTCAGAAGGATCTCAGCAGGTTGGGCAACATCTGTGGAGGGAACAGTTAGACTAATGTTTTAGATTGGGATCTTTCTTGAGTGATTTTTTTTGCTCAAGATTCCAGCATCCGTAGTTTCTTGTGCCCCCATTTAATCAATTTGACTACATAATCCTTAATACCCCCATCCACCAAAGTCTACTAAATACAGCTTGTTTGAACTTTTTGAGGTTGAACTTTTATTTGCCTTCCATCACAGTGAGGAATGTGGAGGAGTCAATGTGATGGATGCTTATGTTAAAATGTGTTTTGTGTGTTCCATTACTTTTTATTTGTATGACTGACTTGGCAAATGAAATTCCTCGTATGTTGCAAAACAGTTTCATTAAATACTCAACCTTGGGGGCTACCTCGAAGAGAGAATGTTTGGGTAGTGTAAACAGGTACGGAAAGTTGGGCAGAGTGCCACTCAAGTGGAATACCAGTTTGGGAAGATATATTTTGTGAAGGAAATAGTGGATAGGAACATTGGACAAGGTGCAAATTTGGGTAAGGGATTGGACAATCAATGGGTCTAATTCAAACAAGTCAAAATTACAATCTGCGATGTATTTGGCAGTTGTTAGGGTTACAAAGCCTATTAGATCTTCCGAGTGATATCTACTGACAAGGCACTCACACTGTGCCAGTCTTTAAAATCTTTAGTTACTCACTGGCTGTCCAATTTGAACAGCTGAAATTTGCTCATCATTCCCAAACGGAATAACAAACTGCTTCAAATTGCAGTTCAGGCAAAACCTGATGCCCCCAGGAATCACAGCAACTAATGCAGATCAACCTGTGCTAAATCTAATCAGAAAAAAATAGATTTAATATGAATGGTCTTCATCTCTCAACATTTTCTGCAGTGTGGTGGTTGACAGACGGAAGCGTGGAGAATTAAAAAATAGCAATGGCTCTAAATTCAATTCAAAAATCTCTCCACTCTAATATAGTAATGCATCATAAGGTAAACACCTGAAAAAGTGGAATAATCTGCTGAAGCTTAATCTTCCAATGGCTGTCACTGATGTCAGCCTTCCATTAAAAAAAAACGCAAATCTGCTCTTTGTACTCAGGAGATTGAGAAGGAAAAGATCTCTTGAATGAAACTAAGTTTGTGACATAAACTACATTTTGGGATGCCAACACACTTTGATTGCCCTCGGACTTTCTGGATGACTGCTTAACCTCCCTGATCCTGCTGTGGGAAACATACTGTGGAATCACAGTGGCAATTAATTATAGTTATGTGGAAACAAGGAACTACAGATGCTGGTTCACCAAAGAAAGACACAAAATGCTAGTGTAACAGAGCAGGCCAGGCAGCGTCCCTGGAGAAGATGGATAGGTGACCTTTTGGGTCAGAAACCTTCTTCAGACGTGTGTTTGCTATATTTTCTTTGAGCATGTGTATATTAGTTATAAAAATATCCAGTATGGGGCAAAGGACGGCTGTTTATTTGTGGGAGTTGTTTGGGGGTGGAAGCATATGTGTTGAACCCTCCAGGAATGGAAATCAGTTGCCCCAATCAGGTTTTATAAACATGAGGAGATTTGAAAGTTCAGGAGAGAGAATTAGGCCTTTCAGCCCATCAAGTTTGTTCTGCCATTCGATCACTTGCTCTATTTTTCTTTCTCAACCTTTTTCTCCTGCCTATTAGTGACTGGAACAGAAAGGAATAGAGTCCTGGGGTAGTTCGACCAGGATCATATTGAATTGCAGCACAGGCATAAGTAGCTGATGGGCCTATTGAAACCTAATGAATAATGAAAGGCCTAGATAAAATGGATGTGGAGAGGATGTATTCAGTAGTGCGAGAGTCTAGGATCAGAGGGCACAGCCTCAGAATAAAAGAACGTACCTTTGGAATGGAGATGAGGAGGAATTTCTTTAGCCATAGAGCTCATTGACACAGATGGCAGAGGCCAAGTCATTGCGTATTATTAAAGGGGAGATGGATAGCTTCTTAATTAGTAAGGGTGTCAAAGGTTACGGAGAGAAGGCAGGAAAACATGGTTAAGAGGGAAAAATAGAGCAGCCATGATCGAATGACAGAGCAATCATGATGGGCTGAATGGCCTAATTCTGCTGGGAGAAAGGCATATTATAAGCTTGTTCTCATTGGTCGAGGCATTCAGTATAAGAGTTAGGAGTTCATGATTTAGCGTTATAGGACTTGGGTTAGGCCACATTTAGAGTGTTGTGTGCAGTTCTGGTCACCACAATAGAGGAAGGATCTGAAAGCTTTGAGAATGGTGCAGAGTAGGTTTACCACATTGATGCCTGGATTAGAGGGTATTATCTACAAGGAGATGTTGGACAGGCTTGGATTGTTATCTCTGGGGCATCAGAACCTTTCTCTCAGGATCGCAACATCAAATATTAGAGGGCATAGCTTTAAAGTTTAAAGTAGATGTGTGGGGTATGCTTTTTTACATGGAGGGGGGTGGGTGCCTGGAAAGCTCTGCCAGGGATGGTGGTTGAGGGAGATACAATACTGGTTTTTCGATAGACACGTAGATATGTGGGGAAGGTTTTATTTGACTCATCTTATTCAGAAGATCAAGGAAAGAGGAGGGAACATAGTTTTCTGAGGGAGAAAGGCCTACTTGAAGTTCAAAGCAAGGGTAAAATGAAGACAACAAATATGTCAAATTTGCACTGAATGCTGGTTGTTTGCAGCCATTAAACGATCCAACAATTAGCACAAGATACATATGAGCAAGGGTCACAGAGGTTCTAAATAAATTCAAGTGATGGAAAAGGTCTCAACCCGAAATGTCGCCTGTCCGAGTTCTCCAGAGATGCTGTCTGATCTGCTGAGTCACTCCAGCACTTTGTGTCCTTTTGATGAGAAACTAATATAGGGGCTCTCTGACTAGATCTGACTTAAATGATTCTGACTTTGCGCAAATTCTCCCATGAATGTTTTTTTAACCTAACAAATAGTATTTAAATGTTTTTGTCGTATGATTAACAATTGGATACAGAATA
This sequence comes from Amblyraja radiata, assembly GCF_010909765.2. Classification (NCBI taxonomy): domain Eukaryota; kingdom Metazoa; phylum Chordata; class Chondrichthyes; order Rajiformes; family Rajidae; genus Amblyraja; species Amblyraja radiata. The sequence continues at coordinate 23,645,187 of NC_045981.1, forward strand.
TTTGACCTTGGTTTAATATCAATGCCTGACAACATCTTGTATTTTCAGTTCTTCAGAAAAGTCAAGAAATGTATTAAGGTTTGATCTCTATCAAATGCAATTTAACTGGTGAATAATAAAATTCAGATTGTGATTTAATAAATGAAAGTCCTTATTTTTAAAGTCATCTTATTTTTAGAATGAAATAGCTAAATACAAAGCAGAAAGGTGATAGACAAGCACATTGAACTTAATCCTCTCCTCTGGTGCCGAGATCCTAGTAAATCTTCATCACCGACTACTGCCCAGCCCACCAGTGCCAGATTCCCTTAGATCTCCACCTCTCCAGCCTATGCCATCCATTAATCAATGTCAAGATCCTTCCAATTCCCCTCTCCACTCAAAACATTCATTTATCTATACTGTGTTGCCAGCAGCTCAAAGCACATATTAGACTCTGACGCATGCCCTCTACTGAGTGGGCCGCAGTTCTTGCTCAATCCAGCCAGTGGCCACCAACCATCGCAACTCCAGCCTGGGAAGATAGCACCAGAAGGTACATTTTTGAACATTCTGGGCTGCACTGGATCGTTTACGGAAGAAACTAAATCTAGGGACCAATTACTGTACACATGGGATAGCATTATCAAATTGACATGAGAGATTTGTGAGTTGACAGTAATTTTCTTTTCATATGTCTTCCTATGATTAATGTTCTGGTGAAATTTACTCTCTTCCCATCTGATATCCACCTCTTCTTAATGAGCATCCTTTTTATTTGAAATGAAAATTCAGCAGAAAGTCCCTTAGCCTAAAGCATTCCCTTCCAGAAAACTATAAACCTATAAAATTTTAAACTTACGATCCACTTGTTTACCTTTATCCCAGAATCTGGCACTAAATGAAAGTAAACCTGGTTGTCTTCTTTGTTCTTTCTGAATTACTAATTTATCTTCCTCATCGGTTATGTCCCGTATTGAATACTTGCTCTTACTCTCTGGTATGTAACAAAGAATGTGGGAAATTGGCGGAAATATCCTGCATATTGACTATGGTAGTGCCGTTATATTATCCATTACATTTCTTTGTTACTGCCTAGTAATCCATTAGCTTTAATATGTATGAGGAGATATATCAATTGCAGATCTGATCTTGTTCTATTAATGTACGGACACTAACAGACAATCTGAATGTTAATGTGTACAAAATGAAAACATAATTGCTTTCAAACACATCGTGGCTATTTACCCTTTCAAGGGATATACAAGGCTTTCGAAAGAGCTCTTCCAATTTATATCAAAATTATTTCTGGTTTGCAACAAACCCCTCTGAACGTTTGCAACATCAATGCCCATATTTAGCTGCTTTTCTTCAATTTCCAAACCCAACCACATGTTCTCCCTCCAATGCTCCCCATGGCGATGAATTATAATGACAGAGATGGTCAGCTTGTTTTCAATGGGAGTTCATTAGAAACTATTTTAATCATTTTGATTTGCACCATGGTTGTTTCTTTGTATTTAATCACAACTGTTCCCCACCTTAACAACCACATTTTTTATTATTTCCATTACTTCCTGTGCCTTGGCTCAGTACTTTCTCAAAAGCCTCTTAAAAGCTTCCAATTCTGACAAAAGTTAATTGAAATGGTCACTGTTTTTCTCTCTCTGCAAATGTTTCAATGCGGGGTGTTTCTTGCACTTTTTGTTTGAATTTCAGTGTGCCAGTATCCACAATGTATTGTTTTTTCATTTCATAAATTCATCAGGGTTAACAGGCAACATTGATCAATCAGGCCATGTCAGTTTGGCTCCACTCTTCAAGCTGCTTAACTATTAAAACCGACCCACGCACCCCCACAGTGCCTACCATCCTCCAGAATTAAGGAAGTTCAGTTGCACAATGGCAAAACTTATAATTAAAGTGCTCCATTGCTTCAGTGGAACAGAAGAGGTATGGAAATGAACAAAATACACCTTTAATGCCAATCTGATTCTTATTTTCTGCTCCCAGAACTGAAGGTGTAAATAGAACACAGCCTTTCACGTGTAGCCAATACATGCTGTTGACGTGAAACAAGTACAGTTGTCTTAAGCTTTTAGGATGTAAGCAGCGCTGCAATTGTTTTGACTGAAACTCTGATCCATTGACTCCTTCAGGTCAGAAGCTAGATCTGCTGAATTGAACTGAGCAGCCAATCTTTTTTTTGGGGGGAAGGAGGAAGAAATAAAGGAATTGTTAAGCTGCACATAGCAGCGTATCGATATTAGGGAAGGTTTAAGTCCATGAATGTGGGCTGGATTTGAACCCACCGGCCTCAGCTCCTCCACTATTGAGCATTGGTATTGAAGACAAAAAGGCAAGAGCTTACCTTCAGAATTTTGCAACGTTCTGACTCGCAGGTGCTGTCCTGACAGGGCTGGAACATTCCAAGGGTGACACAGTTCAGCAAGATGACCAACATACTCATCCGTTCAAACCATGTAAAATAGGGGAGTTAAGGAAGCATCCAGATACCTTCATGATAGTAAGTTATCATACATTGAAACGGCAGCAAATGGAGGACATGCAATGCACAAATGTACGGTTATGCCCCTGTCCCACTTAGGAAACCTCTGGAGACTTTGCGCCCCACCCGAGGTTTCCGTGCGGTTCCCGGAGGTTTTTGTCAGTCTCCCTACCTGCTTCCACTACCTGCAACCTCCGGCAACCACCTGCAACCTCCGGGAACCCCACGGAAACCTTGGGTGGGGCGCAAAGTCTCCAGAGGTTTCCGTTCAGGTTTCCTAAGTGGGACAGGGGCATAAGGGAAATGATTCACTGATGGGCTGAACCCAGTGGCGATGATCTGACGGGACTGCCTGTATAACATCTCTATCTGAAACTGTGCAGTCATTTGGACTGGGGATAAAACTGATTGAAACCCAGAACGAACAAGTTAAAGTTGATCAGCAAAGTCCTCTGTTGTTTTTTGTAGAGAACCTGCACATTCAAGCCTATGAATTAAAGCTTCAACAAAGAAAACAAAAATCTTTAACATATAACCACACAAAAAGAACATTCCTTTATAATTCTATATGATGCATCCTTTTGGTGCAATTAATATTTCTCCCATATAAAAGGTGAATAAAATTAGAGGGCAGAGATTCACTGTAAAGTGTAAGAGGTTTAGAGTGGATTTGAGGCCGACCCTCCTCACACCGTTGTGAGTATTTGGAAAGTGCTGCCAGAGAGTGGAGGAGGAAGCAGAATTTTCAGAGTTTAAGGGCTATCTAGATGAGCATCTAAAATGCCTAGGCTTGCTAAGAGCTAGAAAATGGGATTGATATGGATTGGTATGAACCTGGTGGGCTAAATGGCCTGTATTTGTGCTTTTTTCCTCTATAGCTTCTGAAAGCACTGGGTCTCCCTGTTCATCATGAACCCAGACAATGGATGCATTGTCAGCAGAAAATAATTCTGACCTGATGATGATAAAGAAATTACCCAGTTAGGGTGCAGTCTAATGCTCCTGGAATTATGCTCCCTTGCACCAGCTGACTGTGTTCTAGATGCTGGGAGTCATATGTTTTGGAGGTATTTTCACAATGGAATCCAGTGTCATCCACCACAAGTTCACAATGGTGAGTGGTGATAAGAAGAATAGAAGAAACAGGAGCAATTACAGGCTAGTGCAGCAATTCAGTAAGATGATGGCTGATCAATTCTGGTGAAACCTACTTTCCCACTGTCTCCCCATACGTCTTGATTTTATTCTGTGAATATAATTGTGAGAGCAAAGAACCAGTTAACTGACTTTCAAGTAGACACCACAGCTGATTGTATCCTAACTATCCAGAGTTATTTTTAAATGATGGCAGTACCAGGCTACGTTTACAAAACCGCTCAGTCAAGATAAATGTTTTCTGATTTCCCTCAGCTTTTTGCTCTGACCTGGCTTTTGCAATCCGTAGCCAATTCAGAGCTGCACACCAAGGAATGTGTGAATTAAATAATGGCTTCTGATCAACATTGCTCACTGTGAACATGTACAAATGAGCTACACAATGCCCACAGGGCAGTGGCACTCAAACTATAAGCTGCAATGAAGGAATAAATGGAGTGTATTAAAAGGTTAGGATCATACTGTAATGCAAAAAAGGAGGGTGAGAAGAGGTGCTGGAGGAGCTGAAACTGGCACTATGATTACTGGTGTGCGGCTATAAGTGGGTAGAACCTGCGTCATGTACACACTGTCCCCATTTAATGTGAGGAATGAGTTGTTCCAAAGAGTTCTTTTCGTAACAATATCCAGAAATGCTTCTGATATGTAGTAAAACTCTTTCAGCAACTAGTGAGGCTTTTTTAGGCTAATCCGTACCCCAAAGGCTACTTGACGCAAACTAAGTACAGACAGCACCCGTTGTCGGGATCGAACCCGGGTCTCCGGCGCTGCAAGTACTGTAAGGCTGCAACTCTACCGCTGTGCCACCAGGCCACCCTTGGAGCATTCATCCAGGTCTGTCCGAGTTAGTCCTGCATTTACTCCCAGAGAGTAGGGTTCCAGGCTAGCAGGAGAGGCATGTTAAATATCCCCTTGAATGTTCAGGGAAAGGATCGGATATTGGAGCACTTGCCAATGGCTTAAAAAAAAGTCTAGCTTTGGATTAACGGTTGTCCAATTATTAATCTTTTAGTTACTTTCAAAGTCTAATGAATGACAGCTTGTGTCTTTGAGCTGAAAATTCTCCATCCTTATTAACAGGAAATAGATTAAGGAAATCCTTTTGACAGATTAGCTGATAAATAAATTCATAGCAGTTGCAATCAAATCCTTACAATTGCCAGAGAGCCTTCTGTTCCCGTGACTGCTACTGACAGGAGCAGATAAAAATGATTATGATTACTCATGATATCTTCACAGTCTGCCACAAAGAGAAAGCTAATCTGTACAAACTGGTGAGATGAACTGTACCCAGAACAGTATTGGCAGCAGAAACCACCGTCACTTTAGTGTTGCATTGGCTTTGTCAAACCTCAGGTGTGATAAGATTGTAAAGGAAGAAAGGAAATCGATCTGAAGAAGGGTCTCGACCCGAAACGTCACCCATTCCTTCTCTCCAGAGATGTTGCCTGTCCCGCAGTGTTACTCCAGCATTTTGTGTCTATCTTAGATTTCACCCGTTTCCTAACTTCAGGATGTCCCAGAGGACATAATTAGTGGTCAGTTTGAAGTATGGTCAACCTGGTAGTAAACATGGTGGCTGATTTGCACGTGGCAAATCCCACAAAGACAACGGTAAAAAATAGCTATTTATCTGTGTTGGTTGAGGGATAAACACTGAACAGGCCACCAGGAATAAAATGGAATTAAGGAACTCCAGATTTACTGCTAATTTACAAAATTAGTCATAGAAGTGCCAGAGTGACTCAGCAGGTCAGGCAGCATCTCTGGAGAACATGGATAGGTGACGTATTGGGTTGGGACACCGTCAGACTGATTGCGGGGAGGGGGGAGGGGGAAGCTATATGGGAGGAGGGGCAAGAACAGAGATGAAAAGATAGAAGATGTGAGGCTTCAAATCTGGCCTTTTGTCTAATCATCTGGCTATCAAAAACCCCCACCACACCCCACCCCACCACATAGACAGACAAAGACAGACACACACCATCAGACACACGCACAGACACAAGCAGCCAGACACATACAGACACACAGAGACACAGGCACACATGCAGACACACGGACGTAAACACGCACACACGCACACACACACAGACACACTGATACCGGGAATAAACTGCCCTACTCTTTGTCAGAAGCAACTCTACCTGCAGCATTCCCTCAGGATAACACCAGACTTTCAGCCTAGCTTCAGCTGGTTGTCTTTGAATGGAATTTTTCTGATCCGGAGGCATGCATGTAATGAAATGACCTACAGCTAGAAATTCTGTTATATGTAGCAGACATTTCTCTCTGTGACATGATGGGACATAATTTTCAGCATCTTCCACATTCGGGTTCACTTCCCTGTGAGAGTGATCAGCTCTGAGTTTAATGCAGTCACCACCAAGATGGTCTCTTCAAGACTAGTTTGCACAATTTCAGCTACTCTATGCAGAGAAGTGTGAGGTGATGCATTTTGGGACGTCTAACAAGGGCAGGACTTATGCCCCTGTCCCACTTAGGAAACCTGAACGGAAACCTCTGGAGACTTTGCGCCCCACCCAAGGTTTCCGTGCGGTTCCCTAAGGTTGCAGGTAGTTGCCGGAGGTTGCAGGTAGTGGAAGCAGGTAGGGAGACTGACAAAAACCTCCGGGAACCGCACGGAAACCTTGGGTGGGGTGCAAAGTCTCCAGAGGTTTCCGTTCAGGTTTTCTAAGTGGGACAGGGGCATAACACAGTGAATGGTAGGCAGTGTTTTAGAGCAGAGGGATCTAGGAGTGCAGGTGCATGGTTCCTTGAAGGTCGAGTCCAGGTAGATAAGGTGGTCAAAAAGGCTTTTGGCACAGTAGCCTTCATCGGTCAGATTATTGAGTATAGAAGTTGGGAGGTCAGGAGGATGAGGGGTGATCTTATAGAGGTGTATAAAATCATGAGATTAATAGATCGTGTAGATGCACAGAGTCGCTTGCCTAGAGAAGGGGAATCTGAGGGGTAACTTTTTCAAACAAAAGGTGGTGATTGTATGGAACAGGATGTCAGAGCAGGTAGTTGAGGCTGGGACTATCCCTACGTTCAAGAAACAGTTAGACAGGTCCATGGATAGGACAGGTTTTGAAGGATATGGACCAAGCGCAGGCAGGTGGGACAAGTGTAGCTGGGACATGTTAACCGGTGTGGGCAAGTTGGGCTGAAGGGCCTGTTTCCACACTGTATCACTCTATGACTACTCAGCCGTGTAGATTCTCTAAAGTACAAATCCAGTCTCAAGTGTAATTTGCTGAGTTATTTGAGCTTACATTTCTGATTGCTGTGTCATTAAATTCCAATTCTGCCCTTTATTTTCCTGTCTTTACAAATTCATAGTGGGCTATAATTACATGGGCTTCACTGCCCTCTTGTTACACTGATTCTGTATCAGATCAGCCGGCAGTTTCACACTGACAAACTTTTTGTACCATTGAAGTTAATTATGAATATGATTAGAAAATGCTGGAAACATTCAGCAGGTCAGGTGGCTTCTGTGAAGAGGGAAACTGAGTTAAAATGTCAGGTCTTGAAGCATTTTGTCTTGGACTGAAAACATTAGCTGTTTCTCTTTCCACAGCTTAACCCATTGAATGTTTCCATAATTTATTGTTGTTATTTCTGACTTTCAGAATCTGCAGATTTTTGTCTTTTGCAGATGGTACAGTTATTCAAGAGTAAACAGGCATTCCACAATTCCAAGGTACACAAAAATTCTGGGGAAACTCAGCGGGTGCAGCAGCATCTATGGAGCGAAGGAGATAGGTGATGTTTCGGGTCGAAACTCTTCTTCAGACACCATTCCACTTGGTTTGGTCAAATCCATCCATGTGTCACTTACTCCAGCTGCATATACTCCCAGACGCAGACATTCATAGGAAGACCGGTTACTAATCAGAGGAGTAACATGACCCGAGTGTAGAGGTCATGTGTTATCTTCACACCATGATAATTTATAAACTGAGTTTAATAAATCTAAACTGGTATCTGTAGAATATTACCATTACCGTTGCCTGATTGTCATTACACCACAATGACTCACCAAGGTCTTTTAGGGAAGGATGCCTTCTAGATCTCTTCCTGTCAACCTAAATACTGTCTTCCATTATATCTTCCCATGTTGCATGATAGCAGAAATCAGCCAATGGGCTTCAGTAGGTAAAAATGCCATGGCACTTCTACCACAGCACTGCCCTGAGATCCTGAACTGTTGGGATGGAACACAACTTGGTTTGGCAACAGCTCTGCCCAAGTCCACCAAAACCTGTAACCAGTCCTTGGCACAAACCCATCTACACTTCACGTTGCCTTGGAAAAGCACCCATTGAAGATCATTCACATCCCAGTCATTCCCTCTTCTCCCCTCTCTTATAAGGTGGAAAGAGCGTGCAACCAGATTCAGGAACTGCTTTTCCCCTGCTGTTATCAGACAACTGATAGACCATATAACCATATAACCATATAACAATTACAGCACGGAAACAGGCCATCTCGGCCCTGCAAGTCCGTGCCGAACAATTTTTTTCCCTTAGTCCCACCTGCCTGCACTCATACCATAACCCTCCATTCCCTTCTCATCCATATGCCTATCCAATTTATTCTTAAATGATACCAACGAACCTGCCGCCACCACCTGCCGCCACAGACCTCTCATAAGCTAAGGGTATGGTACAGATCTCTCAAGCTACCTCTTTATGGCCTTGTCATTTTTTTGTAGTTGTAATGATCTAACACTGTAACATTGTATTCTGCACTCTTGTTCTCTTTGTACTACCTGTTACATTTGTGTATGACCTGATTAGTTTAGTTTAGTTTAGAGATACAGTGCGGAAACAGGTCCTTCGGTCCACCGGGTCTGCGCCGACCAGCGATCCCCACATATTGACACTATCCTACACACACTAGGGACAATTTTTACATTTACTAAGCCAATTTACCTACATTCCTGTACGTCTTTGTGGGAGTGTGGGAGGAAACCGAATATCTCAGAGAAAACCCACGTGGTCATGGGGAGAACGTACAAACTCCGTCCATACCACACCCTTAGTCGGGATCGAACCCGGGTCTCTGGCGCTGCAGGTGCTGTAAGGCAGCAAATCGCCAGCTGCGCCACTGTGCAGCCCTGCACAGCATGATTTGACTGGATTGCACTGTACAATGTTTTTCACTGTTTCTTGGTACTCGTGGCAATAATAAACCAATAACAATAGCAGGTCTGCTGTTGTTCAAGCAGGAAGATGGCCATTAATTAGTCATGACCTGGGGACTGGCAGCAAATGCTGGCTTTGCAAGTAATGTCCACAACCCAAAGAATGCCAAAACAAACTATGAACTGACCTATTTTTAAAATAGATAGCATTTTATCTACTTGTATTGTTTTTGGATTGCAACTCTCTCTCTGTATAAGTTTGTTACTGGCGATTTTTGTCCAAGTGGGTATTAATTATGGGCTCATAGGAGTATGTTGTATTTCAGAGAAATGGTGTTTACACGGGGTTAGGAGATGTAACCTGGCTCTAAATCTCTCTGTTGCCATATTCCAGTAAACACTTGATAGCTCTTTACCCTTCCCATTCCATTGTAACTACTAAACTCTGACTCAACTTGAAATTGTCTCCAGCTCGGCGCGGACACAACAGACACACCATTAATCACTCTCCATGTTATTTCAAACAAGCCATTTTGTGTCACAAAACCCTGTATGATTAACAACAGAAGAACTTAATACTGTGGATGTGAAGATGATCACAAATCACCTGAGCCAGATGACATGCATCACAGGATTCTGAAGCAAACTAGGTTTGGAATTTATGGAGCATTAGTTTTCACTGTAAGTTATTGGACAAGACTGAACTTCCAAATGGAAGTAAGCAGACTTGGTAAACCTTTATTTAATGTAATGATGATTTATCTCATATAATAGAAGCCACTGGCCAAATACCATTAACAGTTGACATTGGGAATCATTCCAAGGTCTGGGCTAGTGCAATAGGCATCAATAATAACTAAAAAAGAAATGGCAGTGCAAACTGAACAAAGAAAATCTAACAATGACAAGAAGGAATAATTGTAGGAGCCAAATTCTACAGTGTCGGAATAAGAATGGTGGGAGTTGAATCCATTAATTTATATCAAATATAGAACAATGGGATTATCAAAGTAGTTTCAAAGCATCACTCCCATTTAAGGCAGGATTGTAAAACCAAGGCTGATATATTTTCAAGGAAATATTTGTAACATAAAACGATTCTCTCAGGTGAGAATTATCTGTGATAAACCATTCACAAGGAAGTGAAGATGCTATCATTATAGTAACATATGATAAATAGCCAGATGCAGAGACACGCATGTAAATAGAGCAGTGAGTTTCAATGGGCTCAATGGTTCTTTCTGCTTGTAACTTTAATGATGACCTTGCGGTGAAGAATGACCAAAGACATCACTAATCCCACGTCAAACTTGTGCGATCCAGTCTTTGAGCACATACTTGTCTGAACAGGGATTTACCAGGGAATTAATTGGCTTTCTGCTTTTCACAAATTTCCCTGAAAGGAAGAAATAAAACACGGCACCTGTCAACCTCAATACAAATCTGTGATCCTTCACATTATCCATTCCTTGCATTGATTTTTTTGAAAGACACTTTCTCTTGATGCCATTTCGAAGCTGATGCAATCTTCTGTTGTCCAAAACAGCTGACTCGACATGCATTTAACCCAGGGGAAATATATCCCTTGTACTTGTCCCCATTCTCATCACTCTCCCCATATATAATCTGTGATATTCAGGTTATGTGGCTAAAATTAACCAAAGGCCCTTCATGAATGATTGGTACATTTATATCTGCGTTGCCTAGTAGGAAATATAAAACAATAATAATTACATTTCCTGTACAGATCATAATTTTCTCTTAAAAAAAGTTTTAAGATATGGATGATGTCATATTTGTTTGTCAATCCTTCTGGCTCTGAAAATATGGAGAGGATTACCACTTATTCTGGAGTTGAGAGTAAGCCACATGTAGTGAAGAGTTGTAGAAGCAAGTTTACAGCTTTATGTTCTTCATAATGACTCTGTTTTTCCCTTTTTTGGGCATTTGTCTTAGTCTGTATGTCTGTGATGCTGCTACAAGCAAGATTTTTTTGGCATTTTCCTTGAAATTACCTGAGTGCTTGTGGGATTGGAGAAGGGAAAACCTTGCTTTATGATGCCCCCAAAACTGTGACCATCTGACAGGATTCATAGGTCAATTGATGTATCCCTGCATGACAATTTTACATGCTCTGCCTTATCAGAAACTACTGCCTGACAAAACATTTCAAGACCAAAGGCCTCACATTATTTGGCAAACACACTGCTAGATGGAATTTAATCAATGGTTTATAGGTGGATGTCCAGAATTAATTGATTTGTACAGTTTATATAATAACTTTGGCTAGACATGAGTGAGTTAGATGAATAGTCCAGCTAAATGATTCCTGTGCTTGATATGTAGAATGTGCAGCGGTAGAGTTGCTGCCTTACAGCGCATAGCGCCGGAGACCCGGGTTCGATCCCGACTACGGGTGCAGTCTCTACGGAGTTTGTACGTTCTCCCCGTAATTGTGTGAGTTTTCTCCAAGATCTTCGGTTTCCTCCCACTCTCCAAAGATGTACAGGTTTCTAGGTCATTTGGCTGGGTATAATATAAAATTGTCCCTCGCGTGTGTAGAATAGTTAACGTTCGGGGATCGCTGGTCGGCGCGGACTCGGTGAGTTGAAGGGCCTATTTCCATGCTGTATCTAAACTAAACTAAAAATATTAAATAACCACCAGTAATGTAGTGGATAATTAGTTGATAAATAAAATGAATTTAACGCTCAATGACAAACATTAAACTTTCGTAAAAGTTATTAAGTTATTAATCAGCAGCCAGAATTCTAGACCACTGATCTTGAGTCAAGAGTTTGTATCCCACCATGGCAGTTGGGAAATTTAAATTCAATTAATTAAATAAATCTGGAAGTAGTTAAATCAATAGTGTGTGTAATGGTGATCATGAAACTACTGGATTGTATTATAAAAAACAAACCTGGTTTGCTTAAGTCATGTTTACCCAGTCTGGCTATCTGTGACACCATACCCACTAGTGCAACTGACTCTTTCCTACCTCAGCTGTTTAGGGGTAATTTGGACGTTTGGACAATGCATAACTATATTTCCTGAGATCTCTACACCCTGCAAATGAATCTGTTTACTGCGGACTGTTCACTTGATTGCATTAATATAAAGTCATTTCCTTGATTGGATAGCATGCAAACAAAAGCTTTTCACCGTGCCTCAGTACATGTGACAATACTAAACTAAAGGAAACTAAATGAAAGCATTACTCCAAAATGAGGGTGAACAAATTTCACTCTCATTTCAATCTCATTCAATAACCAAAACCCAAACAAGAGCTTGAGTGCAGTCCTCAGTTTTCCCTGCATAAATTCTCACCATACTAACAGCTTGATATCTTTATGACATTGTGTAACCATTGAAACAAGTTCAACTCAATTTCTGTTGTGAGAGAAACAACTGATTTAAAGGTAAGCTTCAGCAATCTTCATGATGTAGCCCTAGGTTAGCCTACTCAAAGGGGGACTAGGAAGAGATGTAAATTCACATTGGTGGCTCCTGATTACAGTCTTGACAAATGTAATTCTCCAGAGAGTGCACAAAGCTCTGACCAAGTTTCTACTGGCTGTTGCAATGTTTCCTTGCAATTGGCAGGAAGGTAAAGACAAAACTAAATTCCATGCTAAGCAAAATCATCAACCAGAGTGTGAAAACCACTGAGACAGGAACCCACCACCATGGCATGCTCCTGCTTCAAGGTAGAAATAAATAAAGTGCTGCTGATTATACTGTGTTCCTCAGATTGGGACAAAGGGTTCACTCATGCCCAAATGGTCATTCTACCAATTCTTACCTATTCCATACACATAATTAATTTAGCTTACAACCACAATTTATAATTTCTAGATGCTTCTTTTGCAAGAAATTGCCAGATGTTGCAGAAAAAGACATAGAGTACATCTCTCGAACCCTACCCTGGTAATGGGCTCTAATCCTAAGGATATGCTTGCAACAGAGATACTGTAGAAAAGGTTCACCAGATTAATTCCAGAATTGGTAGGTTTATTTTTATGAGGAAAAATTAAGATGCTTGGGCCTGTGGGCCTGAGTTTAGAAAAACGAGATAATGAATAGTGTATCTCATTAATGCATACAGAATTAGTACAGGGCTTGACATGGAATTGATATTTCTTTGCGCGGTGCATCCAGAACCTATGGCCTCAAAATAAGGGACAGAGATGAGAAAAAAATCTTCAAACAAAGTGAATTGGAGTTGTGGAGGCTCAGTTGCAGAGATTATTCATGACAGAGATTGATAGCTTTTTATTTATTAAGGAAAACACAGGATTTAGGGTTAGTTCAGGAAAGTAGCTGAGGTAAAAGATCGGCCATTATTTTACTGAATGGTGAAACAATCACCAGGTGTGGACTGTCCTGCTGCAGCATCTATTTCTGATGATCAATATTAGGATGTCAGCAACAGAATAATGCATTATTAACGCTTTCAATGCTTTTTGAGCCATATCCTCAAATAATGGCGGTGAGAGGCAAAGGCAGGCAATATCAAATCAGTTCAGTTTAGTTTATTGTCAACGAGCCTCCTGTTATATTTCCCACCCATCCTCTGGTTTAGTGGCACTGACTATAAAGTAAGGAATACGGTGGGACATCGTGTGATTCAATCCCTGGGATATTTCAGTCACTAGGTCGAATGTGAGTTTGAGGAGGATACAAAAAAGATATGGGTTGACAGAAAATAAGTTTTAATCAAATTCAATTGGTCTGAAAGAATTTCCTTCACTCTTTGCTCACACTCGGGTTGATTGGAGGAAGTAAACTCCAGGTGGATTTAGTAGTTTAAAAATTGTTTTTTTACATGATAAACATAGAACATAGAAAATAGGTGCAGGAGTAGGCCATTCGGCCCTTCGAGCCTGCACCGCCATTCAATATGATCATGGCTGATCATCCAACTCAGTATCCTGTACCTGCCTTCTCGCCATACCCCCTGATCCCTTTAGCCACAAGGGCCACATCTAACTCCCTCTTAAATATAGCTAATGTCGCAGCAGTCCCTCAAGGTAAAGGTCAAGACTAGCATTGAAGATAGACACAAAATATTGGACTACCTCAGCGGGACAGGCAGCATCTCTGGAGAGAAGGAATGGGTGACGTTTCGGGTCAAGATCCTTCTTCAGTTCGAATTCCTTTCTTCCTTTACTCCAATCTTATCATACCTGAGCTTTGACAAATCCAATGCAACACTGAAGTGACAGTGGTTTCTGCTGCCAATACTGTTCTGGGTACAGTTCAATTCACCAGTTTGTACAGATTAGCTTTCTCTTTGTGGCAGACTGTGAAGATATCAGGGGGATACATAATCACTTGTATATCTGTTTCTATCAGTAGCAATCACAGGAACAGAAGGCTCTCTGGCAATTGTAAGGATTTGATTGCAACTGCTATGCATTTATTTATCAGCTAATCTGTCAAAATGATTTCCTTTATCTATTTCCTGTTATTAAGGATGGAGAATTTTCAGCTCAAAGACACAAGCTGTCATTTGTTAGACTTTGAGTAACTAAAAGATTAATAATTGGCAACTGTTGCTCCAACTGTTTCAAGACCCGAAACGTCACCCATTCCTTCTCTCCAGAGATGCTGCGTGTCCCGCTGAGTTACTCCAGCATTTAGTGTCTATCTTCGGTTTAAACCAGCATCTACAGTTCCCTCCTATACAAGACTAGCATTGATACAGTTAATTATCTTCCTCTGATCATGCAATGGGATATTTATTGATGGGTAAAGCAGATGATGCTTATATATTTGCAAGATTTTAAAGCAAGGATGTTCAAACTTAGCTAATTATACGAACACTTTTTATGGACTACTGCATAACATAGTATCCACTTCACACATGGAAGGTGGGTAAAACTCAAGTTCTCAGCCTAAAACCTTCAGAAGTTAAAGGGAAGTTCACTTGCATATGTAGAATTCAGATTGGTTTCATGGGTCTCAAGGGCTTTTCACATGGTCCCTTTGACTGAGAATCAATCCATAAGAAGGGCTGACTAAAACCCCTGTCTCACGGTGCGAGTCCACCCACGAGTGATCCCGAGTTTAAAACAAATCAAACTCGTGGTGATCACGTAGAATTAACGTAGCGGGAACGTCAGAACTCGTAACGCTAACGGCAGGTACTCGGGAAACGTGTTAACTCGTGAAAACCTTTCAACAAGATGAAAGATTTCCACGAGTCAAATTTACTCTTGAAGTAAAAATTTTAAACTTTTAAACTCGTTGTAAGAACGTAGATGCCCCATAGATGCCCAGTGAGTTTACCGTAGTGACTCGTGAGTCTACCGTGGGAATTTCTGGAGAGAAGGAATGGGTGACGGGATGACGTTTCCAAAATTCTGCTGCGTCTTGGGGGGGGGGGGGGGGGGGGGGGGGGGGGGGGGGGGGGGGGGGGGGTGTAGGAGAGGTGTACTGACTGTGTGGGCAGACACTTTTGTAGTGATTGCCCATGGGGTTCACTGTCGAGGACTTCATAATGCAGAGAACATTATAAACAGTGGAGCGATTAACCCTGGAAAGGGGGGAGACTTCTTTCTGAGTTGGACCCAGGAAACTGAAGCAGGCTCACATAGACTTAATATTTTCTTGAGGTTATTAACGACAGATAAATGGATGGGAAGGGTTTAGAGGGCTATGGGCCACATGCAGGCAAATAGGACTACCCCAAGACACCAACCTGGACGGCCAAGCTGGGCCGAAGGACCTGTTTCCGTGTTGTACAGCACCATGACTAAGGCCTATCCAGTGGGATTGACATGTTTTGTATTTTTCCTTTCTAAAGATGCAGTGTATTTTGGTGACTATTGCACACTGCAGACCAGAAGCGCTTTCAATACCCAGATATACCAGATCCACACAAAAATCTTTTTTTTGCGACAGTGAACCCCATGGACTGCCCACACAATCAGTACACCTCTCCTACACTTGTCTCCCATACTAAGTCACCCCAACCCTCCCCCTCCCTCCACTCCCCTCCCCTCCCCTCCCCCCCTCACCTCCCTCCACTCCCCTCCCCTCCCCCCTCCCTCCACTCCCCTCCCCTCCCCCCCCACCTTTCCCTCCAAACTCCAGTTCCGTCCCGACCCCCTAGGAAACTGAAGGGAGCGACAATCAACTGCCACGGATACAAATAATGTCATACACAAGAAAGGGCAGATGCTGGTTGACAAAAAGTGAACACACAGTGCTGGAGTAACACAAAGACGCAGCAGAAAATCGTAAACGTCATCCCGTCACCCATTTCTTCTCTCCAGAGATGCTGCCTGTCCCGCTGAGTTCCCACGGTAGACTCACGAGTCACTACGGTAAACTCACGGGGCATCTATGCGGCATCTACGTTCTTACAACGAGTTTAAAAGTTTAAAATTTTTACTTCAAGAGTAAATTTGATAGAGGTCTTTAAAATGATGAGAGGGATAGACAGAGTTGACGTGGATAAGCTTTTCCCACTGAGAGTAGGGAAGATTCAAACAAGGGGACATGACTTGAGAATTAAGGGACAGAAGTTTAGGGGTAACATGAGGGGGAACTTCTTTACTCAGAGAGTGGTGGCTGTGTGGAATGAGCTTCCAGTGAAGGTGGTGGAGGCAGGTTCGTTTTTATCATTTAAAAATAAATTGGATAGTTATATGGACGGGAAAGGAATGGAGGGTTATGGTCTGAGCGCAGATATATGGGACTACAGGAGAATACGTGTTCGGCACGGACTAGAAGGGTCGAGATGGCCTGTTTCCGTGCTGTAATTGTTATTATTATTATTATTATTATTATTAAATTTCACTCGTGGAAATCTTTCATCAAGTTGAAAGATTTTCACGAGTTAACAAGTTTCCCGAGTACCTGCCGTTAGCGTCACGAGTTCCGACGTTCCCGCTACGTTAATTTTACGTGATTACCACAAGTTTGATTTATTTTAAATTCGGGATCACTCGTGGGTGGACTTGCACCATGAGACAGGGGTTTAAAACTGTTGCCTTTTGAAGGAGAATAGACGTGTATTCATTAACTTCCTTGTTTATCTCACACATGCCATTTTGCTTATGTGTTTATTTACATGTTTCCGAGTATGTGATTCTTAGGCACGTTTGTGGAGATATGTGTTTTTGCATGAAAATATATGTGAGCGAGCGATGCGTGAATATATGTTTGTGTCCCTAAATTTTGGCCGTACATATTATATGACTGGAAGGAGAGATTTAGTACAATAATTTAATGAAATGTCAGTAACCAGAATAAAACTTTTACATTTTTTGTTGAATGGATTTTAAATTGACTCACAATCGTAATATTTAAGCAAACATTTTGTTTTGCACATAAATGCTGCACAATAAAAGTGCAAAAACAGCTATGGGATATAATCCCAAGGCAATTGTAAACATAATGACATTTCAAACATGTTTTAAAATGTTAAGAAACCTTACTCCAACTCAAAATAACATGAAAATAGCTCTGCTGTAACAACTGAACTATACAATCCAAATTTAATATCAAGCATCTCTTGACTCAATAAAGCTTTCCTGTGGAAACATTTCCATTAATTTGCGTTATTTCCAAATTGTTACTTTTACAGAACATCCCACACTGTGATTTACACATACAAGTCTCTTAGGTTTAATTTGCTTAGTCTTTCAATATACTTGTTTCAAGCAGCTGAGGAGGATGAGTATTTAATGATGTGCTTTTAGCATATTTTTGTTGCATTTGGTTTTCTTTTTGATTAGGTGGGAGGCAGAGTCTTTCTGCAACTCATCACTTGCTGTGTTTCTATACTGATGTGACACGTCTTTCTGCATCTTATAGGCGGTGTTATGTTATTTGTGAAAAAGCACTTTCAGCAAGCAAAACAATCATCTTCTGATTGGCAATCATATCTGAGTCTGCATGTCAATGATTAATAATCATTTCTAGGACCTCTGCAAATGGAAAGGACACCAACCAAAGTACTTAAGGAAAGGGGGACGTTATCCGGGGTTTATTCTGATCCCTCCTCGTACCTCCACTTCTTCCAGAAATACGTAAATGCACAATATAGGCCAAAAGACAAACAGCTTGGAAACCCAAAATCACATTGTTGAGGTTTGTAAAAGGAGGAAACACCAAAATATCAAATCAATGCACGGAAGCCTAAAACAAAGTCATCTTCATTTCTGTACATTACAAAGAAACAGGAGGCTTCCTGAACATGGACATACTGACTAGTGATGGCTGTTTCGGAGACTGGATATGCTTGGTTTGCCTATCCATGATGCTGCCACATATACCAGGCGCAAACTGGAAAGGGTGCAAAAAGGATTTACAAGGATGTTGCTGGGTCTGGAAGGATTGAGCTGTAAGGAAAGGATAAATAGACTGCGTCTTTTTTTCTCCTGGAGTGTAGGAGACTGAGATGTGGCATTAAGGAAGTATTTAAAATAATGCATATATAAGATGAATAGCCACAGACACTTCCTCAGGGTGGAAGAGTCCAAAACTAGAAGGCAGGGATTTAAGATGAGATTGGAAAGATTCACCAGGGACCTTGCATGTGGTGACACACTCATGCAAGTGTTGATCTGCTCCTGACTCCTTCATGGTATCCTATAGAAGAAGATAATTCACTCTCTTTGGATGAAATCCGCTGAGAGTAAATATTGGTGAAGGTCTTCCTAAAAGCCCTGTCCCACTGTACAAGTTCATTCAAAGAGTTCTCCCGAGTTTGCCCTGATTCGAACTCGGAGATTTACGGTAATGGCCGTTCGTCGGTACTCGGGCTCTCGTGGACATTTTTCAACACGTTGAAAAATCTTCACGAGCCTTCCCAAGCTTACCGCATTTCCCGAGTACCTGCCGTTAGCGTTACGAGCTGCTAAGCGATGTCCCCGAGCACCGACGTACCCGCTACGTACATTCTACGTGCTTATCACAAGTTTTTTTAACTCGGTAGAGCACTTGAATGAACTTGTACAGTGGGACAAGGCCATGAGTGTTTCAGTGGAGCTCTTTGCAGCTCTTGTAGCATTATAGATAAAATGGTGGAAGTATGATGTTCATAGAACATGGAACAGTACAGCACAGGAATGGACCCTTTGGCCCACAATGTTTGTGCTGAACATAATGCCAAGTTAAACTGATCTCATCAAACTGTACATGATCCATATCGCTCTATTCCATACATTTCTATGCCCCTATCTAAAAGCCTCTAGGATGTTACTATTGTATCTGCCTCCAACCTTGGCAATGTGTTGCAGGCCCCCACCACTCTCTGTGTAAAAAAAAAAACAAGCCCCGTACATCTCCATTAAACCTTTCCCCCTCTCATTGTGTGACTGTGCCCTCTAATGTTGAATATTTCCACTCTGGGAAAAAGGTTCTGACTGTTGTTCCTATCTCTGTCTCTCAAAATTTTATATACTTCTATCAAGTCTTCCCTCAACCGACGTTTCAGAGAAAACAATCCAAGTCTATCTAACATCTCTGATGTAGCATTCTGGTAAACCTCCTCTGCATATTCTCCAAAGCCTCTACATCGTTCCTGTAATGGGGCGAACAGAACTGCACGCAATACTCCAAATGCACCTTAGCCAAAGTCCCATTGAGTTGCAAAATGATGTTCTGACTCTTATATTCAATGCCCATAGCAATGAAGGCAAGCATCCCATACACCTTCCTTACCAGCCTATCTACTTGTGCTGCCAGTGAGCTGTGAATTTGTCTCCAAGATCCCTCCAGGTATTCATGCTGTTAAGGGTCTTGCCATTAACTGTATACTGTTTAATGAAGCTTAGTTGGGTGGCATTCCTAGTGTGATCATCAACTCTACACTAAGATGACTTATTATCCTAGATGCAGGCCAAACCATGTTTTCGACCACCAAAGGATCATTAATGCTTGTAAAATCACCTTGCCCATTCACAAGGAACTGCCCATTTTGTTCCTAGACTATTACCTTTGCTAACTTCAACTAGTTCAGCACAGATGACATGATAAACCCACAACCTACCCATCTGTGTGGTTTACTGCCAAACCAAATGGTGTCTGCAGAGTCTGTGGTACAGTGCAGATTCAAGCCAGTGGGGTAGTTGCAGGTTGTCATTCCTGATTTACTGTAACTGTTAATCAAAGCTCACCAGAGACTTGCAGTTAAACACTAAGAACTGCAATGCAGATTTTTACTGCCCTGTTCATTTTGCATTAGGCAGCAATTTGGAAGTGGACATATTTTATGGCTGAATTAATTTTCAAAGGGAAGCTAAGAGACACCCCCATTATGCTTTCATAACACACTATTTATCGACCGTACATTTCATTCTGGAGAAATCCCTCAAGGCTCTCAAACTTAAAAGCAGAAGACCACTTGGTAAGCTTAGCCTGATGAATTAGCTTCTATGAAAGAATTGTGTGTGAAACATAATGGGGATAATTGAGGATGGCAGGGAGGAAATGTGCCCAGCTTCTAAACTTACGGGAGCCCATAATATTTGCTTTTGAGAGAAACGTGTGAATAGCAAGCTATTGGTTTATTTTCTTTTGGAGTTACTTAAAAAATAGCCAGATTTTAGGGACACTGTCATATCCTGTAGTTTATCTTCTCTTTCACTTATTTAAGGTAATATCATACAAAACCCATAGTGGCCGGAGACTGTTTGCTCAATTGAACATCAGTTGCTCCCAGAGCTTTCTGCTGCACTGTGGAGCTTGTGTAACCTTGACCACAAACTGAATGAATGATACTTTATTGTCACATGTGACAAAAACACAGTGATATTCTTTGCTTTGCAGGCCCTATGTATTTTATTTAGCGAATGCAAAGTCCTTTAGCCAAGCAGTTGCCTCTTGAACAAGCACACCGTGCGGTTGGGCTGCTGCCCCATTTGTGAAGGCTGGCCAAGCAGGGGCCTTGTCCAGTCCTGAATAGCAAAGAAGATCAAAGCCATTGATGGTGTAACGGCCCGCTTCCTCTGTGCCCAACGTGAGTCTCTTGGAGACAGATGACGTCGATGGAGTGTTGGTGGGCGAGGACTTCGATGAGGTGTCACTTGGCTGCAGAGAGGCCTTCAATATTCAGTTGTAGTATTCGGAGAGCAGGTCCAACTGCTAGGTGCTCTTGAGGCTGGTCGTTGTTGCTGCTTTCGGCTTTGGGATAATGACTAGGATTCTTTGACTTGGCTCTCAGGCGTCGTCTTGTAGAATTTAGTCTGCTGGGAGGATCATTGGCTTCCCCAGGCGAGCCTGGGTACTGACGGGGGGCGCGACGAGAACGCTGATCCATTGCCCTATGTATGCAGAGTCAGCACATAAAGGGTGCCAATAAAGTTACAAAGTATCCCACGCCAGGTCCCCCATGCCAGGTCCTCCTTTGTTCTCTGTCGTCCCCCCCCCCCCCACCACAGTTCCCCCACATTGGGTATAACCTGTCCATTATTATGGGATACAAAGATGGCAATCTTCAATCTAAATGTTTCCTCACAACCACTGTACTCCCAGTTGCCATGTTTGATGTGGATCTGAGGTATATTTGAAGCATTTCACTTTGACCATGTGATCCACATCAGAGTATCTGACTTTCTCCCAGCTTTGGGCATGTACCTAATTACGTCTGTAGATAGAGATCAGTGCTGAAAAGGATCCTGGACTCAGACACATTTAACTGTTTCCCTTTTCCACCAACTTTGTCTGACATGTTTTATGTTCCCAGCAATTTCTGCTTTTAGGTCAAGTGTAAAGTTATGAGAATTGGATGTAAAATAAGTTGCAGGAAGTTCCTGAAAAGGAAATTAATTCATCCATGAAACGATTTGTTTTCAAAAGGTTTTCTGAGTGATACTGGCAAGTGAAACATCAGGACATGCAGCCCCTGCAGTTCAGAAGAGCTATTCAAAGCTTGGTTAAGGAGAGGTGGTGGTGGTGCAGCGCAGGATTTAAAGGTAATGATTTTCCCCAGAAGGCTTTCTTCTCACACAATGCATGGTGTGGAGGGGGAAAAGTGACAATCTGGCGGAAAGACTGTTTCCGAGTATGTTTGCAGGCTACTGAGACACATCCTGGTGAAACCCATCTGTACATTCTGCTGTCCCTTGGCATCCCTGATAAACTCCAGCTGAGGCGCGTGGTAATTTGTAAAGGTTTAGTCTAACATAGGGTTGGTAAGTGGTATTGAGCAGGCTGAGTAAATGGAATCAAAATGTTTGTTCTGACTGAATGGGAGACAAGGGTTGAGGGGTCAAAAGGCCTCCTCCTGATCTCATCTTTCTTATTTCCCTCCAATCTGTTCTCTCTCACATGCACATAAACTTCCCCCAATTCTCCTATGACCTGGTGACGGTTTACAGGAGGTAACTAACCTTCCAGCACATCTTTGAGATATTGAAAGAAACTGGAGCACCCAAAGGAAACCATTACGTTCATAGAGGGGCTATAGATTGTATCCAATGTATTAAAAACATTAACCATCAATAATGTCCAGGTTGCTGAAACTAGCAATGCATCTGACCACAATACACTCAGTTCATCCAGCCAAGTCATTAACATAGATTGTAAATAATTGAGGCCCAGCACTGATGCCCGTGGTACTACTTACAGCTTGCCAATTGAAAAATGGTCCTTTGGTCCCCACATTGTTTACTATTAATCACTGCTGATATATTACCCTTATTCATGCCATGAATTCTTAACGTGCTCAATAACCTCTTACGTGGCACTTTATTGAATGCCTTTTGAAAACCCAAATACACTACATTTACTAGTTCCTTTGCATCCACCCTGTTCATCACATCTTTGGGGCCAAGGAAAGAGCTTTCACGTCGCGGCCCTGTTTCAACCAATCTTTCCACCACCACGCACAAGAAGCACAAGAAGCGCAAGACAGACACCATTGTGCAGATGCCGAGAAGTGTGTTCAGCTCTGGCTGAACAACTTCTAATCTTGTGTGTGGACTCGATAAGAAGAAGATCACATCTTTGCAGAACTTGTCAAAATGTATCAAATGTAACTTCCTTTCCGTAAAGCCTTGATAAATCTACTTGATTGTATTAAGACTTTCTAAATGCCCTGCTGCCATCATAATTATGGTTACCAATGTTTCCGCAATGACATACACTAAGCCAGGCAGTCTGTAGTTCTGATCTCTCTCTTTTTCAACATTTTGACATATTCTACTAGGATCTTTGTAGGATCACAACCAACTTGATTATCTCAGCAGCCACTTTTTTTAAGACCCTAGGTGGCAGACCATCAAGCCCAGGAAGTTTGAATGATAGATTTATTCAAATTTTACTTCGGAGTCACGTGAGTGACTACGTGAAGAACCCGCCAGGACGCATGCGTTCCATATCGTCTAATGCATTGCGTATGACTGGCAGGCTGAACGTGATTCTCCTGCCAACAGTCAGACCTGAAGGTAAGTTTTTTTAAACTTTTTCCAGGCTTTATCTTCCTACAGGAACCTCTACTTAGAGGTCCTGTTAAAGCCCGGGGTGAAGTCTGGAGGACCCAGTCAAGGGAATACCGGTCACGACCTCGGGCATACCCGACATATAGCCGTATTAAAGACCGCGGAATGCGGGAGCGGGCGGCGGTGAATTCGCCTCTCGGGCCGCTGTCGTTGGAGCCAGCAGCTTCACTGGTGCCGGTAGCACCTGGGGGGAGGGAAACATCTGGGGTACCCCGCGACATAAGCCGCTTTTAAGACCGTGGAATGCGGGAGCGGGCGGCGGTGAATTCACCTATCGGGCCGCTGGCATTGGAGCCAGCAGCCTCATATTACCGGCACCTGGAAAACAGCGGGGATACCCCGACACACAGCTGCTTGAAAGACCCCGAAATATGGGTAGCGGGCGGTGGAGAAGTCGTCTCTCGGGCCGTTGGCGTTGGAGCCAGCGGCTTCATACTGGTGCCAGTGGCACCTATACCACCCGACAATATATATCGCGGCTATCCCTTTCACACGGACCGCGGGGATATCCCTGCTGCAGGAACCGCGGGGATACCCAGCACGGCGGGGGGAAGGCCCGACTACTAGGGAACCCCGGCTGCATACAATGACCTCGAGAACAAGCTCGAAGGGGGGTGGAGCGTTGCCCCCGCAGCAGAAGGTTTAAAACAGGACCTGCAGGTAAATTCTTTACTCTCAGGTTGTTTAGTTCTATTTCTGTGAGGATGTGTTACAGGAAAGGAACCATGGACTAAGTCCAAATGGAGACTGACTGCGGAGGACCGCGGGAGTGCGGGCAGTCAGCAGCGGTTGGCTACACCTGGACCGCTAATTGATCATCAGTCTCCGACCTGGCACCTGCACAGGCGGAATCGACACCTCAGACTGACGGGAAGGCCAAGCAAAGTCGGACAGGCCCGATGACTCGGACAAGTCGGGCTGTGAAGACTCACCGCCGGCGGGAGCACTGTGATCGCATATCCCGCATGGAGCGGTTGATGGAGCAGATGCTCCAATGTGACATGCTCCGGTATATGGAGTCTAGTCACCATGGGGTCCTAGGACGCCCAAGGCAGCACCTTATTGAGGGCTGCATAATGCATCTCCCTCGACAGAGGGGAGCATTAGGAGTCACTTCTGGGCTGACTCTGAAGACAGGGGTTTTTGGCTGAAGATACCACAAGTGTGCAAGGGGTGCAGGAACAACAAAACCAGCAGCAGGAGCTCGACGAGGGCCATCGGGCTCAGGAAGGCCACATCATCACACAAGACCTCACATCTCCGGCGGCAGCACCCCTACGCACCCACCAGCAAACCACAATACACTGAAGCTGGTGAAAGCTTGAAGGCCGTACAACCAGAACAAAGGTCTTTTTTAGGCCACAGCCCAGAACGGCCTTCCTGGAAGATGCGCCAACCCCGTACTCGAGCTCCTCTACCTCTCAGGAGCAGAAGTGCAAAATAATGCACACATGGTTGAGGCAGCTCCTGGGTCGGGTTGCATAAGTCCTCCCATTCGGATAAAGGTATGGAGCCACATCGATGACGTCTCCCGTCACGGATACAAGTTGGTAATACTTAAACTGGTTTGAATATTTACACTGGTTTGGGATAACATAAGATTAGTTTATACTGCACAACAGGTATGGTGGAGTTTGCCTTTCAAGGCAGGCTCACAATATGGGATGTGGACTGATCAATGTCAACAGCCTCAACCCGCATGTGCAGTATAGACATTTCTGAATAACTTCCATGTGCTTCACGGTATGGTACAGCAGCTGCACTGTTGCGGACAGGAAGGCACTACAACGGGTGGTGAAAACCGCGCAGCACATCATCGGTGCCCCGCTCCCTGCCATGGATGCCCTCCACCGAAAACGGTGTCTGAGACGGGCTGGGAAGATCATTAAAGACCCCTCCCACCCCAACCATGGACTGTTTGCCCTCCTCCCATCAGGGAGGCGGCACAGGAGCCTCAGGTCTCGTACCAGTAGGATGAGGAACAGCTTCTACAATTATACCATCACATTGCTGAACTCGGAGTCCCGCCGATAGATT
The DNA here is from genome assembly GCF_010909765.2 of Amblyraja radiata. Taxonomy (NCBI): domain Eukaryota; kingdom Metazoa; phylum Chordata; class Chondrichthyes; order Rajiformes; family Rajidae; genus Amblyraja; species Amblyraja radiata. The sequence goes on from NC_045981.1 coordinate 23,670,481, forward strand.
TCTCTGGTCCCGTCGTCCCCATTGTTTAATTATTCTGTATTTTTGATTATTCTGTATCTTCTTTTTTTAAAATTTCTATATGCACTACTGCTACGGACTGACGCAAAACTGCATTTCGTTGTACCCATACTTAGTATTTGTGCAATGACATTAAAGTTGAATTGAATTGAATTTCCTTTCACAGAAGATATTTGAAATTTAACTGGATGAGGCAATGATACACTCAGTCGCGTTGCAAAATGGGCTAACTTCAGTTTCCAGATTATTACCAAATCACTACAATCAGTGCTTCGACTGCACAGAGCTAACAAATAAGTGGCATGGCCAATCTGGATGATATTGAACATACTGTATTTTACTAAAGTAGCCTTATCAGCCACATAGCTATATTTGAGAAATTGAGGTTCTTACCCGTCCAGTTAAATTCAAATTAAGTTGATACCAACTGAAACTATTGATTATTGGGATACAATCAAACCATTTATTTGTCTGGGATCAGCTCTGAGACAAAAGATTAGACCTCTGCTATTCTCAGCTGAAACTAACAAAGTCACATTGATGGACGAACAGTATTCAGCATTGCTCCACTAAAAACCTCTCATATGTAAATCTTCAGTCATTTCCAAACTGATGCTATTGCCCAAAGATGGGAAATCTACTAATATCATCTCTAGTTACGGAGGCAGATGGGATTAGCATGAGTTATCAAGTGTTCAGTTATGGTATCAACTGCCAATGGACAGCAGGTGCATTCTGCGCATTAAAGAGCATGTGGATATGCATAACCTGCATGCACAAGTCCAAGGTGATACACTTTGGTGGTGATATATGTTAATCACAAAGGTACAATCAAATCAAAGTATCCGGTGATAGTTTTACGTAACCGCATTTAGCACTGGTGTATTACCATGCAAAATCAATGACAACACAGAATGAATGTGTGATCACAAAGCATTTAATAACATTGTGGATCGATGGAACACTAACGATTGAGATGCTTGCATCCAGGCTTAATCAACAGTTGCAAAAAATACAAGGCATATTAGTGGCGAAGGGTGCATTATCACTACACAAGGGAGGAATGTTCTTTATGTCTTCCTCCATTTGGCCTCAATAGACAGGTCTTGCAAAATTCAGCAAGATTCCCGCTTCCAGGTTTCATAGTCCCTGCCTGGGTTATATACCCATGATTCCCGCTGATGTGGGGAATGAGCATAAAATCTCACATGGTTATTTCTGGATAAAAAAGATGCTGGTTCAGTTGTGATGTTGAAACCATCCTCTGCATGATATAATCAATTCATAGACTTACAGACTCTGAGAGACCGTTTCCTGCAGCTCGGGTTGTCTAACCATAAGCATTAGGAGTGCTCACTGCAGATTGCAGGAATAGCACCAAATAGCAGCAAACCGAATAGGAGATGGGAAGTATTGTTTATTCTTCTTCACGTTTAACTCGGCACGGATGACTGACACATTGAAATACAGTTTTATGGGATTATAACATCAAGTTAAAATTCCATTTACTGTGCCTGAAGTACCTCATCATCATTTGGCTACGGAGAATATAAACCACTCTTTCCGGTCTCACCCTCTGACGTCTAGATTATGAAGGGTATCGTCAACTAAAAACCTCCTAGGCCTAGGGACGCAGAGATATGGGTTGTTAACATTGTGCTACGTCACTTCGCCGATAGGCACTAGCAACATCCCTGTCCTTGGTCAAGCTCACGTACTAGTGGTTATGCCATAGCATTGAGTACAGCGCTACGGGTCCAGTCATTGCTACACTGGATAGAATGATCATATCTGTGGGCTATAATAACATGTTTTGTTTATGATTAGTCAAGCAGAGTAGACAGGGACACAGACCAAACCAGATGTTGCATATACCATGGACCCTGGGTTGCGTGTGATCACGCATCTACACTAATATGTCAAGGTCCCTAAGAGCCTCATAGACTCTGACTAGCAATATTGTTAGTTACATAAAACCTCGTTAGAAGGAATCACTACAAATCTTCTCCAGAGGGTTAAATGGGTCTGGCATATACAGGAGTGTACATTGAAATTGCGTCCCATTCTACCAGGACCGCTATACCCCAGCAGCAGGCTTATGGACCACATCCTAGCGGCTGCAGGATGGTCAAACTATTAATCTGTACAAATATTCAGAATAAACCCATTGCCAGATCGGGGGTATTTGCCAACTCTATGTTAGGTATGGTTCATACTTCCTCCAGGTTGAGGGAGGTTACGATTCCCACTATTGTTCATTAATGGCATCAATATGTCTACATCTATGTCATGTCTGAATGCTATATTAATGTTCACTCATCATTGGCCCACTGATGCTGTGTATGACGCCTGGACTCGTTTCCACGGCATGAAATCACAGAGCTTTAAAATCTTCACGTAGTCACTCACGTGACTCCGAAGTAAAATAGTAAGATTAAACGAGAACTTACCAGTTTGAAGTTTGATCTTTATTTTATGAGGAGTAACGTTGAGGGATTACGTGCCCTCCACGCCCACCCTCGATCATAAAGTTCAACTGGTATAACCATATAACCATATAACAATTACAGCACGGAAACAGGCCATCTCGACCCTTCTAGTCCGTGCCGAACACATAATCTCCCCTAGTCCCATATACCTGCGCTCAGACCATAACCCTCCATTCCTTTCCCATCCATATAACTATCCAATTTATTTTTAAATGATAAAATTTAATTTACTGTTTTTACAGTTTACAGATTTACAGTTTACAGATTTAATAACAGTTCATTTACTGTTATCTGTGATTTCACACCGCTGCTTTGAAGATTGACACGCATGCGTCCTGGCGGGTTCTTCACGTAATCCCTCAACGTTACTCCTCATAAAATAAAGATCAAACTTCAAACTGGTAAGTTGTCGTTTAATCTTACTATTCTTTGACGTTCTTTGCCAGAGTGCATAAGGGGGAACCAGTAGATGTGATAGATTTGCAGTTTAAAGGTATTTAACGAGGAGCCACATAAAAAGCTACTTTGCGATATAAGAGCTCATTGTATACATTAGAATGGATAGATGATGGGATAACTGGAAGGAAGAATGAGAAAGGGGAGGGGGTGGGGTGTGAGAGTCCATTATCTGTTTAGTTCAGTTTGGAGATACAGTGCGGAAACAGACCGTTCGGCCCACCGAGTCCGTGCTGACCTGCGATCCACACACACTAACACTATCCAAAACACATTATGGACAATTTACAATTTTACTGCAGCCAATTGATCTACAAACCTGTACATCTTAGGAATGTGGGAGGAAGCCGAAGCGCACAGAGAAAACCCAGGCAGGTCACGGGAAGAACGTACATACTCCGTACAGGCAGCATCCGTAGTCAGGATCGAACCCGGGTTTCAGGTGCTATAAGGCAGCAACTCTACCGCTGTGCTACCGTGCTGCCTGGAAAACTACTTAGTAGGGTACCAAGAAAATAATTGTTGGCACAGCAGCTGTTTACAATACTGGATTGGAGGCAGGAGCTGATATTCGTAGGCAGTATAGGGAAGATACAACAGTAGGCTGCAAGGCAAGCTGTGAAGAGGATACAAACAGTTTACAGAGAGATGTTGATACATTAAGTGAGTGGGCAAAATGTTGGCAAATTGAGTCTATAAGTGAAAATATGACACTGTTCACTCTGAGAGGAAGCATGATAAAAAGCTATTAGTATTTAAATGGGAGAAGGTTTAGGAAAATAACAGTGCAAGGGCATTTGGCATCTTTGAACATATATCCAGAAAACAAGAGAACTTGTACAGCAGGTAATGGGAAGGCTAATGGAATGCTGGGGTTTATGTCAATGAAAGTAGGGCACTGGTGAGACCATATCCAGCATGCTGTGAATAGTTTAGGCCCCAAAATGTAATGAAATATATATATGTTATTATTGGAGGCATTTCTGAGAAAATTGATCCCAAGTATTGAGGGATTTCTTATGAGGAAAGGTGAACAAATTGGTGTTTAAGAGTATGCTGTGTTATCTTATGGAAACATCCAAAATTGTATGAGGGCTTGACAGTATACATGTTGGGACATTCTTTCTTGCAATTCCAGAGGTAGGAAATATTCAAAGATATTGTTGAATAAATCCAGCTGCTCTCATCATTGAACTCTGTATCAACAGTTATATTAAAAAAATGCAAGGAAAATGGGTAGGCAATCTGTTCTGCTTCCTCAGCATCTAAAGGATGAAACATTCACTCCACACCCACCTTTCCTATTGGATTTAACATTATTTGAAAACATCATTACATATGGCGTAAGGACAACATTTTATTATTAGTACTTTAGTTCTTGCAGTCCCATCATAACACAACTGGGGGTAGGAAATATTAGGAGATAGTGTTAAATAATAAATCTAGTAGATTTAATAGAGGCATTACGAATTCTCAAGGGCTTGGAGAGAGTAGATAGGACAACATTGTTTCCTTTGGTGGGTGGGTTGAAGACCAGAGGACACAGATTTACAATAATTGGCAAAAGACCCAGGGGGAGATGATGCTATTTCTAGTAAAAAATACACAACAGTTGTTATGATGTGAGATGCACTGCCTGAAAGGGTAATGAAAGCAGATTTAAAAATAATTTCTTAAAAGGAATTGAATACATACTTGAAAAGGCAGAATTCAGAATTATGTGTTCAATGATGCTCACTGTTCACTAAAATCTATTGCAAATGTTTCTGTTTTTTAACATCATCATATGCAGAAAACCTAGATATTATGTGGATTCTGTTTAATATAAACTGCCAGGAGAACTGGGAAATCAGTTTGAAACAAGTTCATTAAGGATTTGTAACTTAACCGATCCAGACCAGGAATGACAAGGTCTTTACCTTCACAGACCATACTGTTTGTATCATGCAGCCTAAGAAAATACAATGTTTATTTTGTATCTTTCCGTTAATTAGCTTACACTTCAAGTGCAACACTAAATAATATTGCTGGTTTAATTTTGGTTATCCTGAGGCAATGATGTTCAAAACAGCCACTTCTAAACCCCCCATGCTCATTAAATACAAATAAGGTAACCGATTTCAAGGAACACTAATGCCCGTAATATTGTATTGCCGGTGCTACAAGGGCCAAAGGTCAGATTGCATGTGGTCCTTTGGCTACAGATTTGGGGTGTGTATTAATTGGGATGACAATTAATTTTTGAACAGCGTACAGTAGAAATTAATTGTAACACATTCAGACTTTTATGGTTTCGAGCTTGTTTTGAATACAAAGGGAATGATAAATAGAACTAGGTTTTGATTTAAAATTTTACGTAAGAGTTATGTTTATTTCAGAAAGCACATCAAGAGAGATAGAAAAATGAATGTCTTTCCTGATTTTAATTACAATTCTCTTTAACCTTGCAAAAGAAGCAAGTTGGGTTGAATTTAGAAGGTTTCTCAAATAGAAACATTCTGATTGATGTCATTTTTGTGCTGTTGGTAGTTTAGAAAAATGCAAATATTCTAATTGGTGAATATTTATTTGTGAGAAGATAAAAAGAGAGGATCAAGACTGAGTAAATGTGAGAGGGAGAAAAAGAATTAACTGAAGTAACTATTTGCAAATATTTTTAAAGAAACCTACAACGTTTCGGAATTCCATTGCCGTCACATGCTGGGAACCTCCCAATATTTCATATCTACAAATCAATTGAGCTTTACCATCGAGACACTGGGATTTGCAGATGCTTACATCTTGCATTGAACACAATGTGCTGGAGTAACTCAGCACGATAAGCAGCATCTCTGGGTCTGAGTCCAGTCTGAAGAAGGGTCCTGATCTAAAACATTCAGAGATGCTGCCTGACTTGCTGAGTTACTCCAGAAATTTGTGCTCTGAGCTTTAGTCAATTCTAAATCACTTCAATTCTAAAACCACCTCTCTCATTTCCATGTCTTTGAGTTTACCAGGCATTCAAGTATTCTTGAATTTGAAAAGAGCAAAGAGATAAAAAATAAATATAAATATAAATTATTTGCTAAAGAATAGGTAATAATGTACTACACTCACAGAATGAGACACTTACTGCTCAAAGCAGACTAGCTTTCATCAAATGGTATTTGATTTATTCAACTACTGTAAATCAGTGGCCCGTAATGATATGCCCCAATGACATAACTCTCATTTTATTATGCAGCAGTGAATTCTCTGATTCATGGCGAATAGTTACAGGGGATCCACTACATAATGTTTTTTTTTCTTACATAATGATGCATCTGATGGAGGGGGGGGAGGGGTGTCAAATGAGGACACACGATAGAACAAGTAGAACACTGAAATGTTTGGCTGTCTATTTGAAGCAAAGGGGAAAAAGAACTTCTGTTTGACAGAACAAACTGCTGCCAAGTGTACTTTCCTGGCTGCATTGTTTTTAACTTTGGCTGCCGTCATTGTTTTTTCTAAATACACTGCATTTACACAAAGTGCTGGAGGAACTTGGCGGGTCGAGCAGCACGTGGAGGGAATGGACAGGCGATGTTTCAGATTGGGACCTTTCTTCAGACCCGACCCGAAACGTCATCTGGCCATTCCCTCCACAGCTGCTGCCGGACCCGCTAAGTTCCTCCAACACTTTGCGTCTTGCCCCAGCATCTGCAGACTGCAGTTGCTTGTGCCTACATTGCATTTGGTTGCATTATGCCATTCCAGCAGCACCTCCCAAACTCATGACTTCTACTATCAGGCAGTACAAGAGCAATAGGTGTATGGCAACACCACCACCTGCAGGTTCCCCTCCAAGGTGTACACACGACACAATGCTCAGAAATATAACTGTACTTTCACCATCATCGGGTGAAAATATTGGAACTCTCATCCCCAACGCCCTGTGGGAGAACATTCACCAGACAGGCTGCAGTGATTGAAGAAGGTAACTAACTAGCTCCTTCTCAAGTGAAATTAGGGATGGGCAATAAATGCTGCCCTGGTCAGCACTTTGCATAAGTGACAATAAAGCACCATTGGACTGGTCTGCACTAATAGCAATGCAGTTCTTGCTCAAATTTGCATCTCCACCAATGCAGCACTTCCTATATCTCTGACAGTGAGCAGTACTTCAGCACTGCACCCCTCACAGTGCCCCCACCCCCCTGAATTGCTCATCTGAGAGTGCAGCACTCCTTTGGAATTGTGTATGTGACAGTGCAGCACTCAGGTTCAGCACTTTCTCAGAGCTGACAGTACTTTACAGCTTCTGAATTACAGTGTAGTACTTCCTCAGTACTCCATTGAACCTGGCCTGGATTTTACTAACTGGAGTGAGGATTCCATCCTCTGCACCGGAGGTAGACACAAAATGCTGGAGTAACTCGGCGGGACAGGCAGGATCTCTGGAGAGGAGGAATGGGTGACGTTTCGGGACGAGACTCTTCTTCAGACTGCTCCAGAGGCATTGTTTAATCGCAAGCCTATCTTGCTTTGGTACCATTAATCACACAATGGGTTTTGCTGTTGGTTTTTTGTGCCCATAAATATCCAATCAAATGCTCTGTTCAAAGTTAAAGGTAACTCATGAAGATGACATTACAGTGTTAGAATGACTCACTACACAATTATAATTTCTGTTCCTCCCAGCAGAATAACATCGTAATGATAAGACTGAAAATCAAATCACTTTGGTATCACTCCATGAAGGCAAAGCTCTCCATCTGGATTCACACATCCTTTAATCTACACCAGAATTAGAATACAAATATATGATTTTGATATAGTACAAATATGAAAACACAACACAGTCAGTCCGCACCATCATTCTCGTGAAGTTTTAACATTGAGGAAAACAGTCTATATTTGCATTGTATTACGGCACGGTATTTTTATCAATCAACTTTCGTCTTAGCTGAGATCACAATTATATGGAACTAATGCTGAGGGACTATCAGCCATTGGGGGACAAGCTAAATTAAACAAACCTTAATTTTCTTTTGGAAATGGAATGTAAAACCCAGTGGGAAAGCTCACACTGACTTGTCATTGCTTATTATCATGGTTAGGGTTCATTCAACCAAAACAAAAATTGCTTTGCTTTCTTGGATCTGGGGAGAGATCTTTTGGGTTCAACAGTCAACCAATCAAATATTGAAAAACAGACATGTGTGCTCCTTGAATGGTTTTGCTCTTCATACGCCACTGAGACGATCTTTAGCATCGAGGAGCAATAGAAGAACAGTTCCCAGGATAGTTCAGTGGGAATTATTCTCGAGACTATGATTGCTGTGATGATTGTGATAAGATCAGTTTCCCACTCGCTGGAGGGTGAGCTTGGCAAATGGTCACGGGGCAGGTGCTTGAGTCCACTCTTGATGAGACTCCCAAGGCTGCTGGGATCTTTCCATCATTGGAACAGGTGAGTAGATTAATCTAATAAAGGATAGCAGAGTGACAGGTGCTGCCTTTCTTGCAGAGTTTGTGCATTCTCTCCGTGACCCCAGGGTACTCCAGTTTCCTCCCACATCTCAAATATTAACTGGCCACTGTGAATTCCGTCAGGTGTAAATGGCACAAAAAAACAAAAAACAAAATGCTGTAGGTGGCAGTGGTACAGGAAGGGGAATGGGACGGATGCAAAAAAAACCCCCCATATAATCAGTCTGCTGTATTATTCACATAAGATTTTTGAAGAAGTTGTAGGTGACAGTGAACTGATGGATTACTTTGCTGGGAGTTAGCATGTACTTCATGAGCCACATGGTCTATTTCTCTGCTTTAATACCTACGAAGGTTAAGCCTCTCTTGCTTGAAGTTCAGGTGATGAATAGATGGCAAACACCCAGGAGCATCAGGAGCAATTTACTGGGCAGACTGCCCCCAAGGAGAATTCAATGTTGCTGTGGTTGACAGTAATTCAATTAAAAAGCAACAGCCTAGAGATTCACAACCTCCTTGGAGAAAAAGCATTGTTGCACAGTTCACCACTGATTTATGATGGAGCATTTGGATCGTACTACTCTATTGCAACCCTGACATATCAATGCAGCTGTATTTTTGTAGCAGACCATTTCTTCATAAGCAGCTGTCAATTCCAATCAATTTTACTCAGCTGGCAACACCGGCCCTTCTGTAGAAGCCACGTGCAACGGCTGAAGGGATGGTGTGAGGAGAGGTTAGGGAGAGTGCCCCAACCTCAGCACAACCTGTACATTTAAAGGATGCAATTTGCTGACAAGAGGCCGTCTCTATGTGCAAGAGTCCAGGCAGCCTTGATTGGTGTCAGTGAGATGCAATGGCAACAACTGGTGAATGAGGTCTCCATGAGGTGTAACCTAGTCAGAGCAATGACTGACACCAAAGGGCCCTTTGGCCTGAAATCTGAAAGATCAACTTTATTTCTCTTTCCACAGATGCTGCCTGATCTGCAGAGTGTTTCCGGTGCTTTCCGTTTTCAGTTTGAAAGAGGAATTGTAACTTCACACATTATCTAGTTGAGAACTTGAACAAATGTACAATAGTTTCAGACACAAAATGCTGGAGCAGCTCAGTTTACTGAAACGTCACCCATTCCTTCTCTCCAGAGATGCTGCCTGTCCCGCTGAGTTACTCCAGAATTTTGTGTCTATCATCGGTGTAAACCAACATCTGCAGTTTCTTCCCACAATAATTTCAGACTGATGGTAACATTATATCCTAGTATACACGATTTTTTCTCTTTTTCACTATCTGATGTACTCACGTATGGTACGAGTTGCCTGAGTAAAGCACAAAACAAAATATATCATTGTATCCCAGTGCACATGACAATAATAAAGCAATAATAACCCCATCTCTCACACTCCAACCCACAGACAACTCCTCAGACTCACATTTATAGATAGCTAAACCCTGCCACTTACTATTCAACATTAGAGATGCTGCATCACCCCTCCAATACACATGCATGGCACACACCCATGCACACACACAAACCAGCACACAGACAGACAGATTACTGCACCCAGACATTGCCAGCCTTTCACATATGTTCATAGTGAATCTACGGTGTTGGCAACGTGAGATGCACAAACAGCAAAAGTCAAACAGAGTTCATAGAAATCCCTCAAGACCAGCTGGTGATTTGAAGCTTTTGCTTTCTGCTCGTTTAAGTCAATTAAGAGGACAGGTCCTTCGATATCCTCCACTCAGAAAATGCCAATTATTGGATGGTAATTCACACCAAAGTCAATATAAAGTAAGGACTCTTTCAAAGATCCATTCTAAAAAATAAGGAGTAAAGTCCTTCGAATGATTCCTTGATTGTGAAGCCCTGGGCTCTGTAGCTCAGCAATGTGACCCCAAATATGGGGAATCTACCAAGAAGATAACCTTAAGTTCAAAATTCTGTCAGCTGTGCTCCCTGTTTATGTAGCAGCAGAGGCAGTCACTACCCAAGACATGGCTTTGGTGGAAGCAGTGGTGAGCTCCGGCCACTGGGATTCGTGGTGACCACAACCCTGCAGCAGTTTGTCCACCAACAGGTCACTAGTCTGACTAATGAACAACATCAGCTCTCTCAGGATGACCACATTGGTATTCTGACCACTGCCACCCTTGCTGCTGTCTATCCCATCCAGCTGGTGGAGCCACTGCCTCACAACCTCAGTGACCCAGATCTAATCCTGACGTTGGATGTTGTCTGAGTTTCCTCCGGGTGCTACTATTTCTTCTCCCATACCAAAAACATGCACCATGATAGGTTAGTTGGCTGCTGCAAATTGCACCTGGTGTGTAGGTGAGCGATACAATCTGGGGAGAGTTGATGAGAATGTGCGGACAATAAAATGGTTTCTTGATGGTTGGGCACAAAATGCTGGAGTAACTCAGGCAGCAACTCTAGATAGAATTTATGGGTGATGTTTATTCAGACTTGATCTTGACTTAGTTGGTCTGGACTCAGTGGCTTGAAGGGCCTGTTCCCATGCTATATGATGCAATGAGAACTGGGATAGAAACAGTTCATTCTCAAAGCTAAGGGACTCCCTTAGATTGAGAGGAGCAGATACTTACTTTAGCACATTAAGAAAACATAGTACGTAGTAATAAACATCAAGATCCTTTGAATCACAGGTAGACACAAAATGCTGGAGTAACTCAGCGGGTCAGGCAGCATCTCTGGAGAGAAGGAATAGGTGATGTTTTGGGTCAAGACACTTCTTCAGACTCGACCCAAAACGTCACGCATTCCTTCTCTCCAGAGATGCTGCCTGACCCGCTGAGTTACCCCAGCATTTTGTGTCTACCTTCGATTTAAATCAGCATCTGCAGTTTCTTCCTACACATCCTTTGAATCACACGTATTAACCTATTAATGAACCTGTCCAAATGTATTTTAAATGTTACCCGCCTCAACCAATTCTTCTGACAGTTTGCTCCATATACCCACCACTCTTTGGGTGAAAATGTTGCCCCTCACATCTATATTACTAAATCTCTGTTCTTGACCGCTTTTGGCCTTCTGTGCTGCGATTTCCGAGAGAACGCCGCCACCTACGGCCGTCATTTTTGGCCACCTCGCTCAGAGCCCCCTGTGTGCCGAGGATTTTTCCCGTCGACAGAGATATTAATGTTTTTACAAAATTCCCCATTCTCTCTGCTGCCCCCGCTGGCGGCAGGGGGGAGGGAGGGTCTATACAACCAGGAAGTGGTGTGCCTCTACTTCTTCTTCTTCTATGTAGTTTTTTTTGGCGGTTGGCAAACAACTTTTTAGTGCATTACCGCCACCAACTGGTATGGAGTGTGGATCAAATAACATTATAACTTATATACTAATAACCTATATCTTTCCGAACAAATTGGTTACCCTGAGAAAAAGCAATAGGATTTGATAGCACTTATATGAATTATTTTGTAAAATATCTATTAAATCAAATTGTACTTTTTCTTTTCTGAATCGTTCATTCATTTGTCTTCTTTCTTCCTCATACCTCTCACAATGTATAATGACATGGTGGTGTGCCTCAATTAATCTCTGCAAGATGGAGCTCTGTCAATTAGTCTCTGTCACTCTGAGCTCTGAATGACACTGAACAAATGTCTACAGCACTGTGAGTACCCTTAATTTGGTTTGAAAATGAAAACATGGTTAGAGGTAAAAAAGCACTGCCTGCAAATGGTTGTTTGGGTTTGGGTTGAAGTAAAAAGGCACTCTCTCACTCTCTCTCCCCTCCTCTCTCTGCCCACCTCTCTCTCTCTCCCTATCCCTCTCCTCCCCCCCCTCTCCTCCCCCCCTCTCCTCCCCCCCTCTCCACTCCTCTCCTCCCCCCCCTCTCCTCCCCCCCTCCCCTTCCCCCCTCTCCTCTCCTCCCCTCTCTCCTCTCCCCCCTCTCTCCTTTCCCCCCTCTCTCCTCTCCCCCTTCTCCTCTCACCCCCCCTCCTCTCCCCCCTCTCCTCTCACCCCTCTCCACCCCCTCTCCTCTCCCCCCTCTCCTCTACCCCCTCTCTTCTCACCCCCTCACCTCTCCCCCCTCTCCTCTCCACACCTCTCCACTTCCCCCTCTCCTCTCCCCACCTCCTCTCCCCCCCTCTCCTCTCCCCCCTCTCCTCTTCCCCCCCTCTCCTCTCCCCCCCTCTCCTCTCACCCCCCTCTCCTCTCCCCCCTCTCCTCTCGCCCCTCTCCTCTCCCCCCCCTCCTCCCCCCCTCTTCCTCCCATCCCCTCTCCTCTCCCCCCCCTCCTCTCCCCCCTTCTCCTCTCCCCCCCTCTCCTCTCCCCCATCTCCTCTCCCCCCCTCATCCTCTCCCCCCTCTCCTCTCCTCCCCTCTCCTCTCCCCCTTCTCCTCTCCCCCCCCTCTCCTCTCCCCCCCCTCTCCTCTCCCCCCCTCTCCTCTCCCCCCTCTCCTCTCCCCCCTCTCCTCTCCCCCCCCTCTCCACTCCTCCCCCCTCCACTCCCCCTCCTCTCCTCTCCCCACCATCTCCTCTCCCCCCCTTCTCCTCTCACCCCCTCTCTCTCTCTCTCTCCCCCCTCGCTCTCTCTCTCCCCTCTTTTTCTCCCCCTCCTCCCCTCCATCCCCTCCCCCACCGTCCCTCCCCTAAACCCCCCTCCCCTCCACACACCCCTACCCCCTTCCCTCCACCCTCCCTCCCCCTCCCTGCTCCCCACCTCTCCCCTGCCCCTCATCTCACCCCCCTCTCAGCACACCCTCTCTCCTCCCCCTCTCTCCTCTCCCCCTCCCCCTCTCTCCTCCCCCCTCCCCCTCTCCTCCCCCTCCCCCTCTCCTCCTCCCCCCTCCCCCCCTCTCTCTCTCTCCCCTCCTCCCCTCCTCCCCTCCCCTACTCTCCCTCCCTCCCCTAAACCCCCTCCCCTCCACACCCCCTACCCTCTTCCCTCCACCCTCCCCCCTCCCTCCCCCTCCCTGCTCCCCACCTCTCCCCTCATCCCCCTCTCAGCACCCCCTCTCTCTCCCCCTCACTCTCACCCTCTCTCTCTCTCCTCCTCTCCTCCCCTCCTCTCCCACATCCCCCCCCCCCCCTCACCCACCCTCCCTCTTCTCCTCCTCTCCACCCCCTATCCCTCTTGCCCCTCTCTCTGTGTCTCTGTCTCTCTCTCTGTCTCTGCCCCTTCTCTCTCTGCCCTCACTCTCTACCCCCGCCCCCCCCTCTCTACATGTGACTGCAAGTTGGGGGCTATGCGTCAGTAGATAGGGTGGTTATGGGGTAAAAGGAGCAAATTAATAATATAAATATAATATCAAGGGGGGTAATTAGCGTGAGTGCGGGGGGGGGGGGGGGTAGTTAGTGTGTGACGCTGCATGCCGCCTCCCCCCCCACAACTGCATGTTGGGGGAACAGACCCAACGGGTCTGCACTTGGTCTAGTTCCTACTAGATCTTTCCCTTCTCGCTTTAAAACTATGTTCTTTATTACCCAACATTGGGGGGGAAAAAATGGTGCATTCCCCCTATCTGTTCCTCTCATGATTTTATACACTTCTATAATATCAACCCTCAAATTTGTCAATGTGTCATTTTCTATTTCCAGCATTTGCTGTATTAGGTTTTGTAAATATGTCTCCAGATTAACAAGATCAAGTCGCGTGGAAAGATTATGTGTCCAGAAAATAATGTAAACAGCAATCCTGCAACTATAGGCTTATTTCAGTTGCTTGCTTTGGAAGCCTCTTAGAGGGCAGTGTTTAAATGCTTAACAGACCAAAAAGAAACAAAACAAATTAACATCTTGCATACTGCATTGCTTTCAGAACATTAGAATACCTTCACCTTCACAAATATTACCACAAAATCATAGACAGAAATCACATCAGTTTGTGTGTGTTAAAAGCTAGATGCTTTGCCTGCAAATAAATCTCGCTGAATACAAATCATATACAGTTCCTGGCAGTAAGAAGGTGAAGAAATACTTTTATTTCTTTATAAATATTAAGGTTCTACAGGCACCAGAGACTATCTGAAGATTACTTTTCTCCATCTCTAATCGCAAATATACGGAACAGATTTCCATGAAAAGAAATTGATTATATCTTAGATGGAAGGTTGGATGGTTCTTTAGTAAAGAATAAATACACTATCAAGTGGCTTAATAGAATTTGGCAATGAGATAGAAAGGGTAAATTCAGATTTTAAATGAGAAAGTAAATCATTCCACCTCGCTAAAACTGGGCCAGGTTTCCCCCCACCCCTCAACCTCTGCCATGTCTTTGCTGAACCGTGCCCAGGAAACTCTACCAGAAGGTATAGAGGCACAGTGGTGCAGTACCGAAAATCCCCCCATGTCCCACCACATCCATGCCAACCTTAATGGCATCTAAACCAATCCCTTTCTCCCATACTTATTTAAGTGCCAGTCTAAATGCCTCTTAAACGAAATAATTTATATTTGATTTCCACCTCCTCTGGAAGCACTCAGATATCAACCACTCTCTTGAAAAACTTACCCCTCAGACCCCCTTTAAAACTCCTTCTTCTCATCTTAAATCTATGCCCTGTTTTTAACACCATACTCTGGGAAAAATATTTTGACTTTCTATCTCATCTATGCCTCTTATAATCTTATATACTTCTATCAGATTACTCCTCAGCCTCCTTCACTCTAGGGAATACAAGCCCAACCTATCCAATCTCTCTCCATAACTAATGCTCTCCATTTCAAGCGGCAGCCAGCAGATTCTCCTCTGAACTCTCGCCAGTACAATCACACCTTTATGTTAAAAGACTCTCTCCAAGTTCTTCAGACATGCTGCCTAACAGGTTGTATGGTATTGAAAGGTTCTATGGGGACAGAAAAGTAGGATATCTGAGGACTGATTGACACTCTTGTAGTGGCAGGATATCTGAGGTAGGATATCTGAGGACTGATTGTGGTGCAAAAGGCAGATTAAGACAAGCCTGGTACACTTTGCCCAACATCTTGACAATATCAAGGGAACAATATTGATAATGCTAGTCTTAAGATTGTGACCCTTCTGACCCACAAACTGATCAAAAGAACCATATTTGTCAAGGTATGGATGTTAGTAAACAAAAAATAAGTCCCACATTGACTTGATCAAGTCACGCCTTCCAGTTGGCCTGGTCAATGTAATCATCACATACAGATAATGTCAACTGGTAGAAAAAGAGTATAAATGTTAGGATATAGTGAAGGCAGTCAGAAAAGAAACAACCTCTGTCCTCGAGTTGTTCGTTTGTATCTCATTGTAATGTTTTCCTATTATTGTAAACATTGTACCTGTGGTTAGGAAATCCTTTGTAAATTATAACCTCTGTAGAAATTATTTGGAATTAAACGTGCTTGCTTTAAAAATATTACTTTACATTAGCTGCTTCGTAAGCTGGAAGTATCTCCTCCTTGGTTGGTGGGGGGGGGGGGGGGGGGGGTAGGGGGGGGGGGAGAGACCCACCGTTCAAAATACTGATTAATGACAGCTAAACACATTCGGAAAAGAAACTAAGATAACAAAGTAAACCAGTCTTTGAAATATAGGTTGATGCAGTATGCTCTCCTCAGAGGAGGGAACTAGAGATATTTACAACAGATAGTGCTTAATGTCTTGACTTAAGATTAGGACTCTACAAGGGGTAGACTCAATATCATTAAACTCCCAAGTAGCCCCACTCCATGGAAACTGATGTTCTCCAAGGCAAGAACATATCAAACAAAAAGCTGCGAGAAAAGAAGGAACATGAAACAGTGTGACCACGGGATAAGTGTCCACAGATTTCTGATCAAAATAGGAAAGTCAGAATGGAAATATGACCTGAAGATTCTACAAACACTCAGCAAGTCAGCCAGCATCGGTGGAAAGAGAAATAGTTAAGATTGAAGGCCCTTGTTCTCCACATTCCACTTTTTCTCTCTCTTGCTTTTTCTCTCTTCTTTTCTCTTAAATATAGCTAAAAGTCAAAATTGAAGCTGTACAATAACTGTATTATGTCATATGCTGCTGGTTATATTTTTGTACACTGCTTCTAATAAATAAAAAATTAAATTAAAAAAAAGAATTGATGTCTAATATGATCCACGCTGGTTAAGATCAATTTTTGATTGGTTAACATCTAAAAAGATGTGCCAAGCTACCCCTTTGCTGGGCATAACATTTTAAAATCTAAAATGAGAAGCAGGGAGGATCAAAAGTCTTCAGGACAGATAACCCTTTAACCAAATGACGTTGTTAAACTGTACTGTATTATTACTGTATTATTGAGCATTAAAAAGCCAAGAGATTATTTGGTAGCAGTCTGAACAAAAACTCTGTTCATAAACTTTCAGCTTTTAGTCCGTGAGCAGGACTAAACACTTTGAAAACTGCTGACATGTGGTTACAATTTAAAAAAATGTTGTGTGAGAATGGCCTCAGTAGTGATTCAGAATGCCCACTCCGCAATATGAATTGTGTAACGTTTATGTAACCTTTGTGTTTGACATTCTGATGGGGTGATATTGATGCCAGCACAGTCAGGCACGACATTGAGTTCAGGCATGATTGAAACTGGGCACAAATGCAGATCCAAAGATAGTCATATCCATATGAATTTCTAGGCTATTTAATAAGAGGTGGTGCTGAATACAGGGCTTTCCCCTCGCCCAGCTTGAAAGTGATTTGTTCATTTTTAAATGAATGTAGAGGAGGTGATGTTCTGCTTAATATGATAACAAATTCTCTTTTGAATTGACACTTGTGGTCTGTTGAGTACCCTGACTTTCAAACTCATTCAATAAAGGCTTCATAAGCGGTATTAGAAGGAATTGAAGGGTTGACAAATGAAAAGAGTTTGCACAACAAAGACTACATGCCCAACAAGAGGTTGGAGGGGAACGTATAGGGTGTGGAGGGAAACTACAGGGTGGACGCTGAGAGAATGGCTTCCCTGATGGGGGATCTAAAACTAGGAGGCTTACCTTTAAAATAGGCATGGCCCAGTTTCAGACAGTGATGAGAGTCATAGGGGAACTTCAATCTTTGGAATTTACTACCCGAGAGAGGTGTGGGAGCAGAGTTATGAAATATATTCAAGTTGGAGATTGACAGATATTTAATTGCGTCAGATTGGGAGAGAATGGGAAAGTGGTGGAAGGCCAATATTGGATTAGCCATGATCTCATTGAATGTTTGTGCAGGCTTGAGGGACTGATTGCCTTGTTTGTTCTTTTTCATATGTTCTTGAGGTTTTATAACCCAGTATATTTCAAATTGGGAATAATAACGCAAAGGTCTACATTGGGTTATTTTGTGTATATTATGAATACTGGCACATTAGACTGGAGATGATGGATCAATGACAAGAGCATTTTATGTCATGTTGACTTCTGTAACAAAATTAATAATGAACATGGTCTACTTTGCTCGAGAGATAAAGGCAGCTGGTAAAATCAGAATATGCAAGCTTTACACTGCTAGCGATTTTCCAGAGGAGATACAAGGAACTAGTTGCAGAATATGAGCGAAATATATGTGAATACATGCATATTTGAGCAAAGTATAAAGTATTGGAGTGGGTCTGGCAGCATCTGTGGAGGGAATGAATGGATGATATTTCATGTTGAGACCCTTCTTCGGTTTAATAAGGGTCCCAATTTGAAATGTCATCCATTCGTTCCTTCCACAGATGCTGCCTGACACTGAGTTATTCCAGCACTTATGTTTCGCAAGAGATTTTCCAGATCTGTGACAACTCATTAATCATAATCCTTGATATGCTGCTTATGTGCCTGTGTAAAGAGCCAAACCTGCGCTCTTCCGCTAGAGTGTAGTTGAATGTTTTCTTGATCTAACAAAGAACAATCTTGCTGGCTCTCCACTCTGCACTGGACCACCGGGACAATAAGAACACATACGTCCACAGCTCCAAGACCATATTTAAATTTGCCGACAACATCACTGTTGCTGCGTGAATAACAAGTATAATATGAGTCAGAGTAGAGGAGAGAGATTGAAAATATGATTGAATGGTGCCTGAACAACAATTTTGCACTTAACGTTAGCAAGACCAAGGAACTGAGTGGTGACTACAGGAGGGGAAAGCTAAGGATCCATGAACTTGTCGCTGGGACGATAAGTAACTTATCGATGAGATGGTGGTGGAAAGTGTCAACAGGTTCACGTACCTGGGTATGCATATCTCTGAAGATATGCCCTGGGCCTAGCACATCAATGCAATCTCATCAACACGTCAATCAAAGAAATCTCATCAATCAAAGAAAGATCATCAACACCTCTACTTTCATTGAAAATTGAGGTGATTCAGTATGTCAACAAATATTCTATCGAGCTTCCACAGGTGTATTATACGGTGGAGATCCTACTGACTGTTTGCAGCACGGCCCCATTCAGCAACACCCACACCCAGGAATGAAGGAGACTGTATACACTGACCGATCCATCATAGGTACTGACCTTCAAACCATCAAATAATTCTATAGGAGGTGCTGCCTCAAAAAGGCAGCCAAAATCATCAAAGAGCCACTCCACCCTGGCCAAGCTCTTGTTTCGCTACTACAATCTGGAAACAAGTACACAAACCTGAAAACCGTGACTGGCTGGCTCCAGAACA
Organism: Amblyraja radiata; assembly: GCF_010909765.2. Classification (NCBI taxonomy): domain Eukaryota; kingdom Metazoa; phylum Chordata; class Chondrichthyes; order Rajiformes; family Rajidae; genus Amblyraja; species Amblyraja radiata. The sequence goes on from NC_045981.1 coordinate 23,689,507, forward strand.
GCTCCTACAGTCTGAAGAAGGGTCTCGATTCAAAACGTCACCTATTCCTTTTTTCCAGAGATGCTGTCTGACCCGCTGAATTACTCCAGCTTTTTGTGTCTATCCTGAGCAACTGTGCGGCCCTTGAACACCTCACAACATTAACCTCAACTACTATGATCTTCCATGGACCGCATCTTCATTTGCATGGTACACAAAAATGCTGGAGAAACTCAGCGGGTGCAGCAGCATCTATGGAGCGAAGGAAATAAGCAACGTTTCGGCCCAAAACGTTGCCCATTTCCTTCGCTTCATTGATGCTGCTGCACCCGCTGAGTTTCTCCAGCATTTTTGTGTACCTTCGATTTTCCAGCATCTGCAGTTCCTTCTTAAACATCTTCATTTGCATTGTGGTTTTCAGTTTTCACACTATTATGGTTACCTAATATTACAGTTAATAGTTTATTGTTATTTTGATTGTTATAAATTAGTGTTTTATTGCATTTCTGTAGCTGCTGAGCTGCAGCAAATAAGGTTTTCATTGTTCTGTCATTGGTACATATGATAAATAAACACTCTTCTGGGTTTCCAATCTCAACCAAGCTTTCCAATAACAAAGCAATTATTTGGGCAGGGTACAAAGAAACAGCTGCTTGAGTGGAGTTTCCCCCCAAAGAAAGTAATAAGGGATGCTCCAGTTGGATGGAACACAATACACATTTGTGCAGGAATTGAATCCTATTTGGCTGACTTACAGAATATTTCGCAACACCAGAACAGCCTATCACTCATCCAAAGGTCAACTTTCCTGCGTTGATTTATTGTGCACACATGGCTAACGGAGCAAGGATGCATTTGCATGTAAACTATGCGGAGGAAATTAATAACAATTAAAACAAAGAGCATCTGAACAATCAGCTGGGACTAGAGAAAGCTTCACTTTTGTTCAGAGCAAAGGTAATGATAAGTTTCTTAGTGCGTTCTCATTGTTCACTATTTGGTGTTAGTTTACTGTTCTTCTTCAGTTAAACATCAAGCTGTTTCAGTGCATTATCTTTGTGTTTAGCAAACTATTTCAGGAACCCATTGAACCGAAAGTCAGCCTAGGCAACCCCAGTCTCTCAAAAGCTCTCCAGACTGCACGACTACGACATTTGGCTTGATTTACCGCACATAATCGTTGCCTGAGGAGCATTAATAGTTGAAGCCAAATTTAGGTAACGCGGCCCCCGAAAAGGGATATTTATGGTTAGCAGGTATTTATGTCCCATAAATCTGAGGTAGATTTAAACTGAGCCCCAGGAGCCGAAAAGCCAGTTTCCAATCCACTGTAATTTTTGATAAAATCAATTTGGTTTAATTCAATATTTTTCTAATTTCCAAATGCAGCTGTTTCTACGTGGTTTCATAGGCAAATTGAAAGTTGGGCAAAGCCTTTGTGCTAAAATAAGAACAAACACATTTTTAGGCATTGAAGATTGCCAAAGAGATTCCACGTTGATAAATTTTGATCCTGTGACCACATTCTCTGGCCAGAATCATGTCTAATTCCTTTCCTCTTCAGATAAAAATGTTTCTCTCTGATTCTCCAACAAACTCTTTACTTTTTACCTTTTTAACTTCTTTCTCCTGGAATTTAAAGCCTTATTCAAGAACCAACATGTTTTTATACAGCACTTAGGATGTCATCCCAAAGCACTTTACAACCAATGGATTGCAGTCACTTTTGTCAGAAAGGCAACGATATAGTGAATAATTTGCCTTGACCATCTCTGTCATTTTATTGTATCGTTCAAGTTGACTAATTTACCTTGAAGTATTCTGGTTTTAAGGGAAAATATAACAAACAAGATTTTCCACATGAAACAACATATTGCAGAGTAAGACTTTCTCATTGTAAAGGAGCTTTTAATATCGGTTTTAGGGTGATGTTTAGAGTTTAGAGAGATACAGCGTGGAAAGAGGTCCTTTGGCGCACCAGGTCCACGCCAAATCAGCAATCATGCTTTCATATTAGTTGTATGTAATCCCATTCTTGCATCCACTCCCTACACACAAGGGGTAATTTTACAGAGCCCAATTAACGAACAACCCCACACATCTTTGGGATGTGGGAGGAAAATGGAGCACCCAAAGGAAACCCACGTGGTCATAGGGAGAACATACAAACTCCACACCCGAGGTCTCTGGTGCCATGAAGCAGCAGCTCTAGCAGCTGCTCCACTGTGCTACCCTAAACATGTCATGGATGGCACAGCCACTGAGTTGCTGTCTTATGATGCCTGAGACCTGGGTTCGATCCTGTCTACGGATGCTGTCTGTACCGAGTTTGCAAGTACTCCCTGTGACCGCATGGGTTTTCTTCGGTTTCCTCCCACATTCCTAGGATGTACAGGTTTGTAGGTTGATTGGTTTATGTAAATTCGAGGAGGAGCCATCTTGGGGAACGGCTGCTAACCAGCAGCCGTCCGTTTAATTCATTTTTTTTCCAGTTTTTAGTTAGTCTTGTTCTTCGTTTGTTCGGAGAAATGGACTTCTTAATGTGGGGGGAAGGAGGTAATCTTACTTCTAGGTCCCTACCTGGTCGGTGAGGCAGCTTTTTCTCCGGGCTGCCCCGTCGACCCGTCCTCGTGGCCTACCAGCGGGCGTGGAGCGCCGTTTCCTGACGGGGACCGCCCAGCACCTCGGCTTCGGTGGCGGCACAGCGCTGGAGCGCTATCGCGGAGCGGAGCGGGCGATGCCTTGCCTGGGTCACTGCGCTGGATCGACGCGCTGGAGCTCCGGTGAGCTGGACCGCCGTGATCATCACCTCCGGGCTGCGGGTCTGCGGAGCGGAGCGGGCGGTGCCAACATTAACATCGGGAGCCTGGGAGCTCCAACCCGGTGCGTCCTTGTTGGCTTCGGAAGCCGACAATCCCCTGCTAGGAAGCGGCCGTTCCAGGTGGCCCAGCCGCTGTGAGGACTCTCCCGACGCCGGGGCAAGACCACCCGGCTAGAACGGCCAGGAACATCTGGCCTCCGTAGAGGCAACAGCGGTGGCCTCAATAGGCCTGACTTCTGGGAGAACTGGGGTTGGGGACTGGACTTTGTGCCTTCCCCCACAGTGGTAACCACTGTGGGGGGATGATTTTTCTGTGTGTAAGTTACTTTGTTAGTCTGTGTCCAAGATGGCTGTCGGAAGGGAGAGTGGACGCTGGCGCGCTTTAGCTGCCGCTGCTCTCTCTTCACATTGTGTTTTTTTGATTTTTTGATTTTGTGTCTTTGGAGCGATTTCTATCTTTAATTTGTGTATTGATGATGTCCTTATTATTTATTTTTCTCCGACTATATGTTTTTTTCTCTTCTGTTAATCTTTGTAAGGTGTCCTTGAGATTTGAAAAGCGCCCGAAAATAAAATTTATTATTATTATTATTATTATTAAATTGCAAATTGTCCCTAGTGTGTAGGATAGTGCTAGTGTATGGAGTAATCTCTGATCGGCGCGGACTCGGTGGGCCGAAGGGCCTGTTTCCACGCTGTATCGCTAAAGTCAAATCTAAAGTAACCACATGTAAAGTTGAGCTATGGAGAGATGAAACAATGGATAATGGAATCAGGAGAAATGGTGATTACCCTACTCCAATCTCAGCAAATGACTGCGCAGGTATTTCACAGTGACATGCCTATAGTATTGAGCTTATAGAATGATTTGAGTACTTGATTGGAAAAGGATCACAAATACTGTGAAGGACTACCCATTCTCAATCAGTTTGTTATCAATAGAAGGAAAGGTGATATAGTTAACATAAATGCTACTTATACTTTAAAGAAGTCAAGGATCCTCGTAGGTTGGACTGATGAGTGCATGTTTAACTGAACATACCATTGATGACTGCCCAAAGATAATAATTGTTCCTATAGCAACCAGATGTTAGCCTTCCTTTGAATCTGTACACCAGCCTGGAATCAGTTTTATTCAGTGTTTATGCTTGACAGGAAATCAGTGGTTTTTCAATGCTATACACCAAACCGTAATTGGCAGTCATCCAATGGTTATACAGGTATAAGGAATTGGAACAAGAGTAGGCCATCCGGTCCTTCAAATCTGCTCTGCTATAACATGTCAGACACCCACTGGGGATTAGTCTCTCTTATCTTATTCATAGATTGACCAGGAGTTGATCTGACAGTCAGTGCTCATATACCTAATAATTGGTTCTGTACAAAAGTAATAATAGAAGCTTAAATATTGATGTATCAAGGACATCTGTACACCAGCAGGATCATTTCATTTTAAAAAGGAAGAAAGATTCTAAGGGGAGTAAGAGGCAACCGTGACTGACAAGAGAAGTTAGAGATAGAATAAAACTAAAAGAAAAGATGTATAAAACAGCAAAGAGTAGCTGCAAGCCAGAAGATTGGGAAACTTTCATAGGACAACAGAAGGAACCAAAACGGGCAATACGGGCTGAAAAGATGAAGTACGAGGGGAAGCTGGCCAGGAATATAAAGAAGGACAGTAAAACCTTCTTTAGATATGTTAAGGGGAAAAGAGTAGCAAAGCCAAATGTGGGTCCCTTGAAGGCAGACACGGGTGAAATTATTATGGGTAACAAGGAAATGGCAGAAGAGTTGAACAGGTACTTCGGAACTGTCTTCATAAAGGAAGACACAAACAACCTCCCAGATGTACTGGAGGACAGAGGATCTAAGGGGGTAGAGGAACTGAAAGAAACTTTCATTAGGCGAGAAATAGTATTGGGTAGGCTAATGGGACTGAAGGATGATAAATCCCCTGGGCCTGATGGTCTGCATCCCAGGGTCCTCAGGGAGGTGGCGCTAGAAATAGTGGACGCATTGGTGATCATTTTCCAATGTTCAATAGATTCAGGATCAGTTCCTGTGGATTGGAGGATAGCTAATGTTATCCCACTTTTCAAGAAAGGAGCGAGAGAGAAAACGGGGAATTACAGACCAGTTAGCCTGACTTCGGTGGTGGGAAAGATGCTGGAGTCAATTATTAAAGAGGTAATAATGGGGCATTTGGATAGCAGTAAAAGGATTAGTCCAAGTCAACATGGATTTATGAAAGGGAAATCATGCTTGACTAATCTTCTGGAATTTTTTGAGGATGTGACAAGTAAAATGGATGAAGGGGTGCCAGATGATGGAGTGTATCTAGACTTTCAGAAAGCCTTTGATAAGGTCCCGCACGGGAGACTGGTGACTAAAATGAGAGCACATGTTATTGGGGGTAGGATGTTGACATGGATAGAAAATTGGTTAGCAGACAAGAAGCAAAGAGTAGGAGTGAACAGGTCCTTTTCAGAATGGCAGGCAGTGGCGAGTGGAGTGCCGCAAGGCTCGGTGTTGCGGCCGCAACTGTTTACCATATATATTAATGATTTGAAGAGGGAATTATGAGCAACATTAGCAAGTTTGCGGATGGCACAACGCTGGGTGGCTGTGTGAACTGTGAAGAGGATGTTAGGAGGTTGCAGGGTGACCTGGACAGGTTGAGTGAGTGGGCAGATGCGTGGCAGATGCAGTATAATATAGATAAATGTGAGGTTATCCACTTTGGCGGCAAAAACAAGGCGGCAGGTTATTATCTCAACGTGGTTCGGTTAGGTAAGGGGGAGGTGCAGCGAGACCTGGCCGTCCTTGTACACCAGTCACTGAAAGTTGGTGTGCTGGTACAGCAGGCAGTGAAACATAGAAACATAGAAACATAGAAATTAGGTGCAGGAGTAGGCCATTCGGCCCTTCGAGCCTGCACCGCCATTCAATATGATCATGGCTGATCATCCAACTCAGTATCCCGTACCTGCCTTCTCTCCATACCCTCTGATCCCCTTAGCCACAAGGGCCACATCTAACTCCCTCTTAAATATAGCCAATGAACTGGCCTCGACTACCCTCTGTGGCAGAGAGTTCCAGAGATTCACCACTCTCTGTGTGAAAAAAGTTCTTCTCATCTCGGTTTTAAAGGATTTCCCCCTTATCCTTAAGCTGTGACCCCTTGTCCTGGACTTCCCCAACATCCGGAGCAATCTTCCTGCATCTAGCCTGTCCAACCCCTTAAGAATTTTATAAGTTTCTATAAGATCCCCTCTCAATCTCCTAAATTCTAGAGAGTATAAACCAAGTCTATCCAGTCTTTCTTCATAAGACAGTCCTGACATCCCAGGAATCAGTCTGGTGATCCTTCTCTGCACTCCCTCTATGGCAATAATGTCCTTCCTCAGATTTGGAGACCAAAACTGTACGCAATACTCCAGGTGTGGTCTCACCAAGACCCTGTACAACTGCAGTAGAACCTCCCTGCTCCTATACTCAAATCCTTTTGCTATGAAAGCTAACATACCATTCGCTTTCTTCACTGCCTGCTGCACCTGCATGCCTACTTTCAATGACTGGTGTAACATGACACCCAGGTCTCGCTGCATCTCCCCTTTTCCTAGTCGGCCACCATTTAGATAATAGTCTGCTTTCCTGTTTTTGCCACCAAAATGGATAACCTCACATTTATCCACATTATACTGCATCTGCCAAACATTTGCCCACTCACCCAGCCTATCCAAGTCACCTTGCAGTCTCCTAGCATCCTCCTCACAGCTAACACTGCCCCCCAGCTTAGTGTCATCCGCAAACTTGGAGATATTGCCTTCAATTCCCTCATCCAGATCATTAATATATATTGTAAATAGCTGGGGTCCCAGCACTGAGCCTTGCGGTACCCCACTAGTCACTGCCTGCCATTGTGAAAAGGACCCGTTTACTCCTACTCTTTGCTTCCTGTTTGCCAGCCAGTTCTCTATCCACATCAATACTGAACCCCCAATGCCGTGTGCTTTAAGTTTGTATACTAATCTCTTATGTGGGACCTTGTCGAAAGCCTTCTGGAAGTCCAGATACACCACATCCACTGGTTCTCCCCTATCCACGCTACTAGTTACATCCTCGAAAAATTCTATAAGATTCGTCAGACATGATTTACCTTTTGTAAATCCATGCTGACTTTGTCCAATGATTTCACCACTTTCCAAATGTGCTGCTATCCCATCTTTAATAACTGACTCTAGCAGTTTCCCCACTACCGATGTTAGACTAACTGGTCTGTAATTCCCCGTTTTCTCTCTCCCTCCCTTCTTAAAAAGTGGGGTTACGTTTGCTACCCGCCAATCCTCAGGAACTACTCCAGAATCTAAAGAGTTTTGAAAGATTATTACTAATGCATCCACTATTTCTGGAGCTACTTCCTTAAGTACTCTGGGATGCAGCCTATCTGGCCCTGGGGATTTATCGGCCTTTAATCCATTCAATTTACCCAACACCACTTCCCGGCTAACCTGGATTTCACTCAATTCCTCCAACTCCTTTGACCCGCGGTCCCCTGCTATTTCCGGCAGATTATTTATGTCTTCGTTAGTGAAGACGGAACCAAAGTAGTTATTCAATTGGTCCGCCATATCCTTGTTCCCCATGATCAACTCACCTGTTTCTGACTGCAAGGGACCTACATTTGTTTTAACTAATCTCTTTCTTTTCACATATCTATAAAAACTTTTGCAGTCAGTTTTTATGTTCCCTGCCAGTTTTCTTTCATAATGTATTTTTCCTTTCCTAATTAAGCCCTTTGTCCTCCTCTGCTGGTCTCTGAATTTCTCCCAGTCCTCCGGTATGCTGCTTTTTCTGGCTAATTTGTACGCATCATCCTTCGCTTTGATACTATCCCTGATTTCCCTTGTTATCTACGGATGTACTACCTTCCCTGATTTATTCTTTTGCCAAACTGGGATGAACAATTTTTGTAGTTCATCCATGCAGTCTTTAAATGTCTTCCATTGCATATCCACCGTCAACCCTTTTAGAATTAATTGCCAGTCAATCTTGGCCAATTCACGTCTCATACCGTCAAAGTTACCTTTCTTTAAGTTCAGAACCATTGTTTCTGAATTAACAATGTCACTCTCCATCCTAATGAAGAACTCAACCATATTATGGTCACTCTTGCCCAAGGGGGCACATAAAACAAGACTGCTAACTAACCCTTCCTCATTACTCAATATCCAGTCTAAAATAGCCTGCTCTCTCGTTGGTTCCTCTACATGTTGATTTAGATAACTATCCCGCATACATTCCAAGAAATCCTCTTCCTCAGCACCCCTGCCAATTTGATTCACCCAATCTATATGTAGATTGAAGTCACCCATTATAACGGTTTTGCCTTTGTCGCACGCATTTCTAATTTCCTGTTTGATACCATCTCCAACTTCACTACTACTGTTAGGTGGCCTGTACACAACACCCATCAGCGTTTTCTGCCCCTTAGTGTTTCGCAGCTCTACCCATACCGATTCCACATCCTCCAAACTAATGTCCTTCCTTTCCATTGCGTTAATCTCCTCTCTAATCAGCAACGCTACCTCACCTCCTTTTCCTTTCTCTCTATCCCTCCTGAATATTGAATATCCCTGGATGTTCAGCTCCCAGCCTTGGTCACCCTGGAGCCATGTCTCCGTGATCCCAACTATATCATAGTCATTAATAGCTATCTGCACATTCAACTCATCCACCTTATTACGAATGCTCCTTGCATTGAGACACAAAGCCTTCAGGCTTGTTTTTACAACACTCTTACCCCTTATACAATTATGTTGAAAAGTGGCCCTTTTTGATTTTTGCCCTGGTTTTGTCTGCCTGCCACTTTTACTTTTCACCTTGCTACCTATTGCTTCTACCCTCATTTTACACCCCTCTGCTCTACTTTTCACCTTGCTACCTATTGCTTCTACCCTCATTTTACACCCCTCTGCTCTACGCTCACACATTTAAGAAACCCTTTCCCTTTCCCTTTAACTCCATCCTCCACTATCCCAGTCGAGACCCCACTCTCTGGGTGAAGAAAGCTAATAGAATGTGGCCTTCATAACAAGAAGATTTCGGTATAGGAATAAAGAGGTTCTTCTGCAGTTGTATAGGGCTCTGGTGAGACCACATCTGGAGTATTGTGTACAGTTTTGGTCTCCTCATTTGAGGAAGGACATCCTTATGATTGAGGCAGTGCAGCGTAGGTTCACGAGATTGATCCCTGGGATGGCGGGACTGTCATATGAGGGAAGATTGAAAAGACTAGGCTTGTATTTACTAGAATGTTGCCTGGGTTTCAATAACTAAGATACAGAGAAAGGTTGAATAAGTTAGGTCTTTATTCTCTGGAGCGCAGAAGGTTAAGGGGGGACTTGATAGAGGTCTTTAAAATGATGAGAGGGATAGACAGAGTTGATGTGGATCAGCTTTTCCCTTTGAGAATAGGGAAGATTCAAACAAGAGGACATGACTTCAGAATTAAGGGACAGAAGTTTAGGGGTAACATGAGGGGGAACTTCTTTACTCAGAGAGTGGTAGCGGTGTGGAATGAGCTTACAGTGGAAGTGGTGGAGGCAGGTTCGTTGATATCATTTAAAAATAAATTGGATAGGCATATGGATGAGAAGGGAATGGAGGGTTATGGTATGAGTGCAGGCAGGTGGGACTAAGGGAAAAAAGTTGTTCGGCACGGACTTGTAGGGCCGAGATGGCCTGTTTCCGTGCTGTAATTGTTATATGGTTATATGGTGTTCACTGGAGTTTAGAAGGGTGAGGGGGATCTTATAGAAACATATAAAATTATAAAAGGACTGGACAAGCTAGATGCAGAAAAAATGTTCCCAATGTTGGGCGAGTCCAGAACGAGGGGCCACTAACCAGTCTTAGAATAAAGGGGAGGCCATTTAAGACTGAGAAAAAACTTTTTCACCCAGAGAGTTGTGAATTTGTGGAATTCCCTGCCACAGAGGGCAGTGGAAGCCAAGTCACTGGATGGATTTAAGAGAGTGTTAGATAGAGCTCTATGGGGCTAGTGGAGTCAAGGGATATTGGGAGAAGGCAGGCATGGGTTATTGATTGGGGACGATCAGCCATGATCACAATGAATGATGGTGCTGGCTCGAAGGGCCGAATGGCCTCCTCCTGCACCTATTTTCTATGTTTCTATAATACATCTTACTGGGCCAAATTGAAATACTCAAGCAGTTGGATGAAATATCAGTAGATTTAATTTCCCCCTTGAGCTGATCTGACAATTGAAGGAATGTCTCGGGTGATAAAATCAAGTAAAAGTATTAAGTGAATGTGCAAAATATGTTTCATTTACCACAGTTATGTGTTATGATAAGTCCAGAATTAATAAGGTAAGAAATTCAGAAAGTGACCTGACAGAGATATATTAAAATATGAGAAGCAATGGAAGGGTAGACGGTCAGAAACTTTTTCCTAGGTTGGAAATATCAAATACTAGAGGGTATAGCTTTAAGGTACGAGAGGCTAACTTTAAAGGAGATGCATGGGGCAAGTATATTTACACAGAGGATAGAGAATCTTGAAACTGGTGGTGGAGATCGTTGCAATAGTCTTTTAAAAGACTTTTAGATACGCCTATGGATATGCATAGAGTGCAGGGATATGGATCATGTGCAAGCAGATAAGAATTGATCTTAGTATCATGTTGGGCATAGAGCTGTTGTGCAGTACATGTTCATATAGGCCAAAGGGCCTGTTGCTGTGCAGCGCTGTTGAATGGTGTGTGTCTCCTTCCATAAACCTCTGTGATTTCCATGTGCTTTTTCCATAGGATGATTGGCAGCAACTTGCCAAGCTTCTGCAACAGAATCTAAGCAGCCCATAGCTTACCACGGTACAGCAGGTCCATGGGATATCGCCACCAACAAGTTTCTCCAAGCTATGGAATCAGAGAGTTGCACAGCGTTGAAACAGGCCCTTTGGCACCTCCTGCAGCCGACCTTAAACCTTGAAGGTGCGGGAGATAAGAGTCCCTGGACCTTTGTGCAGCATCCGCCTGTCCGACTGGTTCCTCCTTCCGGGTCTGGTGTGATAAGCATCAGAGGACCAAGCCCATTCCCTGTGACACACCACTGGTCAGTAGCCTCCAAATTAAAAAAAAACAATTTTACTTCTCACTTCTGCCTCCTAACACCAGCTCAATGTTTTATCCAGCTTCCTAACTCACTCTTCTCCAAGTTTCTCATCACTGTGACTTGGATATGTGCCACTGTTCCTTCATTGTTGCTAAATCAACATGGAGGTACTCGCTATGTAACAGGATACCTTCATACCTTCAGCTCAAGGATTACAGTGTTTCATTCACCCTCTTGAGGGAGAATAAAAATGGACAAAGTAACTGGACCCATGAATGAAATGTTAAAAAAAAAGCATTGCAAGTCCTGGCACATAGCTCAATATTGTGAATTCCTTTTATATATACAGGGATTTGTGTTGTCCAAGACATATGAAAACTATCAAGCCACAATGGTGGGAGTTAATGCTTTAACAAGTTTCTGCTCAGCACATTTCATAACTGAAAACATTAATGTTTTTCCAGCATCATTAGCCAATGAAGTTTGGACATTTTACGGATGATATTTAAAGAAACCTATAGCTACTTGACTCAAGACTGCATAGGAAAGATTGGCTTTGAAACCTGAGAAGATATCATGTGAGTCAAGACAGGCATTACCTATGGTATTGCTACAATTCTTCCAGAACGTAAGACTGGAGGAGTGTATTTTCCTGGTGCTAACATTTTGATGAACAGGGTATGAAGCAGCTTAATGTTTATCCAAAGGTTAACATGTCTTAGTTTCCTGTAATTAGGAAAAGGAAGTCTGACACAAGAGAGTAAGTTTCACATTTATATAATCACCTTGACATCTTTCAGAAATATTTCAAAGTGTACTCAAGCTTTTAATTGCCTTAAAGTACAGCATCAGTATGAAAACCCATCAGTTCTAATGACTGCAGCAATAAATGATCAGTTTGTTTATTAATTGTGACGTTGATTAGAAACGGAAAGAAAGTTGGCTAAGTAGACCTGTACTTTTTTAAAAGGAGATTTTAAAACTCCTCCTGGTCTTCTCGAACAGGTACACAAAGCTCATATTATTGCATCTTTGAAAACTCTTCAGCTCCAAAAGTAGAACTATCTCTTCCTACTCCACTTAATATCATTCAGCCAAGGTCATGCATTCAACAATGTGGCTGGGATTTAAACTATAACTTTCTGACCAAATGAAAGAAAGTAGAATAGGGGTATATCCCTGTTTATGTAAATAAGACCAATACAAGTGGTTGAGGGCTTCTGAGATTGATTTTCTGAGAGTCATTCTCAAGAAAATTGATCCAGCGAGAAAGGATGACATTTGTGGAACAGCAGCGACATATTCTCGCTGATAAAATATATTGTTTTTCTAAACTACAGAGCAAAAAGCTAAAGGGAAAACGAGTGCCAGAAGGACAGTAGATAATATTTTCTAAAGATGTAAATAAAAGATTCCATGGCAACGCTTTGAGGAAAGGTACAAGAGTTCATGCATTGTCTGGGCCAACACATAAAAAAATGCACTGAGGAAGAAATAGATCCTCAGTTACAAACACAGAACTCATAATATTGGAGTAATGCATATTCAGTTCCACTTCTGTAACTTGGTTTGATTAACCTTTACATAATAGAGTATCAGCCGTCCTGTACAATATGATACAATGAAAAAGAGGATAAATTTTAACCCCAAAATCTCATTGTTGTCTCAACAGTCTTGTGATCAATTTGGTTGCGATGTTTCAGTCGTCTTAAGAGGACTGACAACTCTCAACAATAAGTAGCTGTAAACATTTTGAGGAGTCCTGAGAGTCCACGTATAAAGTTGTGTAGAAAAGGAACTGCAAATACTGATACAGTATATACTGGATAGACACAAAGTACTAGATTAACTCAATGGGCCAAGCAGCGTCTCCGGAGAAAAAGAATGGGTGACATTTTTGGTCACGACCCTTCTTCAGACTCTTTTCTGAGATATAATGTCAAAACTTTCTATTATTTCTGCAACTTGCTTAGAAAGGACCAAGAACAAATGGACACAGAACTTGAACACAAAATGAATGTCAATTTTCACTCTGTTAACAGCTCAATAAAAGGAAATATTAAGCCTTTGAAAGAATGATCATTGACACTGTATCGATTTCATGAAATGATCCAGCTCATTTGGTTTCTATTTCAAAACATATTCTTTCCCTACTGTACTCTTGCCCCTGAGCTTACGATTACTTCTTCATTTATGCGTCACGATGCACGAGGCGCACGCCGTGACATGCACGTGATGTGCGCATTCCGCGCGCATGGTGCGTGGTGATGTAGGCAGTGACGCACGATCGTGTGTAGCGCCCCAGGATTTTGGGATGTACAAACTAACATGGCTTTGGCATTTGGGAAATTATCAAAACATCCAAAGAAAACCCATCTTGTCACAAGAGGAGCATGGAAACTCCACACTTAGGTAAAATTTGAATCCAGGTCACTGCGGCTTTGAAGCCACACCTGCACTAGTTATGCCACCGTATAGCAACAGAAACCAAAAATGTTGGAAACCTTGCAGAAGTCAGAACTGACAAAGGGCTTTTGGCCTGTCACATTAACTCTATTTCACTCTCCACAGATGCTCTACTGATCTGCAGTGTCTTTCCACCGATTTTGCTTTTGTTTCAGTTTTACAGCATCTGCAGATTGTTGATGATCTGTACAAATCTTCAGTTCTACAAAATCTGTACATGGGGAAAACACGTATTTACAGAGAAGAGCTAATGTGATTAGGGCACAGACGTGCGCAAGGCAATTTCTCGTGGGCTCATTTCAACCTGAAAATGATCACGTGTGACCTAAACAAAGTTAAAAATGTGGTGTGCGACATAGACATGGAAATCGGGGCCAAACAGTTACTAAATTCTAAATTCTAACTTGGCTAAATTCCTTTAAGTCTGTAGAAAGACTGGGAAGAAATACAGGGCAACTTTTGATAAATAGAATTCTGTACACTGAGCAAACACTCCAATTGTGCAGCGAGAACAAAGGAATTGATTCAACAATTGAGACTCAATCCAAGAGTCCAATGAATCATCTGTATTAAAAACATTCAGCTGCTATCGTAGTTAAATCATTTGCTGAAATCTAAAGAAGCTGAGCACAAAACAGATAGTCTCAAGCTGCACGTTTGTTGGAAGGCAAGCTGAGCTGTCTTTGAGTGTCCCTAGGCAGGGTTTAACAAAGGCCACAAGTTGGCGGGATGCATTACCAGTCTGGCAGCATCCTCAGGAACATTTTGAAAGGGACATAACATTGGCTTTAAGATTAAGAACAGGAGGCATCATTCCAAGCGGCTGAGGCAGATAGCCCTACCGTGTCTCCCAATCTGCGGCTCTCCGTTGCATTGGAGAGCTAAGAAGGTGATGAAAATGGGTAAGAGTGGGTCCTGTTCCCATTTTTCGATGACTGCTCTGCCAGTCTTTCCCACGGTATGACAGGGCTCCATTTCTGACAACTGTTTGTACTGAGCTGTTCACAAGTCAGATTTGGGGTCGCGACCTGAGTTCGCAGAAGATGTCTGCAGGCGTGGATTGCCCCATAGGAGGAGGAGATGGTCTGCAAAAGCAGAATGTTTATATATTTTATTTTGCCATTCTTAATAATAAAGCTGATTTTTAACAAATTTGGGGCTAGTAATAATAATCATTTAAGAGATTTGTTGCTGCAAACAAGGTTTAAACTGCAATCTGGCTTTCGCCCCCTCCATAGCACAGAAACTGCTCTCCTCAAAGTCCTCAACGACCTCCTCACCTCTGCTGACACTGGTTCCCTCAACATCCTCATCCTCCTCGACCTGAGCGCAGCCTTCGATACAGTGAACCATAACATCCTGCTCACCAGACTCAAGGACCTCGGCATTGAAGGCTCTGCACTCAGCTGGCTCCGTTCCTACCTTTCCAACAGATCCCACTTCATCTCTCTCCACAACCACACCTCTGCTACAGCCGCAGTCACTCAAGGCGTTCCCCAAGGCTCCGTACTCGGCCCCCTCCTCTTCATCATCTACATCCTCCCCCTTGGTCAGATACTCCGCCACTTCAATCTGGACTTCCACTGTTACGCTGATGACACCCAGATTTACCTTGGCACCAAATCCCCCCACAACCCCCCCCTCTCCCATATCAACTCCTGTTTGTCAGCAATAAAAACCTGGATGCAACATAATTTCCTCAAACTCAACAGCGATAAGACAGAATTTCTCCTCATAGGCTCCAAAGCCACACTTAGCAAAATCAATAACCCCACTCTCACCATCGACGGCACCACTGTCTCCCCATCTCCCCAGGCCCGCAACCTTGGCGTGATCTTTGATTCCACCCTCTCCCTTGAGCCTCACATCCGCCATGTCATTAAAACCTCCTTCTTTCATCTCCGCAACATCGCCAAACTCAGACCCTCTCTCACACCGCCTGCTGCTGAAAGACTCATCCATGCCTTCATCTCCTCCCGACTGGACTATTGCAACTCACTTCTCCTTGGCATCAGCTCCACCTACATCAACCGACTCCAACTGGTCCAGAACGCAGCCGCCCGACTCATCACCCACACCAAATCCTGGCATCACATCACTCCAGTCCTCAAAAAACTTCACTGGCTTCCCGTCTCCCACCGGATCACCTACAAAATCCTGGTCCTCACCTACAAAGCCCTCCACCATCTGGCCCCCACATATCTCATTGACCTCCTCTCCCCCTACCAACCCTCACGGTCCCTCAGATCCACATCAGCCGGTCTCCTCTCCATCCACAAGTCCAACCTCCGCAGTTTTGGGGACAGAGCCTTCTCCAGGGCAGCTCCCAGGCTCTGGAACTCCCTCCCCCAACTGATCCGCAATTCCGTGTCCCTCCCCATCTTCCAGTCCCGCCTCAAGACCCATCTCTTCACCTCTGCCTATCCTTAGCCCCACGTCCCCGTCCCTTTTCATCTGTGCATTAATTGCCTCATGCTGTGTTTTGTATTGAATTCTGTCTTTACTTTGTGTACTAGTCATGTCTCTACTATTTATTTCATTCCCCTTACATGTTTTTCCTATACATGCTCAATTTTTGTAAGGTGTCCTTGAGACTCTTGAAAGGCGCCCATAAATAAAATGTATTATTAATTGACTGGTTTGCAGGGGACACTGGCTCGGACGGCATGAAGGGAGAGATAGCATCCATAAGATGATCATGTGTGAAGTGTGATCATGGAAGTGTTCAATCTTGACCCGAAACTTCCACTCAGAGATGCTGCCTGGCCCGCTGAGTTACTCCAGCATTTTGTGTCCATCTTCGGTGTAAACCAGCATCTGCAGTTCCTTCCTACACCGAAAAGTGTGAACTCGAATGTATTCTTCCTGGCTGCCTTGTGGCAAAATCCCTGCTAGTTTCAACAACAGTCGCCTATTACCCCGAACAGTCGCCTATTACCCCGCAACAGTCGGTAAATTAACCCGCAACAGTCGGTAAATCCATCCCGCCAGCCTACCAAACACTACGCAAGTTGGGTGTTCGTAACCAGGGGTCAACGTCCATTTGATTTAGCACCTCAGTTTTACGTTTGCAGTAACCCTGTGACTCACGTAAAGCCCAATATTCTATCAACTCAGTCGTGAAATACATTCAGCTTCCGTGGGCCATTCTACTAGTATATTCAGGAAAGAGAATCATAAATGGGAATCAGGCGCCTGCTGTATGTACAGTTCCCCGATTACAGTTTTCTCCCCTTTCCCCTGCCCTGCTCTACGTGTCTTACTGCAGCACACTTTTATCTTGTACTTTTATTTCTTTTGGTGTTTACAAAACGGGCATTTTTATGCTGCCTTCAACACTTTCCATGTAAAGCTCCAGCAAGTAAGAATGTCATCATTCCATTGCCAATATATATGACAATTAAACATCCTTGACTGGTGATTTTATGACTGGTCTTTTTTCTCTAACATTTTCTGTTTCTGAGGAAGATATTTGACCCGAAGCGTTTGCCGCTTCTGTTTCCTCGGATCCTACTTGCACATTTTCGTCAATTTTATTTTTATTTACAAATTAATTTTATATAGCACCAGTTTCCTATATTTTCCTGACTTTTGATGATATTATTTGGTGAAAATGTAGATTTTGAGTGACAGTGAAAAATCTGTAATTATGCAGTCGCCACCTGCTGTCCATCTCATCTCAGTATTATATTCATTGAAATGATTAGGAGAGATTGTGTCAGTATCCCTTGCATCTAAATTATATACTGAACTAAAATAACTCAGCTGGCAATTTAGCGCAGCTGGTAGAGCCACTGCCTCACATGTCTTGTGCCTGATTCTTTGTCAGGTGTGGGTACTCATCGCAGAGTGACTGCATGGGTTTCCTCTGGGTGCTTATGTTTCCTGCAACATCCCTGCGAGGTACAGGCTGTAAATTACCCCAAATGAGATGATGTGAATGTGGGAGATTAAGTTCATAAATTCATGTGACAGGAGAAGAATTAGGCCATTCGGCCCGTTCCAGCCGTCCTAGCCGCTGTGAGGACTCTCCCGACGCCGGAGCAACACCACCCGGCGAGAACGGCCAGGAACATCGGGCCTCCGTAGAGGCAACTGTGGAGGCCTCAATAGGCCTGGCTATGGGAGAACTGGGGATGGGGACTGGACATTGTGCCTTCCCCCACAGTGGTAACCATTGTGGGGGGATGTTTTTTTGTGTGTAAATAATTATTTTATTCTGTGTCCAAGATGGCTGCCGGAAGGGAGAGTGTACGCTGGCGCGCTTTAGCTGCCGCTGCTCTCTCTTCATATTGTGTTTTTGATTTTTGTCTTTGGATTGAATTCTGTCTTTAATTTGTGTACTGGTGATGTCTTTACTATTTATTTCATTCCGCTTACATGTTTTTACTCCATTTGCTAAATTTTGTAAGGTGTCCTTGAGACTCTTGAAAGGCGCCCATAAATAAAATTTATTATTATTATTATTATCAAGTTTCCATGCTATTCAATCATGGCTGATCTATCTCTCCCTCCTAACCCCATTCTCCTGCCTTATCCCCATAACCCCTGACACCCGTACTAATCAAGAATCTATCTATCTCTGCCTTAAAAATATCCGTTGACTTGGCCTCCACAGCCTTCTTTGCCGAAGGATTCCACAGATTCACCACCCTCTGACTAAATAAATTCCTCCTCATTTTCTTCCTGAAGGAATGTTCTTTAATTCATATGACCTTTATTCCTAGACTCTCCCACTAGTTGAAACATCCTCTCCACATTGTCAGCCTATGGTGGGCAGGCAGGGTGCCAACATCAGTTCAGTTTAGTTTATTGTCCCGTGTACCGAGGTACAGTGAAAAGCTTCAGTTGCATGCTAGCCAGTCAGTGGAAAAACAATACATGATTACAATCGTGCCATTTACTGTGTATAAATGGCTCGATTGTAATCATGCATTGTCTTTCCGCTGGTTAGCACGCGTGGAGGGTTACATAACAGAACCTTGTTCAATGCCGCTTGTGACATTAAACTAAGGTGTCACTGTAAGGAGGAGTATAATTAGGTAGTGGCAGATTCGGTCCTGGTGTTCTTAAAGGTGCTGTTGAATATTACTAATTACTGACAATTATCCTGTAATTCTATTGCTGGTCTTATTCAGCTAAATCAAACCCCACCTGCTGAGTAAGTCGCGGGCGTGAAATGCTATTAACTGAACGTAAACACAGGTGGTGATGTAAATGGCAATATGGGATAACCAGCTAGACTACAAAGTTGTTCAAACCTAATTACATGTTCAACATGTACTGTTCGCACTGTCAGATGAGCAGACCTGTTGAATTTTCAGGCCTTTGACTGAGCTAATGGAGCTGTGTAGCCATGGCCACTGCTGCCTTTCCTGAGAAAATAGTCCTCTGGGTACTTGGCTAATAAAGTATTATTATGATTATGATCATGATTATGATTTCTTGTGTTGACTTCCTCCATCCTTCTCCGTCCAACCTTCTCGAAAATGCAGAGAAGTTTAACAGGTAATTCCTGCTTGTGAGTCATTCGGGCGAAGATTGGAAGACTTTTAGAACTCAAGCCTCTTTGAATATTGCTGCAAATTCAAACTGGGTAAACTTCACGCATCCAAAGCAACCACCACTTTAGCTTTTGTCAATTGCTGTTTTAGTGATTCTGGATATCCTGCAGAAGTGATCATAGAACATAGAAGAGTACAGCACAGGAACAGGCCATTTGGCCCACAATGTCAGCACCAAACACGATGCCAAGACCAACAGTTATCTGTCTGCACATAATCCATATCCCTCCATATCCATCTGCTTACCCAAAAGTATTTTAAATGCCACTATCATATCTATCTCAATGTCCATTCCTGGCAGTGTGTTCCAGGCACTCGCCACCCTTGGTGTAAAAAAGCTTGCACCACACGCCCCCCTTAAACTTTGCCCCTCTAACTTTCAAGCAATGCCCTCTAGTGTTTGATATTTCCATTCTGGGAAAATTGTTCTGACTGTCTACCCTATCTATGTCTCCCATCATTTATATATTTCTATCCATGCCCTGATCTATGAAAACAAGCATACCATACGCCTTTTTTTACCATTCTGTCTCTACTTGCTTGCCACTGTCAGTGAGTTATGAACTCGGACCCCAAGATCCCTCTGAACATCAATGATGTTAAGGGTCATGTCATTAATTGTATACCTTTCCCTTACATTTGACCTCCCAAACTGCAGCACTTCACACTTACTCGGATTAGACTATATCTGCCATTTATCCACCCATTTTTATAGCTGGACTATATCCCGCTATATACATTGACAGCCATCATTACAGATTGGCTCAGTGCAAAAGGGACTTTACAGCTTTATGTGTGCGTCAGTCCAAAAACTAGTAGGCTAATGAACGACAGACATGCTGGAAGGCATGCAGTATTGCTTTTGCTTCGTGGCTCTGAGGAGTTGTAGGAATACTCTCTCCAACCGAGGAGATTACTTGAGGTGCAGAGGCAACACCCTAGCATTCCCTAGTAAATGGGGATAACTTGACCATTCAACTCTGCAACCAGTAGTTTAAGAGTGAGTGTACATCAGGCATTAAATAGATGTTGAGGAGTGAATGTGTAGCCACTTCTAATGACACAGGAAGTGAGTATCTGACAGCGAGGGAATGTGGATTTGGGTGTAAGTGCATACTCGGCCTGTTAGCCGAGAAATGCGAGGGTGCTTTCTCTGCACTTCAAGTAATCCTTACTACTGGAACGAGCATACTTACAGCTCCAATTCATAATGGTATAAGATAATCAATGGTATAGAATAATGTGTAGGAAGGAACTGCAGATGCTGGTTTAAACCGAAGATAGACACAAAAAGCTGGAGTAAGTCAGCGGGGCAGGCAGCATCTCTGGAGGGAAAGAATGGGTGACAATTCGGGTCGAGACGCTTCTTCAGACTGATCACAGTATAAAAAAATGTGATTATGCACGTGGGACTAAATTACAGTATAGAGGAAAATCTATTGCGAAACATGGCAAAGATCATTTAGTGTATATTATGCATATTGAAACTTTGGAGACACATGAGACTGGGATCTTAGCAAAAAACAAAATGCTGGAGGAAAACTTAACAAAAAACAAAATGCAGCGGGCCAGTACATTTCCCTCCACAGATGCTTCCTGAGCCATTGAGATTCTCCAGCATATTGAAACTTTGGACTCTCAAAGCATGTTATCATACTACTGCCCAAACCTTCCTGAGATGCAGTGCTGATAATAATTGTCATGTACTGCATGCTTGATGCCAAACTTGTCACGCTACACTGCATATAGGCAACAAAGAAACAGCTGGTCACAGACAGAAAAGGAGACCCTAGCATAAGGAAGTAGTTCTTTTGTACAGTACATAGCAGGATACAACATGATTTAAATCACATTTATGGAGTCATGTTGCAGCCAATACTGGAGTCAGCATGATGGAAATGTTGGAACGGATTTTGGTTTGTTGTTCATATGAGATTCTTCTGCATTTCCTTCGAGGAACTGGACTGTTGGGATTTTCTCCTCTGCCGTCCAGAATGGGAGAGGAAGGGAACCAGTTCTCATGTTCCTCCCGTGATACTTCCAGCTGTTTCATCGCAAGTTGCAATGAATTCCAACTGTGTCTGAAGTAACTCTTTTAAGATGTTCAGGTTTGCTTACAAAGCACAGGGCAATAGATGTGCCATCAATCCAGCACCAACGGCTATAGGACGGATTTGTTGTCATGGTTGTCAGGGGCAGAGAGTGTGATGTTGGCACAGAAACCGAGGGTGAATCCAACCTCAGAGACCACATGGAGCGAGTGTTGTATCAGGTTTCAGTGACACGTGGAACAAGAATGGGTCCTGTTCTTAGTGGTATGGGGAGTTGGATGGCTCCAGTTCCCATTCCTCACTGTGCCTTTGTTTTCTGGCGATGTGGTCTACTTAACTCAAAGCACTCCAAGTGGATCACCCTGTGAAATTCTGGTGATTTCAAACCACAGGCACCTTGTGTACCTTCAGTACATGAACTCAGGCCCTTCTGCACATTGCCACATTGTAGGACATGTGCAGAATCCCAGACAAGATGTTTTAATTTCAAAAACTGCACACCAAGTTTCTAATTCTGGCTACTTTCAATGGATGAAGTGCAAGTTGAAACATTGATGAATAATAAGTAGGTCTGTACAGTTCATGAGCGTTCTTAGATATTTTTAGTTGCGTGTACTCATTAAGGTGAGGGATTACATGGGTGAGGGAAATGGAACATTGCTTTCTTCTAATGGTAAGTTGTGCTCTCTGATATGGTCTAGGTAAGTAATAGTGCAACCTTTGACAAACAGAATGTTATTTAGACTTTAAACAAAACAAGTTGAAACAGATGGGCATTACTTAGCACTGTTGGTTTAGCAGAAAAACATGCCTATTAATGGTCTAAAAGCAATATATTCTTATGCACCAATTGGTCCTCAGTTTGTAACATTGTGCTGACAAATATTGCACTGATTTTGGCCGACACATGCAAAATGATAGATTCACAGTCACCACCACAGCTGTCTGCTGTCACACTGAAAATAACTATTCCTACAACTTTGCTAACAGTTTCACAAAGTCATTGACCTAGAAATGTTTTGGCCCTTGGAGGCGACATTAACTAGTTAAAGCATGACCAGCATCACCCTAGGCTATGTAAGGTGGCACAGTTGGAAATGTAAGTAGTACTTATGGTGCCTGAGCCTGGGGTTCAATCCTGACGTCCAGTGCTGCCCGTGTGGAGTTTGTGTGTTCTTGCTGAGATTGTGTGAGTTTCCTCCTGGCGTTATGATTTGCCCCCACATCCCAAATTGGTATACTTGTATACTGGTAAGTTAAGTGGTCACTGCAAATCGCTCCTAGTATGTAGGTGACTGGTAGAATCTGGGACGCAGTCGATGAGAGTACTGGAAAATTAAACAAAAATTATGTTAAATATAGGATCAGTGTAAATCAGTGGTTGATGGTTGACATGGACTCCAACGAATGGAGGGCTTGCTTTTGTACCAAATCTCTCTTTGACTCCTGGACTTTATGACTTTGGGTACTGTGGCATTGGGGATAATGTTGGGTTCGGCAGTGACCACACCAAAACTCGCAGTCGGGTGAACTCACATGATGTCTTTTATTTACAAAGGCAAGAAAGTGCAGTGCCCCATGGTCCTGCTTCTTCCTTCTACCTTCTCCCCTCTGGCTGGAATGCATGGGTTTCATAAGGAGCAGGCTGACGAGGTTCAAGTGGGCAACCTAATGTCAGCTAATTGGACCCTGCTGTTACCAGTGATGCTGAGGGTTGACCTCTCTTGGCCTGACAGCCAGTGATAGGGATCAGAATGGAGTGGTTGCTGTCACAGTGCTAATAGATAAACCTTGTACAAGGGTAAGACTTCATTTGAAGCATGTGATGGGAAATAGGCAGGTTTGGGCTTGAGACTGCAGACATCATGAGGGGGTGCATTTTAATAGAGGCTGGGGAATCGGACTGTAGGTAATTTGCTGGTTTAGTGGGGATTATGTTTGATGAACTGGATGGGATGGGTTTACGGGATGTCCCATCAGGCGGCTGCAGATCTGGGAGTGAAGTCTAGAGTGCTGGGAGAGGGTTCCAGGCTTGGAGAGAATGTGGATTGATTCTGTGAGGGCATTCCTAATGGATCTGAAAGATCCAGGCTGGGACGTGTTTAAGAAAAGAGCCATTAAATCAGGCCCGATGACAGAAATGATTGAACAAATTTCTTCCAGCAATAGTCCGGAAAAATAATTGAACAGGGAACAATGTCACGTGACAATGTTAACAAAAGGTGGTCAGGTTGAATATCCAGCACATTATGAATATTATATGAATCATCATTAATAATTTCTCCACTGGAAACATTTATTTTAAAATCTATTTTAGTGATGCTCTCATTCTGATCTTCCAGGCCACATTTCCCCTCGTAGTTACAAAGGCTATCATTTTTTAACTTCAACTCCCTCCTTCCCAGCTGAGAGTAGGCATACTGTTGGCTCCTGCTCCTCAGAACTGGAATATCTCAGTGAGGTATCATCCCTGTTACCTGCCATGGAAATTCAATTTCGTTATCACGACAACAGTCTACATCCTAACTCAGGCCGATGTTAAGCTTGCACTCGAGGAACTACACACTGTCACCTTGAAATGAGGTAGCCGAGGCCTTGTTCATAATGCTGGGGTTTGGGAACGGTTCTGCCCAAACCTGCAAGAAATTGCAGAGTTATAAATGTAGCCCAGACTATGACACAGACCAGACTTCCCACCATTGGCTACATTTACACATCACACTACCTCGGAAATTAAACACTTGTACCACCCTTGTCATTCTTTCTTCACTCTGATCCCATTCAGCAGAAGGTACAGAAGCTTGAAAGTGCACACCACCAGACTCTGGGATAGCTTCTTCTCGTCTGTTATCAGGCTTATGAACAGTCCTTCCATAAACCAAGATAGTGACCAATTCACCACCATCCCATTGAGGACAATGGACTTTGTCTATGGAATTGATTTGCTACAATGCTGTGAATTATACTGGCTCAAAGGGCCGAATGGCCTACTCCTGCACCTACTGTATTTTCTTATATGATCTGATTGGATAGCATGCAAAACAAATTTTCTCACTATAACCTCAGTACACGTGGCAACATTAAATCTAAACAAGACCCAAACCTGGATTACTAGTGCAGTAACATAAACAGCTAGCTCTTCACAGAAATGAAACAATTAAATAGGATGTGGAATAGAAGAGAAGATTGGCGTGGAGCCCAGGAGTTGGAGCTAGAGAGAGTGGAGATAGCGGAAAGCTGAAAGTAAAAATGATCTATTTTGAGGTTTTGACAAACCTGCCATTATCACTTGGGATTTCCAGTTGTTTTCTCTGTCTAAAGTGTATCCATGCCCTCCTGATGTGCAGGATGAATGAACTGGATCATAATGTTTATTGACTTTACCAGTCAGCACTTTTTTACATGACAAAGGAATGATTAAGTATAATGGAGATGGACTTGCGACATTAAGAATCAGTGGTTCCACTAATAGGCAAGGGTGAGGGGAGAAACAGCACAATTCATGGGGTTTTTTTCTTTCTAAATGCACGCACAACAGAGAAATTTAGCAAACAAACATTCAATAAAGGCACGTCTTTATACTTAATTACAAAGGAAATTGGGTAGCTTTTATGTGCATTGCTGTTATGTGCATAGCATTGCTGTTTTTAGTTTACTGATTAGCATGAAAAGTACAGCCACATTTCCAAGACTTTCATGGATATCTATTCGGGTTCAATGTGAATGTCGTGCATGTTGGATTGTTTAGTTTATTTTGAAAGTAGCCTGACGTTCTGTATCCTATTTTACTCGGCTGCTCCAGGCCTTCATCTAGGGATTTATATTAGTGAAAGGTGACATCATTGTAAAAGGTTATCATTCTTTCTGTCATTTTGCTGCATCTTTAATAATTCACTGGTGGTTTTGGTTGAAACACTCAGGAAAATGTATCTTTAAAGCAAATGCTACTTTATGGATAGATATTTTCATTGAGATTTATTTGAGCATAAACAATGTTGATGGGGATATTATTATGACTTCCGTCTGCAATTTTATTTCAAAGCATGTTCAGACTAAAAGTATATTGAAAGTCATAACATATAAACAAGCCTTGGTTTTAGCTGTCCATGTTCTCATCTTATTTGCTACTCGATTTCCATATCTATTTTATGCCGTTTGTCTAATCTAACATATTAATAGTTTCTGCCTCGATCATTAGCCTTGCGAGTGAGTTGTGCAGTTTATGAAAAAAATAACTTCACAATTGGTTGACCAAGATTTACAGCAGTAACAAATATTCAAATAATTATTCAGCATGGAAACAAGCCCTTAAGGCCAACTCGTTCATGTTGACTAGGATGTCTTTCTGAGTTAGCCCCATATGCTCACATTTGGCCCATGTCCCTCCAAACCTTGTCTATCCATGAACCTGTCCAAATGTCTTTTAAATGCACTTATAGTCAAAGTCAAAGTCAATTTTATTCCCACCTTTACACCTTGCACTGGCAGCTCAATCCATAAATCCTCAACCCACTACCTCTGGTATGAAAATGTTTCCCCCCTATAAATCTTTCCCTGCCATCTTAAATCTATGCCCTCTTAGAGTCCGTGGTAAAAAGACTGTACTATCCACCTTATCTACCCCTCTCATGATATTATATCTCTATAACATCAACCCTCAACCATATCTACTCCAGGCCAAGCCTATGCAGCTTCTCTTTATATATTGAACCCTGCCGGCCTGGCAACATTATCATGAATCTCCTCTGTACCCTCTTCAGCCTATGACAACCTTCCTATAGTTGAGCAACCAAAAATGTTTACAATACTCCATGTGTGGTCTCACCAATGACTTGTATAGTTAGTTGCAACACAATATCCCAACTCTTGTACTCAATGCCCTGACTGATGAGGGCTGGCATACCTGTCAACCTGTGTCACCACTTTCATTGTACTCTGTATCTGTACCCATAGGTTTCTCTATTCTACAACACTTTTCAAGGGTCTTACCATTTCTATGTAAGTCGTGCCCTGGTTTAATTTAGCAAAATGCAATAACAAAAGGTGCTGATGGTTATGGGAGGTCAATCATCATATCTGCAGATATTACTGCATTAATAGGTCTTTTCACCAAAGGCACATAGCTGCTCCATAAATAATGAGTTGGAAGTATGGATGTTTGCTGAAAACTTCAGGTTTCAGTTGCAACTGCTCAGAAAAGGCTAGTCTTTGACAGAATGGACATCGTTTAAACTTGTGCTGCTAAGCAACCACTTGCATCTGAACTTCACGTGATGGGTGATGGCCTCTCTAAAAAGAGATAAATACTTGTCCTAGGCTGTCAAATTTCTGACAGTCAGCAACATGGGGTGAGGAGTGAAGTGGTCACCATGATAATGAAGCCAGCCAGGCACGTAAACACAGTGGGCTGGAATTTCCCTGGACCTAACAAAGGCACATTAAATAATTGCCAGGCAGAGTCCCAATGAATGTTTGGGTCCAATCTTTGAAAATTCAATCACACTGGGGTACTGGGTACTGCAGAATTTGCCCATTCCCAGTGCAGAGTGTGCAAAGGAAATCAGGTAACCCCAAGCTCACATTTGGGTAGGGGTGGTTTTGTGGGAGTGAGACCTGGAGTGGGATAGGAGAGGAGAGAATCATAGATGGGTCTTGTGGACTAAGGTAAACCACTGGTTATCAGTGGATGAGGCAGGATAAACTGTTTGGGATAAATCTGACCAGGTGTACCTGGGCAGGGAGGTGAGGTTGCAATTTTTCTGTGGGTTTTGAAGGGTGAGGGGAGATTGGATCTGGAATGCAAGTCAAATCTGATCAGGTGGGCAGGGTGATGAACTGGGGAGTGGATTAGAAGGCCTTTCATAAGCAGACCGACAAGGATACAAGAGGATATTAAACTGAATGAGAGCACATCAGACTGGTGGTAATATAATGGTATGAACTGAGAATTTGTGAACAGAGAGGAAGAATATGTGGCTAATTTTCATTGTATATTATTATTGTATGAAAATTTGAATGTATTTTTCTGTTATTTTTAGGGCCTTGGTGAGACTGCATCTGGAATATTGTGTTTAGAGACGTTTTCTCTTTGTAAGGAAGGATATTCTTGCAATAGAGGGCAGCCAAAGTTCAGTCTATGAGGAGAGAACAAGCCTTTACTCCCTTGAGTAGGGAAGAATGAAAGATGATTTAATTGAAATATACAACTTTTTTACAAAGCAAAGACACAAAATGCTGGATTAACACAATGGATCGGGCAGCATCCCTGGAGAACATGGATAGGTGATGTTTCAGGTCAAGTTATTTGATACCCCAACATTTTGTGTCTTTCCTTGGTAAATCAACATCTGCAATTCCTTGTTTCAACATTCACAAAGCTTGGCAGGATGGATGCAGTAATGATTCTCCTGGCTGTGGTATCTAGACTTAAGGTCACAGTCTCATCGTACAAGGTTGCCATTCAGGAATGAGATGGGAAGAAATGTCGTCCCTTGCAGGGAACATCTACTGCCATGAGATAATGTCAAAAATAATTGCAGATAATGATGGACACAATCAGCACCTGAAATATTAACGCTGTGTTTCTTCCCACATTATTCTGATAATGTCTGATCTGCTGAGTATTTCCAGCATATTTTGCTTTCATTTCAAATTTGTAGCAACTGCAGTTCCTTTGATTTACATTTTGATATCAAGATGCAGCAGTATAAAAGGTGAATGAAATAGCATAGTGTTCTGATTGAACACCTTTAATGCATGGGATTGTTGAGCAATCTGCAAGATATTATTACTACAGTTAGTCAGATTTCACCTCTCGCCTTGACTCCAGGACTAACCGTGCCCATTCTTCCTCCCATCCACAAATTCAGAAGGAACTGATTACATGGACAGAGAATTCAAACTGCAGGCAAAGCGAAAGTGAATGAACCCGACATATCAGATCTTCTGAACTAGAAAGGAAAGCACACATTATAATGACACACAGCTGAAACTGCAAACTAATGGATTACAGCCAGTGCTGAAGACAGATCTGTGGGATAGGCACTGTAGGGAATTGTTTGGGAGTTTCCTCTCCGAGCGTACGCGAGTGTGCTGTGCTTCTCCAGGGGTCTGACCGTGGCCAGAGCACTCTCAGTGAATGCTGATAATTTAATTTTGGTCATTGTCCACATCAAGCGGCTGCACGTGGGAAGCCTGGAGTTCAGTAGCACAGAAGCACGCCTGTGTCTGGGTAGGGGAGCTGTTGGTGTTAGACATGGGTTGCACACTTCGTCTTTACTCTGGAACTGCTTTGAACAACAGCCTGCGAAAGGTTACAATTTGCATAGTTGTAGGATGTGTCAGCAGCAAGCTAATGAATTTGTTCTGAATATTCTTCACCTCTTTTAAATACAAAGACTTTGTTGCCCTTTGTTAAACGGGTTAAGGGGATAATAGATATGAATGTGCAATATTTAGAAACTGCAGTTATATCAAGTTGATTAGTTTTAGCAGGCCTTTCTTTATCACCTCTGTAAAATACATAAATTACCAGATTTCATTAGGAGCTCGTTGTAGAATTTGTACATCTAAACTAGACTTTAGATTTCATTTAAAATTTGATCATGCAAAACCAGTGAGAACATTTGCACTCAGTCTACCAAGACCGGCTGGATCCCCCTGTTGTTGACCATTTTAACTCCCATTCCCCTTCCCCTTCCCATACCAACCTTCCTGCTCTGGTCCTCTTCCATTGCCAGAGTGAGGCCAAATGCAAACTGGATGTTCCCGTATGGGTAGCCCACAACCCAACAGTATGAATATTGAATTCTCCAATTCCCACATTCCCCTTCCCTCTTTCCTGTGCCCTCCATCCCTCTGCACATCCATTTCTTCCACTCTCCCTCCTCTCTTTCTCCCCCATCCCTACCCTGTCCCCTTCCACATATATCCCTCTCTCATTTTACGTTTCATACCTCTTCTCTTAGTCATCATTTAATCTCTAGCCTTTGTCACTTACCTATCTGCAACCCCCCCCCCCCCCACCATCTCACCTGAATCTGCCTATCACTTCCCAGGCTTTGTTCCACCCCCACTTCTTTTCTAGCTTTTTCCTCCTTACTACAATCAAACTGAAGAAAGTTCCCAACCTGAAAGATCTCCTGTCCATTCCCTTCTCAGATGCTGTCTAGCCCATTGAGTTACTCCTGCACTTTGTGTTTTGCTCAAGATGCCAGCATCTACAGTTCTTTGTGTCTCTAAAGCCACGTCTTTGTTCACATCAGTAGTCGGCAGGGAGTGGTTTTCTGACGGAGGGCTGTGGAGGGAGGAGTGAGGTATGGTGGAAAGGGGGCATCTTGATTATACAGAAGACCTATACTCCATGTGAAGGGCTATTCAGGCAGAGAGTCAAGATCCTCTACATGGGGTGCGCTTGTGCTCAGTCTGCAGTCTCCCTTTGCTTCTTTGCTATATTATCATTCAGAAGCAAGGATCAGATATCAGAGCACTCAATAATACATAATCCCATTAACAATTTAAATAATATTTCACAATTTCCTACTATTATGTTCGTTTTGCATCTTCTACATGCTTTCCTTGAGCATCCACATTCGGTAATATATCAAATTTGGATGTATAATTTTTGAAATGGTTAAACGAATTGCATAATTTCCCTCTGCTGACATGATATGACATGACTTTATATTTCTGGAGCAGAATCTTAAAGGAAATGCTTTCACAGCGGTTTGTGCGATTCATACGTTAACCCAGTGGGAGGCCTTGGGGCCTGAGGCACTTGTCAAGCTGAATGAGCTCACTGCAAAGTGAAGTCAGAATAACCCAATCTCTGGGCCTTATCTAGACAGTCAATATCTCACGGTACACAAAAATGTTGGAGAAACTCAGCGGGTGCAGCAGCATCTATGGAGCGAAGGAAATAGGTAACGTTTCGGGCCGAAACCCTTCTTCAGACTGATAGGGGGTGGGGGGGGGGGGGAGAAGGAAGGAAAAAGGGAGGAGGAGGAGCCCGAGGGCGGGGGGATGGGAGGAGACAGCTCGAGGGTTAAGGAAGGGGAGGAGACAGCAAGGGCTAGCAAAATTGGGAGAATTCAATGTTCATGCCCGCCGGACGCAGGATGCCCAGGCGGAATATGAGGTGTTGTTCCTCCAGTTTCCGGTGTTGCTCACTCTGGCAATGGAGGAGACCCAGGACAGAGAGGTCGGATTGGGAATGGAAGGGGGAGTTGAAGTGCTGAGCCACCGGGAGTTCAGGTAGGTTCTTGCGGACTGAGCGGAGGTGTTCGGCGAAACGATCGCCCAACCTCCGCTTAGTCTCACCGATGTAAATCAGCTGGCATCTAGAGCAGCGGATGCAGTAGATGAGGTTGGAGGAGATACAGGTGAACCTTTGTCGCACCTGGAACGACTGCTTGGGTCCTTGAATGGAGTCGAGGGGGGAGGTAAAGGGACAGGTGTTGCATTTCTTGCGGTTGCAATGGGAAGTGCCCGGGGAGGGGGTGGTACAGGAGGGAAGGGAAGAATTGACAAGGGAGTTGCAGAGGGAGCGGTCTTTGCGGAAGGCAGACATGGGGGGAGATGGGAAGATGTGGCGAGTGGTGGGGTCACGTTGGAGGTGGCGAAAATGGCGGAGGATGATTTGGTGTATTTGCCGGCTGGTGGGGTGAAAGGTGAGGACTAGGGGGACTCTGCCCTTGTTGCGAGTGCGGGGATGGGGAAAGAGAGCAGTGTTGCAGGGTATGGAAGAGACCCTGGTGCGAGCCTCATCTATGGTGGAGGAGGGGAATCCCCGTTCCCTGAAGAGCGAGGACATTTCCGATGCCCTGGTGTGGAACGTCTCATCCTGGGAGCAGATGCGGCGTAGGCGGAGGAATTGGGAGTAGGGGATGGAGCGGGAAGGGTGGGAAGACGTGTAGTCCAGATAGCCATGTGAGTCAGTGGGTTTGTAGTGTATGTCGGTCAGAAGTCTATCCCCTGCGATGGAGATGGTGAGGTCAAAGAATGGTAGGGAAGTGTCGGAAATGGTCCAGGTGTATTTGAGTGCCGGATGGAAGTTGGTGGTGAAGTGGATGAAGTCAGTCAGATGTGTGTGGGTGCAGGAGGTGGCCCCAAAGCAGTCGTCAATGTAACGGAGGTAGAGGTCGGGGATGGGGCCCTGGTACGTATTGAACAAGGAATGTTCGACGTACCCGACAAAGAGGCAGGCGTAGCTGGGGCCCATGCGTGTGCCCATAGCTACGCCTTGTGTTTGGAGGAAATGGGAGGAGTCAAATGTAAAGTTGTTGAGGGTGAGAACCAACTCCGCTAGGCAGTCAGTGGCTGGGTATAGGTTGCTCCTCTGGTCGAGGAAGAACCGGAGGGCTTTGAGGCCATCCTGGTGGGGGATGGAGGTGTAGAGTGACTGGACGTCCATGGTGAAGGTGAGGGCCTAGGGAGTGGAATGCACGGAGGCGGCGGAGAGTGTCTGAGGTGTCTAGAACATAGGTGGGAAGGGATTTGACCAAGGGGGATAGGATGGAGTCAAGGTATGTGGAGATGAGTTCGGTGGGGCACGAACAAGCAGAGACAATGGGTCTGCCGGGAGAGCCGGGTTTGTGGATTTTGGGGAGAAGGTAAAACCGGGCCGTGCGGGGCTGGGGAACGATGAGGTTGGAAGCTTGGTCGGGCAGAGCGTGGGAGTTGATGAAGTCGGTGATGGTGCTAGATATGGTGGCCTGGTGCTCGTCAGTGGGGTCATGGTCCAGAGGTAAGTAGGAGGAGGTGTCCGAGAGTTGGCGCGTGTCCTCAGCTTTGTAGAGATCGACGCGCACACTGACTTGTCGTGGAGGGACTGTTGGCCAGAGTGTGTCAGCAGGACTTCAGTGAATGGATACTGTAACTAGGAATTCCCAAAGGTACGATCCTTTCCATTTACTTATGGACAGAGGCAGAATCTTATGACTGAGAAGGATGGTACTTCTGCTCTGCTTGCGGCACAAGGAATGAGATCCATTATTCCCTCAAGCCTCACTCCCTGAATTTTTTTTCACCTTCATCACTCCCAACTTCACCCTCACCCCTCCCCTTGACATTAGGTTAAGATTGAAATCCGGCCAAAATTGGAATATTCTATAGATTCTGAGTAAGGATCCCGTTACCTTCTTGGATGCAACTTTCAAAGGAATAGGTTAAAATTATTACTCACACGGAAGAGATGGGGACGGTTAAGGCAGGCTGCAGTGGCCAGTCTAATTGTTCAGTATCATATGTTTTCTTCAGGTAAGAATGGTTACACCTTACCTACAGTGCCCTCCATAATGTTTGGGACAAAGATCCATCATTTATTTATTTGCTTCTGTACTCCACAATTCCCCCCATTTCAGGGCACCATAATGTTTGGGACACAGCAATGTCATGTAAATGAAAGTAGTCATGTTTAGTATTTTGTGAATAGGCAACGTTTTAGGCCGAAACCCTTGTTCAGACTGAAACGTTGCCTATTTCCTTCGCTCCATAGATGCTGCTGCACCCGCTGAGTTTCTCCAGCTTTTTTGTGTACCTTCGATTTTCCAGCATCTGCAGTTCCTTCTTAAACAAATGTTTAGTATTTTGTTGCATATCCTTTGCATGCAATAACTGCTTGAAGTCTGCGATTCATGGGCATCACCAGTTGCTGGGTGTCTTCTCTGGTGATGTTCTGCCAGGCCTGTATTGCAGCCATCTTTAGCTTATGCTTGTTTTGGGGGCTAGTTCCCTTCAGTTTTCTCTTCAGCATATAAAAGGCATGCTTAATTGGGTTCAGATTGGGTGATTGACTTGGTCACTCAAGAATTGACAATTTTTTAGCTTTGAAAAACACCTTTGTTGCTTTAGCAGTATGTCTGGGATCATTGTCTTGCTGTAGAATGAACTTCCGGCCAATGTTTTGAGGCATTTGTTTGAACTTGAGCAAACAGGATGTGTCTATACACTTCAGAATTCATTATGCTACTACCATCAGCAGTTGTATCATCAATGAAGATAAGTGAGTCAGTACCTTCAGCAGCCATACATGCCCAGGCCATAACATCCTCACCACCATGTTTCACAAATGAGGTGGTATGCTTTAGACCTTGAGCAGTTCCTTCTCTCCTCCATACTTTGCTCTTGCCATCACTCTGATATAAGTTAATCTTCGACTCGTGGTAATTGTAACCTGGCCATCCTATTTTTGCAGCTAACCAGTGGTTTGCATCTTGCAATGTAGCCTCTGTATTTCTGTTCAGGAAGTCTTCTGCGGATAATGGTCATTGACAAATCCACACCTGACTCCTGAAGAGTGTTTCTGCTCTGTCAGACAGGTGTTTGGGAATTTTTCTTTATTATAGAGAGAATTCTTCTGTGATCAGCTGTGGAGGTCTTCCTTGACCTGCCAGTCCCTTTGCGATTAGTAAGTTCACCAGTGGCCTCTTTCTTCTTAATGATGTTGCAAACAGTTGATGTTGGTAAGCCTAAGATTTGGCTGATGTCTCCAACAGTTTTATTCTTGTTTCTCAGTCTCATAATGGCTTATTTGACTTGCATTGGCACAACTTTGGTCCTCGTGTTGATAAACAGCAATAAAAGTTTCCAAAGGTGATGGAAAGACTGGAGGAAAGACTAGGTGCTGCAAGCTCTCTTATACCTGCATTATGGAGGCAATTAAACCCACCTGAGCAAGTACAAATACCTGTGATGCCATGTGTCCCAAACATTATGGTGCCCTGAAATGGGGGGGGACTATGGAAAAACACAACTGTAATTTTTTTATTATAAATTTCAAATTGTGTAGTACAGAGGCAAATAAATAAATGATGGGTCTTTGTCCTAAACATTATGGAGGGCACAGTATATTAATAATGATGTTCACTTTAAAAATCATATTCTTTTGTTTTGCAGGTATGGAGGAATTGGTACCTTTTTCCAAAAACTCCGTGGAAACCCTGAGATTGGGATTATTTGCTGCAGGAAGTTTCCCAATGCAATCTCCTAGTTTGTACGTGCTCTGTTACTTGCCTCGACCTTCACTATGCAATGGAAGACTATGACTGGGCCATATGTTAGTGAGTTATCGTGACGTGTAAACGCCTCTACGTTTAACACTGTTGTAAAACGTTAGGGGAAGAGAGGTGGAGGAATAGTTGAGTCTAGTGTGGGAACTAGATGCACAGGAAATTATGCAGTGAACTCCTTCCTGTCATGACGAATCACAGACCAAAAAGTTGAAAGATATTGACAGATGCAACAGTTCCATAGAGCAAAATTATTCACATTTGGTGGACCTGTGTCGGAAAAGGCAGATGCCAGTCTGTTTTTTGTTGTCAAGGGTGGCATTGTTTATTGAAGCATCTACATGCTCACTTATGTTTAGATTCCCGTAGGTAATCACCATTGCCCATTGAGGTTCCGAAAACAATATATTGGATAGCTGTTCTGCTAAATAATTCAGTCATTTTCACTGTGATTACTGTGCTATTTAAGGATTGTTTAATCTAAATACCAAACTTCAATAAATCACATAGGATATTGGATTTGCAGATGTAAAGCCAAAGTTGGGGGTTATAGAAAGTCCCACTCACACCACTCCTTCTGCCCCAGAGAGTTCTCCCATTCTCCATGTTTAATGTCTCAATGCATCTCCTTCATTCAGGGAGGAAGGGAGTGCTGACCGTGCCTCAAGGCTGTGGGTTTGGATCAACAGCAGATGTTAATAATCAGAGGAAAAAACTTTCTCAACATCTGTATCCTGGGAATCCCACTGATTTCTGGAGCTGCAACTGGGAATTATTAGCAGCTGTGTGGGGTTGAGAGGACTGTCCTAGCTTGTGAGCATAATTACAGAGGATTTAGTGAGTTCTGAGCAACTGCCTGCTAGAAGAACAACACACAGCTAGGCCCAATCTGGGTGCTTTAATACAGTGCAGGGCAAGATTTTTTTTTTTACTGCTCCTTATGCTTCAAATGAGTATAACAGAAGGAAAGCCTACATGGTCAAAAGGTACTTATGTACGTATACTAATTATGTGACCGCCCAATCCAAATGACTATAACTATTGGATTAAACGTCCAAAGAATATGAGTTTGCATTTTCTCTGCTTTCTCTGCGAGTCCAGAACAAGGGGCCACAGTCTTAGAATAAAGGGGAGGCCATTTAAGACTGAGGTGAGAATAAACTTTTTCACCCAGAGAGTTGTGAATTTGTGGAATTCCCTGCCACAGAGAGCAGTGGAGGCCAAATCACTGGATGGAATTAAGAGAGAGTTAGATAGAGCTCTAGGGGCTAGTTGGATCAAGGGATATGGGGAGAAGGCAGGCACGGGTTATTGATTGGGGACGATCAGCCATGATCATAATGAATGGGGGTGCTGGCTCGAAGGGCCGAATGAAAGGCTCCTTTTCTATGTTTCTATGTTACATCAAAAGCAATAGGTTTGGTCATTAGTGTGCTGGCATTAATAAATAAATAGTTATGGATGTTGGTGGCGCATGCTATAAGCTGAAGAGCCAGATTGTCCTGGAATGGATCTCCGCCTGACCAACAATTTTAATCGGTTGTGCGTAACCAGGAACTGCCAAGCTGATCACCTGAAGCCAAGGACATCCCTGAAGACAGGGCCGGTCAGATCAGCGCATACCCTGAGACCCCACTTTTGAGGACCCTGATCAGCCTCTTGGAGCTCACCGCTGACTCTGGTCCATGAACATCGAAACCTCTCTGATAGAGGTATTTAAAAACTGCATAAATAGATTCAAATACAAAACATGAATTGAATTATTGGAAATTATTTAAAACATGAAGTAAAAATAAACTTAATTGCACTTTTTGTTTTACTCAGAGTTTGTAACCCCATTGCATCCACCTTCCATGATGTGTAGCTGAGAGGCTGGGTGTGACATGCAGAATGCCCCTTCACTCAGTGCCTGTTCTTTGCAGCTGGGCTCAATGGTGAGTTCAGGAATGGGGTAGGATGTTGGATGCTTGACTCAGCTTGACTCTGTACTAAGCAGCTAAATGCACAGGCATAGAGATTAGAGACAAACCGATTAGTGACTGGCAGGCACAAAATGCTGGTGTAACTCAGTCAGACAGAAGAAGGGTCTCGACCTGAAATGTCACCCATTCTTTCTATCTATAGATGCTGCCTCTTCAGCTGAGTTACACCAGCATTTTGTGTCTATCTTCAGTGTAAACCAACATCTGCAGTTCCTTCCTACACATAGTGAATGGCAGGTGCTGAACCAACTAGAGGTAAGTGTGATCCACTCCAGCTAGTTCAGTAAATAAAACCGGCATTTCCATCGCACCCCTGATGAGCTTGGGATGTTAAAGCACAATGACGTTCTTTCAAACTCTGGTCTCTATGGTAACCCTGTGGTTCAATCTTCACACTCCAAACTCACACCAGAAAAATAGATAAATCATCGGGTAATCTGCTTTGGTGGTGGTTGAGCGACAAATTTTAAGATAGATAGATTCTTGATTAGTACAGATATCCGAGGTTATGGGGAGAAGGCAGGAGAATGGGGTTAGGAGGGAATGCCAGATCAGCCATGATTGAATGACGGAGTAGACTTGATGGCCCAAATGACCTAATTCTACTCCTATCATTTATGTCATCTGAGTTCCACAGTTATGGGGTGAATCCCAGTGGGGCTCACCTCCTCACCCTTTTATCTATTGGTGGGGCTTTTACCAACACATACCACATATTCTCAATGCTTCTAAGCCACTTGGTTTCGGGAGACGACAAATATTTGCCAATTATTGTAGTTTTGTCAATGTCACCTGCATTCCACAATCACATAAGAAGGAAGATTCACTCCCCATTGACAATTCATTGAAAAGATCGTCCAGCAATCATAGGAATAACCCTAGTACACCAGGGGCGGCGCACGATTGGCAGCCCCGCCAACAGTCTGTTT
Organism: Amblyraja radiata; assembly: GCF_010909765.2. Classification (NCBI taxonomy): domain Eukaryota; kingdom Metazoa; phylum Chordata; class Chondrichthyes; order Rajiformes; family Rajidae; genus Amblyraja; species Amblyraja radiata. Next base: position 23,726,444 of record NC_045981.1, read on the forward strand.
GTCTTTTTGTATATTTTGTAATTTTTAGTGGGTGTTAAGATTTAGTGTAAATGTTCTCCGGTTTGTTTTATGTGGGGGGAGGGGGAGGAGTCTAGAGAAACTTTTTTTTTCAGTTTCTTACCTTGCTGGAGATGTGATTAATTTTCGGATCGCATCCTTCGGTCGCTCTGCGGCCTACCATCGATGGAGCTGGAGGCCTCCTCGGACTGACTTTGGGCTCCACCGCAGGGCATGGACTTACATCGGAGTCGATCCCTTGCCTGGGATCGCTCCAACCACTGCCTGCGGTCTTTACATCGGGAGTTCGCAGTCTCGGGAGAGGCCGAGGATGTCAGGAGCTCCAACGTCGCGTAAGGTTCGAACAGCCCCGACGCGGGGGAGCTGACATCCCCCCGATTCAGGAGCTGATCACCTTGACGCAGAGGGCCCGCCGCCGGCTACTGGAGTCAAGATCATCCCGTCATCGAAGGGCTCGAGGCCTTCGATCGCGGGAGAGCAAAGGGAAGAGATTTAACCTTTATTTCGCCCTCCATCATAGTGAGGAATGTGGAGGAGTCACTGTGATGGATGTTTATGTTAAAATGTGTTTTTGTGTTCCGTTGGTTTTTATTTGTTTGACTGACTTGGCAAATGAAATTCCTTGTATGTTGGAAAACATACTTGGCTAATAAAGTATTATTGTGATTGTGATTGTGAATATATAACCAAAATCCTAGCAACCATCCTGATGCATTTACCTGATGTGAAAATGTAGTTGTTGACCAATTGCTTAATCAAACTATGAATTTGGCTACCATCAAATGCGCAACTAAGGAGGTGGAAATCCTAGTGTTCGAAAGCGTTAGGAATCATGACTCCATAATCAGCTGCTCTTTAGAAGGAAAAATATCATAAACCCAAAGTTACTTTTGATGATATAACAGGGTGCTGGTCTAGATTTTTTAATATGCCAGAAGTCAGTGTTTCATCAACCTCAGCATGGAAGTTAAAGTTGATGAATAAATTCATGCATAAAGTGCTGCAGCACCATGGTAACAGAGTCTATATGAGGGCAACTTAAGCATGCAGTTTAATTTATCATAAATATCCTCCAGCTATATTAAGCTATTGAGGATGCATTTCAATATTCATTTGCAGTGGGATCCAGAGTGTAGAGGTGTTCTTAGTGGAAATGCAATATCAATTACATTTCAATGTTAACCAATATTCAAGTCTGTTGTAGTAGCTGTAGCTTAGATTTGACAATGTTACCTTTTGGCCAACCACTAAGTCCCTTGGGGTTGACACTCCAGTGCATCTCTGAATGAGACATTAGCAAGCATTAATTAATTAAAGTTAACGTTCGCGTGACATGTCAGAGCCCACTTGCCCTTTTAGATGCAAACAAAAGATTGCACAACAATATCACAAGAAGAACAAATTCTGCTGCTGTATAGGACCTAACACATCACATGATATGATATCTAATCATTGATTACACGACCTTTGGGCACAAACTGCATCACAACAGTGACAAAACTCCCAATGCCTGTAACTTGTTTGGCAGGTGAGAAAAAAATCTATATAAAATGCAAGTTTTCTGACTTAACAAATATCAGCAAGTGCAAACTATTATTTCAATATCAGATTTGTTTCAACCGCACAAGCTTCAACTTGTAACTTCTCGCGACTACGTTTTGTCGGCTGATAACTGATTAATCTTATTTATTTATCATTCCTATTTCTCACCAATACATCATGTTTTAGTTCATAAAGAGGGTGTATTATTGTAAAACATTTGTAAATCCAAAAGTTTTGGCAACATGCCGGGTGGGTATATGTGAACAGTGAATTCCTAGGGTTGCGAGTAATGCACAATTCATTAAAGTGAAAACTAGCTTTGTAGATCAAATATATATACCCCCCCATCATCAATAGTGTTACAGTGAACATTTGTAAATCAAACATTTGGAAGTTGAGGAATTGCTATGCTCCAATACCCACTTACTGATTGGGTGGGTAGGCAATTTTGTTCATGGGCCTTAATTTACAGGCAGCCACATCGTGCATGACAGCACTATGAAATAACCGAGCTTTTGTCCCGATTTTCACAAAGGATAAAAGAAGACAATCACTGGACATACTGCATTTGTTTTGAGAAGAAGGGGGAAGGCACGGAATTCTTCAATTAGGATATTCCAGCTAGAGTTTCAGTTCAAAGTGTCTAACATCTCTTAAAATGCTTTTTTTTTGTAAGCCTTATACATCACAAAGACAGACAGAACCTCTCTGATCCTGTCATGAAGTCAGATATCTTCAACCACAATGTTATTCTGCCACATTCAAAGCCTACATATCTCATTCCCACAGAGAACACAGCGACAGTTTGTACATCCTTCCCTGCAGGTTTAACAGCTGCAACCACCAGGCCATTTCATACCTTTTATTCATTTACAGGTGACCCCTGTGTCATGACTGTTCGGGCTATGGAAATTCCCCCTTGCAGAATTCACAGATCACTCCCAAAAATGTGAGATTTGGAATAAAATTAACTCTCAACAAATTTATGTGGAAAAATGTAAATAAATAAACTAAAGGGAAACGGCAGAAATAGATTCAAAAACACGGTGGAGGTTATAGAATGACCATGTCAAATAAAAGATCTAATCTAATCTAATCTAATCTAATCTAATCTAATGTCCAAATAACTGTTGCAGTCTGGACAATGTGTCTCAAGTGACTGGGACACAGGCAATAATATCATAGTCAAATCCGTTTCTCTAGCCCATCCATACAAGTGCCCATTCCAGCTGGAATTACTGAATTTTCCAAAGAACCAGGATTTTACAACTTTCCCCCACCTCGGCACACCCCTCCTTAACCAGGTGTTGTGGAGAACAATTGCAGCCCCTTTCCCACTACCACAATCCCAGTAAGATCACACCAGTGAACACAGAATTTGAGATCCTTGTGGTATTTGACACACTCTTCCAAACAGGACCATTATACATCTTTTATCCAGTTGGACCGCAAAACTTCATGATTTTGTCCAATAAAGTAATGCAAATAAATATGTTGACAATCTTCAGAGCAAGGAGCACTGGCCATTATGAAAATGATCCTATTCAGTCAAAATATTTCAAAATTTGCTTCCTTTCTAACTGGTAGCACTAAATTCCAGGGCACCCGTTTTAATATTTTGTGTATGTCGCTTGTGGATCTCAATTGGATTGCAGATCGACTAACGCTGATAACCTGAAGATATCATTAATGCATTCAGTATGCCTCTTGTTCAAGCATCTTGCATCTGAGACTAAATGCTTTTGATGGATTTTGTCTGCATGCTAACAGTAATGAAGACTCTCAGCTCATGGTGCCTGTCACCTGTTTAAAGAACAAATGAGTCCCACTCCCTTGCCTTTTTGCTACGTAATTGAGTGTTTTTCATTATAAATATTTATCCGTCCTCTTTGATGATTGTTTTTTTTATTTTTTATCATCCTTTTAAGAGGCATAGTCTGGATTTTAAGGATGTACTGTATCAAAAGGTTTTCCCTTTCTCTCACTTGATTCTTTTGCCATTTAATTTAAATCTGCGTTATAGATTATTCCAAAGGTGGAATGTTTCATCCTAAATCCACTGTAATTTTGAACGTTGTTATTAAAAAACTTTCTTCAAATTTCCTGGTCCATGAAGTACAACCCTGACTTATTTCATTGAAAAGCAAACAAAAACTGAATGTGGGAAATCTGAAATAAAAACAGAAAATGCTGGAAACATTCAGCAGGTCATGTTTCAAGGCAAAGATATCAGCAGAACTGAAACGTTAATTCTGTTTCTCTCACTACAGAAAACCTCTGCTGAAAATGTCTGCCACTTGCTGCCTTTATTCCTAACATCTTTGATCTTTCCACAACATTTAAGTCTACTTTTCAATAAATCTCTTTAAAACCCTTTCAATTCTTTAGTCATTGTGGTTTCAGTAGTTTTGTCCTTTGCTTTCTTAACCAAGGTTTCTCAATTCAAATTGTGAGAGATAATTGTATAATCTCCATTCAACACTCTTCTGGGCATCTCTTTCAGTATTCCATTGACATTTTGTGTCTGACCCTCCCTAATGTGAATCAGAAGCCATGGTCAACTTGTTACTCCTTGAGAGTAAAGCCCCTGTCCCACTTAGGAAACCTGAACGGAAACCTCTGGAGACCTTGCGCCCCACCCAAGGTTTCTGTGAGGTTCCCGGAGGTTTTTGTCACTCTCCTTAATGGTCGAAAGTGGTTTCCGCGTAGTTGAGCTTCTTCCATGTTCCGGCAATTATTTTTAAAAATTCAAAACCGGCCTCGACTAAAAATGGGTTGCCGTTTTAAAAATAGTTTTTTTTTAAATCATTCTGAACCATGAGAGCAGGGAATTAAGGGACAGAAGTTTAGGGGTAACATGAGGGGGAACTTCTTTACTCAGAGAGTGGTAGTGGTGTGGAATGAGCTTCCCGTGGAAGTGGTGGCGGCAGGTTCGTTGGTATCATTTAAAAATAAATTGGATAGGCATATGGATGAGGAGGGAATGGAGGGTTATGGTATGAGTGCAGGCAGGTGGGACTAAGGGAAAAAAGTTGTTCGGCACGGACTTGTAGGGCCGAGATGGCCTGTTTCCGTGCTGTAATTGTTATATGTTATATATGGTTATAAGGAAGGAACAAGTTAGGTGGATGTTACTAAAAGTACATCTACTGCTGTCAGCAGCAGCCCTTTTGAAGCTGATGAAGCAAAAGGCTGAGGTGAATTTTTAGGTGAGGAATCAAAATCTTTGCAAAGATCCATAGAAGTTTAGACCGCTCAAATATACCAAGTGGCCCATTATACCCATACTAAATGTAACACAACTACCCAGCTTAATACAGCTCACTACCCTTGACTCATTGACATAACTTACAGCAACTTATGAATATCCAGATACTTTTTTAAAATATGTGCAATTCTGTCTCCATTACTCTTCCAGGAAAGGAATTCCAGAACTACCGAAAATAATCCTCAACTGATCCCGTTAACAAATACACCCCATGGTTATTGAATTTTAATGATCAGCTATGATCTTATTGAATGGTAGAGGAGGCTCAAGGGCTGAATGATCTACTCCTATTACCAATTTATATATTTGTGTGATGCCATATTTTGTGAAAAAAGTCCTTCTACATTATTCAGGCCTATATCTTTGCACAAGGATCAATTCTTCACCTCAATAGCACAAATAACCAATGAGTACACATAACAATATTAACCCGATCGTTTAATTGCAATTAATACCAGGTTATAAAAATGTTAATCTATGGAGTTATGTTTGCTTATAAACTTCCTGCAAAAAATGATTAAAAAGAGAACAGAGGAAATAGAGCAAATATGTAGCTAGAGATGAGTATCTCGCAGTCAGTCATTCTAGGGTTGGATGTGTGTCAATTCCTGAGTCTGTAACCCAGTTGGTAGCAATGTTGCAGACTGAATTTAACCTGAAACTGTCTTGTGCAGGCACAATCCTATTGCTGCTCTCAGGTTAAGTAGGGTCGCTGTTTAGAGTCCTGATCTACCTTTTCCTCCCACCACCTATCCTAACATGTAAACCACCATTAAAACATGAAGATGTTTCAGATATATGGATATTACAGATGCTTAAGATTTGCAAAGGCATTACTCCCACTTCTCTCCTTGATGCATTTATCTGTGTGGGTGTCTTTTTAGCAACAGCTTTGTGTTTTTCTAGCTAAACAATGCAGATCCTGATGGTGTTTGAAGCAGAAATTGCAGGTTGTCATTTGTTCCCCGACACTGCTGTACCCCTCCTTGTTGCTCTTTCACAAGACTCACCACATTTAGGGATGAGATAGATGGTATAAGATGGAAATAAAACAATATCCTAGGAACGGTTGGGTTGCTGGCTGGGTTTCTGCTAGGTCTTTAAACTGGTGGGAGGAAAGTATGCACCATACTTCATTGACAAATAAATGCAACAATGTGCAACACATGATAAGTACATCATGTACTGTGATTCAAAATGAGCAAAGTCAGTCAGTGTTTTCTGCAGTTACTCATTCTCATCCAAGTCAATGGTGGTATTCCACCTCTGACACTCGTTGTATTGCACTAATGTGAGGAAACACAGCCATGGACTCCCCCGTTGATCAATGACCAGTAATGGGGGCTTATTTGACATGGTCGGCTCGAAGTCCTATAGACAACACTCTCTCGTATTTTAGGGAATAACTGGAGAGCAACCATAATATTATGGACTGAACCACAGTGGAGCGCAGGACATGCAAGGACAAACGGGAGAAAAACCACTAAGGGAAAAATACGAAGAAAAAAATTAACTATTGTGCCAACATGTGATCTGTCATTATTTAGGCTTTGACTCGACCAATCTACAGATCTTTGAAGACCAAACTGAGGGAACAGTGTTCATGTGTTTAGCATGAACTGCTGGTCCAAATTATTATGGTCATAATTTGCAATTAGTAAATGTTATTCACATCATCTCACTCAATCTGTTTCATTAGATTAGTCTTTTATATTCAAATTAATACAAGCCTAGTCTTCGTAAAGTAACAACAAGTACATTTCTCAGCTCCAATTATATTCTGTTGAATCTGCGTCTCTTCGATGGCCAAAATATTCTTTCAGAATGGCGGCACAGCAGTGCAGCGTTAGAGTTGATGCCTTACAGTGCCAGAGACTCAGGTTCTATCCTGACTAAGGGTGCTGTCTGAATGGGGGTTGTGCATTGAGATGCATGGGTTTTCTCCAGGATCTCTGGTTTCCTCCCACACCCCAAAGACGTACAGGGTAGTAGGTTAATTGGCTTCTGTAAAAATTGTAAATTCTCCCAAGTGTGTATAGGATATCATTAGTGTGCGGAGATCAGTGGTCGGCAGGATCGGTGGACCGAAGGGCCTGTTTCCATGCTGTATCTCAAAACTGTCTACCTACTAAACTAGGAGTGATCGCAAGAAATAAACATAATAAAATGAAGTTTGGACGCCATAGTGCAAAAAAGATTAACCTTTTATCAAGAGTTAACGGATGTGCATGTGTGGTATGGGGGTGGGAAGGGAGGGTGAAGCCAATGATTTCAGTCCTCTATCAGCAGTGCTACGGGGTGGGAGATTGCAACCTTCACGTGGTCCGCCCTGTTTCAACGAATGCAATCAACCCGGCGTGCACTTCCAAATAAGATCAAATAGAACAAGTTGTCCTACAACTAGGCTGTACATGCCATACGCAAGAAGAAGAAGAAGAAGAAGAAGAAGAAGAAGAAGAAGAAGAAGAAGAAGAAGAAAAAGAAGAAGAAGAAGCAGTGCTATACATGGTTGGCGACACTGGCTGTGGTCAGCTTGCTCAGCACTCAGCACAATGATTGCCCTGAGAACCTAATGTTTATATGTCTCAGTTATAAATGGAATCAGACAATGCACGTCATCTCGACGACCCTCGTTGTGACCTTCTGAATGAGCCGCAGCAGTTTCCCATTTCTCTCTTGGACTCACAAGTAGATTTGAACGTGCGGTTACATCAGAGACCTAACAAATGTTTTGGCTTTTTTTTAACCTTGTGAACTTTCAGCATCGTCCCTAAGCCATAGAAGAATTCTACAGAACATTCTATCGTTTTCCATTCAAAAAATACAAATAAAGAAGAAGAAAAAATAAGGGAAGGTTTTACATCAAAGTGCAATAAATTTCAAAGTACTAATGTAAATATCAGTCTCTTCCTTTTTCTGGCATTGCCCAAAAATGTTAACAGATGAACTGTGAAAGAAAGTTCTGCAGCATATCACACGACAGATATTATGAACTGTTTATTCTGATTAAAAATAATTTCCTCCTTTAAAGATTAACCATAAAGTTGATGGGAAATTGCAGTGGGCTTATTATTAGGTAACTGATTGTCTAATTTCTCAGTCATTTTTAACCTCAAAAAAGCACTCTGCGTAACAGATATCAGTTAGAGAAACATATCAGACTAACAGCAGACTGGCAACTCCAACTATGTCTGCACTGCTCACTGGTCAGGGAGACCTGAACCAGGAATACTCTGCACCTCAGATCCCTGAACATGATTCACATGTGCACAGAGCTCTGGAAAGTAAACTAGTTTTGTGGAGACTGACATGTTAGCTCAGCCCATTCTTAACATCAAAGGGATTAAAATTAGATAGTTCCTGGATGATGTCATGCACATTTTTAACTCTGTTTTGTGGTGGTTTTTTTGTAGTGAGCGGAGAACCTGTTAAATGGTGAGAACTGCTCTTAATGTTTATCCAGTGTGCCTTTTTTAGGACTGTAGGCGGATTGGGAGTTATGGAGACTGGGAAAGCAAGTGGAGAGGTCAAAGGGTGCATTGAACGGTGCAACAGCACAAGGGGAATTTGACCTACTGCTTCCCCTTTTTTTACTTTTTCAGGGAAAAAAACACATAGATATCTTCCTCGATGGATAAGAGTGGTCTGGTGTGAAACTCTACACGCCGTACAAGTCCTCGTTCAATTTGTTTGTCATATACAGGTGAACCGGAGTATCTTGCTTGAGCAATATACTTCACTGATAAAGACCAGCTCAGTCATGCTGTTGCCCAGGTCTATCTGGTCTAATGGGAGAAAGCCAGGACAACATCTCGGATGCCTTAAGAGGCTACGGGATTTCACTCTGGATTTTCTGTTGCTCTTAAACTCACCATGTAGTTAATACACACTTCACATTGCTCTCTCGGTGGAATACTTTTTTTCTACAACTTAATGGGCTGTGTATTTTTACACTCTCCCTGACCTTTCTGCTCCTGAAAACGTATATATGGAAAATATATGCGATTCTCACCTAGATAAATAAAAAGACATCCTGTGAACTGTAATTAATTTCTCCAGACAGTGCTGGCAGTCACAGGAGGTTTCAATTCAAGCTAATTTTGGAATAAAGCAGAAGCATTAAGAGCGAGGCAACCATGGAGAGGAGGAGCTGCGGGAAATGTGGGAAAGGAAGAAAATCTTACATTAAGGGTATGGTTAAATTACTGGACTAGTAGCCAAGACTCTGGATCAGGGGTCCAGAGACATGATGGGTAGGAAGGAACTGGCAGATGCTGGTTTAAACCCAAAGATAGACACAAAAAGCTGCAGTAACTCTGTGGGTCAGACAGCATCTCTGGAGAAAAGGAATAGGTGGCGTTTTGGATCGAGACTCTTCTTCAGACTCTCTGTCAGGGGAAAGGGAAACAAGAGATATAGACGGTGATATAGAGAGATATGGAACAAATGAGTTTCAATCCCTTCCTGACAGCTAGCAAAATCTAAATGCAAGTAATTAACTAAATCTGGAAGATAATAAACCTGGTCTCAGTAACATTAACCTTTGTTCTAATCTGGCGGCTTGCATAGTCACAAGGAGAATGTGCCAGCAACTCTCCATTCTTAGAAGTTTAATAAGGAGTTTCGGCATCAGATACGCTATAACAAACTTCTTCAGATGGCCCTGACTGGTTGCATCATTGTCTGGCACGACAATTCCAATGCACAGGAAAACAGGGAATGGTGGACTCAGTCTGGTCCATCACAGGCACAACCTTCCCCACTATCCAAAGCATTTAAATGCATTAAGAATGCAGCATCTACAGTATCATCAAAGATCACCATCATCCAGGCCATGTCCTCTTCTTGCTGCTACTGTGGACACAAGGTACAGAAGCCTTAAGTCCCGCATTCCCTCAACTTCTTTCCCACAACCATCAGATTCTTGAAGTGACCTTCACAACCCTAATCCTACTTCGGCAAAGGAACACTATGGACCACCTCTTGTTTTTTGCAGTCTTTTTCTTTTCACTGTCTTGTATGTTTATGTATGATTTATATTCTTGTGTGTTACCTGAATCCCTGTGCCTGTGATGTTGCTGTAAGCAAGATTTTCATTGCACCTGCACTCCATTGTATTTATGCATATGACAATAAACTCAACGTGACTTAACTTTTTTCTGGTTCAATATTGTTGTTTAGAAAGGAAATCCCCTGTTCATAACTGAACTCCATATTCACCAAGGTGATTGACTCTTTACCTGTTAGTTCATGGCCAGGTAAGGATAGACAATACAGGTTGGGCTAGATGATGACTAAATGTAAAACAAGTAACCTCCATTCATAAATCTCTAGATCATCTCAAAGCATCAATGGTTATCGAAATGTCTGATTGAGTTGTCTGAGATGATTAAAGGAGAAGATGGCGAGTTCCTATTAAAGGAGGAGCATGTAACATTACAGCACAACAATGCAGCAAAGGTGATGTCAGGAATCAATTCCTTACGTAATGGAAATCTGGAAAGCTTCTTAAAAAAACCCGAAGCCAATTGAAAACGGCAAAACTGAGACTGATAGGATTTTGGTCGGCATGGGTTCAGAAACGATGGAAGTTTGACCACGATTGGACACCTTACACAGAATGGTGTGTCAGCCAAGGTTCCAAAGTGTTCCACAGATGGAACTGAGATTCTGTAATTCCTTTCTACTTACTAAGTCATTGGCAGACCCTGAAAGGAATCCTCCCAGAAGCGTAAACTGCTCTGAAGATTAAGACAGACTTTGCAAATATATTGCCAACAATGTGTCGAGAATGCTTTGAAACAGTTTCATTCCCTCTACTTCATACAAATGACTCTACTTGTTTGGGTTTGACATACACCCCTGGCAGCCACGGCTCAGTGGTGGCGTTCTCACTTCTGACACATAAGGTTGGGATCAGGTCCCATTTCAGAGGCTTCACAGCTTTTGGCTGACACTACAGTGGATTGCTGAGGGAAAGCTGTACTGTCATCTTTGAGATAAGACGTTAAAGCAAAGATCTCAGTGCAGAATTCCAAGAGGAAGGTAGTTATTCTGGAATTTCACCCAATATCCAGTATGTCATTAGACCAGATGTTCTTGTCCCTTCTAAATCTGGTATTTTCTGTAGCTTGTGCCCAAATTGGCTGTTGCTTTATCTGCATAACAACTTCATTAGCAACTACACATTTTGAGATGTGGATCACAGGTTAAGAGGAACAGGAGTACTTTTTAGACCTTTAAGCTTGTGCCAGGATTTCCAGAAACTGTGTCTGATCTATGACCAAAGGCGATATATCTTGGAAGCACAGTGCTTAATACAAGATTGATAATACTCTGTAGACTCCAGATTTAACATCGACAACTGAATTCAGCCATTGCCATTGGCAGAAGGTATCTACAAACTTTGCAAGTAGAAGTGGCTCCTTACTTAATTTTGAATATTTTAAAATCTATAAGCATAATTCCAGTGGAATTATGCTTATTCACTAGTAGTTTTAATTTCACTTTATGCATTCCACCTTGCCATCTTGAAAATGTTGATGAAATTACGTTAACTAGTTCCAAGTCCTACAATATTAGTCTCTAATCATTTGTTGTAATTTAATCCAATGTATTGTTATGGTAAATCTATGCAACACTCTTTCAAAGGCCAATATATCTTTCCTAAGTGTGGAACCTGTGGGCTTTGTATAGCTGTAACATAAATCTATCCCTAGCCTTCTAGTTCTCCAGATATAAAGACTAGCATTCCATTAGCCATTCTGATTATTTTCATATGCTGTTCATGACACTTTAATGATCTAACTGCACAGACCTTCAATGTTTATGCACATTTGTTTCCAGTTTTCACAAGCATAAACACTCCATTTTATCCTTTTTTGGTCTACAATACAAATAACTTTATTTTGTTAAAATCAAAATCCAATTAGTGCAGTTTTGTCTATTTGTTTAATCTTATGTCATCTATTTACTATGTAACATTTCCATCTACAATGCTTATAATGTAATCAATCATCGTATTATGGGCAGACTTAGTTTTGTGACTTTCTGTTTAACATAGTAAATACTTGAGGTCCATTCATAGATTTCTATGGGATACCACTGGCAACTTCCTGCCTCTTTGAGTATCTTGCCATTATTTTGATTCTTTATCTGCTGCTCCTCATCCAATTTCTTAAACAGGTGGATAATTGGCCTTCCACTCAGCAAACTTCACCTTAACACACTGGCTATGATGAGAACCCTCTTCAATGCCTTCTGGAAGTCAACATAAAGAATATACATAGAAGTTCCTCTGACCCTTCGCAACATTCAAACAAGTTCAGTAGGCATAATCGACCCTTTATAAATCAAAGCAAAATCATTCAAAAATCATTCTGTGAATAATTCTTTGACAACAGAGATTAGGTTAAATGGTAAAAAAATTATTGGTTTCTTGCACTCACTTTTCTTTGGTAGAAAGGTGATGTCTTTCCAATGATCTCAGATCAAGAGTACAAATTATGCAATGTGCCTTTCTATTTTCCTCAGAAGAGAAAGGTTACAAGTAAGAGAAACGTAAGGAAAGGCAGATGCTGAAAACTTGAGCAAAACTACAAAGTGCTGAAGGAACTCAGTAGGTCAGGCAGAATCTGTGGAGGGATTGGGCAGATGACTTTTAAGGACCCGACCTGAAACGTTGTCTGTCCATTCACTCCACAGTTGTAGCCTGACCCACTGAGTTCCTCCAGCACTCTGTGTTTTGATCAGCAATCTGACTTCTCTTTGAACACAGTGCAACTTTAACAGTCAGTTAAGGTTGGCAGTGGGGAAATTGTTGAATGGGTGAATCTCAGTCTGAAGGTTCATTTATTGTTTATAGTTTAACGCACAACTCAAACTTTGATGCATCTCCTGTCGTTTTAGTCAATAGTTACTAACGTGCCTGCGAGTAGCAACGAACTGTTAAGTAAACACTCAGCTGTAGCAATATTGAATGCATAGACAATAAGAATGTATCAAGAGCTTTGCACGTTTTTTGTTTTATTAGCAACCCTTGCACCCCCTCTTTCTCCATCCCTCCCCCACCCAAGTCGTTGAACTAGTTTCAAAGTCGTCCTGTTGAGTCTCATTGTCTGTAACTCGTTGTTACCCAACCACAGCTAACAATGGCCTTTCCTTTATCATCATCATTACTTTTTTGCATATCTATCATTCATTTCTTCTGTATCTCTCTACATCACCGTCTATATCTCTTGTTTCCCTTTCCCCTGACTCTCAGTCTGTAGAAGGGTCTCGACCCAATACACCACCCATTCCTTTTCCCCAGAGATGCTGTCCGACCCGCTGAGTTACTTCAGCTTTTTGTGTCTATCTTTTCGTTTTATATATTTTTCAATCACAATTAAAGAGTATTTTTGAAATAAAATAAACTCAGCTGAAAGTAGTTACTTGATTAGACAGTAATTACGCTAGGTGTTGAGTCAGCGTGGGGATAATTAAGGTGTGGCTTTAAAATATTTATAAGTAAACAGGTTTTACTGATCACCAGTGTGTTTATACAAGGTGAACATAAATCTGGGGTCATTTGTCGTAACGTGCTGGAATTCAAGCCAATGTGGGTATTCAGCACTGAGAACAAAGGTGCCACTTTAAGCTTCTGATACTGTGGTTCAAATGTTGTCAAATGTTTAGAGTCCTTTTTAAAAATGTTATAGCAGAATAAAAGTAATGTAGACAATTAACATTTAATTCATAAATTAATTGGTAAATTAATTAAAGCCAAACACTATGTGAGGAATCATCAAGCACTGGTGAGTCAACTGTGCCGCCACGATCTTTATTATTCTCCTCGTTGTTCACTATTCTTCCAAGTTTCGTGACATCTGCCAATTTGACATTTGACAAATGTCTTGTACACCCAAATGGAAATTATTTATATTTATGAGGAAAACCGTGCCAGTCTTCTGATAGTCTGATAAATATAAGCACAAAGGCTACGGTAACATGGAATGTGCATCCTACACCACAGGGGTGAATTACAGGGGCCTTGGCAATGCCCAAAGATACCATTTCTGCAGGGTTTTGAGCGGGTGGCATTACTGAAGTGTGTTTGTGAGCCTAAGAGCTGCGTGGAAAACTTATTTCAGGAGGGTGTCATCCACATCTTAAGTGTCTGCAGATATGAAGGGAAAGTAAACCAAGCAGGCAGTTTTAGTTTTTTTAGTTTTAATTTTAGAGATACAGCTCAGAAATAGGCCCTTCAGCCCACCGTGTTCGCGCCGACCAGCAATCCCCTCACATTAACACACTAGGGACAATTTACAATTTTACCAAGCCAATTGATCAACAAACCTGTAGGTTTTTGGGATGTGGGAGGAAATCGGAGATCCCGGAGAAAACCCACACAGGTCATGGGGAGAATGTACAAACTCCGTACAGACAAGTACTCATAGACAGGATCCAACCCGGATCCCTGGTGCTGTAAGGCAGCAACTCTACCGCTGCACCATCGTGCCTCCCAGGTAGTACAAGAGTTCCCTGAGTATATCTCACTCTCTCGGCAATATCCTTCTCTGAATGGCGATGGGGATGCAGATTGCTTTAAAAGTTCAGCCTCAAGTCCATGATATCAGCAGGGAGGAGGATAACTCGGAATGGAATTGTCATGGCTTGGGGAAACAAACTGATGTTTCTGTGGCTGCAAGCAGAATCTCAGCACAGTGTGTTGCCTCCTGGTTGCAAATGAATAACATTATAGGCTTGTTTGCAATTTTGAAGCCATTGGCATTTAAAATACTGATTAAGATATGATAAAAAAAGTCATCATGAGCAGTTGTTTTTCAGGAAGGTAGACATTGGCAAACCATAAGGCATGGTGCTGCTGGGCACAGTTTTCATGATAAATATTAATAATTTCCATCTTGATGTACGAGGCAATTTCAAAATTGGCAGATGTCACAGAATAATGAACTATGAGAAAAATAATAAAGAACGCGGGTGACACAGTAACTCATCCAGTAGTGCTGCTGCCTCAGGGTGCCGAGACCTGGATTCAAACCTGACCTTAAGTGCTATCTGCACGGAGTTTGCACATTCCCAAAGATCACAGAGATTCCCTCCGGTGTTCTGGCTTCCTCCTATGTCCCAAAGACTTGCGGATTGTAGGTAAATTGGCAATTGTAAAATACCTCTGGCGTGTAGATGGACGGTAGAATTTGCAAGAAATTAATGGGCGTATCGGAAGAATGGGCTTCAGTGTAAATGGGTTGCTGACGCTCTGTGTGGACTCAGAGCTGAAGTTGTCTCTCTGAGAATTTATGACTTCAAGAGGATAGGAGAGAAGGGAAGGGCAAACATGGTCCCTGAGAATTAACTCTGAAAAGTCTTTAGGGGAAGTAAGATCAAAGAGAAGCAATATAAAGGGCACAATTCTAGAGGGGGTACAGTAGCAGATAAACCTAATTGTAAATGCACATAAATCCTTGAAGGTCAGAAACTAGGTTGAGAAAGAAATCCAACAGCAAAAGGATGCTGGGCTTTGTAAGTGGAGTCATAAGTAAAAGTTAAGGAGACTGATGAAACGTTATCAAACACTGCTTGGCCACAACTGGACTATTCCATACAATTTAGGAAGAATGCAGAGACCTTAGAAGAGTTTATTTTGAAGAAACAGCATGGAAACCGGCCCTTCGGCCCACCGAGTCCATACCAACCGAGTCATATAATAACAATTACAGCACGGAAACAGGCCATCTCGACCCCTCTAGTCCGTGCCGAACACATAATCTCCCCTAGTCCCATATACCTGCGCTCAGACCATAACCCTCCATTCCTTTCCCATCCATATAACTATCCAATTTATTTTTAAATGATAAAAACGAACCTGCCTCCACCACCTTCACTGGAAGCTCATTCCACACAGCTACCACTCTCTGAGTAAAGAAGTTCCCCCTCATGTTACCCCTAAACTTCAGTCCCTTAATTCTCAAGTCATGTCCCCTTGTTTGAATCTTCCCTACTCTCAGTGGGAAAAGCTTTTCCACGTCAACTCTGTCTATCCCTCTCATCATTTTAAAAACCTCTATCAAGTCCCCCCTTAACCTTCTGCGCTCCAAAGAATAAAGCCCTAACTTGTTCAACCTTTCTCTGTAACTTAGTTGCTGAAACCCAGGCAACATTCTAGTAAATCTCCTCTGTACTCTCTCTATTTTGTTGACATCCTTCCTATAATTAGGCGACCAAAATTGTACACCATACTCCAGAATTGGCCTCACCAATGCCTTGTACAATTTTAACATTACATCCCAACTTCTATACTCAATGCTCTGATTTATAAAGGCCAGCACACCAAAAGCTTTCTTTACCACCCTATCTACATGAGATTCCACTTTCATGGAATTGTGCACAGTTATTCCCAGATCCCTCTGTTCACCTACATTCTTCAATTCCCTACCATTTACCATGTACGTCCTATTTTGATTTGTCCTGCCAAGATGTAGCACCTCACACTTATCAGCATTAAACTCCATCTGCCATCTTTCAGCCCACTCTTCCAACTGGCATAAATCTCTCTGTAGACTTTGAAACTCTACTTCATTACCCGCAACCCCACCTATCTTAATATCATCTGCATACTTACTAATCCAATTTACCACACCATCGTCCAGATCATTGATGTACATGACAAACAACAGTGGACCCAACACAGATCCCTGTGGCACCCCACTCGTCACTGGCCTCCAACCTGACAAACAACCATCCACCATTACTCTCTGGCATCTCCCATTCAGCCACTGTTGAATCCATCTTGCTACTCCACCATTAATACCCAACCATTGAACCTTCTTAACCAACCTTCCATGAGGAACCTTGTCAAAGGCCTTACTGAAGTCCATATACACAACATCCACTGCTTTACCCTCATCAATTTCCCGAGTAACATCTTCAAAAAATTCAAGAAGATTAGTTAAACATGACCTTCCAGGCACAAATCCATGTTGACTGTTCCTAATCAGACCCTGTTTATCCAGATGCTTATATATATTATCTCTAAGTATTCTTTCCATTAATTTGCCCACCACTGACGTCAAACTAACAGGTCTATAATTGCTAGGTTTACTCTTAGACCCCTTTTTAAACAATGGAACAACATGCGCAGTACGCCAATCCTCCGGCACTATTCCCGTTTCTAATGACATTTGAAATATTTCTGCCATAGCCCCTGCTATTTCTACACTAACTTCCCTCAATGTCCTAGGGAATATCCTGTCCGGACCTGGAGACTTATCCACTTTTATATTTCTCAAAAGTGTCAGTACTTCCTCTTCTTTGATCCTCATAGTTTCCATAGCTACTCTACTTGTTTCCCTTACCTCTCATAATTCAATATCCTTCTCCTTGGTGAATACCGAAGAAAAGAAACTGTTCAATATCTCCCCCATCTCTTTTGGCTCTGCAGATAGTTGGCCACTCTGACTCTCTAATGGACCAATTTTATCCCTCGTTATCCTTTTGCTATTAATATAGCGGTAGAAACCCTTCGGATTTACTTTTACCTTACTTGCCAAAGCAACCTCATATCTTCTTTTAGCTTTTCTAATTTCTTTCTTAAGATTCTTTTTACATCCTTTATACTCCTCAAGCACCTCATTTACTCCATGCTGCCTATAACTATTGTAGATCTCCCTCTTTTTCCGAACCAAGTGTCCAATTTCCCTTGAAAACCATGGCTCTTTACAATTTTAATGATTTCCTTTCAACCGAACAGGGACATAAAGATTCTGTACTCTTAAAATTTCACCTTTAAATGTACTCCATTTCTCTTCCACATCTTTCCCATAAAACAAACTGTCCCAATTTACTCCTTTTAAATCCTTTCGCATCTCCTCAAAGTTAGCCTTTCTCCAATCAAAAATCTCAACCCTAGGTCCAGTTTTGTCCCTCTCCATAATTATATTGAGTCCATACCATACCGTGCAGTAGCACTAGCCTACACACTAGAGACAATTTACAGTCTTTACCGAAGCCAATTAACCTACAAACCTGTGTCCGAAGGAAATGCAGATGCTGGTTTAAATCGAAGGCAGACACGAAGGAGTAACTCAGCGGGTGAGGCAGCATCTCTGGAGAGATGGAATGGCCGATGTTTCGGAAACTGAAACACCCGGGGAAAACACAGTCACATGGAGAATGTAGAAACTCCATACAGACAGCACCCGTAGTCAGGATCCAACCCAGGTCTCTGGCACTGTAAAGCCCCTGTCCCACATAGGAGACCTAAACAGCAACCTCTGGTGACCTTCCCCGCCACACAAGGTTTCCATGTGTCACTGGAGGTTTTGGTCACTCTCCCTAATGGTCGAAAGTGGTTTCCACGTTCATCTAGGTTGCTGCTATTTTTTTAATCATGACTAAAAATAGGTTGCCGTTTTAAAAATCGATAAATTTTTAGTCGCAGGTCTAGTCGAAGTCGGTTTTCTTCATAGTCGAGGAAGGTTTTCAACCTATGCGTGGGAGGTGGTAGGAGGTTGCAGGTCACCTCGACCTTGATTTTTTTTTGGGTGGTGGGCAAGGTCACCAGAGGTTGCTGTTTAGGTCTCCTAAGTGGGACAGAGGCTCATTGTGCCACCATGCCATGAAGGTGTAATGAAGATTTTAGAATAGAAGACAAAGAAAAGTACAGCACATGAACAAATCCTGCGGCCCATAATGTTTGTGCTAAACATAATGCCAAGCTAAACTAATCTCATATGCCTGCACATGATCCATACCCCTTCATTCCCTGCACATACACATGCCCATCTGAAAGACGTTTAAAAACGGCACCATCGTATCTGCCTCCACCACCACCCCACAGTGTGTTCCACACACTCACCACCCTCTGTGCAAAAAAGTATTGGCCCACACATCTTCTTTAAACTTTGCTCCTTTCTCCTTAAAGCCATGCCCTCTAGCCTTTGATATTTCCACCCTTGGAAAAAGGTTCTCATTGTCTAGCCTATATATGCCACTCATAATTTTATATACTTCTATCAGGTCTCCCCTCAGCTGACTGCACTGGAGAGAAAAGATAAAACAATGCAACCATTTTCTGGAATGGTTCAAAGAATGGAGGCCTTGAGTTACTGGAAAACGCAGGAGAAACTGGGATTGCTCTTCTTGGATTAGAGAAGTTTGCAAGTTAATATGGTAGAGGAGCCAAAATAAAGGAAATAGTTTTAAGGTGGTTGCCAAAAGAACTGAAGGAGACAAAGAAATACTATTTCTTACATCTTTGATGGAATGAAAGAAACAGATGTAGTCATGGCTTCCAAAAAGGAATTGGATCAGCACTTGAAAAGAATAATAGGTCTACAGGCATAGGGCAGAGAGAGCGATAGGTGCAGTACACTTACAGAGAACTGGCACAGACTCCAAGGACCACATAGTCTCTTGCTGTACTGTTCCCACTCTATGATTCAATAAGGTTCCTGGATGAAACCTATTAAGCCCGTGAGGACTTCTCATCTTTTAGTATCATTATTTTCTTCTTTATTATTATGCTGTTTACATCATTCTTTGTTAAGATCTCTCTTATCAAAGAAGTAGCATCGATACTTCTTCGATATAATATTGTAAAGCAATTTTATCATATACCTGGTCATTATTTATTTGTATCCACAATATAAGCCTTGTAAATTTTCAAGGTGCCTAAATACCTTCTGACTATTCCCTTTTCCCCGAACGTAATGTCTTAGTGCTGATCCTTGTGTGTATTCATTTGTAGCATATATTCATAGAGCCATCAAGCATAAAAGCAGGCCCTATGGCCCATCACGTCCGTGCAGATCAACATGTGCCCATTTATACTAATCCGACATTAATTGCATTTTATCTTCCTCACATTTCCAACAATTTACCTGAGATTCCATTACTCACCTATATAGAAGAGTAAATTTATAGACACCAGAAAGTAGCCACTTAACCCAGCAACCCACGTGTCTTTGGAATGTGGAAAGAACCAGATCCACCTGGGAGAAACCCACACAGTTACAGGGAGGTGACACAAAATGCTGGAGTAACTCAGCGGGACAGGCAGCATCTCTGGAGAGAAAGAATGGGTGACGTTTCAGGTCGAAACCCTTCTTCAGAATTCAGTCTCGACCCGAAACGTCACCCATTCCTTCTCACCAGAGACGCTGCCTGTCCCGCTGAGTTACTCCAGCATTTTGTGTCTACCTTCGATTTAAACCAGCATCTGCAGTTCTTTTCGACACAGTTACAGGGAGGACAGACAAACTCCACACAGACAGCACCAGAGGCCAGGATTGCCGGTTGCTGGAGCTGTGAGGCACTGGCTAAATCACTATGGAGACCCATTTACTCTGCTTTATCTTGTGATTGCAACTCTCCCACTATGCAAAGATCTGTGCTAGTTGCTTCCTTTACACATGGCACTTCCTCGACTTTTATATTGTTAACTCATCCTGGGCCATTTGCTGGGGTGGAAGATTGCAACCTTCACGTGATCCCCCTGTTTCGACAAATGCAATCAACCCAGCGTGCACAATCAAATAGAACAAGTTGTCCTACAACTTTAGGCTGTGCACACCATACGCAAGAAGAAGAAGCCATTTTCGCAGCAAAGTAGATATTTTGTCCCTGAGAATTAAAAACTAATTCTATAATACTTTTTTTGTATGGTCTACTAAACATGTTTTCTTTTACCCATTTGCTATGGCAACAGTGGAATTGTGTTTAAATCAATCTCGCAGAAATCTAGGATCATGACAATTATTTTGTTTCTCTTTTTCAAACACTGTTTTGTATGCATTCAATGTTTTGGTCATTATTAGATAAATATTCATGCAATGTCAGGCAGTTAACTAAATCTGTATTGTTAGTCATTGCTCAATCTAAATGACGCACTGCCTTTTTGGTTCTCGAACATAATAATGTTGGAAAATATGCTGAACACTGCAAATTCACTTCCACTCTGACAGAAATTATTCTGCTTTCCCAAAATCTAAAGAAACAAGGAGTTATAAGGAAAAAATGGACAGACTGGGACTATCTTCCCTGAAACAAAGGAAAGCTGAGGGTTGACCTCATAAAGCTTTATAAAATGACTAGACTAAGTAGGACACGTTGGGTCCCAGCTTCACGCGGGAGGGCTGGTCCCCCAACGCAATATTCCACCTCTCCACCAATTCCAATATTCCACACACACTCACGCACACATAGACTCACACACTCACATACACACACACTCACACACACACACCCTCCATCTAACACACACACACACACACACACTCACACACACACTCACACACACACACACATACACACACATACACTCAAACACACCCACACACACACATACACGCACACACACACACACACACACACACACACACACGCACACACACACACTCACACACACACACAGACACACACATACACTCACACACACACATACACTCACACACACACAGACTCACACACACACACACACACACACGCACACACACACACACACACACACACACTCACACATTCACACACACATACACACCCACACATACACATACACTCACACACACACACACACACTCACAAAATCTCTCATAAACACAATACACCCACACACACACACACACACTCACACACAACACACACCACACACACATACACCAAACAACCCAACACACACACACACCCACACAGCACACACACACACACACAACACAACACACACACACACACCACAACCACACACACACACACACACACACACACAACACACACACACACACAACAATACACCACACACACACAACACCACACACACACCACCACACACAACCACACACCACACACAACATACACACACAACACCCAATCACACACACACCACACACACACACCACACACACACACACACACACACACACACACACACACACACACACATTCACACACACATACACACCCACACATATACATACACACTCACACATACACACTCACACTCACACACCATATATATGACAGTAAACTTTCTTGAATCTACTCACACGGCTGAGCGCGGCCTCTCCACTATGGGGCTTCCACAGTCAGCGGAACTTCCGCACTCAGCGCGACCCCTGCACTCACCGGAAATTACACAATCAGCGCTACCAGTCCACTAAGAGGAAGTCACGAAATGAGCGGGACTTTTGGACTAAACACAGTCGGACCTAATAAAACATTTATTCCTTCCAAACACAGTCGGACCTAATAAAGCATTTATTCCTTCCAAACACAGTCAGACCTAATATTGCATTTATTCCTTCCAAACACAGTTGGACCTAATAAAGCATTGCAGTTTCAAGTACAGGCAGGGCAGCACCAAACAACTCATGGCATTGTCATTTCATTTCATTTCCAATTAAGCATTGCACTTTCAAGCACAGGCAGGGCAGCAGGCCAAACAACTCATGGCATTGTTATTAAGGACTAACAAATAATTGATTGCAAGTACATTGCAGACTCACAGTTCAGTTGATTCACAGCTTAGAATGACAGTCGTGGCCTCTCACTCGTGATCTTGCAGAGTGACTGACTCACGTCCAGGCATCCGGGGTTTTATAGTCCCCCCCCCCCCCCTGGATGGGACGTTACCTTCATCGCGATAATTGACAGGTGAGAGGACCAATCAGCTTATCTCAAGGTTTTTTAAACACTCATAACTTTTTTATTTTTCCTCGATGGGAAAAATCCTCGGGGCTGGCGCGGCGGAAGAGGACTGTGAGTAAGATGGCCAACAATCACAACGATACACAGTAGCGTTTTTTCTAAAATCAATATACAATGCAGACAGGAAGTGGCGTTCTGCTGGAACCATTCCTCAAGGTCCCCCTCCTGCTGCCTGGTGAAGGTGGGGCATAACCTTCCTCCAGCTCTCCCTCACCACCAATGAGGCATCTGCCTCTGATGCTGTGTCAGACAGGAGAAAGGGCTGCTTTGCTGCCTTCAAATGAGGCAGTGAAGGATGGGATGGTGGTGGGGACATATACTACCACCCTGGTCTCCTCCTCCAGGGGTCTCTCATGCAGGGATACCTCCTCCTGCACTATCACCTCCTGTGGCATCACCTTCTGCCACTCCTCCTCCTGGGTGGGCAACATCTACATGACAGGTTTTTTTGAGGGTTGTGCCCTCCCCCTGTACTGCTGCCTTTTTGGTGCCATTTCTAAAACACAAGTCGCATTACCTGCCCCCTTGACTCCATTCAAGGACCCAAACAGTCTTTCCAGGTGCGGCAGAGGTTCACCTGCACCTCGTCCAACCTCATCTATTGCATCTGCTGCTCTAGGTGTCAGCTACTCTACATCGGTGAGACCAAGCCTACATCGGTAGGCTTAGCGATCGCTTTGCCCAACACCTCCGCTCGGTTCGCAATAACCAACCTGATCGCCCGGTGGCTCAGCACCTCAACTCCCCTTCCCATTCCGAATCCGACCTTTCTGTCCTGGGCCGCCTCCATGGCCAGAGTGAGGCCCACTGTAAATTGGAGGAGCAGCACTTCATGTTTCGCTTGGGCAGTTTACACCCCAGCGGTATGAACATTGACTTCTCCAATTTCAGATAGTCCCTGCTTTCTCCTCCCCTTCCCAGCTCTCCCTCAGCCCACTGTCTCAGCCTCTTCCTTTCTTCTTCCCGCCACCCCACCGTCACATCAGTCTGAAGAAGAGTCTCGACCCGAAACATTGCCTATTTCGTTCGCTCCATGAATGCTGCCTCACCCGCTGAGTTTGTCCAGCATTTTTGTCTACCTTTTATATTGAGAAGTTATTCAGAGGTAATACAACTCAGCAACATTTTGATTTTGGATGTGAATCAGGACTGCCTGGTTATTTTTCTCACATTGCCTCAACTCACCAAATGCAATGCTACTTAATGTGTCTCCATTATACACAGCAGCACCTTGAATCTCACCAGACTGCACGAGAAGAATTTTGTTTGCCTTTTATTATTTTGCACTGATCCCAACTGATAAGAGTTCTCAGCATGTGAACCTAAAAATGCCAAACCTACTCATTCAGCGTTTAATCGCCATCCTGCGATTAAAATTGCAATTTATTTTTGTAATTACTCATCAGCCAAGCCTTTTTTAATAATATGTTAATGATATGAGAGCGCAAGGCAAAATTTCAACATTTACATTTGATACAGCACATTAAATGAGATAAGCAGACCATGGATGGGAGAGCAGTAAGAGAAAAGAAAAAGTAGCCCACAAAATATAATACAAAAAGTCTGAAGAAATTCATTTTGACAGAGAGAGCCCAGAGAAATAATACATACTACATGCCATATTTCTTAGTGAGTATGCAAGAACAGAGGAACCTGAGTATTTGAAATTGGCCACAACCTGTTGAGACAGTTGTTAGCAAAACAAATGGATGGTACAGTGGCATGGATGACAGAACTGCCTCTCAGCTAAAGCAACCCGAGTTTAACCCTGACCTTCAGAATGGGCTGTGTCGAGTTTACATGCTCTTCTTGTGACTCCTCAAATTTCCTCTGGCTCTGCTTTCCTCCTACATTCCAAAGATTTAAAGGTTGGTAGGTAAATTGTCCCTGGTGTTTAGGTGAGTGGTAGAATCTGGGGGGAGTGATGAGAATAAAGAGAGGGATTAAGGCACAATTAGTATAACGGTAGCTGATGGCTATAAAGATGGTGGGATGACTGATCAATTTCTGCGCTCCATGACCTTAATAAGCTACAGGGACAATTACTAAGGGAATGGGATCATTTTATCTGACCTGGACTCAATAGGCTGAAATAGCCTGCTTCCATATCATAAGGATATATGGAAATAAAGAATCCCAGGCTTCATCAATAGGAGATAAGAGCGTGAGGCCAAAGGGTCCAAGTCTGGTGCTAAACAAGGTGTGAGTTTCCACACTGGATGCACAAGTGTATGAGGGATGATTGTAAATTAATTTTCTGTGTGGGAATTCCACAGGATTTGATGGAATGCTGGACTTAAACCCACCTCAATCTTATTCTCCTGTCACTTTAATGGAGAGTAAGCTTGGGAAATTCCAGCATGTTTTTCCATTCTGCAACGTACCATTTATGCGCAATTGCTATTCAGACATTTGATACTGCAAACCTGACTTGGACCAATATATTTCTGGAAAAGAAATGTTTGCAAGGCATGAAGCGGCTAATTTTTGCATAGCTATATTAAAATGATTTAATGGTAGATATGGTCTTTGTAGTTGATTTGAATCTGGGTCACATATTCAAGCATCTTTGCCCTGTGATGAGAAGCTTTAAAAATGTTTTAATGAAAAGCAAATCAAAGGCACAGTCAAAACTGGAATACACTGCGAGCAGTTTGCGATCAAGCAACAAGCCTGCAGAGCTATCAGTCTCATCAGGGAATAAGATCAAAGCTGGAAATGTCATGACATTCAGCTGCATCAGTGGCACCAATGAGAGGTGGGAATCACAGAGCCCTTGCATTGTGGCAAGAGGCCATTCAGCCCATCAAGTCAATGCCAGCTCTTTGTAGAACAATCCATTCAACCCATTTTCCTGCACTGCCTCTTGAGCCATGCAAGTTACATTCCTCCCAACCAATCCTTTTGAAGGACCTGATTGAATCTGTTTCTATCCCTTTATTGGCAGCAACATCCAGCTTATAACCTCTCCCTGTTTCCACCTTGCTCTTTTATTGTTTAACCATGCTTTAAATTTGTGGTCCTTGAATGATCATTAATGGCAATATTTATCCTTTCTAAACTGCTCATGAATGTGCACACCTCCACCTCTTTTCTTCTTCCTCACGGGGAACCTCATCTTTCAAGTATGCTATTCAGAAATAGATGCATTTCTGCAGTTGTGGCTTAACTAAAGCTTTATAGTTTCAACATAAAGCCCAAATGTGGTCTGCAGCCTGCATTCTTCATGTGATCCACACTTGTCCTTTGAGGTTTTCCATCACCCTGCCTTCTTGGAGTAGCCCATTATGCTGCCCTCATGAAATGTTCCACACAAGGTCGCCTACAGTGATTCAGGAGAGCCTTTCCTTCCTCAGTTAGTTCATCTGCCCTCATGAGGCATTCCATGACCTTCAACTCGTGAGGCTGTCCATAGCCCTGCCAGGCTGAATATTGTCCTTCCACCACAACCCTTCTGTCTTCTGTCAGTAAGCCAGTTCTGAATCCATACGTCCAAGTCACAGTGCATCTTAATTGATTGAATCCTTGGAACTATTTTGAAGAAGTACAAGGTACCCGCTCCTCATGCGCCAGTCAATGTTTATTATCACTAATAATCAGTCTGAAGAAGGATCTCGACCCGAAACGTCCCCCATTCCTTCTCTCCAGAGATGCTGCCTGCCCCACTGAGTTACTCCAGCTTTTTGTGTCTATCTTTGGTTTAAACCTGCATCTGCAGTTCCTTCTTACACAAGAAACAAATACCAATACAACCGTTACAGTGAGTCTGGTTGATAATAAACATATTATCAACCAGACTCACTGTAACGGTTGTATTGGTATTTGTTTCTTATTGTCACATATACCGAGATACAGTGAAAACTTTGTTTGCATGGTATCCAGTCAAACAAATGTATCTGGGCATTATGACTCTGATGTTTATGACTCTGTCATTAGAAACGGGAATAGTGCCGGAGGATTGGCGTACTGCGCATGTTGTTCCATTGTTTAAAAAGGGGTCTAAGAGTAAACCTAGCAATTATAGACCTATTAGTTTGACGTCAGTGGTGGACAAATTAATGGAAAGAATACTTAGAGATAATATATATAAGCATCTGGATAAACAGGGTCTGATTAGGAACAGTCAACATGGATTTGTGCCTGGAAGGTCATGTTTAACTAATCTTCTTGAATTTTTTGAAGATGTTACTCGGGAAATTGATGAGGGTAAAGCAGTGGATGTTGTGTATATGGACTTCAGTAAGGCCTTTGACAAGGTTCCTCATGGAAGGTTGGTTAAGAAGGTTCAATGGTTGGGTATTAATGGTGGAGTAGCAAGATGGATTCAACAGTGGCTGAATGGGAGATGCCAGAGAGTAATGGTGGATGGTTGTTTGTCAGGTTGGAGGCCAGTGACGAGTGGGGTGCCACAGGGATCTGTGTTGGGTCCACTGTTGTTTGTCATGTACATCAATGATCTGGACGATGGTGTGGTAAATTGGATTAGTAAGTATGCAGATGATACTAAGATAGGTGGGGTTGCGGGTAATGAAGAAGAGTTTCAAAGTCTACAGAGAGATTTATGCCAGTTGGAAGAGTGGGCTGAAAGATGGCAGATGGAGTTTAATGCTGATAAGTGTGAGGTGCTACATCTTGGCAGGACAAATCAAAATAGGACGTACATGGTAAATGGTAGGGAATTGAAGAATGTAGGTGAACAGAGGGATCTGGGAATAACTGTGCACAGTTCCATGAAAGTGGAATCTCATGTAGATAGGGTGGTAAAGAAAGCTTTTGGTGTGCTGGCCTTTATAAATCAGAGCATTGAGTATAGAAGTTGGGATGTAATGTTAAAATTGTACAAGGCATTGGTGAGGCCAATTCTGGAGTATGGTGTACAATTTTGGTCGCCTAATTATAGGAAGGATGTCAACAAAATAGAGAGAGTACAGAGGAGATTTACTAGAATGTTGCCTGGGTTTCAGCAACTAAGTTACAGAGAAAGGTTGAACAAGTTAGGGCTTTATTCTTTGGAGCGCAGAAGGTTAAGGGGGGACTTGATAGAGGTTTTTAAAATGATGAGAGGGATAGACAGAGTTGACGTGGAAAAGCTTTTCCCACTGAGAGTAGGGAAGATTCAAACAAGGGGACATGACTTGAGAATTAAGGGACTGAAGTTTAGGGGTAACATGAGGGGGAACTTCTTTACTCAGAGAGTGGTAGCTGTGTGGAATGAGCTTCCAGTGAAGGTGGTGGAGGCAGGTTCGTTTTTATCATTTAAAAATAAATTGGATAGTTATATGGATGGGAAAGGAATGGAGGGTTATGGTCTGAGCGCAGGTATATGGGACTAGGGGAGATTATGTGTTCGGCACGGACTAGAGGGGTCGAGATGGCCTGTTTCCGTGCTGTAATTGTTATATGGTTATATGGTTATATGTTTTCTGACCTTGCTGTGCATAGACTGGGCTCCTGCAGTATCTATATCAACTTGGTTATAGTTCCAAAGCACCACAACAGCTTGAGGCTATACAAGTTCTTTGTTACATACCCTACTGACTCTTTTTATCTTTTGCTTGGCATGATTTGCTGGCAGAACTGGTGTGGGTTGGAGTGTGGAGACTAAGGATGGAATCGTGGCTGATATTCGGATATTTGCTTTCGACAATTAACTTGTCTCTCCACATCATGCGTGCAGGAGAGGACAAAATGGTTTAGTTTCAAATTCCAAACTTGATATCTGCTTTATCTGCGAGAAAGATCATATAAAATTAAACTATTTTGGACGATCCGAGACTGATTAACTGTGCATTTTTTACTTCAGATGCTGTTGACTGATTAGATTTCAGATTTCCAGCATTCCAGATTTTACTTTTGAATGCTGACAAGGCATCCTTAACTTCCTGAGCAGTTTTTGCCTTAGTCTCATTTGTATTCTGCATCTTTTTTTTTAAACATATTCAAATAATCCCAGTTGGAAGATCTAGATTTGTAACAAATGAGCAGCAACACAATTTACAATCCTAGAACAATAAATGATTTACTCTGACCTTCAACCAATAAAGGTTGCAGTAATGTGTTGCAGTAATTTGAAAGATGGTTGCAAATACTATTTCAAAGCACAAACAGCTAAACAGCTAAACAGACACCAATCTTTGGCTGTGACATTAAACCAAGCATTGCTTCCTCCTCAGGAGGACCACTTGGTCAGGATAATTCACACAGCATTATTTCATATAGGGACGTTTTTGTCGACATCGTGGCTATTGAGCAT
The DNA here is from genome assembly GCF_010909765.2 of Amblyraja radiata. Lineage (NCBI taxonomy): Eukaryota > Metazoa > Chordata > Chondrichthyes > Rajiformes > Rajidae > Amblyraja > Amblyraja radiata. Next base: position 23,755,228 of record NC_045981.1, read on the forward strand.
CTCACTACCAGTATCAGATGCCCTCATCATAATGTTATTGGATTGTATTAAAAAAATTACAGTGTGTGCGTTAGCTGCTATGTTTCCTGGATTATAACTGCGAAGGATTCACAATGATTGCTCTCACTATAAAGCACTTTGGAAAATCCTGAATTGATGGAAGTCACTATAAAATGCTAATAGTTTTTTTATGTGCAGTTATTGATCCAGTTAAGGGCATTTCCCACTTTCCCGAGTTATTCACGAATTCTTCCGAGTTTTCAAACTTGCAGAATGTTCGTAACGAGGCCGTAGAAGTCCATGGATATATCATAGCGACTCGTTATGCCAGCCGTAGGTACTCGGGGCTATTATTTTACTCAAGGACATTTTTCATCATGCTGAAAAAATGTCTCGACTTACCTGTTGCCCCGAGTACCTACGGCTGGCATAACGAGCCGCTACGATATAACCACGGACTCCTACGGCCTCCTACGGGCTCGTTACGAACATTCTGCTAGTTTGAATGGTACGATGGGTACCATACGAATGGTACGACTAGCTGGGACGACAGATGGCACAATGGGCTAAGTGTTCAGCTGGCAACCGGAAGGTAGCTGGTTCGAATCCCGCTTGGAGTGCATACTGTCGTTGTGTCCTTGGGCAAGACACTTCACCCACCTTTGCCTGTGTGTGTCCTTGGGCAAGACACTTCACCCACCTTTGCCTGTGTGTGTGTGGATGTAATTATGTGAAGCACTTGGGGTCAATGCAAGTTGACTAAAAATGTGCTATATAAATAAAGACATTTTAATTTAATTTAATTTGAAAACTCGGGAGAATTTGTGAATAACTCAGGAGAATTCGTGAATAACTCGGGAAAGTGGGACAGGCCCTTAATTAAACCATTACAGAACCATTATAACTGTATTATAACTATAACCAGGATTGGGAAGTTGTATTTCTACTAAGTAACCAGAATGTATTGCACAAATCTGAATTAATCTATATGAAGCATGTTTGAACATATTCCAAGTCTGATCCGTCTAGATTGGGGATCAATATAACAGATATTGGGGGTCAATATAACAAAGCATCATGAGAGTGATACTTCATTATTCAGGAAAGAATGGCGTGAAGTGACATTTAAATATCATAGAAGAACCGAAAGAAGAAATAAAGAATGGTTTCAGTCAGCAGACTCTTAAAAGAGAAACTTAAAAGAAAACTGAGAGGGAAATCGTGAAGAATGGCAAAAGAAAATAACTAATTATGAGAACTAAAGAACATTCTCTCTGTCAATATTGTATATTATTACATTGTATATTTATTATATTATATTACATATATATAATATCATATTATATTTTTAAAAAACTTACAGAGTGTCTTTCACATCCTCGTGATAGTGCCAGAGTTTCATAGGTAATGAGTAATTTTGGATCTGTCACTGTTTTAATATATTGGTAATTAATGCTGGATTGGCACTACAAGGGGACATTTTGGGCAGTTAGAAATGTAACTGTGCTTTGAATTTTATGACTTATCTGCTTCACTAGCAATCCTAGGAAACTCACATTACAGCAGATGGTGTGAAGGTTTGATCTAATGGTGACCAAGTGGGATTTTTATTTTTATTGCATTGAATCCACAGAACACAGATGCTGATGACAAGATCCCGTTCATCAGCCTGTCGGTTATGGTTGATGTGATTTCATCGGAGAGAGAAACACCGCATACGTCAGTATCACCTCCAGTCAGCCTTTTGTGCAGCTTGTCTGTGGCTACCATGGGAGAGTCCTTTCACATAACAATGTGACTGTGCTGGCGAGAGATCAGAGGAGATTCAGCAGGATACTTTCTGAATTGGAAGATTTTAGTTATGAGGAAGATTGAACAGACTGAGCTTGTTTCACCTGGAGCAAGGCAGCTGAGGGAAGACCTGATAGCAGTGTATAATATTATTTCATGCATAGATAAGGTAGATAATCAATTTAATTTCCCATGGTGCATTTAATAAGGATTTAGACAAACACAAATAGACACCGCATGGAAGGATACAGTCCTAATCTGGGCAAGTGGGATTAGTGTGGATGGGCGGCATTGATATAGTGGACCAAATGGACTGTTCCTGTCTTGTATGACTCTCTTACTCTATGTCTGGATGCTATCCACTGCAAACACTATTTTCTTTGAGGTGATGACAGTAAAATGTCTGCCTAACGCACTCTCGTAATGGTGCTGACTAAGAAATTCTAGCACTTGGATTCACTGATAATTAAGGAACGATGTTACTGGTGCTCCCACTGTGACACTGCTTTCATATTGGACAGAAGTGTACCCTACCTGAGGCAGAATCTGTAGACTCAACTTCAACAGAACCCATGGAAATGGTGCAGAACTAACTCATCCTGACCATAAGAGGCTACCCAAGAGAAAGAACCTATGGTAGACATGCAGGCCATGGAACCTATGGGGCATGGAAGTACTGTTGAAGGAAGCCATGTTTCTGCTGTTTCATAGGGCACTAATAGTCTCCTGGCTGGTCTTGATGCAATCATCAACCGTAACCCTCAATTGAAATTGGCCTTCCATTTCCTAAAATGTGACAAAAACCATTAACCCAGCATTGGCTCATGGATGACACAGTAATACAGTAATTAAAAGGCCTGGCAAGCACAACCTTTAGGATGTTATTAGACCACCTCAACATGTATGTTGGGTAAAAAAAAATCAAAGTTTAAAAGTTTTTTGTTTAGCATGCAAATTCTTACAGAAGAAGGATTATATAATTCAGGATGTTGTAGTGTATGCAACAAGATGTTTTTGTGGTAATGTATAACATATTTGCTTCATTTTTTTGTTCATCCTGATATCCAGCCAATAGTTTGATAAGCTAAATTGAAAACAGAAAATTATGGAAAGTCAGGTCAGGCAACATCTGCGGTGAGAGAAACTGATGACCTTTCAAGAGAACAGTTTGATGCATATTTAAAAGAACTGAGTCATAGAGCCATATTGCACAAAAAATAAAATGGGACCAGTGTAAATGGGTGCTTGATGTTTGGCATAGACTCAGTGGCCCTCCCATTCTACTCTCCCCACATTTCTGTCCACTTCCCCAGATTCTACCACTCACCTGCACTTACAGTGACAGTCATTTACAGTGAAAAACCTACCAACCAGCAAGTCCTTGAGACGCATGAGGAAGCCGGAGCACTTAGATAAAACCCATGATGTTAAAGAAACATCTGCAAACTCCACACAGACACCGGGGAAGATCAGGATAGAACCTAGGTCACTGGCTGGTTTAACTGCTGTTCCACCAGCTGTGCCACTGTGTCACACAAGCTCTCCTTTAATTATTTCACTGTGTCACCAAAGTTCTTCTTTAAGTAATCCCACGGATTTCAGAGAATTCCCTTTACAATTTTGCTTCCTTTCAAGAGATGTTTTCAAGAGAGAGTTAGATTTAGCTTAGGGCTAAAGCAATCAAGGGATCTGGGGGGAAAAAGCAGGAACGGGGTACTGATTTTGGATGATCAGCTGGCTCGACGTGCTGAATGGCCTACTCCTACACCTATTTTCTATGTTTCTATGGTTCTCTGCCCACTCTGTCTGTCCATGATTGTACCCCAGGCAAAGAACAGACGAAACAGCTGCCTTCACAAGCAAATTCTTTCATAATACTTGTTTTTGTTCAGGAGAACGGAAGTTAGCTGCCTGGTTAATGTGCTCTCAGGGCAGGGGAGCTAATGTCACAGTTTGACGCCACTATGATTTCAGCGCTACCTGGCAAAGGGGAAAAAACAGCATGGCAGAGAATTATCTGTCAGATGCAGAAGAATCAGGGAAGTCTAAACATAGACTTCTGGTAATTAACACTTATTTATCGAGTAGTTTTGAGAGAATAAAAATACCCATAGGGCATAGCGGTGTTGTGGAGTAAATGGAAAGCTTTAATTGGGTTTCAATTCAGTCTTGTCAGCCAGTTCAACAACACATGTATCTGATTTCCACACTCCCCAGGTCACATTCGAACTCCTGGCCACATGTCACTGAACAGCTTCCCATTGCAGTGTCGGCATTTAAGGAAAACACATCATTTCCATCAATCCCTGGCAAACACAGCAGTCCCATAAACCCATATGAAACACCACAATCCAAATAGCTGCTGGCACACTCAGCATCCTCATCTATCTTGGGAAAAGCAATTCTCCATCAATCGGCAGCACATTGATTTTATCAAACAATTCATTTGAAAGCTGACCATGGAATTCAATGGTTCGATTATTATCACGTGTACAGTGAAATACTTTTTTTGCATACAGCTCAGCAAGACTATCACATATATAAGCACAATCCCCAGGGCAGTACAAAATGTACGGAACAGCTCACTGAGTCTACATGCAAGAGGTGCATTTTTACAGTCCCACCTTCAGCAAGCTGCAGCAGGTAGAAGTTTATATGACAATTAAACACTCTTGACTCTTGATAGTCACTCAACTCTCTGATGGTCACTGCCTCTTTAAATCATGCCACAATGTTGAATCTCCTTCTTCAATAGATCGGCTGCTGGTCAGATTCCCTTGTACTCTCACTGTGCACATTAAACTAATGGATGGTCCTTTTCAGAGCATCTTATTCATATGTATTACATGAAGCTACCGATATATATTTGATGAGGATATGGTGGATAAAAGCAAATTAGTTTACAATGAAAAAATTATGCGGACAATAAAGGGGTTTTTTAATCAATAAAAGAGCTTAATATTTGTCACTTACTCTTGCTGGATTCATGTTATCAGTTAATGATGGCAAAATGCACATGCTCTTCTCAGACCCACTTTGAAATTCCAACAATTAACACTGTGGAACACTTTGTTGCATTGGTTCCATGCAAGTAAATTTTGCAGAACAGGTTCATTAATGGTGTGTATGCTGGCTCCCCGAGCAACAGGTTAGTAATGAGTATTTAAAGCCAACTGATATTCAAGTGTGTGGAGTATCAATAACGGCTGATTCTGAGAATTCTTCAGTATGGAGAACTGAAATCTATTTTGTAAAGTAAAAGAGAGAGGGTGGGGACTGATACTGATGGATTGCACACTGCTAGGGATGGTGACAGACATTTATGAATGAACGGTCTCTTTCTCTGCTGTAATAGCCAACGATAAATATACTTCGGAGCTTCTCCACCCCTGATCTCCATCTTTCTGTTACATCCCTACCTGCTTTACTTATCTTTGGGGACTTGACACATCAGTATCATGTGTTTATCCAGTCAGTAATGGGATATACCAGCCACCTGACTGGTATGGATGATCACCCTTTTAAGTCGAGCAAAGTTACTTCATGAGTTCTGGTCTCCCAGAGAGAGCGTGATGCTGGCACAACTCTCCATCACGGCATGGTGGATGTAATGATGTGGCATATATTGTGATCCACTCTCTGACCCAAGGTACATAACAGATCCTTGTTTACAGCGTAGCCTGATATATATTACAATGTGGTATATATTGTGACCTGCTGCATGTCATGAATTGGTATATACTGCGAACTGTGTACTATGACTGGGTGTATACGATCACATAGTAAATTATGCAGCTGTGATGTATAATGTGACCAAGTACACAGTAAGATTTGGTGTACATAGTAACCTGGTAGATACTGTCACCTGATGTGTATAACATAGAATATAGCACACTATAGCACTGGAACAGGCACTTCGACCCACAATGAAACATGATGCCAAGTTTCTTCTGGCTACACATGATCCATATTTTGCCATTCCCTGCCTTTCTGAAAGTCTTTTGAATACTACTATCAGATCTGCCTACACCAGTACCCCTAGAAGCGTGTTCCAGGCATCCACAACTCTCTCTATAAAAAACAACCCTCACATATCTCGCTTTAACTTTGTCCCTCTCATCTTAAAGCTATGTCCTTAGTCACTAGGATCTGGTGTATAGCATGACCCAGTACATACCACAGCCTGGAATATACTTTGACCCTGTGTATATTGTGAATGGTTGTACACATTGACCTGAAGGTAATGTGGCCTTGGGTGGAACATGTGCTGGAAAACGTTTACTGCTTCATTATGAACAAAACATGTAACAAAACTGCTGCTTTATCACATACATCAGCAGTATGGTGAGGGTCTACTTTACTGCACTTGTTTCAGGCCAACATTTTACTGCCTCACGACAATATATCACACTGGTCATCCATCTTTTACAACGCAAATTGATTTCTTAGGTTTTTAATGACTGCACAAAGCCCCCCGGGTAACTAGCTATTGATCCCCTCTCTCAGCAGCTCTGGATTAATTGCGTATTTGCAATAACTATTGAATTGAATTCCTTCCATTGAACCAAGTAACCACTTAATAAAATGTGTATGTAAGACCTATCCCTCCTTCACTATTTATTGGTCTTAGCGAGGTGGACTAAATATATTTAGTTATTTGTCTACCAATAGATCACGTTTGCATAGAATTCTGCATTATATAGATAGAAAATGTCAAAAGAAAATCAGAGCATTTTTAAAAGACAATTTTAAAGGGGATCATCACCATTCAAACATTATGATGTTTCATGCATTGGTCACTTGGTGTTACTGGTCACTCCTTCAGAGGCTTTAGAGGGGCACAGTACCAGCACAATGGTGCAGCGGTAGAGCTGCTGCCTTACAGCGCCAGAGACCCGGGTTCAATCCCGGCTACAGGTGCTGCCTGTACGGAGTTTGTACATTCTCTCTGTGACCACGTGAGTTTTCTCCGGGCATTCTGATTTCCTCCCACATTCCAAAGACTTGCAGCTTTGTAGGTTAATTGGCTTATGTAAATTGTCCCTAGCGTGTAGGATATGGGGGATCATTAGTTGGGGCGACTCGGTAGGCCGAAAGGCCGGTTTCCATGCTGTGTCTCTAAAACTAACACTAGAACTTGAAGTTACTTCTGAAGTCACTCATTCTACTCCAAACTTAGAGGAGTTGTAGAGAGTGAGGAAGGCTGTCGGGAGATATAGCAGTACATTGATCAGCTGCAGAAATGGGCAGAGAAATGACAGATGGAGTTTAGTTATTGGCCTCAATGGTAAATTAAATAACGAAAGATAAACATAATTTTAATATTTACTATACACACTCTTTGCCAGTAAACAAACACTACAACAATGTCACGATTATTAATCATCCCGTTAATAATATGATTAAACCTCAAGGATTTGGAAATTATGTTCGTAAAAAGTCTTGTTGTCTATTAGGTGTGATTCAGTTGCAGTTGATATTAATTGTTAGAAAATTCAGGGCAGTGCATGCCAACTTGATGATTTACCCCATTAGCAGCAAAGTTCAAGAAAGTGCGCCTTGAATATCCAGAGAGTTAATATTTGTGGACGCTGGGACACATCGCTCAGAAAATGAAGTAAGTGCCATTGCAACTGCCAAATGCAGTCTTGCACGTTAACTTTGTGAATCCAAAATAGTTGGGCTATGTTGGTATACTAACTAATGGTACTCAAGACATGGATGTTTGTTTAAGAGAGCAGATTTTGAGATAATATGCAATTTAAGAAGGCACAGTTGTAGTGTGACCTCTGCAAGCATATTTCAACACATATTTCAGTTACAGTATATATGATGAACCCGGGAGCAATGTTATGAGTCAAAACATTGCTGGTTAAAGCCCACTGTAAGAATTTGAGACCATGAGTTAGGTTAACCGTCCATTGCAATAGAATACTGCGGCACAGAGCAGTGGGGCAGTGGTGAAGGACACCAATGACCCACACTTGGCCAGGCCGACCCTGCAACGCCGCTAGGACAACTGGCCTTCATGGCCAGGTTCAGAACTCTACACCTATAACAACTGGGACTTGAGAAAGGCACCAAATCTGGCAAATCTGTATACTGCCTCAGAGTATTACTATATATGTACTGTATCTGAGATGCTTATCTAAGATGCATGTAAGTGCTTATGTCTAGTGATACTTGTACCGAACTGTATACAAACATGAATTTCACTGTACCTCGGTACATATGAGAATTAAAATGCCATTGAACCATTAAACCATTGAAAATAAGAGGGTTGCATTTGTCATCATGTTTTCAGGATACCCTAAGGAGTCCATTTCAGCCAATGAACCGTTACCAGGCAACCAAATTCTACATAGCCTGTTTCCACAGAGCACCAATGGTAATCGGTTGATGTAATTTATTTGTGTGAACTGAAAGGTTAATATTGCTCTGACCACTGGAGACTATTCTGCCATTTCAAAATAGTACCATGAAATCTTACCATACCAGAAGTGGCAGATAAGACTTGGCTTAATAACTGAACATTGGCATTAATAGGCCTGGATAGAGTGGATGTGGAGCGTCTAGGACCAGAGGTCATAGCCTCAGAATTAAAGGAGGAATATCTTTAGTCAGAGGGGGGTGAATCTGTGGAATTCATTGCAACACATGGCTGCGGAGGCCGTCAATGGATATTTTTAAGTCAGAGGTCGATAGATTCTTGATTGGCACAGATGTCATGGGTTATGGGGAGAAGGCAGGAGAATGGGGATAGGAGGGAGAGATAGATCAGCCATGATCTATCAGCTGAATGGCAGAGTAGACTTGAAGGGCCGAATGGCCTAATTCTGCTCCTATCCCTTAAGAACATTAAATGGCAGTGTAGCATTCCCTTGGAGAAGCAAGGAACTGCAGATACTAGTGTTCAGTCTGAAGAAGGCCTGGCCCGAAAAGTCATCTATCCACGTTTGGCAGAGATGCTGCCTGACCTGCTGAGTTGCTCCAGCACATTGTGTCTTTCCTTAGCATTCCCTTGGCACAGTCCCATATCCATGTCCAAGTGTCCAAAGTGAAGTTTGAGCCCACAACATTCTGACCCTAAAATGTCAATGTTATCAAAAAACGCAAGCACACGTGATTTGGCTATTTCAGAATATTTTCCAGAAGAATAAAGATGAAAAACACAATCATTAAAATAGTTTGAGTCAGGTTCCCAAATAATCTCACTTTGGATAAACATTGGTTAATGTTACCAGCTATAAGCAGGCCAGTGTCTCTGCCTGGGAACTCTGTTTTTTAATAAAAATGTCCAACCTTATTTGGAAAAAGATAAAAATACTGTATCCCTCATTCAATTCTACATAAAAGGAATAATAGCATTTATTGCCGGACAGGCTTCCGGGAGACGTAATTTCATTCAGTTTTACTGAATAAGGACTAAAAATGGAAATGCCAGGGAGAGCAGTGGAGATGGGAGAATGAAAGGGAAAAGTGCCGGGTGAAAATTAATAAGAAAACAAGTGAAAGAAGGAGGGGAGATGGAGTGGAAATAAAGAGGCAACATGGCAGAGAAAACAACCAAGTTTGCCAACACTCTTTATAACTAATACTCTTGAATCCAAATTACATCTTGATAAACTTCTGCTGCACCTTCTTCAAAACCTTTGCATCCTTCCTGTAGTGGGATGTCTAGAATTCCATACAATATCCAAATGTGGCTTAACCAAATTTTATAAAGTTGCAATATGACTTGTCAGATTTTATACTCAATGCCCCATTAAGGAAGGGATGCACACTACATCCTCTTTCCATCTTCTCTACCTGTGTTGCCATTTCAGGGAGCTTTGGACTTGTATCCACAGATCCCTCTGTACATCAATGCTCCCAAGGGCCTTGCCATTTACTCTCACATTTGTTCTCCCAAAGTACAACCTCACACTTCTTCATATTAAACCCTATCTGCCATTTCTTTGACCACATTCCCACCAACATCCTGCTCTATCCTTTGACAATCTTCCTTATTGTCCACAGGAATGCCAATTTTTATATTTTCTATAAACATATCGCCAATATTTGTGTCACCAATCACCAATAAGGTGCATAATTACAGGAGGATTCTGCTTGCCCATTTGTTTTATTGTCATATTGTCCATTTGACTAAGACAAAATAAGAAATAGTAGACATTAGTAGGTCATTCAGTCCCTTACACCTGCTCAACCATTCAATTCGTTTAGTTTAGTTTAGTTTAGTTTAGAGATACAGTGCGGAAACAGGTCCTTCGGCCCACCGAGTCTGCACTGACCAATGATCCCCATGTAGTAATCATTTATCTTAACTCAGTATGTTATAACTATAACCAGTTACCTTTACATTTTATCTACCTGTAATGATGTGGGTGGGATTTATACGTAGTCTGAGGTGTGTTTGCGGCTGGGATTCTCACGTAGACGCCCTAGTAGTTTTAATTTAGTTTGAAGAAGCATGGGGGAGAGTGCACAGCTTTCAACCATGCACAAGTTTGACTACGAGTAAGATCAAAATGTACTTAAACAAGAAGTTTGGATGAATATCTTACTGTTTTTAGTACTACAATAAAGAAACTATTAATTAAGAGACTGTGTTTGTTATGCGGACATAGAACAAGAACATGAAATTGTGCTACTCTGTCCTTAGTAGCTGCAGAACACTTGACATCCCGTTAACCAAATGAGAAAACATTACTGATACCAATGTGTAGGACGGAACTGTAGATGCTAGTTTAAACTGAAGAAAAACATAAAAAGTTGGAGTAACATACCAAGGTGGGTTGAACAAGAGTGAACTGTGAATAAATAGGGTTCCTCGTTTCTTACATTACCACGGTGTTTAGTTTAGTTTAGTTTAGTTCAGTGTAGTTTAGTTTAGAGATACAGTATGGAAACAGGCCCTTCAGTCCACTGAATTCTATATTGAAATTCAAGTTGAAGCCCTTTCATCAACTCCAATGGAGCAAAACTACTGAAAGGCCAATGACCTGAAATGTCAATATTGTTACATTCTTCATGGAGGCTAACAGACCAGCTGAGAAATTCCAGCATTTTCTGTTTTACTTCTGATTTCCACAATCTACAATGTTTTAGGTTTCTACAAGCTTTAAACGCGAACTTTTGTAGATCAATAATATACAATCAAATTTAAAATAGTTAACTATTCAGAAGTCTGTTTCATTAATTAAATTAAAAATTCCTCCATTCTAGTGACGTGGCATAAACAGCCCTCCTTCATGCTTGAGGATTCATTGAGACAGAAACTAGGTGCTAAGTTATTCAACACCAAGCAGCATAATAATGGCTAATCATTCAGTTCAGTACCCTGTTCCTGTTTTCTTTCACATATTCCTTAATCCTTTTAGCATTAAGAAATAAGAACCTTCTTCTTGAATATATATATAATGCCTTGGGCTCCACTGTCTTATGTGATAAATAATTCCACAGGCTCATCACACACTGAGTGAAGAAATTTCCCCAGATACTGATTCCAAATTACGTCCCTATATCCTGAGGTTAAGACCCCTTATTCTGGATTCTCAACCATCACAAATATCTAGTCAGCATCAATGCTTCTGCTGTTGCTCATCCCAACGATCCGTTCTTCACATCAGCCCAAGCTCAGCTACATGTGCAGCTGAGAATCTTTTTCTCAGAAATCCCTTTGCTCCTCTCACCTCATCAACTCCTCTATTAATGTTAAAGATCCCTCAGCTGTGCCTCTGTGTTCCTCAGTTCTGCTCTCGCTCCCCGAATCCCTCCAGTCCTTACCTTTCATTCCATCAGACTCCGCATCCAACACATTATTCTCTGATATGATGCAAAGTTCTGGAGTAACTCAGCAGGTCAGGCAGCATCTCCGGAGAACATGGATAGGTGACATATCGGGTTGGGACCTGAAATAGGGTCCCAACCTAAAAGTCAACTATCCTCTCTGACCTGCTGAGTTACTCCAGTACTTTGTGGCCTGTTGTGTAAACCAGTATTTGCAGTTCCTTGTTTCTATGTTATACTCTAGTATTTCTACCACCTGCAATGTGATTCCGTCACTAGTCACATCTTGCCATCTCCATCTTCTTCCACTTCTGTAGAAATATCTCACTCCGCAAATTCTTGGTTCACTTATCCCCTCCCACACAAACTGCCCACTCTGCAACCGCAGGAAATGTAACACCTGAGCCTACACCTCCTCCCTCACATCCAACCAAGGACCCCAACAGTCCTTCCAGGTGAGGCAAAGGTTCATGTTCACCTCCTCTAACCCTATCTACTGCATTCGGTGCTCCCAATGTGGCATCCTTTACATCGGCGAGACCAAGTGTAGACTAGTCGATTATTGTGCCAAGCTTTGTCTGCCAAGGTCTGCTAGATCTCCCGGTTGCGAACTATTTTAACTCCCCTTCCAGCAAATGTTTCCAGAATTTTCTTCTTTTTAATTTAAATGCGGATTCATCTGCAAGTTGAGCTCCATGGCAGTGGACCAGGTAAGGACTAGCCCCCTTTAAGTAATGTCAGAGCAAACCTTAGTCCTCTAGTTAAGGCCTTCTTCAGTTTGTCAAAAGCATTTTGTATTGGTGATATTTTGCTCGGCTGACAGCTTGGAGGACTGAGATGTGCACGTTACCTGCATTCGAAGGACCAATTGAATTTTGATAGAGGAACAACGAACTGGAGCTACTAGTTTATAAAAAATGTCACAAAGTGCTAGAGTAACTCAGCAGGTCAGGCAGCATCTCTGGAGAACATGGATAGGTGATGTTTCGGGTCAGAACCCTTCTTCAGACTCCTCTGGAGAAAAGGAATAGGTGACGTTGTGGGTCAGAACCCTTCTTCACTCTCCTCTGCCAAGCAGAACTGGTCCTATTAAGATGCTCCACACCTCCACCCCCCACAAGGATGTCATTAAGGCCCTCCGTTTCTTCCTTGACCACAGTCCCTGCCAATTTCTCTTTACAATCACTCTCCTCTGCCTAGCACAACTGGTCCTATTTTTTTTTAAATTGTATGAACCAGCATTTGTAGTTCCTTCCTACACAAAGAAGTGGAGATGTTGGTTTTGTAAAAAAAAAAGCTACAAAGTGCTGGAGTAACTCAGCAGGTCAGGCAGCATCTCTGGAGAACATGGATAAGTGACGCTTTGGGTTGGGACTTTACTTCAATCTGAAGAAGAGTCCCGGCTTGAAATATCACCTATCCGTGTTCTCCAGAAAGTCTGCCTGACCTGCCGAGTGACTCTGGCACTTAGTGTTTTTTTTGCTAGAGCTCATTCCTCTGGTACTATGTGAGAGAAGTTCCAGTTAAATGCTCTTATCATTAAAAATACAATGGTATAGATATGGACCTCTTCCAAAGACAAGCTTGTTACAAATGGTATAGTCTCATAGCTACAAAAACATATTGAATGAAAATAGATTGCATTGCATTGCATCCTAAGTAGCCCATTCAAATAATCAGATAAAGCAGATACAATGCAGGAATCAACAATAAGTCATTGCTCACTTATCAGAGATGACGTTCATTTAGTTTAATAGATTTAGTTGAACGATAAATGTTTCCACAATAGTTTAGATTTGGACTGCATGTTAAAGTTTGGTATTTATCAAACTGGCCTAAGTTATGTTTACATGAAATTATAATTCAAGTCTCCCATTCACCAAAATCTGTGCCCTTTTCATTTGTGGGCAGTATGCTTTAGGGACAAAAATATCGATGTAATTTTGCTAAAACAGCCCAATGATCACATGGGATACCTGTTATATTATCCAGCCAACCTCCAAACATTATCTGAGCAGAACACTGCCATCCAGTTAAAATTTGATTTATTTGTGCAATAAATTACACAGAAACAGAAAGACACATCAATAATTAGTCATACATGATTTGATTTGTGCAGTGCGTGAAATGTTTCCAATATGTGATATCACAGAATCATTCTTCATATTTTCAGACATCTTTGATGAGTCACTAATGGATAGCGATTGACAACGTTTCATGTTGGTCTTCTCCAGTTGTAGAATTACGCAGCACAGATCATAAAAAACCACAGTGTGAAACGAAAAAAAAATGTTGTGCCCCCATCAGAACATAAGGTTAGGCCAATCTGTGCCTTAAGCCTGTTCTGATTTCTATCTCAATTCTATTTGACTGCTTAAGTATCTTAAAACCTAATATCCTTATCTAACATAGGCCTTTTAATCTAAGTTTTGATGTTCACAATTGACTTTGTCTCGATGACATTGCTGTGTGCACGGTGTGAGTATCAACATCATGATATTCCCAAGCAACCTTGTCAGGCACAGGAATGAGATAAAGAAACAAATAGAATTGAGCTGCTTCGGGAAAGTGAGTGTAGGATGTGTTAGGTCAAATGGAATATCTCTGCCGGGGAGAATTCAGGGCAGCTGTGTGGATAAACCGGTAGATGAGTTAGTTGGGGCAGGTAGGGATAGAGAACGTGGTCCTTCATGATGGTATGAGGTCAGTTAGAGAGCAGAAGAATACGGACAAAGTAATATAAGAGTTGAAAAATTCAGGGCTACCTTGATATTCCAGTTACCTTAGATGTTAGATTCTTGTGCGAGCTTTGTACATTTAAGCATGTATACAGCGGCTTTGTCTAATCTACAGTTCAAATATCTTTCATCCTTCAGTGATTATATGTCACGTAGGATCTCATCTAGATAACCTACATGTTCCTATCAATAGCTGGGCTACCTCTACTGTTGGCTGAAATGAATCAGCCTTTGCTCTGACAGTCACTTCAAAACGTAAATTTATCATTCTCTTACAGTTCTTTTATCAGTATATTTTACTTCCAGCCGTTTACCGTTTCTTTAACTGCATGGTGTTTTTTTTATTGCTTGTTCTACACAATGCAGATGATGTGACCTGAACTGGAGCAGTCAGAAGGAGCAGATGTACTCCACCTGCCATTCTACAAGCAGAACATATTTCGTGTTTAAAGTGGTCATTAAACAATTTTTATATGTGACAGAAGAATCCTTGCTCTAGCAAACAATGTGATTGTTAAAAGAATCAGTTCTTTAAATATAACATATAAAAACACTTTTTGCACTTTCTCAGAATAGACAAGTGGTTGGAAGTAAGGTTTCATATGACTATATAATACAAACACAACCTATTCTATCACAATAAATGTCCCATTAGTGGTGGTGCGGGTTGCTAAATTTATTGATTCTCCTTTGAACCATGTTGGAACCATAATAGGATTAACAGAGGGAAGGAGAAATGGTGATAGGTTTTCTGAGAAAGCATAACTAACCAACAACCTTTGAGAATATGTAGTGAGAACACAGTTAATCAAGAGTGCAGAGGAATGAATGGTATTGTTAAATAACAGCCAACCAGCAAGAAAAGTGATAGAATTCAGAGGTGGCAACACCTCCCTGCATTGAATGCTGGCCAGGAAAAGTAAAGAGCATCTATTGACATAAATCCAACCGTTTTCAGGATGTCAGAAGTACTGTAGCTCTGTTCATTTAACTAAATGGCCGATTTTTCTTTTAGTAATGGTGAAAGAGTGGGTTTAGACCAAGAGGTGGTGGAGGAGCAATGTACCCCACTGCTTGCTAATAAGATGGGATGTGATGTAATGTAATGTTAGATTTGCTCATCATCCATTGAAATTAATAAAAGTCAATGTTAGTGAATTAGAAATGTTATGATGTCTGGCTTTCTCTGCAGTTTGAATTAACTGGTGCAGTAGAGGAGACAAGGCCTAGACCATGGGCTAGCCCAGCTATGAACACGTTGAATGGTGGGGAAGGCTTGAGGGGCCTAGTGGCCTACCCCTCCTCTAACTTTCTTATGTTCCTCCTGTGCCCTTCCAATATGTAGATAACCTTCATCCAAACCCCACCAACCATTCATGCCACCCCCTCCCATTTGCCCCCCTCAAGTTTTGCCACATGGGTGATATCTTCGGCTGGTCAAGTAAGGAACATAAAGATCAATGTAATTAACAACCAGCAATGATGAAATGTGAG
This sequence comes from Amblyraja radiata, assembly GCF_010909765.2. NCBI lineage: Eukaryota > Metazoa > Chordata > Chondrichthyes > Rajiformes > Rajidae > Amblyraja > Amblyraja radiata. The sequence goes on from NC_045981.1 coordinate 23,771,040, forward strand.
AAAGGAGTTGTGGACATTTGCTATTCTGTGACCAGTGCAGTGCTTCTGGGCTTGGTGCTGGCCCCACTACTGTTTGTAATATTCATTAATGACTTGGATGACAATGTAATCACATTGTTAGTAAATTTGCAGATGACACCAAAATCCAAATGAAAATTAAGTAAATTCTTAAAATGGAAAATAAGCAGTTCTAAGACAAACGGATAGGAGAAAGCGTTTATTTTAATAAATGTTTAATTTGTGCTGGTAAATCAACATTTGTGTTGAACATGATGCCAGATTAAATTAATCTCTTCTGCCAATACATGATCCATTTCCTTTGTTCCCTGCACAAACATATGCCTATCTAAAATTCCATTAAATGCCATTATGGTATCTGCTTCCACCACTATTCAGACTCATGAACACAAAGACTTCACTGAAAATTATACCCATTTCTTATTAGGTGTACCAATGTTAGGTTAGACACAGTGGATCACAGAAGTCAGCACTTGAATCTAATAGACTGTTCCTATGGGGTTAAAGGGGTAGATTTGTGACTTTCGGTGTTAGCTCAATACAGGAGAGAGCAAAATGGCACTTCCCACGGTAGGTAATTGAGGCAATAACAGGGCGAGCTATTATATTGACTGCCAGCTACTATCATCCAAGGCAAAGGAGGTTAGAGGGTGAATTAAAAAATCCTAGTAAATGCCATGGGGATTCACAGCATGTGATTAACTCAAGCCTATTCACCACAAGGTATACGGCATGCCGGCTTTGCACAATCTGCACATATCAATGGCTTCAGCATCAATCCATCATGTTCCTCAGGTTAATACATGATACATAAGATGTGAGATTTTCCACTGTGTTAAGTCAGTGATGGTGAGGCATAAGTGTGTCCTGTCAAAAATATTGTTGGTAGATGAGCAATGACCCGTGGCAGGATTAGGGCTGTATTTGACAATTATCCTATGAGGGTAGGTTGAGGCGAAGGAAGCCTGTGCTGTTCGAAAGTTGGGTGTGAAGCGGCAGGAACAAGAACTGGCAGTCTTCAAAGTTTATTAACTTTGTAGCTCCCTCTCTCCCACGCAGAGTAATTCTTCATTGTTTCCAGGGTGTGATCCTGCCATGGGAAACAACAAAGTTTAGCTCAGTGTGGGAGGGAGATTGAGCTGCAAGATTGTTGAACACAACACTGGAGATCCTGGTGGGAAGATGTGGATGGGGAGAACGACGCCCAGGATATTCTCCAAAAGCTTTCTTTAAATGTATTATTTTGAGAGGAATCAGGGAATTTATTGTCCGTACCTAATTGACATTGAACTTTGTGATTTATCAGATCCTTTCTATGTTTGTTTAAGAGTCAATTGTATTGGTTGGTCTGGTCACAAAGCTGGTAATGATGGGAGATTTCATCCTCTGGAAGACACAAGATCAAACTTGACAATAAACTGATAGTTTCATGGTCACTATTACTCGGACCAACTGTGATCTTTAAACAAAATCCATATTATTAAATGAATTGCAATTCCACAACTTTCCTGGTGCGATATAAAATATAAGCTTTGGATTGTTAGTCCGGGCCTTTGGATTAATCATCAAATAGTTTAATAAGTAAACCAGCACTGTACTGTACTGTACATACTCAGAATGGAGTAAGAGCAGGCCTCAAAGAGGCAGCCAGCATCACCAGAGACCCACACCACCCTGGCCATACACTCGGGTCCCTCCTGCCATCGAAAAGAAGGTACAGAAGCATGAAAACTGTAACGTACAGGTTCAGGAACAGCTACTTCCCTACAGCCATCAGGCTACTAAACACCACAACCTCAAATAAGCTCTGAACTACAATAGACTGTTATTGTTGTTTTTGTGCTACTATTATTTTTTTTTTTGTGTGTACCTGTGTGTGTGTGTGTGTGTGTGTGTGTGTGTGTGTGTGTGTGTGTGTGTGTGTGTGTGTGTGTGTGTGTATTTGTGAGTATGTGTATATATACCACTGAACTTCTTTTCTCTCTCATTTATTATACTGTTTACAGTGTACTATCTTTACAAATTCTGTTGTGCTGCAGCATGTAAGAATTTCATTGTTCTATCTGGGATTAATGGCAATAAAACACTCTTGACTCTATGGAGGTTAAAGCCATGGTCCGAGTCCCAGAGACAGTGATTCAGAAAGTTTGTTAATATCAGGGTCAGTGATCATATCGTCTAATGACAAATCCTTCCAACGATTGCTGCCCTAATCCTGCCACTGTTCAATTCATCATTCAACTATCAATAACCTTCATGACAGGACTTAATCTCACAGACACATAACAGATGGAAATCTCACACCCACAGATGTTTACACACACAGTGTTGGCCATGTAAACATGACACCCAAGAGACATATTCCCTCACCACCTACAACTGCCCTCACCTGACAATCTGCAGCTGGGCCCTTCCATGTGCTTGATGTCACCTTCTTGGATCTTTTGCATTCTTGTCCACTGACAATCTGTGGAAGGATGGTGGTGGGAGAACATTTTGTAGGAGCTACCGTGACTCATTTTTGCCATAGTTATATGAAAGGTCAAAGATAGACCAGATGTAAGGCCAATTTCACTGGGCTGACATACGATGGAACAAAAATGGACTGAAGACAGTTGCCTGAAGGTGAGGCAGAGGGCATTTCATGAGGAGATACTGATGGATCAGAACAAGCAGGTCCTCATTAAAAGGGAGAAATCCTGGTGAATCTTCTCGCATACTTTCCAACGAAATGACAACCTTCCTATCGCGGGCAACCAGAACAGCACATAGTGTTGTTTCACCAACAATTTGTACAGCTATATCATGATGTGCCAACTTCTGCACCCATTTTCCTTCCCAATGATGGTAAGCGTATCAAACTCTTTCTTCGCCACACTGTACACCTGACTCACCATTTTTAGGGAACCTGTACTCCCAGATCTCTCCGTTCTGCAACACTCTCCAGGGCTTGACTATTCACTATGTAAGTCTTCCCCTAGTTTGACCTACCGAAATGCCACACCTCATACTTAGCCGAGTTAAATTCCTTTTTCCCATTCTTTGGACCACCTTCCTAATTGATCTAGATCCTACTTGATCTCGATCCTGTTAGACGTAGATATCCTCACTGACGATGTGTCGATCGCCTGGATTGGGGTCGGAGAGGAATTTCCCGGATTTTTTTCCCGAATTGGACCTGGGTTTTTATCCGGTTTTTTGCCTCCCCCAGGAGATCACGAGGTTCTTGGGGTGGAGAGGGGTGATAGCGGTATAAAGGGGAGGGTAGTGTCTTGTGTTCTGTGTCTTGTGTCTACTGTTTGTGGGTAAGTGTGTCTGTTTAGTGTTCAGCCATGAGCGAATGGCGGTGCGGGCTCGACGGACCTGGTGGTCTACTCTCGCACCTACTTTCTATGTTTCTATGTTTCTATGTTTCTGACGAGTATACCACCAATTTTAGTGTCTTCTGAAAATTTACTAACAATGTAATTATATTGTCGTCAAAGTAATTAATGTACGTACCAAACAACAGTTATCCTAGTTCCGACCCAAGAGGCACTCCACTGGTCATAGGTGTTCAATTAGCAAAGCAACTTTCCACAACTACATCTTGACTCCTACCTGAAAGCTAGTTTTGAATCAATTGGCTCACTCACCTTGGATTCCAAGTGTCCAACTTTCCAGACTAGCCTACCATGGGGGACCTTGTTTAAGGCCTTGCTAATGTCCATATGCACAATGACCACTGCCCTGCCCTCATCAATCCTCTTAGTGGCCTCTTCAATAAACTCCCATGGACAAAGCCACGCTCTATCCCGAAGCAGCCTATGCCTATCCAAATGCTGGGAGGTCCTGTTCCTTAAGAATACCCTTGAATAACTTTCCCTCCACTGATGTCAGGCCTGCCGGCTAGTTGTTCCCTTGCCGCCCTACCCTTCTTAAACAACGGTAAAACATTGGATGATTTTGATTGCACAAGGCACATATCCAAGTCCCTTGTTTCTTGTGATACATTTCAATGATTTGAGCTTAAACGTGGGGCAAATGTTTGAGCGATTTGTTGGAGAAAATGACATTGGCAATGTGATTGTGAATGAGGAAGCAAGTTCTCTGCAACATGCATATGGTTACGTTATTGGACTAGCAGCCAGAGTTCTGGACTATTGGGTCCAAGGACATGAGTTCAAACTCCACTATAGCAATACAAAATGTGACATCAAGTAACTAACTAAATTCAGAATCTCAAACTAAAATCTACTTTCAATAATGGTAACCATGATATTACCAGCCTACAGTAAAAATCCATCTTTGGGAATGTCCTTCAGGGCAGGAATTTTGCTGTCTTTGTGGCTGACTCATAATTGCCTTCTCATTTCAGGGGTAATTAGAGATGGGCTATAAGTGCTTGCATGCCTAGCAACATTGATGTTCTGTAAACAAATAAACAAATAGAAACGCAATATGATGAGTTAATTTTATTGTATAGTACAATATATCTTTTTAATGCATTTGGCTTGGAAATTTCTTTTATGATTGGTTTGATTTTAGCGCTGTGGTTGTGGATGCCAGCCAGCTGTCGAAGATCATGATTCAACAACTGGTTGTTGCTGTAACGTTGGAGATTGTTTTGGGGTGGGTATGGCTTTTGCAGGTGGAGTTTGAATCACAATGTGCAGGATTCCCCAGCATTTCCTGGCAGTCTGCACAATGAGGATCGCAGGCAGTGGTGAAAGTATGTTTCCGTTTCACTCCGCAGCCGACAGTGATCTGGTAGTGCATATCTCTGACTGTTACACATTGGCCATTGTGTCGCTCCAGGCCCAACTCTCAAATTGTCATGGTCAAGTGCATGGGTTAGGGAAATTATAAGTGAAACAAGCACTTCTTGATTCATTGCAAAAGACAGTAGAGGTCATGCAGTTACTAGAGTGGACCAGTGCCTCATTGCTCCAGTCACCTGGGTTCAAATCTGACCTCTGGTGTGTGGTCTTTTGTGGAGTTTGTACTGTGGCTGTGTGTATTTCTTCTCATATCATGGATTGGTAGAAGAATTGTCAATAGCCCCTATTGTGCCGGTAAATGGTGGGAGGAAATCGGCAATCTGGGAGGAATTGATGGGAATGTGAGCAGAATAAAATTGGGTTGGTGTGGGATTAGTATACTTAATAGCTGACAAGACTCGGTGGGTCGGAAGGCCTAGTTCTGTGCCGTATGATACTATGACTAAATATTGAAAGGTGGAAGATCTGTTTAAATTGTATTGCAGAGGGTGGTCCTTCCAGCTGAAGGCACGCTCATCCATGAGAGGTTGTCAGAACATTAACTGAGGTATTGAGCTCCAAAATGGCAGCACCAGTGCCAAATGTTGCGTGAACATTATAACCCGCCTGAGCCATAAAGCACCTCCAAAGTTCACTGTTCACCTCAGCAATATGGTTTCCCCAGCATTGGCTCCACTAACGCATATGCTCACCACTGACACATTTTGTACTTAAAGGTCACTTACATTTCCCAAAAAAACAGGACTAACGATCCCAGCTTCTGGTTTTAATTAAATGAGTCAACAAAAACCTATCAGATGGGTTTGCAGTTTTGTGTATTTTATTAAGTCTATGTTTTGTAACCATGGTGATGGAATACTGGCTTCAGAAACAAAGTGGAAATAAGTTCTTCAAATATCAAAACAAGACCCAAAACCTTATGATGCTCTGGAGTTTACTGTATCTTGCTGACCGCGTAAATCTGAGTCAATGGATAAAGTGCCCATTTGCCACTACCCTGCACATTTGTGTCGTTCTGTGGACAAAGTAAACACACACGCTGGTGGAAAACAATATTTGACGTCTACTGTTCATTCCGCTGAAGGGGTCATGCTCCCAATCACAAATGGGGTTGTGAATTAATACGCACATATAAAGTTGTGTTACATCTTGAGAAAATGCACACAGCATTAGTCAGCAGGGAGATAAAAGCAAAGGAAAATATCAAACAGCTGTTGTTATAGAGCACAATATCGCTGAATGTCACCTCAGTGATCTCTTCCGCCCTCGCCAATGTTACAAATGTGTAAAGAATAGAATATAAAATCATTCATCAAACAAAGTTGAAAGGAAGATCATCTATTGGAAGTTGCCGCTTCTAAAATCAAAGATGAAAAAAAAAAATTTGACTGCTACTTTATGCTAATACATCATGATATGTCGTATAGTAGTGTATAAAATCATGAGCGGCATGGACATATCGAATGTCGCACTCCTTTTCCCAGGGTAGGGGAGTCTAAAAGTAGAAGACATCAATTTGAGATGAGAAGAGAAAGATTTAAAGGGAACCTGAAGGCCAACTTTTTCCACACAGAGAATGGTTGATTGGTAGGCTAGTGCTGTCAGAGGAAGTGGTAGAAATAGGTACAATGACAATGTTTAAAGGACATTTAGGCAAGGACATGGATAGGAATGGTTTAGAGGGATATGGGCCGAACACAGGCAAATGGGAGTAATACATGTAGGCAACTTGGTCAGCACAGAAGGTTGGGCTGAATGGTGGGTGGATAGAAGGGATGGAGAAGGGGATAAAATAGTGAGATTAAACGAGAACTTACCAGTTCGAAGTTTGATCGTCATTTTATGAGGAGTAACGTTGAGGGATTACGTGAAGAACCCGCCAGGACGCATGCGTGTCATTCTTCAAAGCAGCGGTGTTAAATCACAGATAACAGTAATGACTGAACATAGTAAGATTAGAGAAGAGGATACCAGTTGAACTTTATGATCAAGGGTGGGAGTGGAGGGCACGTAATCCCTCAACGTTACTCCTCATAAAATGACGATCAAACTTCGAACTGGTAAGTTCTCGTTTAATCTTACTATTTTACTTCGGAGTCACGTGAGTGACTACGTGAAGATTTCAAAGCTCTGTGATTTCATGCCGTGGAAACGAATCCATGCATCACATCTGCCTTAATTGACTAAGGGAGGAATTGTGTTAACATATTTAAACATGAATCCGACATTGAAAACCCATGATAAATGTATTAGCAACAAATTATAGCCCCTATTTCATTGGGGTGAAATCATAATACAGAACTTAAAATTGTTTCTGCAAAAGTTCCAGGTTTAACCACTGGTTTATAGTAGAATCGTTGGAACGTTTTTTCCCTAGACCATCCTGCTGTCTCCAGGATTTGGTCCATCGGTACGTCCAATTCCATAGCTGCCGATGTAGCTGCAGCCCTGGTGGAATGAGATTTGAATATGTTGGTATCCACCCCAGCTGTTGTTAAAACCTGTTTCAGCCATCTGGAAATAGTTTGAACCGATACCTTTTTGTGGGGTTGTTTGTGGCTGATTAGTAGTGCCATCTCATTGCCTCTGATATTTTTGGTGTTCTCTATGTAAAACAATAAATGTTTATTATACAGAGACGATCATCTATAGGGTAAGCCCTAAATTCTATTTTGAGGCCTGATGATCCCGGTCTGTTATGTTTGACTAATTCGTGAATATGAAAAATTATATTTCTTGTTGAAGAAGTCATATTGTCCAGCCTTAACTTATGTAAAGACTGTACCCTTTGTGCTGAGACCAAAGCCATCAGCATTACTGTTTTATGCATCAGTTTTTGCAGGGACAGAGTTGTTGCTGGAGACCAGTTCCTTAGCAACGTTAGGACAATACTCACATCCTATATATGAGAGTACCTGGTTCTTGGGGGATTGGTATTAAAAATTCCCCTCATAAGTTTGGTTACCAGGGGGTGAGTCCCAACAGAATGACACTCTGATCCTCGCCACAGATATGCTGAAAGGGCACTTCTGGCGCAGTTAATGGCACTATAACTGAGCCCCTCATCATAATGGAGGCCTGCCAGGAATTCCAGAACAGACGTTCTGTTCATCGTGCTGTAAGTGATGTTGTTTTTTAAACAATATATCTCCCATTTCCTGATGTATACCAGATATTGTTTTTTGGTGGACTGCCTGTGGGCCGCTGAGATAATGTTCAATGTTCGGTCCGTCAGTCCCAGTTCCAGTAGAGGTTTCTTTAGACTCTACAAATTAATAGGTTTGTCGTATTATGACATGGATGGCTATCCCCCGTTACGGGATGAACCAACAAATCTGGTAGTTTCAGGACGGTGATACATGGTTCTAAGACCATGTCGAGAATCACAGGGAACCATGGTTGAGTAGGCCAATCGGGCACTACCAAAATACCAGGCGCCGAGTCTTGTTGTATTTTGCGTAATACCCGACTGATGAGGCAGAAAGGAGGGAATGCATAGAAAAACAATTTCCCCCAATGCAGCGAAAAGGCATCTATCGCTGATGCCCCAGGGTCTGGTTCCCAAGAAACATAGTTTGGTAACTGGTGATTGAGTCTAGATGCAAATAGATCGATATCTGGTGTTCCGTACCGTGCTACAATATCAGCAAATACTTTTTGATCCAACATCCATTCGATGTTTTCATTGAATTTGCGTGATCTGGTGTCTGCCACTGAATTGAGGTTACCTGGTAGGTAAGTAGCTGATATCCAAATATTTTTCTGAATACACCATTGCCAAATTGTATTAGCCAGAATGTCACATGATGTCGATATGGTTAATATATGGTGGTATTGTCAATCTGTAGTCTAACATGCTGGTGATGCATTCCAGAACAGTATGATTTTAAGTATGATTTTAAGCCATAGAACACACCCAACATTTCCAGGTAGTTTATGCCAAGTGTCTGAAGTAATGATGCCTCCTGTGCATTCCATCTACCTCCACAGCTAGAGATGGAGTTGGTAGCACCCCAACCAAGCGCACTGGCATCAGTTTGTAGCACCACTGAGGGGTTGCTGACAATGATAGGGCTGGAACAATGCCGAATGTTATCCCTCCACCATTTTAATTCCATAATTGCTTTGATTGGTAGCTTCATTGGTCTGTCGAAATGACCAGCATTAATTTTGAGTGCTTGTATTTTTGCCCTTTGTAAATTTTGGTAATACAAAGGTCCAAATTGTGTGGCTGGAAAAGCAGCCACTATTTTGCCAATTACCCTTGCTACCAATCTAATAGATGGTTCATTGATGTCAATGAGGTTGTTGCAGGCCTCAGTTAAGACTGTAGCCTTGTCCTTGGGTAAAGTCACCGACATGTGAACTGAGTCAATTGTGAACCCCAAATAATCCATTATGGTGGAAGGCGTTAGTTTAGATTTAACTGGATGCATGATAAACCCCAGTTTCTCAAACAATTGTTTGGTGGCTGATACAGCTAGTTTAGCTCATTCCAAAGTTTTGCCCACAATTAATATATCATCCAGGTAGGCCATGACCATATGTTTTTGTTCCCGAAGAAACGCTAGGGCTGGTTTCAAAATTTTGGTAAACAGCCTGGGGGCTGATGTTAATCCATTGGGTAGAGCTTTATACTGTCAGGGCTGCCCCATCCAGTTGAATTTTAAATAAGGTGTTCAAGAAGGAACTGCAGATGCTGGAAGATCGAAGGTACACAAAAATGCTGGAGAAACTCAGCGGGTGCAGCAGCATCTATGGAGCGAAGGAAATGGGCGACGTTTCGGGCCGAAACCCTTCTTCAGACTGATGGGGGGTGGGGGGGAGAAGGAAGGAAAAAGGGAGGAGGAGGAGCCCGAAGGGAGGAGACAGCTCAAGGGTTAAGGAAGGGGAGGAGACAGCAAGGGCTAGCAAAACTGGGAGAATTCAACGTTCATGCCATCCGGACGCAAGCAACCCAGGCGGAATATGAGTTGCTGTTCCTCCAATTTTCGGTGTTGCTCACTCTGGCAATGGAGGAGACCCAGGACAGAGAGGTCGGATTGGGAATGTGAGGGGGAGTTGAAGTGCTGAGCCACCGGGTGTTCAGGTAGGTTATTGCGGACTGAGCGGAGGTGTTCGGCGAAACGATCGTCCAACCCCCGCTTAGTCTCCCCGATGTAAATCAGCTGACATCTAGAGCAGCGGGTGCAGTAGATGAGGTTGGAGGAGATACAGGTGAACCTTTGTTGCACCTGGAATCACTGCTTGGGTCCTTGAATGGAGTCGAGGGGGGAGGTGAAGGGACAGGTGTTGCATTTCTTGCGGTTGCAACGGAAAGTGGAGGGGTGGTACGGGAGGGAAGGGAAGAATTGACAAGGGAGTTGCGGAGGGAGCGGTCTTTGCGGAAGGCAGACATAGGGGGAGATTGGAAGATGTGGCGAGTGGTGGGGTCACGTTGGAGGTGGCGGAAATGGCGGAGGATTATTTATTGTATTTGCCGGCTGGTGGGGTGAAAGGTGAGGACTAGGGGGACTCTGCCCTTGTTGCGAGTGCGGGGATGGGGAGAGAGAGCAGTGTTGCGGGGTATGGATGAGACCCTGGTGAGAGCCTCATCTATGGTGGCGGAGGGGAATCCCTGTTCCCTGAAGAACGAGGACATTTCCGATGCCCTGGTGTGGAGCGTCTCATCCTGGGAGCAGATGCGGCATAGGCGGAGGAATTGGGAGTAGGGGATGGAGTCTTTACAGGGGGCAGGGTGGGAAGACGTGTAGTCCAGATAGCCATGTGAGTCAGTTGGTTTGTAGTGTATGTCGGTCAGAAGTCTGTCCCCTGCGATGGAGATGGTGAGGTCAAGGAATGGTAGGGAAGTGTCGGAAATGGTCCAGGTGTATTGGAGTGCCGGATGGAAGTTGGTGGTGAAGTGGATGAAGTTGTGTGTGGGTGCAGGAGGTGGCCCCAAAGCAGTCGTCAATGTAACGGAGGTAGAGGTCGGGGATGGGGCTCTGGTATATATTGAACAAGGATTGTTCAACGTACCCGACAAAGAGGCAGGCGTAGCTGGGGCCCATGCGTGTGCCCATAGGCCTTGTGTTTGGAGGAAATGGGAGGAGTCAAACGTAAAGTTGTTGAGGGTGAGGACCAACTCCGCTAGGCGGAGGAGGGTGTCAGTGGCTGGGTATAGGTTGCTCCTCTGGTCGAGGAAGAACCGGAGGGCTTTGTGGCCATCCTGGTGGGGGATGGAGGTGAAGAGTGACTGCACATCCATGGTGAAGATGAGGGGGTGAGGGCCTAGAGAGTGGAATGCGCGGAAGCGGCGGAGAGTATCTGAGGTGTCTAGAACATAGGTGGGGAGGGATTTGACCAAGGGGGATAGAATGGAGTCAAGGTATGTGGAGATGAGTTCGGTGGGGCACGAACAAGCAGAGACAATGGGTCTGCCGGGAGAGCCGGGTTTGTGGATTTTGGGGAGAAGGTAAAAACGGGCCGTGCGGGGCTGGGGAACGATGAGGTTGGAAGCTTGGTCGGGCAGGGCGTGGGAATTGATGAAGTCGGTGATGGTGCTAGATATGGTGGCCTGGTGCTCGTCAGTGGGGTCATGGTCCAAGGGTAAGTAGGAGGAGGTGTCCGAGAGTTGGCGCGTGGCCTCAGCTTTGTAGAGATCGACGCGCCAGACTACCACGGCACCTACCTTGTCGGCTGGTTTGATTAACCCAATCTGGGTTTTTGCGGAGTGATTCAATGGCAGTGCGTTCAGGGGGGGAGAGATTGGAGTGAGACAGGGGAGTGGAGAAGTTGAGGCGGTTGACGTCGCGGCGGCAGTTCTGGATAAAGAGTTCCAGAGCCGGGACATTACGAGAGGGGTTCCACGAGGAGGAGGTGCGTTGGAGACGGGAAAAGGGGTCATCATTGGGGGGCGAGGACTCCTTCCCATGGAAGTGCGCTGTGAGGCGGAGGCGACGGTAGAAGCGCTCCAAGTCATGGTGGGTGCGGAACTCATTGAGATGGGGACGGAGGGGGACAAAGGTAAGACCTCTGCTGAGGACAGACCGTTCGGTGTGGGAGAGGGGGAGGTCGGGGGGGATGGTGAACACCCGGCAGGGATGGTAGTTGGGGCCAGAGGAAGGCAGGTGGGTGGACTGGGGACGGGGCGATTTGTGGGGGGGGGGGGGGGGGGGTTTTGGGTTGTGGGGGGGGGGGGGGGGGGGAGGGCTGTAATGTGGGTGGGGAAGAGCGGGGTGACATAGTTGGAGGGGGATGGGGGAGAGTCAGTGGAACAGCCACTGAGGTTAGCAAGGCTGGGCAGACGGGCACTAGGACCCAGTGGAGTTAAGCCCAGGAGAGTGGGAGTGAGCAGCGTGGAGGCTCCAGGCCCAGTGCAGAGTCCAGGCTCCAGGTAAGGCGACGGCTGGATGGGGGTGGAGTGGCATGGGTCACCGGACCCGGTGGTCAGAGTCCAGTGGCAGTTGAGTCGGGGTCCGCGGGCGATGCGTGGGAGGTCCCGGTGGGTGGATAGTCGGCGGGGCGGCGCGGGTCGGCCATAGCGGTGGGGCGGCGAGATGAGTAGGGTGCGTTGCGGCGGCCATGTTGGGGAGCCCCGGTCCGGCGGTGATGCTGGGTAGGTCGGGTCCGGCGGTGATGCCGGGTATGTCGGGTCCGGTGGCGATGTCCGGTAGGTCGGGTCCGGCGGCGATGTTGGGTAGGTGGGGTCCGGCGGCGATGTCGGGTAGGTCGGGTCCGGCGGCGATGTTGGGTAGGTCGGGTCCGGCGGCGGTGTTGGGTAGGTCGGGTACGGCGGCGATGTTGGGTAGGTCGGGTCCGGCGGCGATGTTGGGTAGGTCGGGTACGGCGGCGATGTTAGGCGGGCCCAGTGTGGCGGCGATGTTCAGTGGGCCCGGTCCGGCGACGATGCTGGATGGGCCCAGTGCGGCGGCGATGTCGGGTAGGTCCGGTGCGGCGATGAGGCTGGGCGGTCCCGGAGGGCGGCGAGGGTCGGAGGAATCAGCGATGGGGAGGGGGTCCAAGTTACCGTGGAAGCGACGAGGCTGGGCGTCATCGGTAGGCAGGTGAGGGTCGGCGGCGGCATCGATGTGGAGGTCGGTGAAGGCGGCGTCCTGGTGAGTATTGAAGGCGCTCCTCGTGGCCAGGATGGCGTTGCGGGACTCGGGCAGGCGATGCAGGCCAGAGTTGGGGCCTGGAGTCTGCTGGTGGTCGAGTCGCGGGGCGTCGGGAGCGGCCTGGATGCAGGATAATTTAAGGTCCTTGGTGGAGTTAAGGTAGGCCAGGAATTTTTGATTGAAGAGGTGGATCTTCCGGCGGATGAAATATAATTGGGGTCTGTTGAAGGTATGGGTTAGTGAGGCCTGAAGTTCAGGGAGTGTCGATGTGAGGTCCTGCCGGTGCCGGCGCATCGCGACCAGGGTGGATCTCAGTGCCCGGTTGGAGAATTGCTGGGTATGCCAGTGGATAGCCAGTCGGTACCGATGGTCCGGTTGGGGTCCGAACTGGGAGGTAGGGAACTGGAGCTGGAAGCCATGGGGTATGAGATGGAGGCGCAGGCAGGCCCCGAGGAAGCAAATGTGACTGTGGTATCGAGTCTGGGTAAGGATGTGGTCGTACAGTTGGAGGGCAGAGGGGATCACAGAGGGTGTGCAGTTAGAGAGGAGGTTGTGAAACTGTCTCCGGAGAGAGGAGGAGAAGAACTTCTTCAAAGTAGGCATACCGTGAGGAGATATCGCAGTGGAGTAGACAAAGTGTTCTAGAAGGAACTGCAGATGCTGGAAGATCGAAGGTACACAAAAATGCTGGAGAAACTCAGTAGATTCCATCCCCTACTCCCAATTCCTCCGCCTATGCCACATCTGCTCCCAGGATGAGACGTTCCACACCAGGGCATCGGAAATGTCCTCGTTCTTCAGGGAACGGGGATTCCCCTCCGCCACCATAGATGAGGCTCGCACCAGGGTCTCATCCATACCCCGCAACACTGCTCTCTCTCCCCATCCCCGCACTCGCAACAAGGGCAGAGTCCCCCTAGTCCTCACCTTTCACCCCACCAGCCGGCAAATACAACAAATAATCCTCCGCCATTTCCGCCACCTCCAACGTGACCCCACCATTCGCCACATCTTCCCATCTCCCCCTATGTCTGCCTTCCACAAAGACCGCTCCCTCTGCAACTCCCTTGTCAATTCTTCCTTTCCCTCCCGTACCACCCCCTCCCCGGGCACTTTCCGTTTCAACCGCAAGAAATGCAACACCTGTCCCTTCAGCTCCCCCCTCGATTCCATTCAAGGACCCAAGCAGTCGTTCCAGGTGCGACAAAGGTTCACCTGTATCTCCTCCAACCTCATCTACTGCATCCGCTGCTCTAGATGTCAGCTGATTTACATCGGGGAGACTACGCGGAGGTTGGGCGATCGTTTCGCCGAACACCTCCGCTCAGTCCACAATAACCTACCTGAACTCCCGGTGGCTCAGCACTTCAACTCCCCCTCACATTCCCAATCCGACCTCTCTGTCCTGAGTCTCCTCCATTGCCAGAGTGAGCAACACCGGAAATTGGAGGAACAGCACCTCATATTCCGCCTGGGTTGCTTGCGTCCGGGTGGCATGAACGTTGAATTCTCCTAGTTTTGCTAGCCCTTGCTGTCTCCTCCCCTTCCTTAACCCTCGAGCTGTCTCCTCCCATCCCCCCGCCTTCGGGCTCCTCCTCCTCCATTTTTCCTTCCTTCTCCCCCCCACCCCCCATCAGTCTGAAGAAGGGTTTCGGCCCGAAACGTCGCCCATTTCCTTCGCTCCATAAATGCTGCTGCACCCGCTGAATTTCTCCAGCATTTTTGTGTACCTTTGAATTTTAAATAACGTCTGTGATCAGTCCGTGTAGGCACTGAATAGTAAACATCTTTTAGGTCGATGCTAGCCATGAAGTAGCCTGTGGAAATCAATTGTTTGGCAGTAACAAAGGTTTCCATTTTGAAATGAATATACTGCACAAAAGTATTCAATTTGGTCAAATCTATGATGATGCGACAACCACCATCTTTTTTGTTTTTGGTAAAGATATTAGACACAAATTCCAGAGAATCGTGTTGGGTTTTTTCAATAACTCCCTCAGCGTGGAGTCTCACCAGTTCAGCATGTGCTTCCAATTTTTCTTTTCGTGAAAAGACGAACGTTCGGTTCGGTACATGCTGAACTGGGGGGCTATTTTTGTGCACAAATTCAATGGTATATCCCTGGATACTGTTTAGGATATAAGTGTCTGTTGTTAATGCACTCCATGCCTCCCAAAAGAAGTGTAATCTCCCACCGATATGTGTATTATCCACACTTCCTATAATTTGTAAGGGACCAGACCCACCTACCTCCATGGTTACCAGTGGAAAGTTTACTTCTTCCTGTGTAGTCTTCGAGGAGGTTGAGGCGCCGGTGTCTGGGTTTGGGTTTGGGGTTTGCGCATTTTCCACGAAGGCCGGTCTGGGCCACCGCTGTCCTGTATGTCCGGCCATTGAGCTTTCACCAGCTTCTGATTGTCTTGCTCTGCTGGTGGGTGCGTAAGGGTGCTGTCTTTGAGTGCAGGAGGTCCTTCCTGTTGTCACCTTTATGAGCCCCAGGGTTTTTGCCTCCTCATCGAGCTCCTTAACCTGTTTGGACAGGTTGCCCCCAAATAATAATATTGGTGGCTTTGTGTCTCCAGGTTTGCACAGGCCTGCGAACTTTGGATTTAAGGCAGGTCGGATGGCATTCTTTCTGATACTATTGATCTCATACTGCGTATTGCAGACGAGTGCCAGTGCATCCTGTTGTTCTTGCAACATTTCTTTCTCATCCACTGTGCGAGCGAATGCTGTGATCCCTGCTGTTAGTAATTTTAGTACTTTCTGGAGTTTTACATCCAGGCTTCTAACTCCTGCTCCGACGTGTTTCCAAATACAATTGTTCACCACTGGAACATTCAGGGATACACAATTTCCTGGTGCCAAATATTTGGCAGTGGTGTCCATCACAGCCTGTTCCTGTAGTTGCTTGAATGATAGGAAATCAATGCTGCATGCTAGTTTTAGTTCTAGATTTTTTCCAGTCTGATCTGGCTATATGTATTTGGACACCATGTCCAGTAGGTTTTCTCCTTCCTGCACCCCCTGCACACTTGTTGTTTGTTCAGCAAACCCCTCTTCAGGGTCAGCCCAGAATTGACCCCCAGTACTCCCCTCTGACGAGGGAGATGCACTGTGCAGCCCTACGTATGGTGCTGCTGTGGGTGTTTTGTATAACCCATGGTGACTAGACTCCATCTCCCGGAGTCTGTCATGTTGGAGCATCTGCTCCATAAGCCGCTCCATTCGGCTCCAGCGCTCACGGTTGCTGGCCGCTCGCGGCATCTCCTCAAAGTCGGACTCATCAGAGTCAACGGCTCTGTTAGTTTTCCATTTTGCCTTCCCGCCCGGCCGCGGTGTTGTTCTGGCCGGCGCGGGGGCGAAGTCGGGCACAGCTGATCCCACTACTGGTGATTCTAGTGCCATCAGCCGCTGCTGGCTGCCCGCAATTCCGCGGTCCTCCCCAGCCAGCTTTGTCGCAGCTCTAGTCGACTTTTTGGTTTTATCTATCGTTTTCCCACCTGTGAAACAGTGCGGGAAATAACAACGACCGCAGAGTAACTCGCTTACCTGTCGGTCTCGGCTTTTAAACTTGCCGCTACGGGGGAACGTCGTTCCACCCCGCCTGTCGTTTCGCAATGCGTGTAGCGATATGACACGCATGCGTCCTGGCAGGTTCTTCACGTAGTCACTCACGTGACTCCGAAGTAAAATTAGATAGTGGTAAACAGAAGGGAGAAAACAGGGTATGTGAGAAGGAGAAGGAGGGGGAGATAAAGATACAGGGAAATAATTATGATGAGAGAGCGAGAGATATGATAGCAGTGAAGGTGAGGGAGGGAATGTGATGTTGCAAGGGAGGAGAGAATAAGAGATGTGGAAGGATGGAAAGAAAAGTATTGCCTTTAGTCCTTTATGGAATGTCTTTACTTCAATTGGAAATGGGTCTCCCATTTTCTACCATTCCTGAACAACAATCCTACGAGAATCAAGTCCTAGGTGGGTCCTAAATTACAATCAAAACACAAACTACTTGTGCTATAATACGAGGATAAACGCTCAACCAAGAAAACAAAGCCAAAAGCCAAAGCGTTGTCTAAACTGATTATACAAACATATGCTAACTAACCTGATCCTGACCAAATGAGTCTGGGCCATTATTTATTCTGCAGTAACACAAAGCCTCGGATTCCGTGGTCTTTGGTGACCACTGTCAGCTCCTCTCAGATTCCTTTTCAAAGAGGCAGAAAAACCACCATCATCGAGAACATGTGTCGCCCAAAACAAAAACACCACAATCATAGCAAGGCTGCTCAAAATCAACCCTGTTGTTTGAAGTACAGTGTCGGCAATCCAAGTGTAGCACTTCATCGGAAACTCACTATCTTCCTAGTACACGGAGTACTGTACTGAGCTGTCAGCCCTAATTATGATTAACTTGAATCACGTGACATAATCATAAACAAAGCTGGTGCTCATGTTTAGTTTAGTTTAGTTTAGAGATTCAGCACGGAAACTGGCCCTTCGGCCCACCGAATCCATGCTGACCAGCGATCCCAGCACATTAACACTATCTTACACACACTAGGGACAATTTACACTTATACCACACTTATTAACCTACAAACCTGTACGTCTTTGGAGTGTGGGAGGAAACCGAAGATCTCGGAGAAAACCCATGGGAAGAACGTACAAACTCCGTGCAGACAACACCCGTAGTCGGGATCGAACCCGGGACTCTGGCGCTGTAAGCTCTGGCAGCAACTCAACTCAGCGCTGCATGTACAAGGCTTGTGTTTACTTGCTGAATATCGATCACATGTTCACACAAGTTCTGTTATCCCACTTTTGCATCCACTCCCTACACATTCGGAGTAATTTACAGAGGTCAATTAACCAACAGACCTGCACATTGTTGGGATGTGGGAGGAAATCGGAGCACCTGGAGGAAACCATTGTCACAGGGAGAATGTGCTCACTTCACAGAGACAGCGCCCGAGGTCAGGATCGAACCCGGGTCTCCTGTGCTGTGATGCAACAGCTCTACCAATCTGCGCCACTGTGCAGCTGGAAGAGCAGGGAGCAGTTCATAACTTGACTTCAAATGCATTGCTTTGTGGCTCCAAATTATTTCACATGTACTTAGCCCCATCTTCAGGGAATATTTTTACAGAAACTCATTCTCTTATACTCACTAAGAAGCCATGAGATCTGGTTTTGAACCCACTGGACTCATCGACTAGCTCAACTTCACAAACAAAAATCAAGAATCATAGAGTTGATGTTATTTAATTATCTGCTCTCAGAGATGTCAATTTGACATTGCACTGGGATTGCTGCAAAATAAAGACTTTAATAATGTATCAAGGCATTTGCCATAAAAATAAATCCAATAACAATTTACGTGGGCATTTTTCACTCCATTACTGCCAACACCAGCAAAATTATTAGTTAATTTAGTTTTGTTATGAACTATTGGCAGGACTGTGGACACATTTCCTGCCTCACTCTAAGTAGGGCACTGGGTCTTTCACAGGAAACTAATTAAGGGAGGCACAGTGGCACAAGGATGGCACATTGGCACAGCTGGTAGAGCTGTCCCAAAGACATGTGGATTTGTAGGTTAAATGGCTATAAATTGCCCATTGTGTGTGGATGCGAAAGTGGGATAATATACAACTAGTGTAAATGGGTGATCAATGGTTGGCATGGACTCGGTTGGCCGAAGGGCTTATTTTCATGCCATGTCTCTAAGCTAAACTAAACTAGTTCACATGAGCAGGCACCAGGGCTTTTAATATAACAGTATTCCAGCAAGAAGCCATCTTCCTTTCAGTGATCCATTATTGCTTCAGATTAGATCTGACTCTCCAGCCTTGCCAAGGGATGGGCAAACCCAGTGCAGAGGTAAGCAGCACATCTGCTGTGCCTGGAGCCACAGGGCAGGCATCAGGTGAGGAGAAAATTGTGAGTAAGACAAGTACCAATAGGACTATCACTGCGACCCACTGCTAAATTCCTCTCTACATCTGGCCCAGGAACAATACCAACATCAATACAAATGGTGATACATCAATCTGCAGATTAGATGGGAAGTAATCCTGTTGGAATGGCACATAGGCATAACGGGTTGGAGCTGTTAGCTTAGAGTGCCCATGACCGGGATTGATTCAGATCTCCGGTGATGTTAGCGTGAAATTTATATGTTCTCCGTGACCATGTCCCTAAAATGTGCATGCTGATAGGTTAATTAGCTACTGTAAATAACCCATAGTGTGTAGTGAGTGGTAGAATCTCTGGAGAGTTGGCAGGAATATGGGGAGAATAGATTATGGGGAATATTAATGGAAGAATGAAGTGATCTATGAGCCTGGCCTCCTGCTATGTTGCATGGAAACATATAAACAAATGAAACATATCAAGTTAGTTTGGGTACTTATTTTTAAATTATTTTATTTTAATATTTTAATTCATTCGTACCTATTTATTATACTTTTAGTTTTAAATTATTCCATTTTTTAAGTGGTTAAACTTTTAAAGTAATGTTCATAGTTTCTAATTGATTATAAGGAACCACTGCAAAGCTATGACAGGCTTTTATAATGCTTGTGGCCTTGCCCCAGTCACACTCACGAGTAAGGCTGTCGGAACATTCTAAGGGGTGTCCTCAGTGAATCCTTGCCTCAGCCTACTTGCCTTCTTCCAGCTTGCCAGATGCCTTCCTGCTATGAGAGGGGCAACTCATTGACCTTGAAGACCTAACACTTAGTGAGTGCAAAAGATAATGGTGGGGATGGGGTTGCAAGGTAGGGACCAGGGGTAAGAAGTGTTTCCAAATCCAAATTGGTTTGGCCCAATGTGGCAGGACATATTACTGCCAACTGGAATGGTATTGTGAGGTATGTGAATATGTTTATGAATGGGAGCAGCATGATTGTAATTAGAGATGCAAGTGGTGCAAGTGGTGCAAGTAGTGTAATTCGGGTAATTATTGTGAACACATTTAGTACTAGGTATGGGGCAAGTTCCGAGAAAGTCAACAATGTTGAGATTGTATACTCTGGAACCCTTAATAACTAGTTCAGAAATTGATGAGGTGAGATAAAATAATCCATTTGCGCACCATATAATTCACTGCCAAATGAAACATTCATTAGAAAAAAATAATTTTTGAAGACAAATAAGAACTGTGTCTTTGGCATTACTGCTTCCTCTAGACATTTTCCAATCAGCTTCTGTGCTGACTCAAAGCTTTCATGCATAAAACAAACAAATACTTTGGGTGAGTCTTTGGTATCAACTGGACGTTGGTGATTCCAGTGAATTCTTTCTTTACTATTGGCATCTGTTGTCACTGAATCACACTGCATGCTTAGATGTTAGATCACAGATTGTTGATTCATTCAGTGCATTGTGACTGGCAGTCAATTTAGTTGGAACAGATGGTTAATGCACCATTCAAGGAATTTCAACTGAGGATGTGATGGTGTCACTCATACTGGTGAATTTGTCACAATTTCCACATCAAAGATGTGTGGGATAGCATCAGTTGATGTTATGCAGTGTTTGTTTCGAGTACTGCAAGGAAGTTAAACCACATTATCATGGGGACACAAACCAGATGGGCACTTTGATGCAACATGCTGTCTAGCATGGTGTTGTTCAAGGAGATAGAAGATCTCTTTCATCTGTGTGCATCACCCACCTCTCCTGCATTGAGAAAAACCTCCTCAACATGATCTCCAACCCACCCTCATGATTCCACTCTCTCCTCCCTCTCCTGGTCCCGGTCCTGAACTCAAACACTCCATCCCAGAAATGTTCTGTATTTCCTACTTTTTGATCCTAATTCTCCCACCCAATCTGGTCTTTCACCAAGGGACGGTTGATGTTTCGGGTATCAGGTCCCAATGCAGGCTCTCAACTCGAAATGTTGACTATCCCTCTGTCTCCTCAGATGATGTCTGATCCTTCAGCAGCTCGTAATTTGCACCAGGCTCCAGTCTCTGCAATCCATAGTGACTCCAGGATTTTCACCGGTCAGACAGGGACAGGATGTGCTATATCCCCTTTTTGCTGCTGGATTATTCTCTGCTTCCATGATGATGTCAAAGGGCACTGGTGTGCACATTCGCTGGCAGTCCTGAACAGCTGTGATAGCTTGCATTACATTTGCGTGACTATATAAGAGAACATTCAGGAGATTATGCTGTGTGGGAATCACCAAGAGAATGCCTTCCTCATGATTCACTGCATGAAAATGTATTACCAGTATTGACAGATTGTCAAAATACATGGACAGCCATGAGAGTTTTCAATGTTGACGATACCATGGTGTTTCTTTCATACCAACCTGACACAATTATGACTAGGAGCCTTTTGTTGGGGAAATCCTTTTGAATGCTAAATTTCATTAAATGCTACAATACATCCAACACAAAAGTAAATGCAAAACTGACATTCAAACTGAACTGATTTAAATAATGCTGATGCATTTTAACAGCGTGAAATTTAAATCATTATCAGAAAGTTAGGAAAGTCATGTTAAAATTGCCAATATCCATAAATATGCATGTCGACCTGTTTAAAATTCCGCATCATAAATCAATGAAGATGAAAAATGAGCTCAGGAAGCCACTAGGGGAAAATAGAAGATATATTGTTGGTGATATTTTAAATTATCTAACCCGTTCATAAATACATCATCAGCATTTAAGGAGTGGTGTTATAATTAACTGGGCCCCCTGCACCAAGCACAGTCCTGTAAGTCCTACAGCCTTGTCACTTGCCTTTCCAACTAAACTTTAATCAGCATCTGTATATTTCTTTCAAGCAAAATTGGATCAGAAAAGCCACTATCACGTGGTTCTTTTGTCACATGCATCTCTAGAATTTGGAGAGCTCACACATGCAAAAGAGAACGTAACCAACATCTGCAGTTCCTTCCTCCACATTTTGTCTGCTCCACTGCGAAATCTCCTCAAGGTATGCCTACTTTGAAGAAGTTCTCCTCCTCTCTCCGACTAGGAGCCTTAAGAAGGGTCTCGACCTGAAGCACCACCCATTTCTGCTCTCCAGAGATGCTGCCTGCCCCGTTGAGTTACTCCAGCATTTTGTGTCCATCTTTAAGAAAACACAAAGCTGGTATTTTACAAATAATCCAGCTGGCTGTGAATGCTTGAACAGTGTAGGAAGGAACTGCAGATGCTGGTTTAAATCAAAGGTAGGCACAAAATGCTGGAGTAACAGCAGGACAGGCAGTATCTCTGGAGAGAAGGAATGTGTGATGTTTCAGGTCGAGACCCTTCTTCAGTACGTGAGGGATGATATCCAACCCTGGCCAACACTACAGGCAGCAAGTAATCACAGCCTGGAGATTTATTGTCACTTTTCATTTCAGGTATCGCAACATGTATGTTCCCAATAGTGCAGAATTAAAGTCTTCTACACGTCAATCAAGACTGAGAGTAGTAATTTGGACTGCCAGTGCAGAGTGAAACTACTGGACAAGTTGTCAGACAAGAAATGAAGGAAAGGTCCCATCTATGATCCCATAGAATCATTGCAAAGATAACCAGGAGGATTTTGTTTCAGTATCCTGCCCAAGATAGATATCTCATCTCGTACTAAACACAGCCGACCCAATCATTCAACTGATGACCACCCATGGGATCTTGCTGTGCATGACATTGGCTGCTGGTTGTCCACAGAACAACTATTACTCCATTTCAACTGCAGATCTTTGCAAGCTACTAAGGTCTTTAAGATAGCAAAGCATTCTTATTTCCTTATCTTTGCAGAGCACTGACTATCTGCTGAGGAAGAAATCTGATATCCTACACTTTAAATAATTACACTAATTGTCCTGGATATGAGCATGTATATTACAGCTGAACCTCTACAAACTGCAGCATAGTGGCCTGAAATCAGTGGGCACCTGTGAAGATGGTCAGATAGTGTTCCGCAAACCAATAGTTGTTGGGAAATCCAGGAGCCCATAAAGCCCAGAAACACTGCAGGTATTTATTTTGTACACTTCCTCTACAAGCTCTGCAACGGTAAATAAGTCACGTTAGTTTGAGGAGGTTGGCAGAATAGGTCGGGTGGATTTGTGCGGGTGTTGGCAATTGCAGATCATTAGATGTTGAAACAGACAAATGGGTAAAGAGACTGGGGTGAGGTTTGGCTGCGCAGGATGCAAGGAGAATAAGATCAGAAGTCAGCTGGTTGGTTAGGTCTGGCAAGCACTTAGTGGTCAGGTCAGTGCCTGCAGACCCGGAGACCTGGGATCGATCCCGACCACGGGTGTTGTCTGTACCGAGTTTGTATGATCCCCCCATGCCTGCGTGGGTTTTCTCCGAGATCTTCGGTTTCCTCCCACACTCCAAAGATGTACAGGTCTGTAGGCTTGGTATAAGTGTAAATTGCCCCAAGTGTATGTAGGATGGTGTTAGTGTGCGGGGATCACTGGTCGGTGCAGACTCGGTGGGCTGAAGGGCCTGTTTCCATGCTGTATCTCTAAACTAAACTAAACTAAATTAAAAGATGGTACAATCATCACTCGGAAGTATTGCTTATTGCTCCTGGAGGGCAGCTGTGCATTAGTGTTGGATCAGATCAGCAGATCAGTGGCTGAACGGGGTTGGGTTGTCATGGTCACAATTCTTAAAGATTGCGGGACTCACAGCAGGTTAGAGTTAAAGTCCCTGAAGGAGTGCTGAATAGGTATCTACCTCTCTTACAGGGGTTCTACCTTGGACAGGATCCAACAGGGACCATGACATACTCAGGAATAACAAGTTAACTACTTTTAGCAAGGTATCGAGTCTGGTAGAAAATATTTTTTTATCTCCAGGCTCGAAATAATTCAGTCAAGTGTGGTTGTTGAAGAAAAAGAATACTTGTGGTCAAAGCAGTGCACCAACCTCCAGTTATATAAAAGCAAGGAAAAGATTCCAAAGGTGTTTCCCAAAGCAAAATCAGATGTAGTTTGATATTGTGCTGCATAAAGACAGATGGAGATGGAAAGGTTTAGCAGATAAAAACTTGCGTTCTGGATGGCAGAAGGTGTGGTACCCAATATCAAGGCCAGTGATGAGGCAAATGACACCAGCAGTATAAACGTGAAGTGTTGGTGGGACGGGGACTGACAGGCAGGAGGTTATGCTGATAAGCTCATTAGAACAAATGCCAAATAATTGGCAGGAAACGCGGCAAATTATTGATCCATCGGTTGAAACACTGGTACAGTTCCAGGAAGAGTGGTGTGGAGGCTGATGAACATTACAGTGTAGAACGGTACAGTACAGAACTAGGCCCTTCAGGCCTCAATGACCATGCCGAACATGATGCCAGGTTAAATTAATCTCCTCTGCCTGCATGTGATCCATATCCCTCCATCCCACGCATATCTATGTGTCCATTCAAAAGATCCTTGAACTACACTATCGTATCTGCCTCCACCACCACATTCCAGGCACCCAACACTCTCTGTATAAAAGCGTTGCCCCGCACTTCATCTTTAAAATTTGCCCCTTTCACCTTAAAACTATGCCTGCTAGTATTTTACAGATCCACCCTGGGAAAAGGGTTCTTCTGAATGTCTATCCTAATCAATGTCTCTCCTAATTGTATAGAAAGTTGATCGGTGTGTGGTGGGTTGGGGTATAGTGGCAGCAGCTATATCTTGTGGAGGGCACTATTCCATCCCAGAGTGTCAGGCAGACAGAACAGGCAGTGAAAGAGACAGGAGAATGTCTGAATCATGCCCCTATCTGAAGTCCACTACACTGGTCCAATTGCTACCCCAGAAAAAAGTGATAATAAAATAACTAAAATCTATTCAAATTTAAAATATGAATTAGGCTTCAGAAAATAACACCATAGCATCAGTTCCATTAAAATACATCTGAAATATGTTCATGGACACTATCTGGCAACTACTATCCCACAGCTGTTTACCAATTCAAAGCAGCTGTTTTAAATATTGCAACACCCAATGTTAATAGAACAGTCCTGTTAAAGATATTACAAAAAAAAAAACAGACAGGCATGGGCGTATTTACAATGGCAAAACCCTTTAAGGTATTTTCACAGGAGGGATTTCCAGTGGGCTGCAAGGCCGTTTAAAAATAATTGACCAAAGAAACTAAGAGGGCAAATAAGGAGATTTCTCTTGGTGCAGCAACGTGTTCTGCATAATGGTGGAAGCAGATTTAATAGCAACGTACTCAAACAGGGTCACGGGGAAAGAGCTGGGGAGTGGGTTTCAAAATGGTACTACAGGAACCAGGGCTGAACAGTGGCTCTGCACTGCATGTTGCTGTATTTCTCCATACAATTGGAACAGAATTTAATGTATTAATTAATTAGAGCAAAGAATATGAATGTTTCTTTATAACATAATTTAATAATTTATACATGATTTATGGAATATAAAGGCATTATTCTTCCTGATGCTGGTAATTTTATCCTACTGGTCAATATGCATTTTTTAAGAGAAAGCTGAAACAGTGATTTATACAGCGGCAGTATTAAGTGGTAACTGAACCTATGGTTCAGGTTCTGCTGGATTCCACTGCTGTATGAATTGCCACAGTTGGACATAATCTAGGATGGCAGTTCTGCCTGCATCTCAACTTTGAAAGATTGAGGTTGAAGGCACTTACTTAAATTTGATACTGTGTCTGGCCTTTACTTGTGATGTACAAAGGAACAGCTGGATGATGTGTCTGCCCATCCTTCGGAGTTTACTGCAGTGCAATATGCAACAAGGCCGATAGGTGCCAAGGTGGAACAATCCATGCAATTAATCACAGGGGCTTAATTACAAGAGTTTTTTTGATGTAATGATTTACTGGGATTTTGTCAGCAAACTGTGGGCTACAGCAATCAGTTTTGGGCGTTCTGCACTAATTTTACCTCACCTGTATCCACCTATCACTGCCTGGATTTAGCCAAACCCTACTTCTTTTCCAGCTTTCTCCCCCGACTGCAATTAGTCTGAATCAAGGTCCTGACCCAAAGCATCACCTATCCACATCTTCCAAAGATGTTGCCGGACCCACTGAGTTACATAGAAACATGGAAAATAGGTGCAGGAGTAGGCCATTCGGCCCTTCGAGCCTGCAATATGATCATGGCTGATCATCCAACTCAGTATCCTGTACCTGCCTTCTCTCCATACCCTCTGATCCCTTTAGCCACAAGGGCCACACCAGCACCTTTTTGTAAACTAACTGTTCATTGGGTCTATATTTTACTTGGCTTTTGTTCAAAGCAGGAGTAGAAATGTTTCCAGCATAATCTGGTCAGTAAATCTGTTCACGAAGTTCACTGAATCTAAATGCATAAGCAGCTTTTTCACGGGGCGACTTGACGCAAGAGTTAACCAGAGTTTAACATCGTGGGAACCTCGTGCGATAACAGTACGGCATTCGTGGACCACCGTGGACCACCGTGGCGCTAACGGCAGGTAATCGTGTAACTTGGTGACTCGGGAGAAAATTCAAGCAAGTTTGAATTTCTCCAAGAGTGACTTGTACACTTGTGGTTGAGCATTGCAACATTATATGAACGTAGTGGCCAGTGCGATATCCGTGCGATATCCGTAATAACTCTTGCGGTTACCGTGGGAACTCCTGCGAACGGTGAACCCGGAAGCTGGACAGAGGGGACAGAAGGTGAGTAAAAATTGTCTTCTGTGGGATTGAATTAAAAAAATAAAGATTTGCATCCGCATATGGACATCAACTTCTTCATGAGTTATGTTAATGAGATTCAAGAAAATAACTATAATCTTTAAAAGGGACTTTATTGAAAGGTCCCGCATTTTTATGGTCCGTGAGAAATTTTTCACATGTACTTCTTTGAGAGATACAGCTCGGAGTCCTCGCCGACTAGCGATCGATGTCTTTCCGAAGCAGGGTCCGGAACGCTACCAATCAATGTTCTCCAGAGACCCGTGTAAGGCGTGAACTGCACATGCTGGTTTAAACCGAATACAGACACAAAAAGCTGGAGTAACTCAGCGAGTCAAGCAGCATCTCTGGAGAAAAATAGCTGATGTTTCGGGACGAGACACATCTTCAGACTCAATTCCGATTAGGATGTCTGAAGAAGGGTTCCGATTCGAATCGCCACCTATTCTTTTTCTCCAGAGATGCTGCCTGACCCGCTGACTTACTCCAGCTTTTTATGTTTTTCTTCCCAGATCTGACTTACCTGCTGAATTACACCAACATTTTGTGTCCTTTTGTGCATATTAACCAGCATCTGCAGTTCCTTTAGACATTACCTAACTTCAGATTTTAGAGATATAGCGCGGAAACAGGCCCTTCGGCCCACCGAGTCCGCGCCGACCACCTATTCTTATCCGGCTTCAGAACGGTTCTTCCTTCCATTCGTTTGGGCACTGACCCGACCTACCAACCTACCTCAATGCGGACATTGGACTTTTTCCCCCTGGAACGGTCCTGAAAACATATATTCTGAACTCTGGTATTTTCCTCTTCGCTCTACCTGGTGTTCTTGTGCATGTGTCGGAAGGAACAGCAGATGCCGGTTTAAAGAGAATGCTGGAGGAACTCGATGGTTCAAAATGCTGGAGTAACTCAACGGGACATGCAGCATCTCTAAAGAGAAGGAACGGGTGACGTTTCGGGTCGAGGCCCATCTTCAGACTGTACGTGGCTTGGTTATATTCATGTATAGCATTATCTGATATGATTGTATAGCATGCAAACAAAAGTTTATTCCCTGCATAGAATCATACAGCGTAGAAACAGGCCCTTCGACCCAACTTGCCCACACCGACCAATATGTCCCATCTACACTAGTCCCACTTGCCCACGTTTGGCCCATAACCATCTAAACCTATCCTATCCATGCTTCAGTCTAATGCGTCTTAAACATTGCGACAGTACCTGCCTCAACTACCTTAACGGATAGCTCATTCCATACACCCACCACCCTTTGCGTAAAATAATTACCCCTTAGGCTCTCATTAAATCATTCCCCCCGAACCTAAACCTGTATCTGCTGGTTCTCGATATGAGACAATAATAACAAACCAAAGCGAGTTAGGACATCAACGGGGAGATCCCGGATAAAACCAAGGTAGCCACAAAATGGAGGGACTCAGCGCAACAGGCAGCATCTCTGGGGAGAAGGAATGTGTGACATTTCGGGTCGAGACCCTTCTAATATGCTGCCTGTCCCGCTGAGCTACATGTTGTGTCTATCTTCGTTTTAATCCAGCATCTGCAGTTCCTTCCTGGCCGAACCCGATTGAAAGATGAGAGGCTGGGCGATAGAGCACTGGGTGTGACAAGGATCAGGCTTCAGTAAGCAAAGTAAAGAGAGGTGGCAACGTTATGGAAATGAAGCGGGTAATCCGAGTGATGGCGAGACGGTATCCTCTAATGTGTCGGAAAGAACTGTAGATGTTGGTTTGCGCCGATGATAGACACAGTAATACTGGAGACAGACATAAAATACTGGACGGGCAGCATCTGGATAAAAGGAATGGGTGACGTTTCGGGACGAGACTCTGAAGAAGGGTCTCGAACCGAAACGTCACACATTCCTTCTCTCCAGAGATGCTGCCCGTCCCGCTGTGTTACTCCAGCATTTCGTGTCTATCTTCCGTATGCTCTGTGATGGTCATCTCGGAGTCAAGTGGCAACTCTGGTCTGTAGACACGAGGAACTGCAGATGCAGGAATCATGAGCAAAACACAGAGCGTTGGACGAGCCTGACCCTTTGAGTTCCTCCATCACTTTGTGTTGAAGTCAGGTCTGGACATTGCTTGGCTCAGTCTCAGGCGCCGGCTAACTAGGAAGGTCGAGTCAAAGTCCAGCACTAACACTCAAGAAATAACGTTTGCGGCCTGATGTTCCCAATATTTAATTGAAATCATTAATAAAGTAAATAAATAGATACCGGTCTAATCAGTATCTACGGGATTGGACAGGCTAGATGCAGGAAGAATGTTCCCGATGTTGGGGGAGTCCAGAACCAGGGTCCCAGTTTTACAGTCTACCGTGGGAACTCTTTAACTCAGTAAAGTAAAGTAAAGTAAAGTAGCCTTTATTGTCATATCAGCGCACAGGCAGCAGTTGATTGTTGCTCTATTCAGTTTCCCAGGGGGTCGGGACGGGATTGGAGTTGGGAGGGAAAGGTGGGGGAGTCGAGGGAGAGGAGGGGGAGACAGATGGGGGTGTCTTCATTTACTGGCAGCGGGTGTCTGTCACTGAAACAGGCAGGTGAGATTTCACATCCACCTTGTGTGCCTCTCTCTCTCTCTCCCTCCCTCCCTCTCACACAGGCTGAGAGACTCTGCCTCTGTGAGTGTACGTCTCTTTCTCCCCCTCTCCCACACACAGTAAGACCGAGGTACTGTGCTCAGTCCATCTGTGTCTCCCACATACACAGTAAAACATGTCTCCAAATGAGCCAATTCAACCAAGGGAGGATATTTATAGTGTGTGAAAAAAAAGTGACATCATTTGTGCCACGTGATGATTTAACAACACTTCACAATGTTCATTCAAGATTTAACGGGAAAGCTCGGGAGACGGACAAGTCACTCGCACAAATAACAGAAATGCCGAGTACCGTGGGAACTCTTTATCTACCCCCCGTTATATCGTGTGATATCGTGCTAGACCACGACCACTTCACTCTGGTTACATCTTGCGTCAAGTCGCCCCGTGAAAAAGCCGCAATACACCAAATTCTCATTGTGTAATGCATATAATGATGAGACGGACTATAGGAAGGAGATAGAGAACTTAGTGACATGGTGTCAGGGCAATAATCTTTCCCTCACTGTCAGCAAGATGAAGGAACTAGTTAATAACTTCAGGAAGCATGGTGGAGCACAAGCCCCAATCAGTATCAATAGTGTGAACGTTGAAAAGGCTGAGGGCTTCATGTTCCTTGATGTAAATGATCTGTCATGGACCGACCACATTGATTGCTTCTGCTTCCAGAGGAGATTGAGGAAATTCAGCACGTCTCTAGTGACTCTTACAATCTTCTACAGATGCACCATAGAAAGCATACAGTTAGATTGCATCACAGCTTGGATTGTGCACATCTCTGCCCAAGTTTGCAAGAATTTACAGGGAGCCGAAGATGTACCCCAGTCCATCTCGCAGACCAGAATTCCCACCCACGATTCCATCTACACGTTACACTGCCTCGGAAACGCAAACAACATAATCAAAAACTTGTCCTACCTCGGTCATTCCTTCTTTTCCCTGCCCCCATTCAGCAGAAGGTACAGAAGCTTGAATGCATGCACCATCAGACTCAGGAACAGCTTCTCCCTCTCTGTTATCTGGCTTCTGAATGATCCTTCCATAAACTGGGATGCAGTCCAATTCACCTCTCCCCCATTGAGCATATTCGACTTTGTCTATGGTACCGATGTGTTTCAATGCTGAGAACTATATACCGCACTCTGCATCTTCCTATTTGCTCTATCTATTGTACTTAAGTTTGACAATTGTACATATATGTATGTTATATCTGATCTTTGGATAGCATGCAAAATGAAGCTTTTCACTGTACCTCGGTACACGTGACAATAACAAACCTGAACCTAAACATTGCAATTTAACAGTGGAGAGTAAAGGTGCTCCTATTTGTCCCAATAAATTGAGTGTCAGTTTGATTCCTTTTTTACTGTCCATCAGCATCATGTCTGGAGAGCACCCTGGAGTACAACCATGCCTCATTTTAAGAGAAGCTTTCAGCAATTACAACATAACCATTAACCTTTTGCAGCAGACTTTCTAGCACACCACCGGCATGACTAAAACAGAATGAAGCTCAGTAGGTAAAGCCACCATTCTAAATAAGAAAACAATAGGTTCCCTGCAGTGACTGCAATCTAATCAAATGAATCATAAGAAGTTCACTCTCACAGTTTGCCATCAGATGTGATTAAACTATTAGTTTGTAACTTCATATAATTGCAGGGAAAGTGCTTGTATAATTTTATATCCAGAAAGTCATTGATATTGTCCATAAATATTCTGAAACAGTAGGAACAATGCAAGACAATGTCTGTCAGTGCTCAATCTTAGAAGAACCTTCACATTGGGATGTTACAAGATGCTAGACCTGAATACCCAAGAGGTGGATGTCGTGAATGGGCGGCACGGTGGCGAGCGGTAGAGTTGCTGCCTTACAGCGCTAGGCTCCCGGGTTCGATCCTGACCATGGATGCTGTCTGTACGGGGTTTGTACGTTCACCTATGTGGGTTTTCTCCGGGTGTTCCGGTTTCCTCCCACAATCCGAAGACGTACAGGTTTGTGGGTAAATTGGCTTGGTATATTTATAAATTGCCCCTAGTGTGTGTAGGATAATGTTAGTGTGCAGGGATCGCTGGTTGGTGTAGACCTGATGGGCCGAAGGGCCTGTTTCCGCACTGTATCTCTAAACTAAACTAAACTAAAAATGGGCTAGAAATGACGTCACCATTTC
Source organism: Amblyraja radiata (assembly GCF_010909765.2). Classification (NCBI taxonomy): domain Eukaryota; kingdom Metazoa; phylum Chordata; class Chondrichthyes; order Rajiformes; family Rajidae; genus Amblyraja; species Amblyraja radiata. Next base: position 23,802,392 of record NC_045981.1, read on the forward strand.
AGAATTTGGTGGCCAGGTCATCTGTCTGGTTTGATTGTCTTTCTATTTGAAGGAGACTGAGTGGCTTGCTAGATTTTTTTCAATGTCAACCACATTCCCCATGACTCTGCAGTCACACATAAGCCAGACTGGGTCAAATCCCGTAAGATAGATACATAATGCTGGAGTAACTCTGCGGGTCAGGCAGCTTCTCTGGAGAGTCATAGTCATAGAGTGATACAGTGTGGAAAAGGCCCTTCAGCCCAACTCGCCCACACCGGCCAACATGTCCCAGCTACACTAGTCCCACCTGCCTGTGCTTGGTCCATATCCCCCCATTCCATGTACCTGTCCAACTGTTTCTTAAACGTTGGGATAGTCCCAGCCTCAACTACCTCCTCTGGCAGCTTGTTCCATAAACCCACCACCCTTGGTGTGAAAAAAAATTACCCCTCATATTCCTATTAAATCTTTTCCCCTTAGAGAAGGAATAGGTGATGTTTCAGCTTGGAACCCTTCTACAAACTGGGTCAAATTCTCTCTGACTTTAGTGAGCTTTGTTTTTACAACATTCCAGTGACTTGTTGGTCACCAAGAGTAAGTCATTTTTTAATTCCAGATTGCTTTAACTGCATTAAAATTTCACAGTTTCTATGATACGAATTGAAGTCAATTTTCTGGATTGTTATTGTCAGTCTAATATTAGTCCAGTAACTTCATCATTGTGTCAACAGTTCTTTCTCCCACAGCTTCTTATCTAGCTTTTTTCTTAACACATAGCTACTCCCTTCAACCAGATGTCACCAATGGATATATTAGCAAGGACTGTATGATCTTAATCTATATTGCTGGCTTTTGAGGTAAACACCATTGTGATCTGCAAGTACGCAACATCTATCTTACGGCCTAATTTTCCAGCAACACACTAAAGGTTTGAGCATTGATGCACCAGGCCAGTTCCTGGTAATGTTTACTGGGAATTTATAAGCATCAATCCAAGATCATGGGCAGGACATTAAATGTTATTGTATTTGGAAGGGCAAGTTAAAATGGTGCATATTTACAGAGGCAGTTGTAAGATTCTTCCCCCAATGACCCCACATCATATAAAATACAAGGATTTTAGAACAGCCAAATGATTTGACCCACAGCAACGAACCATTGTCAAGTTCCTTTTCTACAACCATTGACAAATTCTCATCGTAACTAACATGTATAGATTCCCTTTTCAATTGTTTGTTCCTCAATACCAGTAATAGTGTGAGAATCACTTGAGTTTATTGCATTGTCGTTCACAATGGCCGCAGTGAATCTTTGCAAAAGCCAGGGAGCTTTCTTCCTCTCCACAGCTCCCTTGGAACTATTACTTTAACTGTCTTATCTTCTGTATCAGGTTTATGAAATGACATGCATAACCTTAGTCCTATCTCAGCAATGGAAGAATGGACCTCCTCCTGCACTACCATGGACCTGTTTTCTAATTGTGCATTTTTGCACTAATGTCTTGTTTATTTTGTGTCGTTTTTTTTCTACGGAGGTACAATTTGTGTCTAATTTATGTATAATTTGTGCAAAACATAGAACACGGGTAAGTAAATGGCACAGGTGAAGCAAAGACCATTCCGTTCCTAAATGTTTTTTTGTGCTGTCTGAGTATATGCCTGTGATTCTACTGCAAGCACGATTTTCATTGTACCTGTTCCTTACCATATCGAAGCATATGACAGTGAACTCGACTTGACTTGAATTGTACTTTTTGTTCTTGTTGTCAGTGGCATGGAAGAACCCCTGTGATTTAGTGCAGAATGTGAAGAAGTTGAGTAGGGCAGCTGTGACAGGCCATTGCTACGTGTTTATGGTCTTTCCACTGAGAGATGTTGAACGGTATTTTGAAACAGGACACAGTAATGCAGGGAGTCACGCAGCACTGGATCATTCAGCCTTCATGACTGATGCTGCAACATCCAAATGATAAATCTTGGAGGGAGGCTCCAGTTTTCACCTGTCACTGAAGCCCTGTCTCAGCATGAGTAGTGAGTGCAGGGGCTTGGATGGAGCAATGCCTCCCTCTCAGGAGACCACCCTGTCTGTTGAGAGAGCGGCCTCTATGGTTCCTCTTAAGGATAAGCAAACACCTTGTAAATGTATGGCAAGAAAATGGGGGATGCGATGGGGATGTGGGAAAGGGACAAAAATCAGGAATGGTGTATGAATGGTACGTGCTTGATAGTTGGTGTGACTGTGTGGAACCAAAGGGCCTCTTTCTGTTCTGTATGACTATGGTGGAGACCTTTTGCACTTTAATTTTAACCCTTTCATTTGTGTCACCACCAAATGTTATGAGAAGAGTTGGTGGCCTTCTGAAGGTTGAGTGTTGAAGTCCCATTCCAGAGATTTACACACATAATCCATACTGCTGTGTGTGGGAAAGAAGTGCAGATGCTAGTTTAAACCAAAGATAGAAACAAAAAGCTGGAGTTACTCAGTGGGGCAGAAGCATCTTGCAGAAAAGGAATACATGATGTTTTGGGTTGAGACCCTTCTTCAGACTGGTTCTATTCCTTTTCTCCAGAGATGCTGTCTATAATCCATGCTGCTGTTTGCTGTGGGCAAATTGGCTGCCAATTTCCCATAGCTACCCAACTGACTATATTCCTGGTGTGCTGTGAAGTATTTTGGGGTGTCCCGAGGTTAGGAAAGGACCTATATCACTGAGAGTTTCTCCTTTTAAAAGGAATGTTGCTGGCAAAATATACTTGCATTTAATTAGTTGCACAAGGCACGGTATATGGAAGATGTGAAAGGATAATGTAATAGCAGGTCTTTTATTGAATTTGCTCCAGTTTCATGTAACACAATATTGTGTGTTGCTTTTAAATGTATAATTCCTAAAGGCTTCATCTGTTTCATTTTTATTTCTTGAAGTATACATTTCAAAACAGAGAGCACAAAAAATCTAATTTACTGGAACGAATGCCGTTTTATTATAGTATTAAGTACTGTCTGAAGTACTCAAAGTGTAAGGTTCAAAGACTCAAAAGTCCACAAGCAGGACTCATGGATTGATGAATAATTAAGAGATTAGCATTTGAAAAGGTGGAATTAAGGGTGCAGATTGTCTTAATAACACAACCCCTTAGTTAATATTTTATGGGTTGTACCTTCAGTTAGCCGTAGCCCCTAGGTTTCCGCAGGAGTTCTCTCAATTCAAAACAATTTCTTGTGTGACTGTTGTGTGCAGGGCTCTGTGATTCCTCAGCCAGGCAGACACCAAGTTTATATTACCACTGCATGAAAAATAAAGCCTGACAGATTCAAAGGTTAGCGTCTTGGCAATAGCTGAGGGGTGGTGCCGTGCACGCCACTGTTCCATTCCACTTGTGCAATCCAAGGCTTTCATCCACGTAATCAAGGGGGCCTCCACTGTCCACTGTCAACAAGGCTTGGTCATGTTCCACAGACAATAACAAGGATTTTATACATCCCACAATTTCGTCATTAGGATAAACATTCTTTCCTAGTTATACATTACTCTGATGAGGAGGAGGACGGGCAACCCAGCTCAAACTAATGAATAACAGCAAAAGCAATGCAATCATCTTCAAAGAGTTATACAGACTAATGAACGTTGTACAAATGGTGCCAACAGTACACCCCATACTCCAAGTAATTCTGATCAGCTAGCCAACATTTTGCCGTGTTACCCTATTGCTCATTCTTTGAGGCCTGCCAAACATGGACACTCTTGATCCTTTCTCTCTTTAACCTTACTGAGTTGAAGGATATCAATGTTGCATGAGAATAGTTTTCTTCCCCAGTCTCAGTCAACACTCCCGGCCAGATAGAATGCAGAATATATGAACATTGGAACATAGGAAATCGGAACTGGAGGAGGCCATTTGGTCCATCGAGCCTGTCCCACTATTAAAGACCTTGTCTGATCATTTATCTCAAACCCATGAGGGCGACACAGCTGCACAGCGAGTGAAGACACTGCTTCACAGCTCCAGTGATCTGGGTTCAATCCTGATCTCAGGTGGTGTCCGATAGGGGTTTGCAATCTCCTTGTGAGTTTGTGAGTTTCCTCTGGCTCCTCCAATTTCCTTCCATATTACAAAGATAGGCAGGTTGGTAAATTAATTGTCACTATATGTCACCCTTAGTGTCTGGGGAGAGTGTTAAAATCTAGGGCGAGTTGAAGGAATTGTGGGAAGAATAAAAATAAGTTAATGCAGGACAAGTGCAATGTTGTGCGTGATTATCAGTGTGGAGTTGGTGGTTGAGGGGCCTGTATCTGAACTCTGAATAATTTCCTATCCAAGCACTGATCTGTGTTGAATCCCAATAGTCACAGGCTGCCTCCCTAAGAAGGACACTTTTATTGCTGCTCTATATTTCTTTTCACACTGGCATTTTACTGACAACTCCACTAGATCTAGCCTCGTTCAGCAGTGTTGGCTGCGAACCTTTGAAAATCCAAAAACACCATATGTGTCTTCTCATCTACTTTACTTGATGTATAATCAATAAATTAGTTAGCAACAATTTTCCTTCCATAAACTCACATTGATTCAACTCAATCACATGAAAATAAGAACATAAAAAGATTGGAGCAAGAGCAATCTCCTTTATCTTGCTTGACATTCTTTAAAAGTACAGTTAAACGCCACATTTACTCACTGTCCCCAGATCACCAGACTCACCTAGTGTACAACAAACTTCCAGTGTCATAACATAATATATCCAGTGATTTAACACCAACAGATTAACAGAGTTCCATTTGCTGTGTCTACATGTGTGTGATTTGTGTGCATGACATGCATATCTCCCTATTCATTATTTTGAAGAGTATTTTACTTTTCCACTCTTCCTGCTAAATACACACTTCCTCACAATAAAATCTACCTTATTGACAGTCACTTCATCCCACAACATCTCCCACAAGGGATTCCATCATCCTTACAGCTTATATTCTCACCTGGGATATGTAACGAGTAGAACACGTGTCCATCGGTGAGGCTTTGTTTTAATGTCTCATCCATATGGGATATTGCCAATAGGGGTAGCCTCCTCCCAGCACTCCACATGATAGAACTTTGGCTGAATTCTTTGAAATGTGGAGACTATAGTTATTCATTTTATTTTAATTTTGTATTTGTCATATTCAATGTTCGACTTAATACAATCTCCGGGCAATTGATTATTGTTGAGAGTGGAATGTTACCACAGGCAACTGACCACAGCCGTCAAACCAATGAAAAGATATATTTCCAAAGTTCTGAGGATCACATCGAGGTTGAGACCTCAGTACACTACATAGTGAATGTTGGATTCCAGTTGGATGCAACGAGGATCGAGCCTCATCTTTATTCTGTGTTGGATGAAAATAATCCCAAAGCATGATTCGGAAGAGATTTCCTTCAGGTTTCCCCGAAGATACCTCTCTCTCATTTAAAAACATCACTCAAAAACAATGATCCTGTCGTCACCATATTGGTTCTTATTATGTGCAAACCGGCTGTTGTATTTCTCACATTACATCTCTGAGAATGCTTTGCAGCTATTTTATTGAGCCTGAAGGCTCGAGGTCTGAAGGGAAGCAAGCTCTTCCTTTCTGAAACAAGCTTGATCAATCACATCCATTAAAGAACAACCCCTTCCAGCCTTGGTTATGTTGGTCCTGCAGACAGAGAGCTAAAAATAATGAAAGAGAACATGACAAGACGGATCAGAGAAGGCCGCAAAACATGACAGTAGAGGACTTGCACTTGTCGAGTGCCTGTCATGACCTCAGGTTCACAGCTAATAAAGTACCTTGAAGTGCAGCCTGCGCGGTGAAAGGTATACAGTATGTTTTTAAATCAAGTGCTGCTTTCTGAGACACAAACATAAATCGTCCATTTCTGGATCACATTAGTTTGACAGACTGTGGAGAGAGGCAGCCAGCACTGCACATCAGAAGAGATACGAGTAGCCAGAGGAATCTGTACATAGGCTGGAACTAAATGAAGACCTCCAAGTTGAATAGCACTCCACTCTTTTCAATCAATAACAGAATTCATGTCTCCTTACAAAAAAAAAATCAATTTCTTGCCTATCGTCCCATTCATGGTTTTTTGTACATTTGTTTATCTTACCAACGACCGGGCCTGCCTTCGGTGAAACCCCCTTCCCTCGACTCAAATGGGTAGTATTAATGGAATCTCTGAACAATGAACTAATGCACAAGTCCTTTACTTCACTTTTTCAGGACTTTATTTGCTTCATATTTGTTAAACTCCAGGTCTTGCCTTGGGATTCATATGCACTCCTAAACCTTCCATAAACTCTCAGACAGCAACACAGCCAGGGTCCATGGCACCATGCAGCCACGTTTTCAAGGAGCCAAGACTGAGGTTGAAAGGAAATGAGCTAGTTGTGAAATCTCCGAGAGCCCGCGCTGAAGCCTGTTTCTAACAAAGCAGTCACTCCATCCACAGCCTGGTTAGAGTTGTCAGCCCGACAGGATTGCCCTGGAGTCCTCCAGCCCTGCGCTTGTGATCCAGGACCCAATCTCATAACCATCCTCTCTCCCCAAGGCAGCAACAAAGTGGCCTGGGACACCATCTCCCAAGTTCCCGATCACTGAGCAGCCCCTCTAAGCCCCTCTAATCTCAAGGCCACCACTTGTGCCCTCACTTCTCTCTAACACTTCAGGCTCAATCCCTGGGCAATCTCTCACCCTCAGATCTCTATCTGTGCATCCATTCCCTGGCCCTGATCTCACAATGGTTCCCAACTCCACACATGGCCTAAACTCCCACAAAAACATTACCTCTTCTGAAGGCCCCAATCTCTGTGCAACTCCTCCCCAAAGACCCTGATATTCAAGCATCACTGCTTTCTCTGAACATCAACCTAGTTTGCCAACTCTTGGTCCTTTGTCCCCCTCCACTGACCCTTAAACGCCAGTCTAAGTCCCAGAGTCATATAACTTTCATTTGCATGCTGGAATGTGGCAAAAGGTACACTATGGCATTTGATACCTTAGTCACATCGGAAGTTTACTCCAGGGGACTGAAATGTTATGTGTCTCCACAATGCCATTAGTCTTGCAGATGGATTTTGCTGCCAATGTGTCTTACAACTCTTACAGAGTTGGACTAATTCCTGTGGCTGGTCCGTTCTATTGATACTTCAAGAAGCCCTCTACCCTAATCTGACACCAATATTGTTATCTCAATTAAAGGTTCACCATTTTTAGGGGGCCTGACAGAATAGACTTGGAGGGGATGTTTCTCCTGGGTGGGGTGTCTCGTAACAGGGGCACGGTCTTCAAAGATGGTATCATTCATTCAGGACAGAAATGAGAAAAGTTTATTTCTCTACCCATTCTAACAGTGGTGGCTCAGTCACTGAATACATACAAAGACCAATAGATTTTTGTGATATTAAGGCAATCAAGAGGTTTGGGGCTGGTGCATTGAGGTACAATATTTGTCAAAATCTTAAAGAATGTAGTAGCCTGTACAAGGGTCTGAATAGCTCACTCTCGCTATTTATTATATTATTATTATTATACGGACAAGTCAGGCAAGAAAGATGAACACCCATGGGTCCTTCAAACAAGATAGGTATCACAACATCATCCTAAACCGATATCCTTACAAGGTGAGACACAAAATGCTGGTGTAACTCAGCAGATCAGGCAGCATCCCTGAAGAACATGGATAGGTAACATTTCGTGTATGCGTAACCCAATACACCAACTATTCCATTACTCCAGAGATGCTGTCTGACCGGCTGAGTTACTCCAGCTTTTTATGTCTATCTTCGGTTTAAACCAGCATCTGCAGTTCCTTCCAAAACATTAAGGGAAGAGGATGTAGTTTGCGTGTTGGTGTTTTAAATAGCAGGGTTAGTTAGATACCCACTGATAATAACTATCCAGAAAAGAGCACTAACTTTTTGGAATCACCTTAAATCTAGCCCCCCAGATACCCTCCAGTTTAAAGCCCTTCAAACACAAGAGGGGAACCCAGAAAAGAGTTCCCTGTGTCAGTTGGTACTGAGACTAACTACCCCTATTCAGTTAAACCCTATCCAGTTAAACCCTGACCGGCCCCAGATCAATACTGGCCCCCAATCACCAATTAGAGTGAACCAAATTATCAAACAATGTAAAGAAACGTACTTGGAACATTGGGATAAAGAAACCAAAAGCAAAAGCAGATTAGAATGTTACCGTTCCCTAAAAAGAGACTTTAAATTGGCAAACTATCTCTCAACTGTTAGAGACATAAAGCAGAGACAGACCCTCACCAAATACAGGTTAAGTGATCACTATTTGGCAGTTGAAAAGGGAAGAGAAGAGATTCTGGCAACCAAGAGAAAACAGAATATGCGGCCACTGTTTGACAGATGAGGTTGAAACAGAGGTGCACTTCCTCCTAAAATGCAATAAATTTGACAAAACAAGGAAAGCATACTTTGACAAACTCAGTGTGGCAAACCCTGATTTTAAAGAACTAGATAATACATCAAAACTAAGAATAATCCTTGGCGAAGGAAATACGGCACATCTTGGTGCACAATACGTAACAGCATGCCATAACCTGAGAGACGGTGAATGACCAACATGCACATATGTACGCACACACTAATCGACATTAACTAACACTAAGAAATTAATACTGAATTGCTAAACTTGCTATTGTGTTGTACTGCTTACAGCTACAAGAACGTGTAGCAATCAATAAAGGGCTATCGGCCTATTGCAAGTTTATGCACAGGGACATATCTATCCATGCACTGTATACTTGTATTTATACTTGTGCATTTCAAATATGTATGTCATGTTTTATACTTTGGCAATATAACAATGTTTTTTTATCATGCCAATAAAGTTTTTTAATTGAATTGATTTGAAATTGAAATTGATAGTAACAGCTGGTTGTTCTTTGAGTAAAGAATTGTCATGTCAGACCGTCAATATCGAATAATCAAATGGCAGAGCAGTTTTGTAGTTGCCCCACTGTTGACGTTATTTGGTTAATTTTCTAGCTGGAAAAGAAATTATAGAAAAAAGAAAAGAATCAAAATCTCTCCACAAAATGATTAAATGTTTTTCACGTCAGGTGCTAAGACACCTAGTAATGTTTCAAAATTGCTTTGGTCCAGGTTAAACCAATTTACGACTACACAAGTCCAGTTTGTGTGAACAAATTTCCAGGCCCTCAAGATATTCCGCACAGAAAATGAAAGAGTTATTCTTATAATGCAGGAACCATGGTAACCAGTTAGTGCCCAGCAAACCCCCATCACCAGTCCCTGTAGCGAGGATAATTGATTACACCGCTGGAGAATAAAAGTTGCTCATCGACTCTGAAGATTCGCGTGGAATATTTCACATCCGCCTATGAGAGAGGACTGAATGTTGCATTAATCTGAAACATGGACCTGCCTCACTGGAACACACTGGAACACCAGGCTGTGTTATTAGTTCAAATCTCTGGAGTGAGGGTGCCATCTCGGCCTTTTGACTCCTGGCTGAATGGAACGTTCTGAGCCACTGACGGTTCCACAGGCTGATTCTCACTGCTGATTCTATTACCAGATACTCTGGAAGTGGTCAGTGGCAGGCTGCTCTCTTTCACTCCTTCTCTTCCTCGCATGTGTAACGTGTTACTTGAACACCTGCATCCCACAGATGGATGGAGGAATGAACGGGTTGGGGGGCTGAGCCGCTCGTGGCGTGTGCCTGGACTACTCTAACACCATCCTCAAGGGAAGTACAATGTGAAGTTTAGATACATATCCAGAGGAAAACACGCCTTTAACTCAAAATTCAGCCCTGATGTGGGGCTTTGAAGCACGCTTCCAAGATTATGATCATAAAGCAGCTCCACTTTTAAATTTGCAGCAAACCAGTCGTGCCTTTGAGTTTGAGTCTGACAGCTGCCAAGTCAGTGGGGAAACACATGTGTCTTTAAATGGAGTGTTGAAACAAAACATGACATGAAGGGCTGGAACCATAACATTCACAGGATGGGGACATGGAGGAATTATGCAATAGCTTGTCAATAAAATCAAATATGCTCCCAAAACAGAAGATCCTGTGGTGTGGGGAGTGATAGACCACGTGATGTTTATGCCTCTTCCCCACCACTAAACACACACATGTACACACACACAAACACACACACACACGCCTGCAAGCACACACATAATGAGAGAGTGGAGGACCGCAGTGAAGGGGGGGAGGGGAAGAACAATGGAGGATCCGGTGTGGGGGGACCGCCATGAGGGAGAACAATGGACAATAAGGGGGGGGGGGGGGGGGGACAAATGACAATACTGACCTGGCGTGTGGGAACCAATGTGCAAGGTGAGGGGGGAGGGGGAGAACAAAAGGAGGCGCTGCCGTGTTTTGTAACTTTGTCAGCGCCGTAGATGGCCGCTATTTGTTTAGATTGGGTATGCATGCAAAGAATTTCACTGTGCCTATACAATAAAGTATTCTATTCCAAAGTATTCCACACATGCATTGATTAACGAACATACACGTACATTCACCTACATACGTGCATTGCATGCATACACACATAAAGTGGTGTACTTGTGCAGAAACATACACACAGATACATCACAAATTTGTAAAGACACCAGTATATAGACTCATTCTCATATAGAAACATATAAACATATGTACCGTCACACTGTAAGAAACATACACACACACGCATGCACATACACAAATACAAGTATGTAGATGTGCAGATGCACACACATGCACACCAAAAGAAAAGCACACAAATACACACATTCAAATACACTGGCAGAAGTAAAAGAAACAAACAAGCACTGATATGTGTACACTGTACAAATGAAGAAACACCTGCACCTGATTGTACTGTTTTCCAAGCACTTACAAAACAGTACTCTTTGCCAGTTTCCTTCTGAATTGTTATTTAATTTAATATTGTCCGCTGATTATGGGAATTGTAAATGCAGTATTTCATAAATTATTCAGAACATGAGCTGCGGCCAACAAGTGTTTGGTGGGGTCCCCAACTGGTAGATGGGGGGATGTTCAGGGCACTGTGCACCCTAACTGTGAACTGTGAAGAGTCCCCGTCAGGATTTGTCATCAGGATGAGTAAAGGCTGGACTGAGGATGGGTTTGGCAGTGTGTGAGGGAGGTGAACTCTGAAGGGCTGGAGATCTGGCAAAGGCTGAATGGGAGGATGCAATATCTGACAGAATATTTAATAGAATATATTACTTCTAATATTCTGGGCTTTGCTGATGATTGCACACAACTCCACACACAGCGCCCCCCCCCCCCCCCCCCCAGCCCCTGGAGAGTAAACCACTCACTGTGCACAGGCACAGCTCAGCTTTGTTAGTTGGCAGAGTTCGTGGACACATGCCCGAGCTGACTGGGCTATCGGCTCTGGATTTGTGACATCATCTTCTGCCTCCCAATATTCTGCTGCTCAGACCTTTTCTATCTCTGAGATGTTTTTCCCCAACACAACGTTTGAAACAATTGAGAGAAGAAAAAATATTATTATGAAATGACTCTGCTTGCAGTAGACCTTGGAAGTCACTGTTAACATCCTAGGAAGGGTTAGGGTGAGGTACTGCTCCCTTCCTCTCTCTTTCCACTCCCTTTTACTTCTTTGCCCTTCCCTCACCACTCCTCCTCCTGGCCTGCCTCTTGTCCTCTACCTCCTGGAATGGGGATGAAGTGAGTAGGACAGTTTAGGAAGGAGATGAGGTGAGGTGGGAACAATTAAGGTGAGCAGCAGACAAAGTGAGTTGGTGAGGTGCTGAGTGGGCAGTGTTGGGTGGATGAGTTGAGCAAGGGGCAATGTGAGGATGAGACAAGGTGAGGAGGGGACAATGTGAAGGGTGAGGGCAAACTGGGCGAAAAGCAGGGAAAGGGCAATGTGACGGGAGATGAGTCAAATGAAAGTTGAGGTAAGGAATGTCAGTGTGAGTAGAAGACAAGGTAAGAAGGAGGCAGATTGAGAGGGAAACAAGGTAAGGAAGAGGCAGTGTAAGGGGAGATCAGAGGACCAGGGCGAGGGGGGGATGAGAGACAGATGGGGAGGGAGGGGGGCAGCATGTAACAGAAAGTGTTAGAGGGGAGTAAATGTGAGGGAGGTTGGAAATGTAAGGGGGAATCTTTGTTAGGAATGTTCTCATCCTCAAAGACTATTGTCAACTCCTATCAGGGACAGACTGTGTGCAGACTGCCTTGCATCAGCAGAGAGAGATGGGCGACGGATGGAAACTGTGGGTTGCTGTAATCAGAGGCTGAAATAAATGTCATTAACTGGTGCGCAGCACCAACATGGATTGATTTATGACTTTTTAATTCCTTATTGCAGAGAGAAAAAGAAGAAACAGTTAAGGGCAGCTGCTGTCGTAGTGGAAGAGCAGGAAGAGCCACCCTAATGGAGACCTTATTGCTCCATCAAAAATCAGCACATTACGGGCCCTGGATTATTGAAAAGAAATCAGAGAAAATTGCAGTCATTTATTTGGCCATAGACAAAAGGAAGTTCATTTAAACTGTGGTCTGTTGTAGGTGACTCATCTGGCAGCGCAGGAATGCAGTTTACTGGACCTCTGCTCCGTGAAGAAGTAGGAAGCCGCCTGGCTCTCCCGCTGATTTAGCACATTTGGCACGCAGGTCAAAAACCAGGTAGACAAAAGGCCCCACCACTGACCCACAGCTCTCTGTGCCGTTTGATCTTGGGGAAGGCTGCTATTGGCCTTGCACTGTTTGGGCAAAGGACAGGGAAAGGAGGAGAAAACCATCCTCGGACATGAGCTTGTACAATGTGCGTGGGTTTCTCCCTGATGTTTACCACAATTGCTGATTGTGGTTCAGTGAGAGTGTGTGTTTAGATATGAAGTGCTGCTTCATCTGCAGTTAATAATCTGTTTCTAGTCAACAGTGAAACAGAGAGTCAACAATGATTCTTAGAACTTCTGCTTCTCAATTAAGATTTGTTAAGTTTGAGATACAATCTCATTGAGGAAACAAACCCTTTGGCCTACCGAGTCCACGCCGACCAGCAATCCCTATCCTACACACACTAAGGACAATTTACAATTTTACCAAATAGTCTAGAAACCAGGTTTGTACGTCTTTAGAGTGTGGGAGGAAACTGGAGCACCCGGAGAAAACCCACACAGGTCACGGGGAGAACGTGCCAACTCCATATAGAGAGCACCCATCGTCAAGATTGAAACAGGTTCTCTGGCGCAGTAAGGCAGTAACTTTACCACTGCGCCACCGCACTGCTGAGTTATATGGTTGAGAGTTCATTCCCACAATGAATGTTGAGAAAGATGTTTACCAATTGTATTCCTCTTTATATTATTATGAATAAAGTTTATATTAACCACCTGTCCTCTCAGCTGGAGATAAGATATCGCACACTACAGATCGAAAAAGAGGGGACTGAGAAACTGCAGATGCTGGAATCCAAGGCAAAAATGAAACTGCTGGTGGAATTCAGTGGGCTGAGAAAGAGGAGAGGGGGAGCTGTGAGGCTGAGCTCACTGATGGACCACAGAGGGGTGAAGGATGATAGCGAGATGGAGTGAGGTGGGGGAAGGGGGTGGAGTTGGGAGTTGGAAGCAAGGGATAGATGGAAACAGGCACCAAAAGGCGGAAGATGGAGCCAGGTGGAGGGAGGCGCTACTACTTTGATGCAATCACAAAACAAGGGCAGAGAGAGGTCTGTCCTCATTTACTCATTGAACAAAATGATCACTATCCTTTCCTCAGCCGAAACACTGCCATTTAAAGAATTTAAATCTCCAATATATACTTTATTCATAATAATATAAAGAGGAATACAATTGGTAAACATTCCTGGACGTACACATCTCTGATAATCTATCCTGTGTCCAGCACATTGATATCATAAAGAAAGCTCATCCACACCTCTATTTCCTCAGAAGTGTGAGGAGATTCGGCATGCCACTCAATAATCTATTAAACTTCAACAGGTGTTCATCTTTTTGGAATCATATGGTGCAACACAATTGTAAAAAATAACTGTTTAGGACCGGACGAGGGTTGGTCAAGATTATAAACAATGATCTCCTTACTTTTTTTGTTTTATTCTCTTTTTTCTATTTTCTTTTTCTCAACTTTCTTCACTCATCCGTCTTTTTTCTTTTTCTTCACACACTATATATCTCACGTCTTTCTATCCTTTACTATCTAATCTCTTTTTCTTATTCTAATCTTTCTTTAATATTTAAAAAAAAAGAAGCTGTACATAAAATGTATTATGAAAATATATATTAGGCACTTTGGTGCCATATGATTGTACTTACTTCTAATAAAATAAAATTAAAAAAAAACAAAAAAAACTTCAACAGGTGTATCGTGGAGAGAATAGTGACTGGATTCACCAGGGCATGTTTCAGTAACTTGAAAGCCCAAGAAGGAAGGAGGCTCCAGAAAGTGTTGGACATTGCCCAGACCTAAATAAGTATTAAATCTCCCCACCATCAAAGGGATCTACAGGAAGGATGCCTCAAAAACGCAACTAGTATCATAAGTGACCCACACAATCCTGGCCACGCTCTGACCTCGCTGCCATCATTGGAGAGAACGTACGGGAGCCTGAGAACCGTTAACTCCAGGTTCACGAACTGCTTCATCCCATCAGCTTCTTGAACCACACTGCACAACATTCACCCGCTGAGTTTCTCCAGCATTTTGGTCTACCTTTGATTTTCCAGCATCTGCAGTTCCTTCTGAAACACAATATTACCCGCAGTCTTGCCTTGGTACCGAACTACTATGAACTTTGCATGGGTTGCAGTACATATTTAGGATGGTACCGTTAAGGTCTGGTTACCTAGTGTACCTGATATTTGATTGTATTACTGTTCATTGTATATTTACTTGTTGTATCTGTAGCAAGTAAGAATTTCTTTGTTCCGGTCCCAGTGCATGTGACAAAGTAAACACTCTTTGATGCTTGAAATTGTGCAGATATCTTTGCCCTGCAGCCAGTACTTCTTCTGTGCTTCTGACTGGCAACCTAGTCCAATTTTGTGAAAGAGCAGCACTACCCGAGATCGTGCCTTTTGCTGAGGCATTAGGCCAAATCCTTGCTTGCTCTCTCAGATCAGTGGAAGAGATCCGGGGATACAAATCCAAAGATAATCAAGAGTATTCTTCCCATATCCGGGGCAATATCCAACACTCGATCAAAATTCCATTGCTGCTGGATAGGGCTGAAGAGCACACTGCCCCCAGTCACTAAACCTCATGGCTGTTAATCAGTTGGGACATCTGTGGCAGAGAAAGTCACTGCATCAATCTCTGTATCATTACTGTTGAGTCATTCTCAAATGCTTTAAGACAGTCATCTATAGTTCAAATGAGCCTGCAGCTGAGTGACAGTAATGTGAGAATGGATGGGTAAAGGGTAAATAAACATTTTGCCGAGATCACATTCTAAAACCTCTTCGCCCTGTTAAGCCCTATACCACTCTCAACCAATGGAATATGGAGACAACCTGGTCTTGTGCTACAAATAATATTCTACACGTACAGTGGTGCTAAGGGAGTGGCGCTCTCTCCTTGAATGAGACATTCAACTAAGCTCCTATACTGCCCTTCCAGCTGTACATAAATATCTCATGCGACTATTCTAAGGATGGCGGGGAACTCTCCCAAATGTCTAACTCAGAGTTATGCCACAATCATCACTGCCCATTGTGATCAGCAGACCATTCCCTCTGTTATTGATTTATTGTAGTTCGCTGTGTGTAAAAATGTCTACAATTGCTTTTTAAATGTGCTTCATTAGATATAGAAATTTTAGGTGCGCCTGTTCATGAGAGTTGTCATACAAATGCAAGTCCTTCTTTACATACAAGTTACACATTTGACTAACACTGTCTTCCGGAGACTCAATGGAAAATGACCAAGCAGCAGCTTGCCAGTCAGAACACTGCCACACTGTGGCAGTATCTGGTATGGCTCTAAGCTATTTTCTTGCACAAGTCCCTTGAGTGGGACTTGAATCCACAACCCTCTGCAGCAATGTCACTTTCAATTGTGACAGATCCAAATAAAAATATACTGGAGGCTGCAGGTGCTGTCAAGAAGCTTCTGTGGAGTCAAAGGGATTGTTGACCCTTTGGGTCGAGATTCTGCATCAGGGACTCAGCCTGAAATGTTAATCATCCATTTGCCTCCACAGATGCTACTTGGCGCACTGAGTTTTCCTGGCAGTTTACCTTCAGCGCCAAACAAGAATGGGCACTGTCCTAATGGTGTCAACACTGAGGATTAGTTTATAAATTATAGAGGAAGATGAGTGGAATTACACAGGGCAGTTCTTCCAAAGAAATGCTAAACGACTCTCTGAGTTAAAGGATGAGGATAATGCAGTGAAATAATGCAGTATAGATGAAGATAATATAAGGTCAGTGATAAACCCCGAAGAATGCTAATTGACTTGAACTTTGACTGTTTCTCTCTTCACAGATGCTGAATGGAACATACAGCATAGAACAGTGCAGCACAAGAACGGCTCACTATGTTTGTGTCAAACATAATGCTTAGCTGATACGTGGAAAAGAATGGTGACAATAACAGACAGAAAGGGAATAAATCCAGACTCTGGTTTGCATTAGAAATCAAATGGTATTAGCAGTTACTTGACATTAATTATATGTCAAGCATGCCACTTGTTCCTCTCTGATTATCACTACCCTGTATGAGGCTTGCTTTTGAGCCTTGACAGGAATTAAATTTGAATCGTGAAATTTGTCCATTGCAGCACTGATAGCAATATGTTTGTGATACTGTGCATGTCTGCACCACAATGCCACATTAGGGAATTAATGCGTGCGTGGGAGTGAGTAAGAGACAGAGAAAAGAAAAGAAAGAGATAAGCAGAGGGAAAACTGAATGTCACAATGGGAGAGGAAAAGTGAGTGAGAATTGTGTAAGTAATTAATGCTTTTGGGGAAACTGAGATGTTGAGTTGGATGGGATGTCGCTCTGAACATCGAAGAATGGTTTTTAGTCAGCTTGGTTCAGGGAAAAAGTGACGGCTTGAAAACCCAACAAGTCACTTTGCAACAGAGCAGCCTGGAACGTCAAAACATAGTGCAGGAACCAGTCTGTGCCACTCAAAATAAATGGAACTTGATGGATCTGTGTGCAGACTGTCAGCTGTTGCACAAAAGCACAGCATCCCAAAGAAAAGAGACAAGTCCTGAAAATCAGTGTTTCAGTCATAACAGTCATTTCCCGTAAGCAGGAAATTCTATGGCACTAAAACAGTCAGTGCACATCTGAATGACACAAACACACCAGATTTAATTCTTGCTTCCTTTTAGTTTATTAAGGTTCAATGTATCAAGTATTTATGCAAAGTTATCAGAGGGTAAAGAAAGCAAGACTTATGAATTATAAATTAAATGCTATAAATTACCTTTCACATTCTCGGGCATCGTGTGATATCTTAGAGTCATAGAGTTGTACAACCTGGAAACGGACTTACAGCCCAAATTTGTCTTGCTGACCAAGGTGCCTAACGGAGCTAGTCCCATTGGTTTATGCATATCTTCCATTCATTTCTCTAAGTACCGTCTTTATCTCTTATTCCCCTTTCCCCTGACTCTCTGTCTGAAGAAGGATCTCGACCCGAAACATTACCTATTCCTTTTCTCCAGAGATGCTGCCTGATCCGCTGAGTTACTCCAGCCTTTTGTGCCTGTCTTCGGTTTCAACCAGCATCTGCAGTTCCTCAGTACCAATTTGCCTCTGCCTGGCCCATTAAACCTTTTAAACCTTTTCTATCCACATACCAGTCCAAATATTATATACATCTTGTGCACGATTTGGCCGCTAAGTTTTCTGCACTGCAACGGTCCCTCAGTGCTGAACTGGTACCCAGATGGATTAGTCTGTACGATTCTGGAGCCAGCTCTACAGCACAGCTGACAATCAGAAAAGACAGCATAAGCAGGCACTGAAAGAACAGCCAACATTATCTATATGAGATGGATGATAATTTTACCATCAACTGGGTTGACATCAATAAATTTCATACAATTTTTAAAACATCTGACATAGGGTTAACTTACAGAAAGTGAGATTGGGGCTGTAATACTAAAGAGAATCGCCAGTGGGAAGCCAGATATATGAACAATCAATATACTGTATTAATGTAACTGCTGTTCGGAATGGATTGAGGGACCAATTTGTGCATAGGATATCATGCAAAATGTCTGAGATAGTAAGAGGCAATTTATAGTCCAAGTTGTACAGTATACATTTGATAATTTTGCATAACAGCTGGATTGATTGAACCTCCAATTGTGTAGGAAGGAACTGCAGAAGCTAGTGTACACCGAAGACAGACACAAAATGCTGGAGTAACTCACTGGGTCAGGATGCATCTGAGCCAGAGAAGGAATAGGTGATGTTTTGGGTTGCGACCCTTCTTCAGACTTGGGTCTTGACCTGAAAGGTCACCCTTTACTCCACAGATGCTGCCTGACCCGCCGAGTTACTCCAGCATTTTGTGTGAAACCTCCAATTGTGGTTGTTGCCAAGTCAGATACCATCTACATTAAAATATACTCACAGGACCCATATGTTTAAAAGCATCAAATGACAGAATATGCTAGAACTTGACACAACAAAAGAGCAACACTGAATGTCTGCATTAAATGAAAATGAAGGCAAAACATATGGAAGTCAGAATATAACTTAAAATAATGAGTAAAAATGGCAGGTGAACATAGATAAAAAGCATGAAGAGTTAACATTGTTTTCAGTCTTACCAAATACCTTTTACAAAGCACCAGAACCAAACAAAGGGTATTCTTTTCATTTATTCGTTAGGAATATGTACAAAAGCAAAAAAGACGTTGGATACATTTTGGAACAGTGTCAGATTTACTGAACTTTTTGGCACAATTGTATTCTGAAACAGTTTATATTTCTTCCATCTGCAGATGGTCCAAACCATGAGCAATCTGTAGGAAAGTCTCTCACCCATCACCCTCCCAGCCAAAGCCCCGCACGGTTGCCTGCACTGGACTCATTTCTGCAGTGTGATTTTCAGAAGGGCTGCGAGTAATCGGGACAGGAGGCTCCTGAGACCTGGATCACATTGCGTTCAGTACAGATTCGATAAAACCTTTGGATCTTGATTGGGTCGAAACATATGGGCCAAGCTCAGTGCTCTGCCGGCTCAGGATGATACGTTCAGTATTACTGTCTGTCTCCTCTGTTCTTGATCAATATTTACTGTTTCATGTATTTTGTGTTTTTATGACTGTCGGCAAATCAATTTCATTCCTAGGATAAATAAAGTTCTATCGTATCGTATCGTTTCATGTCGGGCAAATTAATAGCCTGTTTAAGACTGTTATATTCACTACAATGTTTAGATCAGATAGGTAGCAGAGTCATAAAAAGATACAGCACGGAAACTCATCCTTCAGCCCTTCAGGTCCATGCCAACCACCAAGGACCCAATCCTACACAGACCGATTTTATTCTGCCCACACTCACATCAACTCACTCCTCGATTCGCCCTCTCATCTACACAATAGGGGCAATTTACAGTGGCCAGTTATTCCACCATTCATACATTTATGGAAAGTGGGAGCATTAGAGGAAACTTACATGGTCCCAGGGAGCACGCATTAATATCACACAGACAGTGTTGGAGGTCAACATTGAACCGATATCGCCGGAACTGTGAGGCATCAACTCTAGTAGTTGTGCTGCCCTGGAAAAAATTATGTTCTCTGGCTGTGCTCCGATCAGAATGAGGTCTGTGTTCAATTTTATATTGGGGCAGAAGTGGACTAAATGGATACACGGTGCTGAACAGAGGGGTAAGGAGGCATATAGATATATTTGTGGGGAGATCCTTTATTTTATACTACCTCTTGGTTACACAAGCAATGTAACACTGGACGGAATACTCCAGGTGAAGAACACTGCTGGATGTGAATGCGATTCTTTGTGTTGTTTTAGGTCTATTCTGATTCAATTTTTCTGACCTTTCTGCAGTCTTCATCAATTCCTCTTTAAATGTCAGCTTCAATTGCCTCTTGTAATAAAGCATTCCGTATTCTAATGAGCCCTGGTACGGAAACATTCTCTGTGACCTCCCTTTCTAATCTAGTGGTCTCCTTTCTAATCTAATTCCATCTCCTTGCTTTGCATTCAGTGACAGTCAACATTTTCACGCTTTACCCTAAACCCTTCCTTAATTTGAACACTTTCTCCTAATCTTTGTAACATTTTCTGCCCTAAGGAGGGCACCTCTATGGTTTTCCCACGTGCATCTTTGTAGTTTTGTTTTGTCCTGACACTCTAGTAAATTGGTATTCCATATTTCCATACTCCAACAGGCCATTACAACGGCAATGGCATTCCGGTAGGCGGCGCGACTCTCGTCTGCAGCGGCCTCTGCAGTCCGTCTGCGTTTTTATTATTTTATGTCTATGTTTTAATGTAGTTTTTGTTATTTTTGTTGGGGTATGTGTGTGGGGGGGTGGGGGTGGTGTGGGGGGGGTTGGGGGTAACTTTTAAATCTCTCCCTGCACGGGAGACCCGACCTTTTCTTTGTCGGGTCTCCGTTGTCGTTGGGGCTGCAACGAGGAGCGGCCTCCAACAGGAAGACCGGGGGCTGTGGTGCCGACTACTCACCGTCGCGGAGCTGGCCGAGTCCAGAGCGGGTGGAGCTGTGGTGGACGCTGCTGCGACCCGACCCCCGGAGATTCGGTGGCTGCAACTGCGGGTTTGGCGGACGGTAACACCGGGAGCCCACGGGTCCCTGGAGGGAGTCCGCTTTTCGGGGCTTCCGCAGCGGCGACTTCTCCCGCCCGAGTTGCGGGGTTGAAGAGCTCCTGGAGCGGGGCCTACATCATCGCCCCGCGCGGCTTGGAATGGCGGCGGGTCTCTGCGAGCGCACGCCGGGGGCTCTAACACCAAGACCCGGTGTGCGACCTCGCATCACCCAGCGTAGCTTTAATGGCCACGGGACAATCGCCATCGCCCGCCGGGGGCTTTGACTTTGACTTTGACTTTGACTCTGACATCGGGGGGGGAGAGTGCAGTGGAGAGAGAAGTTTTTTTGGCCTTCCATCACAGCAATGTGATGGATGTTTATGTAAATTATGTTGTGTCTTGGGTCTATTTGTTTGTAATGTATGGCTGCAGAAATGGCATTTCGTTTGGACCTCAAGGGGTCCAAATGACAATAAATTGAATTGTATTGTATTGTATTGTATTGTAATGCACAATACGCCGCCCACTTTCAGGGAATGGAGCTGACAGTTGTACTTGGTCAAATTATATTAAAGTAAAGGAAGGGAAGATTCGGGGAGTACAGGAGCAGGGGGTAAAAGACAGTGGGAGTTGAATCCATGTAATAACCAGGGAGGGAGTGCCTGTGAGTTGGCAAAAGGAGCTGACTGTTAATGAAGACAAATAAAGAGTAAAAATGTAAGAATAACTAACAGAGGAAAAAAGGGATCAGAGAAAGAGAAAGAAATCAGGAGGCAGCAAATGTTTAATATACAATGGCTGATCTATCCCAGGAACATAGTCGTCTTTCTAGAGAATTACAGAGTCGTCTTTTAGAGAATATGCAACTCATTGCTGATCCTTTATGTAATTATAAACATCACCTGAATTAGCGTTATCTTCTGTTCTCACCTTGTCCTGCTTTCTGCATCATTGTATTAAAAAAAAAATCACACCTTCTGCTAAATATGTTGTTTGCTGCGTCTATCTGAAAAGTTGATTTAAAGATACAGCATAGAAACAGGCCCTTAGGCCCACCGAGTCCATTCCGACCATCGATCACCCGCACACAAGTTCTATGTCCTGCACGCTACAGGCAATTTACAATTTACAAACCCAATTAACTGCATTTCTTTGGAATGTGGGAGGAAACCGGAGCTACCAGAGAAGGCCCATACGGTCACAGAGAGAACATAAAAACTCCACACAAACAGCACCCATAATCAGGATTGAAAATGTGTTTTTGTTACTGTGGGGCAGCAATTCTACCGTTGTGCCACTGTACCGCCCTTAATGGCCAACCGAATGTTGAGATGGGAGGCCAGTGTTGGAGAGTTTTGTGGGTAGTGGACAGGTTAAATGTGGTAAGGCAACCAAATGTTGAATAGTCAACATTGGATACATAGACAGGACAGGTTTGGAAGGATATGAACCAAACGCAAGTGGGACTAGTGTTGCTGGGACATGTTGTCCGGTGTGGGCAAGTTGGGCCAAAGGGCATGTTTCCACAATGTATACGATATGCCTCTACGATGAGGAAGTGGAAGATGAAAGAGCAGAACCTGGAGAGATTTCGATGATGATCTTACTCAGAGAGGAAAAAAAGCTATTCACAATGATTAGAATGAAATGAGAGCAGTGCTACTGATCTGGGATCTATTCAAACTACAAAGGATTTGGTCAACCTTCTCCTCTCAATACATTCAGGATAGTTCCAGGTTTATATTCCCGTCTATTAATCACAAATTTCTATTAATTGCCTTCTTGCAACCTTCTGTCCTGTCCCCATCCTAATTTCCAACAACAAATTTGAGGAGAGAATGAGAATGTCCTAACATTTGCCTCACCACCTTCACTCTGCGCTCTTCCTGTTCTTGCCAGCCAAATCTTCTCCAGGGATGACTGTAAAGATATTGAGGACAACAGGGTACAATTGGAAGAAGGGTTTCGGCCCGAAACGTCGCCTATTTCCTTCGCTCCATAGATGCTGCTGCACCCGCTGAGTTTCCCCAGCAATTTTGTGTACCTAGGGTACAATACACTACAGCCACAGTTCTTCATGACATTTCTAAGGATTATTCATGCGTCGTGGAATGTGTATAAATTTGATTGGGAATGTTTGGATATGGTTACTTGAGCAGGAACCAAGAAGAGGGAGGTGACTGACTGCTGAATAACTTTGAATGGTAGAAAAGATGGAAATGGGCCAAAAGCTTTCAAACCTTAAAATGGAGGAGTGTATTTGGTAACTTTGAAAGGAAAGAGGTAATTGTCAGAAGAATATAGACATATATTAATGTCAACTAGCACGAGGGCCAGGCGCACTTGCAACCACTTTCCCCAAGCAACATTTATTAATTGGATTAAAGATGCTTTTTTTTTATCTGTACATGTATATAAATGGTTTATTTATTATGTTCCTCCAAAACCGATCAGATTTATGTTCAGAGCTTGTTCTATGGGGTAATGGGCTGGCAACAATGGGGTTGACAGTTAAGATGGGTCTCATTTCTGGCACCATGGAAAGAAATTTGAGATAGCGAAATGGATGAATGGAACTGATAGGATTGCTCCAATAGGAATCACCCGAGACTTAAGGTACCAAATGCTTTCATTAGAGGAAGAGAGTGGGGCAGGTTTGGTGATCCAACAGTCAATCAGACACATTCCCGGTCTTAAAGATAAACATGTTGAATTCCTCGCATTTATTGGAAGTGCGAGTAGGGGAGAAACAGAAGGATGGGAGGAGTCAGCTGTTGAAGAGAGCACATATAATGGAACTTTCCAGAATGGGCTGAGAGGTGTGTATGACGCAAAATTAAAAATAGCAACTAATCAGTGTCATAGATTTACTATAAATAAATGGAAATGATTTGCAGATCTACCACCTTGTATAAATGTGCACTTTGATTGAATGTGACTTGTTCAATCATTTGGTAACCAGTTTATCATCAAAATCACTCCTTCCTGCCTTCACCTCATGATAGATAGAGGCATTCTATTTAAAAGGAATGCAAAGCACCAATTTTATAGCACTAATGGGCAGCATTGCAGACTTCTTTATTAGGCATTTATCAGAAGTATTTTTCAGCTACATTCTGCTCTCAAAGTACAACCAACATACACTCACCAGAGGATGAGTTGTAAGACAGCTGCACCTCCAACGTTCTCAAGTTCCTTTCTTCTCACATGAAGTCCAAGACACCTCAAGTGCCCAACTTAACTTGCTATCTCTTTTCTCCAATACTGAAGAAATGTTAATTATTTCTGCAGATGCTGCCTCATCTATTGTTTCCAGCATTTTCTGTTTCCACCAGTTTATCCATTTGGTTAAACCTCCACCCACCCACTATCTGCTCAATAATTAAACAACAATTTCGCTGTGGTGACATGGCAGTGAAAAGGGCTTGGGTCCAATCTGGCTCCTTTCCAATCCTCTAGTGAGAAATTGTCCGAATATTTCTTCATGAAAACAGTTCCTCCTTAGCTCACCATGCTACAGGTTCTAGGCAAGACAGCTAAAGAAACATGTGTTGGAAAGAACTGGTTTAAATCGAAGGTAGACACAAAATGCTGGAGTAACTCAGCGGGACAGGACACAAAATGTTGGAGTAACTCAGCGGGAAAGCGGGAAGAAGGGTCTCGACCTGAAATGTCACTCATTCCTTCTCTCCAGAGATGCTGCCTGTCCCGCTGCGTTACTCCAACATTTTGAATCTACTTTCAGCTTAAGAAACAGCCTGTAATTTCATGATTTATGTTCATCCATTTCAGGGTTGATAGGAAATGAAGGGTGCTGGAGCTGAGGGTGAGGTCATGGAATGAGCATTGGTGAAGAGAATGCCTGTGATTTCTGCTCACCATCTCTCAGTGGTATGCAGAGCTCAGAAACATTCTGCATTGAGGTGGGGGACTGGGGTTTGCACTGTTCTTTGACCTAGATGGGCCAACACTGCAGCTTCAGTCACTGTAATAAGCTCTGTCCCCCTTGCCACCAACTCTATAACATTATCAGCTGCAACCTGATGTTTCATCACTTCAGATCCCTGTTCAGTGCTACCAACTCCAAACCCAAATCCTCTCCATTACAAGTGTGCCTTTGTAATAGTGTCTCTTGTCCATCAAATGGTTGTAATTTTAAATTTTTCAGGTTTAACTCTTCTGAAGGGCCTTACATTCAACATCCTCAAGACCAAGGTCCTCTACTAACCTGTTCCCGATACAACATACAGCCCTCCAACCATTAAAGGTTCATGTTGAGACCTTGGGAAACATGGACCGTATCTAATTTTTCAGGATCTCATAAAGAAGGCCGACAATGTTGACAGAATTCACTACAGCCTTAAGTGGGCCAGCACTTAAATGTGAACTTGAACTTGCTTGAGCAGTGACTTTGGTTGATTGAAGAGAGGCATATTTATAGGTTCTCACACCCAGCACAAAACTCATGGTCTACCGGGCATGATTGATCCCTGCCCTCCTGTTTGCTTCACAGACCAGCAGCAAGCATCCGCTGTGCACTGGACAAACGCCATCAATATCCTCTCTGCAAAATCTTCCAAATTCACTGGAAGGATAAGCATCCTCTCCTGAGCTAATGTTTAAGAAGGAACTGCAGATGCTGGAAAATCAAAGGTAGACAAAAAATGCTGGAGAAACTCAGCGGGTGAGGCAGCATCTGTGGAGTGAAGGAAATAGGCTCAGTTTCTTAAGCTGAAGGAAGACACAAAATTTCCTTTGCTCCATAGATGTTGCCTCACCCGCTGAGTTTCTCCAGCATTTTTGTTTACCCTCTCCTGAGCTAACATGTTCAGTACTGAGGCCTTAGTCACTCTCAGTTACTCTGGCTCACATGCCCAATACCAGAGCCCTGAATCAGACACCAGTCTGAGTTCTGTCATGGGAGGAGAAAAAGACTTAAGAATGAGCTCAAAGCTTCACATCTCCACCGACTCCTGGGAACCACTGAGAACAGTGACCACTCAAAGTTGAAAAGGGTCCCGACCTGAAACGTCACCAATCCTTTTTCTCCAGAGATGCTGGCTGACCTGCGCAGTTAGTATACTAGGAATACTATTGAGTTACTCAAGACCAGACATCAGGAGCACACAGAATCTCTTTAAAATGGCAGAAGAGCACCACCTCACTGCTCACCAGCCCACCCCATGATACATCCTGCCCCTTTTGTGGAAGAGTCTATAGTTCTCAAATTGGCTTCAAATATCACCTCAGAGCCTAGACAATAGGAGTAGAAACCAAGCACTGCCAACGGACTGCCTAAGTAACCTGGAATTCCATCCAGAACCTCCGTCCACTTCCAACTTGTTTTATAATTTCATCCTTGAAACCTTTTACTAAGCTCTCAGTCAACCTCCTAACTCTTCTTTGGCTAATACTTGATTTTCTACAAAATTCTTTGAGGTGTCATTACACAGTAAGGATATCAAATAAATGCAAGTCGTGTTTATAAGGAATAGCAGACCATAATTGCTGCGATGTACATGCTGAATGGAGTTGCACATTTTGCATAACTGTGAAAGACATTCTGGAATCTGACCACAACACTCAAAAATGTAAACTTTTTCTTTTTGCAGAAACAAACTTCCCAAACAAATTAGAATAGGGACATATATTTAGCTGCAGGATCCTAGACTTATGTTATTCATTGGATGTGGCTGGGGAAGTCAATTCTTAAACATTAGGCTTCAGAGTTAGCCCATGTATTATGGTTGTGATTATATGATTAACTGCCTTAAAACACATTTACATGGGCAGATCCAGTGAAAAAATATTATTTTTCTAGATCTATTCAGGGTAAAATGATTCCCTCGACACTCTCCTTTCTTGGTTTCACCTTAAATATTGCCCGCTCTTCCTTTTGAAGGAAAATACATGGAATTCATGTTGCTTTTGGGGTATCGCCTGAGTCGTCAATGTTTATGTGTTATTTTGGACCAATAGGTCTTTGGACCAAGAGGGAAGATGATAGCCAAGCTTCCATTTTTTGGCTGGAACTTGGTTAGTTGGCTCTGGTAAAACTGGGTCGGATTATTCCTGCTGATTTAAAAACCACTAATTCAACACGATGTTGTTTTTCCCTGGTAAAACACAACCTAACATAAAAGGCAAATGTATAAATTAACCAGTTATATCGATCAAAGATGTAATAATCGTGTTAGAGCATCCATCGTTTTGTCAATGCAGAACAAACCCTATGTTATACCAGATCCAATGAGAGTAGTGAATAATCTAAATCAGATTATTTGTGTGGAGTTAATAATTACTTTTATCGCAGTAGAACTCTGCACTGAATTTATATCGGCAAAAATTATCAGAGGGCAAATTTGTACAACTAAAATTACCAATTTTTAATACGTTTGTGAGTTTACAGCTGCATAAGGAAATCCATCAAACAATCCACCATTTTTCTTTAGATGTAGGAGGGGAAGGGAATCCATTGTGGGAGATCTTCCCCAGAGTCTCGAGCTGAAGATTAGTAACCAGAATTCAGCTACAAGTTCAATTTTCATCTTGAAGTAGACTTCTAAGAAAATCTTAGCTACAATGTCCACGATCAACATGATAGCTGCATTCCAGATAAAATGACATGGTCCATTAGATGATGCTTTAAACAATACAAAGAAATAAAACTAAAAAAAACATTAGAGTGTCTGATCTTATTAAATGGGAAATAAAAAATGAAGAGCTAGTAGGATTTTCCTTTGGGTAGCATTTAATAAAGGCCCAGCTCATCACTGAGACACTCATCCTTCTACACATTTATTAATAATGAAGCAAACAGACTTTTCCCAATGACTGATCTGAGCTTCACTCATTTTGCCAGAGCTCTGGATACAAGAAGAGAGTGAAACACATTGGACACAGTATACTCCCCACGCTCCTCATTAATCTCTGCCCACACCCATGTTGAAGATCTATAACCTATCCTTAAATAAATAAAACCCCATCTTTCTGTTTTCAGAGGATCATATTGTGTAAGGATATCAAGAAATATGGGAATGAGGCATAGAATAGAGGTGAGGTGCAAGATCGACCATTATTGTATTGAATGGCAACTCAGAATCAAGGGCATTATGCCTTCTTCTACTGTTCATTTTATGAGAGACTACACTAAAAATCCTGTGCAGCTGAACAGTGAGACATGAGTGGCCATTTTATCCTACATCACCAGATTGGAATTCCATGGGATAACGTAGCCTTGCTTAATGCACAATATTGCTGTCAATTGACTAATATGGAGCAAAATCAATTGGGAATAAACCAGCGTTGCCCAGAAGCCAATCAGTCATCCAATCCATCAATTAAGCAGTGGTTGTTTTAATGATGTATTTTGTACACCCGTGTTAGCACAATCGTGTCGACCAATTTACTGAGGCAGGTGTTTGATGTGGGGGCATTTGGGGGAATATTTACGTCTGCGGGGGGATTTTTCTAAATGAAGTATGAAATGCACTTTATTGTCTCATGCGTTGTTTCCCTGGCATTGCTGAGTGTGCTATTTTGGGTATAATAACACAGGATTCTGTTCTGCATTAGGTACACAAGTGCTATAACCTGAATAGTTTTCTGAAAACCATGATACACAAGGCTGCTGAAAAAGTGGATCCTTGCTGTGGAAAATGTAAAGGGTAAGCATTCGAGTAATTAGTTTGAAAAAGATTTGGGGTTAACCCGATGGATCATTGGGTATATTCATCGTCTCCTACTTACTGTGGTACTGAATAACAGATTTATTAGGATGGCCATGATAGGCTAGATAGACTCCTTCCCTGCCATAAATGTATTTCATTCTGCGAGTGCCCTATATTCAGCGAGGGTTTCTAACTTTGTGCAGGGATTAGAAGAATCCCTGAAGGTGTATGGGAGGATTAGTTGTGATAATAATAATTTTAGAGGTTTCGATAAGGTGGCAGCATATTTGATAAAATTTGATATTTTGGAATTTGACATTAGAAATACACGTGGAAAAGAAAGATTTTGGTGGCAACAGTAAGAGAGTAAAGGTATACGATTAATTGAATAGCTCGTTCATGAATGATCAGTCATATGGAATCCTCTGCTGCATCATTCTATAACCCTTTCTCATATTTATTTTTGAGATCTGAACATCAACAGCAAGGCCAGCATTTAGCCCATCTCTAATTGTCCTGAGAAGGTGACGTCGAGCCACTTTCCTCAACTCCTCTGGTCTTTCTACTGAAGCTGTGGAGAGTTCCACCATTTAGACCCAGCAAAGGTGAAGGACTGGGTGACAGATGCCCAAGTCAGGATAGTGTGTGGGTCGGAGGAGAATCTGCAAGGGGTGGGTGGTGTACCCATGTACCTTGTTCTTCTTGGTGGGAGAAGCTGCGGGTTTATAAGGTGCTTTCGGGGTAGCCTGGCAACTAACCGCAGTGACATTTGTAGATAGTTCTCACTGCAGTCACTGTGCATCGGTGGTGAAGGAAGTGAGTACATTGGGTGCTGGGCAGAACCCTGCACTACACTCATCTAGGCAAATGGAGATCATTGCAATGCATACCTTCATACATTGTGGAAAAGCCTTGACAGAAGGTAATGAGGAAGTGAATTCCTCATTAAGGTATCAGCTTATGACCTCTTTCAGCCATGATCTTGAAACATGGCTGGTCCAGTTGAGTTCCTGGTCAATGTGACCCTAAGCTTATTGATGGTGGGGGCGTTCGTGATGGTAATGCCATTAAATAGTAAGTATAAGTGGTTAGACGCTCTCTTGCTTGAGAGGATCATTAATTGTGATATCAGTGTAATTTGTCACTTATCTGCTGATGCCTGAATGTTGTCTTGATCTTGCTACATACAGGCATGGGTTGCTTCATTTGCTGAGAAGTTGCAAAGACAATTGAACATCATGGAATCATCAGGGAAAGTCTGACCCATGATGAAAAGAAGGCCACTGATGAAGCAATGAGTGGCTTGCTGGTGACAAGTGCCACTTAATTGGATGGTAGCTTCCATAATCTTGCTGATCGTTGAAAGTAGATTGATTAGGTAATAATTTGCCAGATGTTTTGCTTTCGGTGAGCAGGGAACACCTGGGAAATGTTCTACCTTGTCAAGTAAATACCAGTGTTACAACTGTAAACAACTTGGCTCGAGGTCCAGCTATGTCCTTTGGAGCATATGTCCTCAGTACTAGAGATGGGATGGTGTCTGCTAACCTAACTTTTGTTCTCAGCTGTTTTTTGACACTACATGAATACTAGGCTCTGTGACTGCCGGGATCTCAGGAAGGAGCAGAGATGGATCATCTCTCCGCCACTTCTGGCAGAACACGCCTGCAAATGTACAGCCTTTTATTACCATTTGCTATCATTGACGAAGGTGATGATCTTGGAACACCACCTTTCAAGAGTAGATGTGGTCATACTGGCAGAACTTTGATCTGTTCCCCTGGACAGTGAGACCACCTAGCTGTGTCTATTGCATGTTGTTCCTTGGTGGTGTTGTCACCCAATTACAGCAGGTATATCATGCAATATTGATACCACAAGAGCTATAAGTGACCTTCAAGCACCTGGTAAATGGAGAAGAAATATCTAACAGACAAATCTCCAAATGAACCCTGTTGAGATGTACTTCATCCATGAGGGACAGCCACTGTAAACGTGCCGGAGGGTTGTTGGCAGTATTCAGAGCTAGAGCACCTGATAGAGATTTGTAGGAAAGAGAGAAAAATATCTTCGCTCAGACGGTTGTAACTCTTTGAAACCCTTGACCCCTGGGGACAGTGGATGCTTAGTCAATGAGTATATTCAAAACGCGTCAATAATGTTTTGGCCACTGGGGATGATGGGCATTCATGTGGAAGGTAAAAGATCAACCATGGTCTCATTGAATACGTTCAGATAAACGTACAGGCTACTCATGCTCTTAAATAAGCAGAAAAATAAAAGCAGGCTATAAATTAGAAATAGTTCACTGTGATGATTCTTATCTTCCAGATTACCTCATCAATAACCGCATGGTCTCCTGTGGCAGCGTCCAGATTAGGTTCTGCTCTGTTGGAGCGATGTGGGCGGGTAGTTAAGAAGTGGGTAAGTGGTGGGGAGGATCCTGTAGTCTACAGTACAGCCTCCAATCACTAACTCAAGGCCAGATGATAAATGCTTTGTTTAAATAGCCGCTGTTAGGATATTTGTATTCCGGTTTACTCCAGAGATTTTAAAATAATACAATTATATCCATTGCTGTCTTTCCCCCATGAAGAGGAAAATATTTACTTGGTCAAATTAGAACCTCCGCATTTTGAAGTGAAGAATAGCAATGTTCAAAGAAAAGCCCGGATGTTGCACTTTGTGGTAATTTAATGTCAGCAATGACCTGCTAATTCAATGCAATCCTGCCAGAATTAATTTCTATCAATGGAATATCTGGGAAAGAAGGTGATCTGCATGTATTGTGCAGGTAAAACTGAAGCAACAGCCGTTTCATTCCTGAATCTATCATAGAACTGTCTGCAAAGAAAGACGCCATTCACCCTGTTAGGTCTTCACTGGATCTTTGGAAAGAGTGAACAAATTTGTTTAGTTTAGTTTAGATTAGAGATACAGCATGGAAACAGGCCCTTCGGCCCACCGAGACTGCCCCAACCAGCGATGACCCATACACTATAACCATATAACATATAACAATTACAGCACGGAAACAGGCCATCTCGACCCCTCTAGTCCGTGCCGAACACATAGTCTCCCCTAGTCCCATATACCTGCGCTCAGACCATAACCCTCCATTCCTTTCCCATCCATATAACTATCCAATTTATTTTTAAATGATAAAAACGAGTTCTGTTCAACACACTAGGGACAATTTATAGAAGTCAATTCACTGACAAGCGTACAAATGTGGGCCAAAATACAGAGAGTGATAGACATGGATTGACTTTCTTGTTAAGAAGAATTGCTGCCCACTTGAATCCTGTGTCAGTCTCTTGCAATGTTAATTTATCCTATAAAATATCAAGAATAAAAGTACTGGACTGTGAGTCAAATGACAACAAATCACATTTCACTCGCCTCAGACCATTCTCTCAGTGGCAGCATGAAAGCCATCAACTTGCCCCTCGATTTCAGTCAGAAGTTAAGTGATAGACACAAAATGCTGGAGTAACTCAGCAGGACAGACAGCATCTCTGGAATGGGTCAAGACCCTTCTGAAGAACAGACCCTTCCGAAATGGCACCCAATACTTCTATGCATAGATGCAACCTGTCCGCTGAGTTACTCCAGCATTTTGCGTCTACTGTCAGTGTAAACCAGCATCTGCAGTTCCTTCCTATACATCCAAGTTAAGTGATGATGCCTGCCCCTAGAATCAAACGGGACTGTCATTAGGTCAAACAATTTTCATGAATGTCCCTCGATTGGTGTTGTCAGGGGAAATGTTCCACAGAGCCCTTGTGCAGCCAATCACATAGAAGAACTGACAAGATGAGCAAATTTAGGAAGTAAAAACTATCACAAGGTTCAGTTAATATTTTAACAAGCTTCATCACAAAATAATGATTGGAAATTGCACTAAAAGTTATATTTGACACTCAAATATCATCAAAGAGTTTTGAATAAAATGATTTTCACTACCTTAATGTGGAGGCATTATAATCCACATGTACAAAATCAGTTTATGGACAGAAAGTTTGTTAAGCAGTCGTGTTCGCATAACACACATAATGCAACAAAGTCAAGCATTTTGTAAATACATGAAATTTTCACTAAATTAACTAACTTCCCTTTGTTGTGGTGGAGAATGCTGCATGGAGCGCAGCATGTGGTGAAGAGCGACATCACTGACAGTAACTGTGAGATTTCTGCAACGAACAACCGATGCGTGGAAATCCTACAATTACACTGGATAATACAGATGGTTTTGCTAACAATACAACGGAAAAACCAGGGCTGTGATTTTTTTTTTTTTCGAAAGTGGAGGAGTGGAGCCAAAGGCAGGAGAGGAGCTAGAGGACAAAAAATATTTTCCAATACATCTGTGGTTAATTATCTGTGCCTTATGGGAAGTGTAAATCTGTTACCAAGGGATTGGCGAGATGCCTTCACCTTCTTTATTTTCATACAGGCTTGCACTTCTAGGAAAGGGTTTACAGTGGATTTGATTTGGTCACTCAATTAACTTGGAAGCTATGAGGATATAATCTGAATGCTCTGTGCTTTAGAAGATGAAAATTCTGGAGGCTGGGAGCTGTGTGCATAATGAAGGCCAGGCACACGGGGGACACGGCTCTAATCTTCCTAGACGACTTCTCCAATTATACCTCAAAAAATGTGCTTACAGTTTCAAAGCTGCAAACAACAGGACAGCTGAAGAGAGGGGGAATCGGCACCAATTTTATGCAAACCTCAGATTTGCAAGCATGGTAACTGAATACTACAGTGGTATCTCATTACTGTGTTAGAGAGAGAAAGATCTGTGCAGGCATTACTCATATGAGATGAAGGTGCCTCCTTTGTGTGCCACAATTTACTTATTTACAAGAACATATGCTCCTTGTTTTGTGTTTGCGAAAACAAGACGCAGTCAAGCCTACCAAGCAGCCTATCAATTCACATTAACTACCATTCATTTTGCCACAGAATTCAGTGATCCAGACTTCTCAGATTCACTTCCTGTTGCGAAGAGTTCAGGACACGGGCAATTATATTGGATAGAATATGTTGACATTTGCAACAATACCATCTATCCATACCTGTTTTTCTTCGCTGCATTTCAAGCCCAATATAGTTTAGTGCTTTAGTGCCAGGGAATATCCCAACAGATGTCCCACGGCACTGCTCACAAACCACTTTAAGGTCAGGAGAGATACATCAAGGAAACAAGCCCTTTGGTCCATCAAATCAGTGCCAACTACCCATTAGTGCTGGCCTTAACTTCTGGCTATCCCAGAAAATGGATGCTCTTATAGATCTTTGCAAACATTCAAAAAATGCATTGCTATGAACAGAGCAACATGTTTTGGGCAAACATTACATGCAGAGCTAGACCTTGCCTGGTCAAAGGGAAAGTAATAAGATACGCTTTCAAAGAAGTTAGAATCTGCCTCTAAGGAAGCTGGAAACAGAATCACTCTGCATCTTCAATGGCGAGTGGAAGGAATGATGCAGGATGATGCGCAAAGAGCAGAGGAATGGTGTTGCCAGGATTGCCCAACGAGTAGACAGCATGGGTTTGATGATCTCCTTTTCAGTTTATAAGGTAAAAGGCAAAGTACTGCTTGGAGAAATGCAGAGCAAGCGGGCCACTCATCTGCCATATCATTGTAGCATAACAGTGTAACATGTAAAAAAAAAAAAACTAAAAGTTTGAAGAAGCGTCCCGACCCGAAACATCATCTGTACATTCCCCTCCACAGATGCTGCCTGACTCACTGAGTTCCTCCTGTAGTTTGGATTTGGCTCAAGATTCCAGCATCTGTAGTATTTTGTGTCACTCTCAACTGAAGGTGTACTTGGTTATTAATAGCAGACATCCAACATCCAGACCACAACAATATCACTCAACATCATAAAAGCTGATTGTCAGGCAGTATGGTTGCCAAGAATGTGAATTGGCTTTCATACTTTACATATTACAAGAGGGACAATTGCTTATTGGTTGTAAAGTGCTGTGAGACATCCTGTGATTCCATGTAAGTTACTCTCTTTCTCATAAACTGTAAATGAAACTGTATCCAACCTACAAATGCCAATATTACTATATTGAAAACACTGTAACACTACATTCTGGACTACAGAGTGGACGCTGGCACGATTTGGTTGCCGCTGCTCCCTCTTCACACTGTGTTTTTGATTTTCTGTTTTTGGATTGAATCCTGTTTTTAATTTGTGTCTCTGTGATGTCCTTATTGTTATATTCCGATTATATGTTTACTATGTAAGGTGTCCTTGAGATTTTGTATGAAAGGCGCCCATTAAATATAAAATTTATTATTTATTATTCTGCACTGTTTATCTTCTCTGTGCATTATGTGCTATACTTGCGTATGACTTGATTGAGCTCATGTATGGTATGGTTTGATTGAATTGCATGCAACCAAAGATTTTCACTGTGTTTCGGTACACATTACACTAATGAACCAAACCAATACCAATATCAATCAGTGGATGTATCATACCAACCTGTGTGCATTCCAATCCTTTAATTCAGCAGCCAAAATATGTGCAGCACTGAAAGCTTTGGATAGACACAAAAAGCTAGAGTAACTCAACGGGTCAGACATCATCTCTGGAGAAAAGGAATAGGTGAAGTTTCGGGTCGAGACCCTTCTTCAGACTGAGATTACATGACAATTTGGTACATATGATAATTAAACACTCATGACTTGGTGATGACTCCTAATTTTTGTGTCTATCTTCGGTTTAAATCAGCATCTGCAGTTCCTTCCTACACACTGAAAGCTTTGGGTTGAATTAGGTGACTGTACCAGTGTGGAAAAGGTTGGTCTGAATTATTACTATTCAGCGATTCCTATTGGGAGAACGTGTTTATTGGGATCGGATCGACTCGCTGTGAAGACCTTCATGACAAGCTACCCACTGACATCAATTGTATGGACTCAAAATTAATCCATGCCTGTACCAGAGTGGTGGCATTGTCAATATCCCAACAACAGCCATCATCAAGAGTCAAGTGTTTAATTGTCATATGTAACAAAAAACAGAACAAAGAAATTCAAACTTGCAGCAGCATCACAGTACTCCGAATAAACAAAAAAAATCAAGACATTAAAAACAAACTGACAATAGTGCAAAAATGTTCAATGCCCTGAGTGCAAACAAGATAGTTCGTAGTTCATTGTTTAGTTAATATTTATAGTGTTCAGGAGCCTGATGAGACTTATTTCATAAGATAACACAGCAATAACCACTGTGAGTTCAAGAATGAAAAAATACAGAAAATCAAAAATAAATTGTTGGATGTACATGTCATTAAAGATAGATAGATTGATGTCTGACAAAAGTGCTGGAGAAACTCAGCGGGTGCAGCAGCATCTATGGAGCGAAGGAAATAGGCAACGTTTCGGGCCGAAACCCTTCTTGCCTCTTTCGTTGCCTATTTCCTTTGCTCCATAGATGCTGTTGCACCCGCTGAGTTTCTCCAGCACTTTTGTCTACCTTTGATTTTCCAGCATCTGCAGTTCCTTCTTAAATAGATTGATGTCTCGTTTGTAAGGCAAGGTCATCCATGCTGTGTAATCAAACCTCTAAATGCCGACACAATTGATCAATCAGCATCAGGTCCCTGCTCGTTGATCAACCCATGCCAATCACATTTGGTTATCCCCAGGTATTTTGGTTTTAATAATAAATCATAACATACTCTGGTGAAACTGTGAACTAAAACTTATGGCAATGTTGGTAAGCCTATGATGTCTCTTGGTGCTGAGAGGACCAGACAACTGGAATGGTGCTGGTTGCCATGCAGTGTTTAAGAGGTTGCCATGGTCCCTGAGCTTAGCGGTGAACACTTTTAACAGATGAACATTCAAGAGAAAAAGATAAAATGTCAGACTAACATTCTTAATCCTTACCTGTCATCAAATCCGGGTAGCTTTGTACTGCACGGTACTTTAAATTGTTAGCACAGATCACTAAATGTAAACAAATAATAAATGCTAAAGTTGCTATTTTTAAGAAATCTTTCAATCAGCAAGTAAGTGAAAGTCACCAGGAGTCTTTAAACTAAAATAGTTGCAAACATAATGCAGATGTATGGAGGCGTCTAGAGTAGATAGGTGGGAGTAGGGTCGAGGATGGAATCTAATCATGTTGAGTATCCAGTGTTCGCAACTGGGAGCCACAACCAGGGAACTAGGTAGAAAGCCAAGATCATATTACTACATCATTGACTCTGATATATACTTCCTTCAGCAAGCATCTACGTTGGATGTGTAGGATTGATGAATTTGCCTTGGGGTTTGTTGGGATTAAGTTAAAGGCTGTTAAACTAGCAGTGAGAATTTGTCACACTTTAAATTTCCTGCTGCAGTAGTGCTCCTTTCTGAAGTTCTTTCCAATCCCAATAACACCGTACCCACCTCCAGTCCATCTAGTGGGTGGCTTCAGTGAAGCCTTCAACTCGGTGATGTCATCTGTCCCTTGCACACTACAATGGGCTACAAAGCAAAGGTGGGCAGAATCACTGGAAACAAATGTATGCCTTCCCACCACAATGCATTCTATACTTGTTAAAACCAGGAGGTCAGTGAAATTATGTCAACTGCCCTGACAACCTCAAACCTACGGTCACCATTGTAGATGTCTGATTGGCCTTCCTGAGCATAAACCTGTGTTAAGCAAGAGGCCCAGTTGGAATCGCTGACCATATCCTCAGCAAAGACCAGCTGGTGGGATATATTTTATGGACATCTTT
The DNA here is from genome assembly GCF_010909765.2 of Amblyraja radiata. Lineage (NCBI taxonomy): Eukaryota > Metazoa > Chordata > Chondrichthyes > Rajiformes > Rajidae > Amblyraja > Amblyraja radiata. Next base: position 23,839,605 of record NC_045981.1, read on the forward strand.
AACATCTCCCTACTTCAACCTGAGGTATCTACCCGCTTTAATAAAATCACTATCATCCCAGTGCCAAAGAAGAGCAAGTTTATATGCCTTAATAACCACCCATTGGCACAGACATACATCATCATGAAATGCTTTGAAAGACTGGCCATGATGCACATTAACTTAACCTCCCAGGCAGCCGAGATCCAGTGCAATTCAGGATCAGAACAGATATCATCTCCCTGGCCCTACTAGATGGCAAGGTCACTTATGTCAGAATTGTTTTTATGGATATAGGTCAACACCATAATTCTAACCAAATTCATCTTCACGGAACTGGTCATTGACTTTTGGAAGCAGGATGGAGTACACATCCTCGTCTGTATCAATGGTGCCAAGGACCAAGAGCTTCCTGTCCCTGGGTGTAAATAACATTAACAACTTGCCCTGGTCCAACCACTTTAACGCTATGGTCAAGAAAACACACTAACACCTCTACTTTCTCAGATATTCTGAGGAAACTTGGTATATGCCCAAAGACTTTTGATTGAAAGATGCAGACTGGAACGAGTCCCTTCAGCTCACTCAGCCCACACTGACCATTGATAACCAGTTGACACTAGTTTCATGTTACTCCACTTTTGCATCCACTCCCTACGCACCTAACCTTCAAACTACAATTAACCTACAAACCTGCATGTTGTTAGGATGTGGGTGGAACCGGTGAATCCAATAGCAACCCCCATGGTCAAAGGGAGAGTGTACAAATTCCACACGAACAGCATCCACAGCCAGGATCAAACCCAGGTCTCGGGTGCTGTGAGGCAGCAGCTTTACCAGCAGCGTTGTTGTGCCACCCTGAAATAAACTTTGCACAACAGAAAGCATCCTATCCTGATGTATCGTAGTACGGCGACTGTTCTGCCCAAGACCACAAGAAGCTGGCCATCCGCGAGTCACGGTGCCAGGTGGAAGAGGGCTTTGCCCGAGCCAGGTGCTTGCCCCTTTACCGGGATTGTACGGTAGTTATTAGAATATTTGTAAATTTGTTGTTTGATGATTTTGTAACATGGTGGTGTGTATGTCACCACGGTTTTGGTTTATTTGGTTTTTGTATCGTGTTGGAATTTAAAGAAATTATTTTTTGATACAAAAAAAACAGACCACAGGAAATTGCAGAGAGTTGTGAATAACTGTCCATTGACTCCATCAACAATTCCTGCTGATTTGGGAAAGGAACCAATAACATCATCAGGGATCCTTACCACTCTCCTCCATCGGGTAGAAGGCACAAAAGATGAAAGCACGAACCGCCAGACTCAGGAACAGCTTATATCCGTGCTGTTATCAGACTCTTGAACAGATCTCTCACACGCCAGGTTGAATTTTTGATCTCCCAGCCTACTTTATTGGCAGCCCTTGCACCTTTTTAATTGTGCTTTTCCTGTAGCTGTAACATAACATGTATGTGCTACATTTTATTTTATTTTTCTCTTTTCCACCACCTTGATATATGTATTATATATACACTTATGTATGGTATGATTTACTTCGATGGAATGCAAAACAAAATTTTCACTGCATCTCAGTGCACATGAAAATACTAATAAACCCGACGGCCGCAGGGAGCTCAGCCCTATTAGTACAACAGGGGCAATAATGAATCGGATAATGCTGGTGTTGATAGTCAAGGGCAGTGAAGGAGGTGAGGATATGGGGAGAGAGGAGAGAGGCTCCATGTCTCTGCATCATTTTCTTCACCCAACAGTCCTTTCATTCAGACACAGTTTCCCCACTTTTTGAACCTTTTGTCTATCCCTCTTCATTACTCTTGATACCCCCTTTTCTCTGCCTCTAGCTTCCCCTCATTACCTGTGTGCTGCTTCTTTGTACACGAGTGTAGCTGGTGAACATCCTTCATCATAATGGAGAGGACCAAAGCCACATCAGGCAAGTCCAATCATGTGATCTGATGTCATGCGATCCCATGCATGTGGTCAGCATGTCACATGATCAGTTCCATTGGAATGCCTACAATCAGAGTTGATAACTCTTAGGACACCCATGTAGTTGACCTACGTCAACCCTTCTGTGTAACGGAGCAGCATCTGTAACCTACGGCGATTCCGGGCTGTCAAAGTTGCCACAGCCAGACATAAAAACAGTTTTTATCCACGAGTAGTTGCTCTACTCAACAGCCAAAAATCTGTAGCCTCCCTTTGATGTGGTATTTTGTTGGTTCAAATGCTTGATCAATGGTGTTTTATCATTAATGTTTTATTATTATTAATGTTTAGTGTTTTCTGAGTCATTCGTAACTGTCACTGTATGTCATGTTGTTACTTGTGGGCGGAGCACCAAAGCAAATTCCTTGTATGTGAATACTTGGCCAATAAACTTACTTACTTAGTGAGAACACAGATATAACAACCTGTAACCTAGCAAGAACCAGATATAACAATTGCAATAAACTTAAATATTCATTGATGCTTAAATGTCACTCTAAAAACACATCTGACAGAGAGCAGCCTAACAATTAGTATTGGGCCAAGCATACAAAAATAATTAATTTGCTTGTTTGAAACTTGAACTGAAATTAAAAATATTCTGTTTAAATTGATGCAACTCATAGATATTCCCATAAGCTAAGATGCACAAGGCTATCCTGTCAACAAGCATTAGAAAATGCTGAGGTCAACTCTAATTGTTCTTGTTTGAAATGAAGCAATAAGTTAATTGTTCGCCGATGCAACAGTTCTTCAGAACTCTGCTGCTCTTTTTACCTTTCCCTGAATTAATGAAAATATAAGGACAGCTTGCATTTATTAGGCACCTTTTGTGACATTTGCCAAGTACTTTAAACACATTACTTTTGTAAACGAGGAAGCACAACCGCCAATTTGTGTCCAAGAACTCCCACGAGCATCAATGTCACAATCATCAGATAATTGTTTTAATGATCCAATTTGAGGTATAATGATTGGCCTGAAAACTCAGGAAGCTCCCCCATCCTTCTTCAAAGTGTGGTCTGGGATCTAATACATGCACCTGAGGGAGCACGCTTGAAACACAACGGTTCAGCATTGCCATAGCTTGACACCAGGGTGTCAGCTCAGATAATAGGTTCAAGTCCCGCAAGTGAAGCTTGATCTCACTACTTCCTGACCCAAAGACAAAGTCATTTGGAGCCGACCCTCTGCCGGGGTCTTTTTGCAGTCAGGTGTCCATGGTACAGATGTACATGTTGCCAGCTACTCTGTTGTACAAATTCAGTCCCATTTCACTCCCTTACGTTTACACACCTGCTGATATTCTGCACCTGTCCTTGTATGGCTGGGCAACACCTGCGCCACATTAGACAACATGATAAAGTTGTTCCTGTCAAAAAGATATCCTGAAGACTAGCTTAATTTTTGGGACCACACCGGACCTTAACTTCTAATCTAAACCTATAGAGACAATCAAGGGAATGACAGGACAATGGATTTGGAATTATGCCATATCGAAGCTACACTGATATTTATGTAAACGTGCTTTGATCTTCTTCACCAAAAACAGGGGTAAGGCTTCCTGTTCAATTTTCCAGGTTGATCTCTTTGTCACATTTCAAAGCCAGTCAGTTCTCCTCATCATAGCATTTAAACTGCTGCTAGGAAGTATACGAGTCTCTCTGGGTTTGTCTGATTTTCCTTGTGGGGATCTATCTGTTCGCATTTTCGCCTCCCTTCGCCTGTTGCTGAAATGTCACAAACATCTCTGCTTGCCGTAATCATGACCCTGATCTCTTAGAAGCAAGACACAGCCCGCAGGGTATAGTGCTCTGTACAACACTGCCAGGTGCAGTGTTTGTACAATGGGGCTTGCAATGCAATGGAAACAAACCAGTCCCCAGCTGAATAATTACAGAGTCATCCCATTAGGTACCAGCTGAGATCAGAGCTGATAATTACATCCAGGGATCGGCTGCCTGAGCTCACATGGAAAGGATAAAGGGGCAGAGCACAGAACATCGCCGTCAGAAGTAAAAGCTCTAACACCTTCCAGCTTCTTCCATTAGGAATTAACTCAACTCTGAGTTCACTGAGGATGTTCACTGTGGCTGATGAACAACGTGAGATCCCAGCACCGGTTCCACATTTGTGTTACACAACACGATCTAGTGTAGCCGAATGACGGCATGCGAACCGCAGCTGCAGAGTTACATGGGCTGTATTCTTCAACAGTATGTTTAACTGCAATGTCTGTAATCTTTCATCTGCACCAGCTTGACAAGCTCCTTAAGCTCCTCAATTTCATGGGTGCCTATGCAAGGCTGGAATCAGCATGCTGCTTCTCCTCAATCAGGCTAATGCAGAACAGTGGTTCCAAACATTAGTGCTGAATTTCATGGACATGTGTCATTTTCAGATATCTAACCAATGTTAAGAGAGGAACCATGCACCACCACACCAGGTTGTTAAGTATGGTCACATCACAACATAGTGTGATAGATTCATAAGACTATCTAATATGGAAGCAGGGCCTTCAGATTACCTTGTCCATGCCAATCAAGTTGACATTGTTGGCCCCATTTGCCCAACATAGGTGGGAAAGGTTTTTCCATATTTCATATTTTCCTGACATTGAAAGAGGCCATTTATCCCATTCAGTCCATGCCCTCATGGAGCAATTTCATTTCTCCGCTATTTTTATCTGTAATCCCACTACGTTCCCATCACTTGCCTACCCTAAGGGCTATTTGCAGTCACCAATTAACCCTCAAACTGCAGGTTCTTGGGATGAAACCCGAGCACCCACGGGATAACTTAGCATTTCACAAGGAGAAGGTGGGGACCTGGGGATCAGATTTGAACCCAGGTCACTTGAGCTGTGAGGAAGCAGCCATGCCAATTTGATGTTCAGTCAACAAACACAGTCCAGAATAATTAAACATATTGTGTAAGGATATCAAAAAATATGCGAATGAGGCATAGAATAAAGGTGAGGTGCAAGATCGGCCATTATCTTATTGAATGGCAGAGTAGAATCAAGGGCATTATGCCTTCTTCTACTCTTAATGTTATGACAGACTACACTAAAAATCCTGTGCAGCTGAACAGTGAGACATGAGTGGCCATTTTATCCTACATCACCAGACTGGAATTCCATGGGATCACGTAGCCTTGCTGAATGCACAATATTGCTGTCAATTGACTAATATGGAGCAAAATCAATTGGGAATAACCCAGCGTTGCCCAGAACCAATCAGTTATCCAATCCATCAATTAAGTTGTTTTAATGATGTATTTTGTACAACCGTGTTAACGCAATCCTGTCTACCAATTTGTTGAGTGAGGCTGGTGTTTGATGTGGGGGCATTTGGGGGAATATTTACCTCTGCGGGGGGATTTTTCTAAATGAAGTATGAAATGCACTTTATTGTCTCAAGCGTTGTTTCCCTGGCATTGCTGAGTGTGCTATTTTGGGTATAATAACACAGGATTCTGTTCTGCATTAGGTACACAAGTGCTATAACCTGAATAGTTTTCTGAAAAAGTAGATCTTTGCTGTGGAAAAATGTACAGGGTAAGCATTCGAGTAATTGCTGGAATTGAATCCAGTACATGCAGGTTCATTGAAATTATTCCTTCTTTAATGGTGAAAAAATACATCTTGCACAACCCAATGGCAGAGCCACAATGTAAAACTGGCATATAGGTTTCAACCATAAAGGTAACCACAATATCAAATGGTTCAGGCTGTTTTGCTCTGAGAGCCTCCTATCACAGCTTGTGTTTGAACTGGGAATATCGCAGTCAGCACAATATAAAAGTTCCTATCTGTTACGTGGTTGAGGGAGATGTATGTCTTTCCCCTTTCTTGCTTGCATTATCATTTCAAAAAGGATTCATGCTGACTATGCAATTTATGCACACCAAGACTCTACAAGTTGTTAGAAAAACTGTTTACATTTGATGGATGCGAGACAAATATTGACCAAGTCTTACGAATAACATCATGGGATCTTTTACATTTACTTTGAAGCCTCAGTTTGATGATCCATCTGAATGGTAGTACCTCCAACAGTGCAGGGCTCTCTTAGTACCACCATGGCGGTGCGCCTGCTGAGAGTTTGTGCTCTAATCCCTGATGTGGGATTTGAATACACAAATTGCTCTTGCAGAAAGCAAGAATGTTAACAGCTGATCCACTGGTGAGACTTGGAGGCAGCCAAACTTCCATTTGACCTGCATGTCAACAATGATTGCACTTCAAGTTATTTATTAGGTGGAAAACACGTTGACTATTGAGAGAATACAAATACAAGATTGCATGTGCAAATCTGTACAACTTGCTCTAAAGAGAAAACTAACCAGCCCCTACACTGTGGAATACATGACGGATCTAGAACCTAAACCTATTATTCAAACACGTGTACTCAACGTAAGCAGCTGATCCCATACAGCTGGTGCAACTAATGTTATCAAGTCACCTCAGCATTAGATATACACCCACAGCTGGCGTCCTGGTGCTCTTAAGACAGTGGAATTGATTGTAGACTTTAGGAGAGCTCCCCCTCCCCTCACCCCACTCACCATCAACAACACCGTCACATCTGCAGAGTCTTTTAAGTTCCTGGGAACCATCATCCCTAAGGAACTTAAGTGGGGGGCTACCATCGACTCCACAGTCAAAAAGGCACAACAGAGGATATACTTCCTGCGGAAGCTGAGGAAACGCAATCTGCCACAGGCAATGATGGTCCAATTCTACACGGCCATCGTAGAGTCTGTTCTCACCTTCTCCATCATGGTCTGGTTTAGCTCAGCCACCAAGCACGACACCAGGTATTTTGTTGGTTCACATGCTTGATCAATGGTGTTTTATCATTAATGTTTTATTATTATTAATGTTTAGTGTTTTCTGAGTCATTCAAAACTGCCACTGTATGTCATGTTGTTACTTGTGGGTGGAGCACCAAGGCAAATTCCTTGTATGTGAATACTTGGCCAATAAACTTACTTACTTAGTCACATTGTGGCTGCTGTTAAATACTTGCTCCTCCACTGTGCTCCATGCCAGTTTACAGCACATTAAAATGGGGAAATGTGGAATATCAGTGGAAAAGATTGCATTTCAGTTGCACCCAACTGAATCAAATGCAGCCATTCTCCTGATGCCAGATGGACAGCATGTGAAGGAGAACTGTCAGCTTTGTATGGGGGCAGGCCACATCTCACTCATAGCAGTACCAGCCGTTGTGTGAAAAGTACTAAGCAGATCACACAGAGACATGGAACACAGAGATAAATGTATCACAGCACTTATGTACCAGGAGCATAGGTTATCTATGGAATTTATCAGGGAACCTCCACCTGGACAGGATATAATCCCTGAAAGCATTTTTGCACCGAAATTATAAATTGATAGTAAAACAGAGAAGTATCTCAATTAGTTCCTCCATTAGACAAAGGCATCTAACTACAGGGAGTATTTTTATCTCTTGGACAGACAAACCACACGTTTCCAACACTTCTGCCCTTTAGGAAGATATTACACCATCAAAACATTAGTTGTTTTCTGATACCCTTCCCTTGTTCGGAGTAACAAGTCATTCCATTTGTCCCTTCTTGTTAAATCCTCAGTTGGCTGGAACTTGAACACTACACTCAATTTTATCATACCTTTCATGATTTATCACAAGCTGTTGCGTTACAGTGGCAACGAACCTGTTGAACACAGCCAATAGACCAATTCATTTTGCATCTGAATTGATTTGAGTCAAATCATCGATAAAAATTGACAATTTATAAATTATTTTAATGGAGCAATTTACTAATTCAATGATGCAAAATGAAACAAATGGGAAATAAAACACACGATTTATCCCATGCTTGTTTCAAACAAAACAAATCTGTGCGATTTATAAATAATACAGCTGAAATGTATCAACTTTTAGCAGTAAGTAAATCGCATTGTTGAAATGGGCTAGCTAATGGCTGATATGCAAAAACAAAAGGAAAAAAATAAATTTATGTTGAGAAATTAAAAAAAAAATGTCTAAGTAATTAGTATTGTGTAACAATGCTTTTAAGGAGTAGATAGAAGAGGTCGACTAGTTAGGTTGAATACTTTGCATCATAGTGCTGTAAATTCTGTGTAATTCTATGTGAAGCTTAACCAGATTTATTTGTAGGTTATTTAAACAAAGTTTTGAACCAATGTCAAATAAACGGATTAGCATCCCAGTTCAAACAATTGCCAAAGGACTATGATGTGAATATCTCAAGCATCATACTCCAGTATATTTGTAGCTTATTTTAAAGGCCAAAGAATGCTTACTTTCTATAACATGTTGTACCAGCAAGACCTCTAAAGAAGATTCACCATCTGAAGATTATTGGAAATGCCTTTTGTGGAGCAGTCTGATTCTTCTGAACAGATGCTAGCTTGCCACAGTAGACGATTTTATCCTTGGCATTTATGTAATCCTTATTCTATATTGTATTCATTTTTCTTTTGAATGTAATTTGAGGAATATTGGAGCCATCTATTCAGTGGAAACCCTGCAGTCTGAATCCACCTTTATGCTGACAACTAAGAGGATGGCCAATATTGCTGAAGGAAATTAGGCCCCATTACTGGCAATAGGATTCTGCAGCTGCGGCTCAGACTAGGTTATAACTCCGCTAATACAGTCTTACACATTGCCTGCCAGCGATGAAGAGGCCGAGACTCCACATTAGCCGCAACATTTGCTTTTGACTCGGAAATATAATAGGGGATTAGAAGTAGATCACAGAGTCATAGAGCATGGAAACCTGTGCCCTTCAGTCCACCATGTCCATGCAGACCACCAATTAACCATCTACACCAACTATTCCTTTCATGGGCATTTGGTAAATAGCTTTCTATTTCTTAATGCTCATCAATATATTTCTTAAATATTGTGAGGGAGTGCCTTCCTCCACCAACTTCTCAGCCAGTGTGCCAGGGATGTTTCCAACAACATTACGAGTGAAAAAGATCTTCAACAGATCTCCTCAAGAGCTTTTCTCTCCTTTACCAAATGTCCTTTAGTTGTTGACACCTTGGTCACGAGGAAATATTTCATACAATCTAGCATGTCTGTGCCCTTCATAATTTGGAACACGTCTATTGCAAACCCCTCAGCATCCTTTGCATCAGGGAAAACAAGGTCAGCTCTCTAATTTATTCGTAACTAAAACACACCATCTCATGGAATCATGCTGCTGAATCTCCCTTGCATCCTCGTCAAAGTCATCACACTCCCTGTAATGATAAGGGTGATGTAACTGCACTGGAGATGAAGCAGGGGAGCATGCATACTCCACTAATTGAGAACTTTGTCAGTTGGACAAGAGTTTTGGGGCAAATAATCCTTATCAGTTCTGTCTAAAACTTCATATAGAGTCTGTTTGAGGTGGACTTCCCAAAGTCGGTGTTACTGTAGAATTTAATAGTGATGATGGTCTTTATGACCAAATGCATTTACATCAACTCTTTAGGGCTCCTGATACTGTACTTCCTGAGTAATTGTTACCAAGTGGAACATAAGGCACTCCCACCTCTCCCCAGAGGGCCCACCTCCCTGCAAGCTCAGTAAAGGAAGACATTACCCAACATGCAGCTGGGGCATGGGGAATCGGAAGACCCAAGCTCTATTTCCCACTCAGCTTGGTGTCAAACTGGCTGATCTCAGTTGAATTGGCTTCAGCCCATCCAGCCAAGGAAGGAGGAATAATCAGCTGGGTTTCCCTCCTCCAAATGACAATCTGAGTGTGAACTTGCAGCCGTGGAACTCGAAGCTGGAGTATTAATGGCCTCTTGTGGGTTAAATCACATTTAAAGAATGCCCTATTGAGTGTTAGTTGGGTCTTGGTCCCTCTCGAAAAACAATTCTAGAATAAATGCTCTCAGTGTTATACCGAGGGAGTGTTGTCCTGATGGCCACCCTGTTTCACACATGAAATATGAAACTGAAGCCTTGTCTACCTGCTCAGGGTGTAAAAATCCCATTGCATTGTTTGAAGGCAGCTGATCAAGTTTTATTCATAGAATGATACAGCAGGTAAACAGGCCCTTCAACCCACCACGACATGCTGAACTTCAACCACCTATTTAAATTAATCTTACATTAATCCTGTTTTTTATTCTCATCAATTCCCCCAGATGTTACGAATAGGAAATTACACCAGAAAATTAACTTACCAACCCACATGTCTTTGGGATGTGGGAGGAAACCGGAGCACACAGAGGAAACCCATGCAATCACAGGGCGAACCTGCAAACTCTACTTAGTTAATACTCAGGATTGAACCTGGGTCTCTGGCGCTGTGGGGCAGTGGCTCAGCTGGCTGAACAACTGTGCCTCCATCACCTTCCTTGCTTTTTCTCTAACACTAGAAGGTTGATGGAGGACCTCATTGAAACTTACAGAATAACGAAAGGCATAGATTTAGTGGATGTGGAAAGGATGTTTCCACTGGTGGAAGACTCTAGGACCAGAGGTCGTAGCCTCAGAACTAAAGGGCGCTCTTTTAGAAAGGAGGAACTTCTTTGGTCAGAGGGGAGTTAATCGATGGAAATCATTGCCACAGAGGGTTGTGGAGGCCAAGTCAGTGAATATTTTTAAGGCAGAGATAGACAAATTCTTGATTAGAATGAGTGTCAAGCGTTATGGGGAGAAGGCAAGAAAATGATATTAGGAAGTAGAGATCAGCCATGATTGAATGGCAGAGTAGACTCGATGGGCCGAATGGTGTAATTCTACTATTTCTTGTGAACTATCATTAAAAATTGTTACTTGAGTCACACTGCAGAGACATTCAGCCCATAGTCATTCTTTTAACACAAATCCCATTTACCCGATTAAGCTGTATTCTTCTTTCTCTTGCCTTTCTAAGCGCATCTCTAAATGCCTCTTAAACTGTGTGATTGCGTGTGGCTCCACCACCTATTTTGCATTGTGCTCCAGATATCAACCAAACTCTGTGAAAAACTTTCTCCTCAGATAAAATATCTTCCCTCTCATCTTAATCCTGTGCCCACTGGTTTGGCCACCTCCACCATGGGAAAAAAATTGTTTCTAACTTACCCATGCCTCCTATGATTTTATAAACCTCAATCAAGTCACTCCTCAGCATCTTTTGCTCCAGCGAAAACCGATCCTGCCTTTCCAGTCCCTCCTGATAACTATGGTCCTCAGATCCAGGCAATATCTTGGTTATTCTACCCACCATTCTCTCCACTATGCTTACATCCTTAATGCTCACACCTCAATGGGTTATAAATTGCTACTGCTGTTTCCAGATGAAAATGTGGATTTAGAATGTATTTGTAAAAACTGAAAATGGTGGAAATTCTCAACAGTTCATGCAGCATCTGAAGGCTGCAGAGCACTTTGGGAATACACAAACTGTAAAATGTTAATGCAAGTCTCGTTTTTTGTATTTTATATGGACAGTTTATGGATCAAGGTAAAGAAAATTGATTTTTTGTGGCCAGCATCAATAAAAAAAAAATAATGTGAAAAGAGTGTAGATAGTAACAGAGGTGAGTAATAATGGACCATAAACAGCAAGGAAGTTACATTACTAGCTGGTTTTAGCCTGCCTGCTGTCCTTGTTTGCACCAACTTAAATACTCATATGACCTTGAATAACATATTTTAGATGGTTGGACAGTAAACCAAAACAATGAAGGGTTGAGGCAATTCAATTATTTGTTTTGCACGCTGTTACAGACACGAACCTCACCTCATGCTGTGAGGATGATTTCAAGATGGAACTTTTGAAGCAAGGCCTTTTATTGCAGTGAGATTTAATTGATCACAGAAAATCAAAAATATGAGGATATTTAATGAAACAAAAAATCCTCAACCAGAAAAATCCTGAGATCTATGTCTTATGACATGTAACCTAAGGTGGTCACAATGAAGTATTAGGGCTGGGGAAAGCTTCATTTAATTTCACTTTTGATGCAGGATTTCGTTGATTTTGAATCTATCTTACGAGTTACATCTTCAGAAATTTACACCTGCACTCCGAGATTCAGGGACTTGAAGAAATTAAGCTTCAGAATAAACAATGAAAGATAATAGTGGAACACATCCCCTAGGAGAGGGTGACAGATGGGACATTGCCAGGGAGTGAGAGAAAATTAGCAATTAACAATCTGGGATGATTATGCTTCCATCAAAACTTCCATGCAGGCAGTCCATGCAAATACATCATAAAACATAGAGAGGTACAGCACAGGAAGTGGCCCTTTGGCCCACAATGTCTGTGCTGAACTTAATGCCGGGCCAAACTCTTATCTGCCTGCATATAATCCATATTCTGGGAAGGCGCAGTTGTTGCCTTGCAGCGCTGGTGACCCGGGTTCGATCCCGACCACGGGTGCTGTCTGTACGGAGCTTTATGTTCTCCCCGTGACCGCGTGGTTTTCTTCGAGATCTTCGGTTTCATCGCACACTCCCAAGGTGTACAGGTTTGTAAGTTAATTGGCTTGGTATATGTGTAAATTGCAGGGCTGCCAACATTGGGTGAGAGTTAAGAGTGAGAAATTGCGAGGGAGCGTAGCCGAGTGTGGGAGGGGGGTGTAGGGAGCTTTTGCATTTTTCAGCTTGAAATTGTGCAATCTGGTGCATACTGTAGCAAGTCTTTTAACTTAAACTTGAATGCAACATTTATGCTTCAAATTGGATTAGGTATGAATTAGGTTAGGCTAAATTAGGGGAGAATACGTGTTTGGCACGGACTAGAAGGGTCGAGATGGCCTGTTTCCATGCTGTAATTGTTATATGGTTATATATGTTATAAATTACATTCCTAATTACATTCCACAGTAGAGCCAGGCTCTGATCAACAGGTGCAGCACATGAATGACCATAGTATATTCATGCATGGAAATCAGATTATAATTCATGCTGTTATGCATATATATAGCGAAACAAAACCATAGAAATAAGTCAGACTTCCATCACTGTTCTGCACAAATAAATTAATCAATCTTACCCTTTGACTATAGAAACAAGACGAAAAAAATGCCACATATTCAACCGTATATGGTTCAATGAAATTAAGATAGAGTAGCAGCGCCTGCTGGTGCACGCAGGTATCGAACCCGGCGTTCGGAAGCCGCGGTCACATGACTCGGGAGGGGCTGCTTGTTTTCGTGCGGTTTTGCTTTCGCGTTGCAGTTCAGCACTGAGCTAATGGATGGATCCCAATTGGTGCCAGGGGATGTCTTGCAGATCTAGGACTTGGAGTCGCATAGACATTGGGGCCATGGTTGCGTGTTGTGGGGAGCGAGGGAGGGGCTGATGGACGAGGTTGGTCTACATAGAAAGCAAGGCCAGGTGTGGGATTTTACAGAATTTTGTTAAAAGACTGGGGTGGGTACAATGTCGGGAGAAGAGCAGAACAGTTAAAATATTCAAAAGCAACCCACTCAAGTTGGGTTCCTCGCACCCGGTTGGGATCTCTTCAAAGAGGATCCTTTTAAAATGAATCTGGCCACTGTCTGTCAAGATATGGTTGTTCCAAGAATGTCCAACAACAGGCACATCTCACAAACAATGTGACTTCATTTCCTGGGCATCACTCCAAAAATTATGTAATACTAAGCATGACGGAGGCAGAAATCAACCTCAACCAGCTGGGAGGTCTCAGTAGACAACTAGAACGTACAGGCTGAAGCTCTGGTGCAGCTTGTGCCATGATAGCTCTCCTGATATCATTGCCTCTCCACTTTCCCTTCCAAGTTGTCCAAGACTCTGCAGGACATGAATAGGTGACATTTTGTGTCAGGACCCTTCTTCAGACTGATTGTAGTGAGAGGGAAGGTGGAGCAGAATCTTGGAAGAGAGGTAGGGCGGGACAAATCCAGGCAAGTGATAGGTGGATACAGATGAGGGGTGGGGGAGGGGGGGGGTGTAGGAAGGAACTGTTAATGCTGGTTTACACTGAAGATAGCACAAACAGCTGGAGTAATTCAGCGGATCAGGCAGTATCTCTGGAGAAAAGGAATAGGTGATGTTTCAGGTCAAGATGTCTGAAGAAGGCTCTCCAGAGATTCTGCCTGACCTGCTGAATCACTCCAGCTTTTTGTGTCTATCTACAGGTGATGGGGGGGGGGGGGGGGGGGGGGGAGGGAGGAGGGGGGGGTGGACAATCGCAAGGTGAGCAGACAATAGGCCTTGAGATAAGGAGAAAAGGAGAGGAGAGGACTGAAATGTAAAGCCAGAGGAAAGAATGTAGGTGGAAGGAGACAGGGGAAGGTAAAAGTGGGCAGGGTTGAGAAAGGAATGGGTGTGCATCCAGGTGGGGCATCATCAACTGCTCAGTCACTCAGAGAGCTCCATGCCACCAAATGTTATTTTTAGTAACCATTACTGGTCTTGCCCAGTAACTTTGTTCCTGTTAACAATACTGCGTCACTTAAATTTGTTTAGCTCTTCTACCATTGTATGGAGTGCTGGCTTGGATTCACAGTAGATAGGCTTGGAATTCAACTCTGTGCCCAAATATTCTTCCTTGAGCATCTCTTTATGTATTTCCAGGACAACTACTGATGCACTCATGCCAAACAGTTCTGTCCAAACCAATCTCAACTCTTCCAATCAATCCATTCCTAGTAGAGTCATACTGTAGACATTACCAGCCAATTTAGGAAAACAACATGTTCCAGTTGTCTAATATTTTCAGGGACTCTCCAAAGTGAATTTTCCCAGCGTAATTCAGTTGAATTCCTTGCCATGTGTTATGCCTGCTTAACTACCATTGCAGGCTCAGAGGGCTGAAGAGTTTGTTTTCCGTTGTATCTCTTGATGACCTTATAACGCTGACTTTGTGTGATGGAAAAGTAGTGGGTGGATTATTATTCAAATCAGTCTTGATTATTAACTTTTGATATTTAAACAATGTCATTGAATTGCGATGTTGCACCAGGTCTTTTAGAGCAAACACATAGTCTTTGCCTCATCTCCACTGGATATTGATCCCAAACTTGTAATTTTCATAATCTTTGTTGGGGCTGGGTTGAACTGACTTTGTAACATTTCTATTATTTTGTTCACATGGGACATTGATTGTTTAAAGAGGGCGCAAGTAAGTTTCTTGGGTTGTTTTGGTAGATGTCCATATTTCTACCAATGAGATTGTCATTTTGCTTTTATGTATGGACTAATTTCAGACATTAGCACCCTCAGTCTTCTATTCCAATAATGTTATTCAACTGAATGAAACACTTGTATCCTTTCGACGTACAATGCCCTGTTGTATTCAGGGATCTAACCAGCCTATGATTGGCCTGCTGTCCAGCATATCATCACTTCCTCAATTACTAGGTCAGCATCATTTTCATACAGCAACTTTCCATCTCGTGCCCAAATCCTCATCTAACATGTGCTGTGCTAAATTTTGAGTGTACAGAAACACTGTACTAATCCTGCCCTGTAGTCATTCAATATCCTCAGTGACCTTGTAACTTTAATGACTGTGATTCCTCACTATTCATATTGCCAATGTAAGCTGCCCACAGCAGCATGTACAGACCTATACACGCTCGAGACATGAGGCCATCTCTGAAACTGTCTATAAAGTATTGCTGTAACCAAGAGGGCAGATAGTAGCATGAACCAAACCTTAATGGGGTGACAGCCTTGAATCACTGTTCACAACCCTTACTGAATGTGCTGCACAAAAGGACCAGCAGACTAATCTCAAAGTGGCCCATTAGTGAGCACCTGCACTGTCGCACAAGCGGTAATTTCCTCTACTCGGAGCTTTGAGACACAGTATTAGATTGGTCAGAACACAACACAGTGATGGTCCAGGGCATTTCATTAATTCCATTTGCTGCTGACTGGGTTCGCAAGCTTTAATAACTCTTTTCATTCCTGGTGTAGATGACTTTGGATGCTCAGTATCTACTCTCTGACACTACTTAAACATTGATTCCAGCTGTTTTGTGTTAGTTAAGTAACAAGCTGCTTGCAATGAATAGTGATGACTCCAAAGAAACTCCCGGGATTCTAAGGCTTAGATTCCAGCTCATGAGAAGCTGATTGTGAAAGGATTCCTACTTGTTTAAAAGAGGAAGCTGAAACATATGTCCAGGTAACACAAACCAGATTCTCCTCAAAAGAAGCAAACTCATTCATTTCAGATTATAAATAGAGTCAATATTCTTCACATCATAATCTGTCTCACATTCCAAAATTCCAAAAAGACCACATAATTTTAGTACATTTGATGCTATAATATTAATCTGCCCCTCCTTTCTCAATTTAAAAGCCTCACGTAGCTTGGTTGCCCTGAATAAATGTGCAACGCTCTTTGTTAAGCAAGGTATGATTTAATTTGTTGGATAACTATACTCGTGTTTGAATTTCGATGGTCACTTCAGAAAAGATGTAGCAATATTTTGAGGTTAATTCATCTCAATTGGACATCTCGGGACGACAGATGGCACAATGGGCTAAGTGTTCGGCTGGCAACCGGAAGGTAGCCGGTTCGAATCCCGCTTGGAGTGCATACTGTCGTTGTGTCCTTGGGCAAGACACTTCACCCACCTTTGCCTGTGTGTAAATGTGTGTGAATGTGTGTGAGTGATTGGTGGTGGTCGGAGGGGCCGTAGGCGCAGATTGGCAGCCACGCTTCAGTCAGTCTGCCCCAGGGCAGCTGTGGCTACAGAAGTAGCTTACCACCACCGAGTGTGACTGAGGAGTGAATGAATAATGCGATGTAAAGCGCCTTGAGTATTAGAAAGGCGCTATATAAATCCCATCCATTATTATTATTATTAGAAAACTGAATTCAGTCGAGTTTATTGTCATATGCAAAGTACTGGGAGGTACAGGTACAGTGAACACATTGCTTGCCACAAGATCACAGACTTAGACAAACCTTATAACCTTATAAAAGACATTATACATAAATTTTGCAAAATTTCTGAAAAACAAAACTCAAAAAGAAGCAGGACTTTAGTGCAAAATGTAATTAGAAAAAAAGTTCATAACAGTGAAATGGAGCAAAATGTTCCACTGTCAAGGTAGAACTAGGGTTGTGCAGGCTGCAGCAGGAACCTGATGGCTATAGAAGAGTTGCTGCTCCTGAACCTGGTGGTGTGTCTATAGGCTTCTGTACCTACTGCCCAAAGTAGCAGCAAGAAGAGAACGTGGCCCGTTTGTTGGAAATTCTTGATGATAGATGCCACCATCTTGGTGGGGAGTGCAGTGCTTGCGATTGACTGGGCTGAGTCCAAGTATTCAGGTTGGTAAAAGGCTAGGTTTAAAGAAGGTCTCCATGGTGCAGTGTGGGGGAAATGCAGAGGCTTAAAAAGGCAATTCCAGAGACTGAGGACATCCACAAATGCCGCGGTGGTGTGAAGGATTGGGGTGGGTGGGCCAGATCAGAACTCAAGAAGTGCAGAGCTCTTGGATGGTTGCAAAGCTAAGTTATGGTAAAGATATTGTGAAGGGATAAGGACATGGAGAGATTTGAACACGCAGCTGAGAATTTTAAAATTGAGGTATTGGTGGAGAGGAGCCTGTGCAAGTCAGTGAGCTCACGGGTGATGAGTTCATGAATGTTGCAAGTCAAAATAACGAGCACAGAGGGGACGATCTGACAATCAAAAAGGGATAATACCAGCAAGAATGAAGAGAACAGACTTGCACTTGAAAATGTCATAAAATAATTGCTCCTTCAAACAGAGCTCTGCTGCACACCTCAGGGATTATTAAAGTTTGTTCTCGTGCCCCCACGCTCCATCATCCTCCACCACGCCAACCCGCATTGATTATTACCCGACCTGAACCACTGTCTACCTCATCTGGGAACCTCGGACTATCTTTAATCGAGCTTTACCTTGCACTAAACATTATTACCTTATCATGTATCTGTATGCTATGAATGGCTCGATTGTAATCATTGTAGTCTTTCCACTGCACGCAACAAAAGCTTTTCACTGTTCCTCGGTACACGTGACAATAAACTAAACTAACTAACTATGCAAGAACTGTGGTTTTATAAAACATCTAGAGACTAGGATCTGAAACAGGGATCTACATATTGAACCAAGGACAGTTGGCATAGATTTGTACAGCACAGAAAAAGACCCTTTGATCAACTTGCCCAAGCCACCCAAGATGCCCCATCTAAGCTAGTCCCCTGCATTTGTCCTCTCTCTAAGCATTAAACAAGTCCCATTTACCCACATTTGTCCCATATCCTCCTGAATCATGTCCTATCCATGCACTTATCAAGTCTTTTAAATGTTGTTATTGTGCCTGTATTCTATATGTAGCGTTTACCCTCATCGTTATTGTGCTCTACTTTCTTCACCAACATATATAACTTTACCGACAATCATGTCATAAATCTTGCTGCTAGTTTGTAAGTTAGTTACTGAGTTTCTCACACTACAACAACCATGATGCCAACAAAGTGCTTTATTAGTTATGACAATTCAAGAAGGCACGATAACATTGTGAGCCATCTTTCCATTTAAATAAGGGAAGAAACCAAGTGGTTACACACAGTTGCTTGAGTGGCATTGTCTTTCAGATGTGAGGGCACCAGATCCCCAGTGAAAAGACACGAGCACAACAAATACAAATGCCAAGTCATGAAAGGCAATAGACACAAACTACTGGAGTAACTCAGTGGGTCAGGCAGCAAAGGATGTGATGTTTCGGGTTGGGACCCTTTATCAAACCAGTTACTCCAGCACTTGTGTCAACTCCAAGGCTTGTAAGGCATCTACCCAATGTACATGGAGGATCTTAAACCTCTCAATGCAAGGAAGGAGATGCAACAGATGAGGTCTGCACTGACAGTAGAGATTGGAGCTGGAATCCCAGAATCACAGATGTGAAAAATAAGTTTAATTAATTAAAATAATCTTAAAACAAAAACAAAAAATCTAGCTTCTAATGGTGACCATGAAACTACCAAATTGTCTTAAAAAACCCAGAAGACTCAAGGAATTGAGGATGCTGTTTTACAAATTACACAAAGTGCTGGAGTAACTCAGCAGGTCAGGCAGCATCTCTGGAGAACATGGATGGATGATGCTTCAGGTCAGGAACCTTCTTCAGTCAGCCTGACCCGATGTGTTACTCCAGCAGTCTGCGTCTTTTAGGTCTTAAAAGAACAACTAGTTTACTAACCTCAAGTAAAGGAAAACTGATATCCTTCTCTAGCCTGATGTCTATGTGACACATTGGTGGAGTTGAAGTCTTCCCCTCCCAAATTGGTCAAGTTAGTTATGCAGTTATAACCCTATTGTTATGTTATCGCAAAAGTTCAAGGAAGAGTGGGAAAAACAGAGAAATGGCGGGACACGGAGACAGCCTCAGAGGAAAAGAAGCATATATGCATCCACACATACACACTCGTACACACAGACACAAGCACATAACTACTAACACACACACAATTACAGATGTGCAAATATACTTGCTCACTTGGATCTACCCTACTAAACCACATGCATGTTCACAAAAACACACACATGGCCACAAGGTTGAGGCAGGCAGAAGGACATGGAAGAAATGAGAGAGACGTCGGAGAAAAATACAAAAAGCACTTTAGGTGAAGAGGTACAAAAGTACATGAAGTACAGTTAAAGAGGAGGTCACAGACACAGGCACTTGGCAGGAAAGACAGACTGGCAGCAAAAGCAGGTGGATGCAGAGAACTAATCCAATAAGCTGCACGTATGTATGAAAATGACACAAAGCAGAAGGCAATTCTAATCTGTATAGCAAATGTTGGAAAGATAGAACAGAAGCCTTGTGGCAATGTGCATCGCCATAGCAACATTTAATAATGCCACATAGAGCTTCCAAAATTGGATATCTAAACATGTGTAAGGCCATTGTAATTAATATGGAAAATGTGTTAAAAACTCATAACATGAATAATTGAAAATAAGAAAAAATAATCAAAACATTCAGTTCCCTGGTGCTTTAACCAAATCTGAAAATTCTCAGAAAATTGAAATATTTCTGATCATTCTAATTGCAAGAACGTGCATGAAGAGCTGGCTGTTGCCCAGTCACTGATGGCCAGCTATAGGAAGTGACTGCTGAATACCATTCTACGAACCAGCTTCAGAACACGCAATCACTGGACACTGAAGCAGCATTTATAATCACAATTTGCTACAGGGGATCCAGAGAGCCAATTTATCAAACTACCTCTCTCAATTAAATGGCTTTAACTGGTTTCTTGCTCCCTTCCTCAATCTGCACATTAAATCCTTCCCAACCTTACGCCAGATTTCCACTCTCCCTCACTACCATTGACATCCCTACTCTCCCTCTCGGGAAAGACCCGTTGTTTTCCTACCCACTTTCCTCTCTCCGTACACTAGATCACCCTTTTTGCAGCCCTCAGATTCGACTCTGCAATCTTCTTTGCTGCCCTTACATTGGATCCCACCTGGTCTCCTTTGTCCTATTGTTAAATCATCCACTCGGTGTCATTATTGTTGCAGGGATTCCATGCCATCTCCTGACAATCCCTTCCTGATGTCTTACAATCCCTTCCTGTCTTAAAGTAAAGCTTTTAACAATTCCTTGTTATTCTTGCACTAGATAGTCATATTTAAACATAAGGACAGAGAGGTGGAAAAGGATGAAGAAAGCACTGATATTGAAGTCATAATCGTTTCTGCCATTCTTTTTCATTTGGGACATGATGAGTGTCCCAACAAATCTGAGGTCTTGGACACCACAAAATGGGCTTCAGATTTCCAGCTTCAGCTTTCTGTCTAAACCCTACCTTACCCCAGATCATCTGCCTTTGATAGCCTCCCTCATCTGGCTTGGATATCCCTTAACTACACCAATGTACTAACAGCCAGGTTCTAAACTTAGATGCTTGATCTCCAAGGCTTCAGCACCCTTTAACATCACCCATTATGCTCATTGACCTAGACTGGTTTTCAGATAAACAACACTCATCTTTTTATCGCTCTACAGCTCTTTTTTATGTCTCCACCCTCCTCCAGCTCTCTGAGGTACTTGCAGCACTAAAGCTTCTGAATGTTATCAGTCCACTTTTGGCAGATGTGAATATAGCTGCCAAGACTCAATGTTCAGTCATTTCTTCCCCAAACCCCTCTGGCTCTCTTTAAGATATTCTTCATGGTCTAGTTATTTGACCAAGCTTTCAGTGATCTGCCCAATTTTTCCCCTTCAAGGCTTGGTATCATATTTTGTTTCATATTGCTTGTGTGAAGAACCTTGGGATGTTTTGCAATATTGGTGGTGCAATAAATTACTCGATGTTTATGTACTAGATCATGAACTAGAGCGTGGAGTTTAATGTTCGTGTGTAGCATCGACATTTCCCTCAATCGCAATGGTCTGGTCAAGCCAGTAATGATCACAATCCTTTGGATCCATGAGTGACGTAGATCTCATCCGATCAATGGGACAGGAAGGCCTTGAAGTTAATTCGCCCCAGATTTGAATACATCAGGAATGGTAGCAACTCGGATTTAGACGGCAGCCAATAATCTCCAGCAGATTGACTGAAATGTGGTTCTCTTATTTATATATGCAGATCTACAAAAGCTTTATGGGTCAGGGCCAACGTCTTGAATCAATTGTGCTGAGTAGAAATGTGCTTACCCATAAAACCCATTGCCTGAACCACACCCGAGTATAATTCACGCACCCAGCCTTCAGCTTATTACTTAAATAACGTTGCTATGTAATAACAGCGTGGCATAAAAGTGCTGACCTATTTACAATGCTAAAAAAAGAATCATTAAAACTGGTGAAAAACACGATGCCTCTGGTTTGCACAGGAGTAGACATTGTAAGTATAAATCTTTTTAAAGTCATCAGGTGAGAACATATTTATTCCTATTTTTCAGTGTCTGCTCCATCACACATTGTCTGATCGTGGTTGTTTCACGATTGTTATACATGGGAGTTATTGGCATGGAAGTATTAATCTGATGTGTGTGGCTTGCTGTTCATGATGCCTGATTTTACTTCGGAGTCACGTGAGTGATTCCGTGAAGAACCCGTTCAGCATGCATGCGCGGCATTACGTCCAGCAGAGCAACAGCGGCACAGCGGGAGTCAGGCGCTCCCGCTATGGAGGTGAAAGAACAGACCGTCAGGTAAGCTGACGTCGGGTTTTTCTTTCACAGGGAGCCTTCTGCTGTCCGGCAGAGAAGAAAGGCTCTGCAACAAACCTGTCCCCTGCTCGACTCCACGGAGGAGCGTCCATCTGGGGGGGGGCAGCAACAGAACAAACCTGTCCCCCGCTCGACTCCACGGAGGAGCGTCCATCTGGGGGGGCAGCAACAGAACAAACCTGTCCCCCGCTCGATTCCACGGAGGAGCGTTCCATCTGGTGGGGGGGGGGGGGCAGCAACAGAACAAACCTGTCCCCCGCTCGACTCCACGGAGGAGCGTTCCATCTGGGGGGGGGGGGGCAGCATCAAGGCGGTAGGATCGCTTACCCGGCGCTCCGCTATCCCGACACCGTGCCGAGCCCAGCCCTCTAGCGCCTGAGCAGTGGGCTGGAAGTACCGCCATGGAGGCGTCCAGCTGGTGGCTCCGACTTATTGTACGGGACGTCTTTCCAGGGGGAAAGACAGCCGCCTGAACAGACCTGCCCCCGCTCGACTCCACGGAGGAGCGTTCCATCTCGCGGGGGCAGCAACAAGGCGGTAGGACCGCTTACCGGGCGGTCCGCTACCCCGACACCGCGCCAAGCCCAGCCCGCTAGCGCCTGAGCCAAGGAAGAGGCATCCGGCCGGTGGCTCCGACTTATCGGACGGGGACGTCTCTCCACCCAGGCGGGGGAGAGACAGCCGCCTGAGCCGCTTGGAGCGGCTCTTGGAGCAGGAGCTCCAGCGAGGTGCACCCCAGGAGGGGCGCTCTCGCAGAGGGGGGTCAGGCACTCCCTCCACAGTGCCTGGTGCACTGTCCATTGCTTCCTCCTTTCCAGAGGATAGCTTTGGTGACCAGGACTGGGCTGGTCAAGAACAGGGGCAATGGTTGAAGATCTCGGGAGTATGCAAGGGGTGCAGGAACAGGAAGAGCTGCTAGGTGTGGTGGACAGCTACGTGGAAACCCCACATGCAGGAGGCCATTAAAAGCCTGACGACAGCCATCACATCGTATTTTCCTCGTTCCATGAACAAATACGGAGATGACCACAACCTTCGTAAACAAGTCATAAGACCTGCCATAAAATCCTGCATTGCGGAGTTGTGCATACCCCAGCCACTGAGCCAGACCCACTGCTCTTTGGCAAAAACCTCACAAAGCATATGAAGGACATGCAAGAGGTTTTACAAAACTTTCGGCTCATGAGGGTAGGGCCGGGACGAGTAACCAAAAACAGTCATTCCTACGCAGCAGCACCCCATCGCGTCCATCAGTCAACGTCTGCCATATCGGACTGATGAAAGCTCGGGGTCCGCATTCTATCACCGAACGTCTTCTTTAGATCAGGGCCCATGGGAAATGTGCCACCCCCCAACGTCACCGCCACGTCAGACGACGTGCAACACTCGTTGGACCGGCAGGAAACAGAAGAATACCCATAACCATGGAGGTAGGTGGGTCTGGTTCCTACCAGTATATAGAGTAATACTAACACATGGGAGTCTATCACGAGTGATCAGTATATACTCAATGGCATTAGTGAATACAAATACAATTCATACTAGAAAAATTGCCACCAGGTCAATATTCACCCCAGAGGGTATTTTTTCCCCTCTCCGTTAAAGAAACAAGAGGGACAAGCTGAACTGGTGAGAATAATTACAAAGGGTATCATGGGAAAACCTGAACCCTTGCAATTCGTATCAAATATATTCACTAAACCCAAAAAAGATGGTGGATGTCGCATCATCATTGACTTAACTTCACTAAATATGTTTGTTAAGTATATACATTTCAAAATGGAACCGGTTGTTACTGCCAAACTACTAAATTCCAAAGGATACTTCATGGCAAGCATTCATCTTAAAGATGTTTACTATTTAGTACCATTCACAAGGATCATCGCAGATACCTGAAATTTACCTGGATGGGGCAGCTATAGCAGTTTAAAGCGTTACCCAATGGGTTCACATCAGCCCAAGAGTGTCACCAAGACACTAAAACCAGCTCTGGCAATATTCAGAAGACAAAAACATATTGTCATGGCATATCTTGATGATATCCTAAATGGTAGGCAAGCATGAATTTGACTATGTTAGCTGTTCAGCTACCAAACAGTTATTCGAAACCCTGGGGTTGTCTTACATCCAGATAAATCTAAGTTGAAGCCATCCTCTATCATGGACTACTTGGGCTTCACAATTAATTCAGTCTACGTGACTGTAACATTGCCAAAAGCCAACATAGTTGAATTGGCACAATCATGCAACAATTTAATGGTCAACAAACTACCAACTACTCGACAAGTAACAGAGTAATTGGGAAAATGGTAGCAGCATTTCCGGCTACATAATTCGGACCTTTGTACCAAAAACGACATACAGGTCATTATGATCGTTTCATGAAGTTACCCACTGAAGTAATATCAGAACTACAGTGGTGGGCAAAAAACGTTTGACATAGTTTCAGCCTATTATCATCACTAACCCTACGTCAGTTATCCAAACAGATGCCAGTGCTCAAGACTGGGGAGCAACTAACTCTATATCCAGCACAAGTAGTAGATGGACTAACCCAGAATCATCGTTACCACTTACACTGGGCATTAATTATCTAGAGATGTTGGGTAACTTTTATGGTTTAAAAGCATATACATAAATATGCATCACTTGCATGTACGGTTATAAATAGATAATACTACGGTGGTGGCCTACATTAACCATAAGGGCGGCATGAAATCGGTATCATGTGATAAGTTGGTCAACACAATTTGGCAATGGTGTGTCCAAAGACATATTTGGCTATCAGTAACTTACCTACCAGGTAAGCTAAATACAGTGGCAGACACCAGGTCACGTAAATTTAATGACAACATCGAATGGCTGTTAAAACCCAAAAATAATTTTCACTAAAGTTATCAAGCAATATGGCACGCCAGATATCGATGTATTTGCATCGAGGCTAAATCACCAGGTACCTATGTATGTCGCTTGGGAACCAGACCCTGAGGCAGCAGCGGTAGATGCTTTCGCGCTGGGTTGGAGAAATTCTTCTTCTATGCATTTCCTCCCTTCTGCCTCATCAGTCGGGGACTACGCACAGTACAAATGAACTCTGCTTCAGGTATTTTGATAGTACCCGACTGGCCTACACAGCCATGGTTCCCAATACCATGACATGGTTGTTGAAACTCTGATGGTATTCCCCAGTGACCCAGAGTTGTTAACACCCAGTGTCGGGCACAAGCCACCCGTGCCATGAAAAAATCAAACTCCTGGGTTGCAGATTCTGCACAAACCACTTCTGGGACTGGGATTATCATAACAAACCGTCAACACCATGTCAGCATCCCTCCGAACATCCACTAAAAAACAGCACTTGTCCAGCATCAAAAAATGGGAGAAGTACTGCTTGGATACAGGGACCACCTACTCAACCGCTACAGTTACCAACGTACTTGAATTCCTGGCGAACCTTCACCACGATGAAGGACTCAGCTACAGAGCCATCAACACAGCTAGAATTGCCCTGCCTGTCTATTTAAAGCCAGCTCCAGGACAACAGGCCATGGGGTCCCACCAGCTGGTGGTCAAACTAATGAAGGGTATTTACAACTCTAACCCCCTAGACCAAGGTACACCCATATATGGGATGTCAGTGTGGTCCTGACATACCTCAGGGGATGGCCACCAGCCAGATCCCTCAACCTGGAACCATCTATGCTCAAAACACTCATGTTGATGGCACTTGTAGCTGCACAGAGGGTCCAGTCACTACACCTATTGCGACTGGACACCATGCTCACGGCTCCAGACCAGATCTCTGTCGTTATCCAGGGAATGATCAAACAGAGCAGACTAGGAACACCTAATCCAGTCGTGGAATTCCGGGCTTACCCGCCAGAAACACGGTTATGTGCCATGACCCTATTATCCTACATAGACACAACCAAAATATTCGAGGGAGATGAAAAGCCTTGTGGGTCAGTCATAAAAAACCTTATGGTCGGGTGACGAGAAATTTCGAGATGGCTCAAGCAGGTGCTAAAAGCTGCTGGGATAAAAAATAACATGTACAAATTTCATTCCACCAGGGCAGCATCCACGTCGACGGCTAAAAGAATGGACGTGCCTATAAACCACATCCTGGCTACAGCAGGATGGTGGGGGGAAAGACCGTTCAGAAATTTTATAATAAGCCGTTGGCAAAACCTGTTTTATTTGCAGGAAAGATTTTACAGACTGCAAATATTTAATTTAAGCCCAGGGGAGCAATTTAATTTCTTTGTTGTTATTGTTAAAAAATACCATTGTGTTTTTCTACAAATAGATTCATTGGTTGGTTACGATAACACACTTCCTCCCTCAAAGACGTGATGTAGTAATAACTGTTACACGGTTTGAAATCACAGAGCTTTGAAATCTTCATGGAATCGCTCACGTGACTCCGAAGTAAAATAGTAAGATTAAACGAGAACTTACCAGTTTGAAGTTTGATCTGTATTTTATGAGGAGTTTTATTACGTGCCTCCGCTCCCGCCCTCAATAATATGGGTCAAATTCATAAACTGACGTCTCCTTATCTTTACTATGTTTACTTCAATAACTGTGTCTATCTGTGATTCCACACCGCTGCTTTGAAGTATGCCGCGCATGCGTGCTGAACGGGTTCTTCACGTAATCCCTCATCGTAACTCCTCATAAAATACAGATCAAACTTCAAACTGGTAAGTTCTCGTTTAATCTTGCTATTAGTGTGCACTCTCAAGGTAGCTTGCAGCCCGACTGCACACTGACTGGTTTTACCTAGGGTGGCACATCGGTGCCGCTGGTAGAGCTGCTGCCTCACGACTCCGGGGTTTCAATCCTAACCTTCGGAGCTGTCAGTGCGGAGTTTGCACATTCTCGTTTCTGGCTTAAGTCCTCCCTCCACCACCTCCAGTTTAAATTCCATTTGGAATATTTTGCAGGACCAAGAAACCAAGAAACCACATGGGTTTCTTTTGTGTGCTCCATTTCCTTCCACGTCCCATAGACATGTGGATTGGTGGGTTAGATTGCCCATGGTGTGTCAGTGAATAATATAAATCTAGGGGGATTTGATGGGAATGTGGGAGAATAAATGTGATTAAAGTAAATGGGTGTTTGCATGGTCTTGGTGGGCCGAAGGACCTGTTTCCATAATGTATGACTTTACAAGGCAAAGAAAAGATCAGTGAAATTAAACCATGATTTTTATTTTTACTTCTTTAGAGACGAGATGCTGCATGCAAAACACAGCCAAGAAAAATAAAATCTGAAGAGTTTAATCTGAATGTTCGTGTGGCTCCCTCTTACTGAGATTCCTAAGTGACTCCTATTCAATGCTCACAGGGAGAGCTGTCAGACAGCCAGGCAGAAGGGAAAGCCAAGGGTTCTACACCATGTCAGAGAGGGAGGTCCCTGTACTGTCTGCAAATGAGACCCAGACACTTCAGCTTGGATCGAGTTTATAACCACATGCTAAAGGAAATCCTCACATGAAATGCAAATCAGGCCATAGCCACCATGCTGTCACATGGAATTTATTGTTACAGCTTTGGCTGATTAACATCCTGTGCGTGAATCGTGAACCAATAATTGCAACACACTCTTTTCTTTATCCTTCCCCTGAGCACGCCAACTCTGACAGGGATCCAGCTCCCCATGTACGCAAGCAACTCAAGCCAGTGATTGTCAGCAGCCTTTACAACCACTAAAACATTGTCGGCAAAACAATTCCACCCTCACTCACATTTTTTTTAACATGGATTCACAAAGGATTATGGGCAAGTGGTCAACAAGGCTTAAATCAGGAGTCACATAATCTTGGCTGCACTTAGCAGTATTGGGGCAGTTTTGCAGGATGAGGTGATGGCTTTTAAATAAACCAATAAGAAAGGTTTTACCAGGTCCTCAAAAATCTGGTCTGATGGAGGGTCATGACAGAAACGTCACCCATTCCTTCTCTCCAGAGATGCTGCCTGTCCTGCTTCTTCTTCTTCTTCTTCTTCTTCTTCTTCTTCTTCTTGCTTGTGGCGTGCACAGCCTAAAGTTGTAGGACAACTTGTTTTATTTGATCTTACTTGATTGTGCACGCCAGATTGATTGCATTCGTCGAAACAGGGAGGACCACGTGAAGGTTGCAATCTCCCACCCCCCTGTCCTGCTGAGTTACTCCAGCATTTTGTCTATCCTGAATAATGATTGGTCAGCACTGAGATCAAGAAATGCAAGGAGGTATTTATCCTTGTTTGGCTGGTAATAATTCCATCAACTATGAGCATTGGTCCCTTTATCTAATTTGTTGTGTGTGGTAGTTCCTGTATACAAGCTGTGCACTGTGTTTGCAGTTGTAAAACTACCATAAAAAATGGAAGCTCTTTATTTTGTACAAACATTGTAAATTAACTAATTTCCTCCCATTAATAAAACTCAGAACTATTTCTACCTTGTTTATTTTATTAAATAAAACTTGGCCTCTTTATTTTCCTTTGTGGATCACTGATTTGGTTAATATAGAAGAACAAAGTTTTTTTTCCTTATGGTGTCTGATAAACCTTATGACGTACCAGAATTGCAGTCAACATAATAATGTGGGGAATATAGCAGCCAATTTGCTCACATGAATAAAATAACATTCAGATTTCCTGTTATTAATGATGTCCATTGATGTTAAATATTGGCAGGGATTCAAGGAGGAGTTCTTGAGAAGTGCCTTAGGATCTGTTGTACCCACCATGGAGGCCAAATTAGTTCTTGGTTAAATGTCCCATCCAAGAAAATAGCACATTCCACCACCTACTCTCCCTCACTACTGAGCTGAAGCCCATATGAAGAACTCTTTACATTGGGATTTAAACTAGTAACCTTCTGACTTAGAGGTGAGAATATTACCGCAGAGCCGAGGCGGGCGCTTTGGAAGCAAGTATATGTGTTATAAATCCGGCGCAAAGCTATGACCTTCGCTGAAGGCAGATAAGCTTCCAAGCAATGCATTTCAAACAGCTTTGCTCTGAATCCTAGTGGACAATAGTTCAGAGGGCAAATACTGTAAAAGTTTGGCTACAAATGGGACTCATTTAATAACTCTGGCTGAGCTGCATTGCATTGGTAGGGAAAAGGTAAATCTGAGCCCTAATGGTTCCCAGAGCACCAAAGGCTTGGTCTGGTTCCATATCCAGCATAAATTTGAGTCTCTGAACAACAGCAAACTGAATTTTGCATTAAGCAAGCTGCAAGCAAAGATTGATAATTGAATACGAAAGGAACCTAGCTTTGAACACATGTCAATTCAAGGGCTTTCAAATCAACATTGGGCTCTTTGTAAGAAATAAAATACAAGGATAGTTTGTAGGATTTAAGAAGTTTAAAAAAAATCTGATTTGATTTAATTAGAGAAGATGGCACTTTGAGACAATTTAAACAAAGTCTCTAAAATCAGGAGTTGACGCAAAAAATGTTTCGCCATCTGGTGAAGAGTTCAAATATCAGGAACACAGGCTACAAACTGTGCTTTGAGATGGTTGAGGAAGGAATGTTGTCAGGGGTGCCAAAAGAACTTCTCCAATGTAGTTATTGGATGTTTAAGTCATCTTGAACCAGAACAGCGCATAGTGGCACAGCTGGTAGAGCTGGTGCCTCACAGCGAAAAAAGACCGGGTTTGATTCTGACCTCGGGTGCTGTCTGTGTGGAATTTGCATATTTTCCCTGTGACCGCATAGGCTTTGGTGCTCCGGGAACCATTAGGGCTCAGATTTACCTTTTCCCTACCAATGCAATGCAGCTCAGCCAGAGTTATTAAATTAGTCCAATTTGTAGCCAAACTCTTACAGTTTTTGCATGTTCTGGTTTCCTCCCGTGTCCCTAAGATGTGCAATTTTGTAGGTCAATTGGCTGCTGGAAATTGCCTCCAGCATGTAGGGAGTGAATGCAAAAGTGGGATTGCATAGAGCAAGAGTGAATGGGTGATCGATGGTGGGTATGGACCTGATGGACTGAAGGGCCCGTTTCCAATGTTGTATCTTTCAATCGATTAATCACTGGGATGGAATCGCAGTTCACTGAAGGAAGATAATGTCCAGCATTACCTCAGAAATTCACTCTAATCGTGTCTCGAGAGGCTATTAATAGAACCCATTTCATGCCATCCAATGAAGTCAATGTTTTCAGTTCAATGGATTACTGTGTTTGGACGGAATTAAGGAATATTATGAGTACAGAACCGTAACGACCTAATTAGGAGAATGTGGGGGAGAAATTGATCATTGTTGGCATTGGTTGGTACTATTCTGCCGCCTACATTTTCACCTCACACTGAGCTCCCGTGTAGTCAATGGAACCAAACATCAAGCAGGCAATTCAATTCCATCCATTTTACACCAATGTCCAGAGGAATTCCTACCCT
This sequence comes from Amblyraja radiata, assembly GCF_010909765.2. Lineage (NCBI taxonomy): Eukaryota > Metazoa > Chordata > Chondrichthyes > Rajiformes > Rajidae > Amblyraja > Amblyraja radiata. The sequence goes on from NC_045981.1 coordinate 23,870,159, forward strand.
CTACCTTTCCACACAAAAAAAGACATTTAAACCAGTGATGTGATGAAAACAAAAGCAAAAAGTAGTCCATAGAATAGGAAATCTGAAAGAAAATGGCAATTTAACAACAAAAAAAACTACTTCAAAGGCCAATGTGATTGGAATTTTATTGGCAGAAATCCTCGACTGAAATTCCTGTCTCTGGTATTCCAGTCTCATAATACACTAAATGAGAAAAAGCTGCTCTAAAGCTGGAGCCAGTCCTACACAAACCTTCAGGCATTGCACGAAATAGCATGTGTTTTTCAAGCCTAGGGACCACCAAATGAAGAAAGGAAAAGAACAAATAGAACACTTCAAGTATGAGGTAAGTAAGTCTTAGCTTCTATGGGGAAACTTTTCACTGGCAACATTTTACAATTTTAGAAGTAATGATTTTGTTTTTTTTGGCCCATTCTCCTCTGTATGAATGTCAGGCTTGGTTCAAGGGGTAGGCAGCACGCCATTCCCTGGGATGCTTGTTAGCTGCAAACTGACTGCTTTCATATCTACCCTCCACTCCATCCTGTGTCAGGTCTCTGCCCCCTCCATAGGAAACCACGCAATGCATCACATCACTACGCAGGGAAGCTTTGGTCCAAACATTCTTCAAAGTGCAGTATCAGAAACTCTCCGCAAGGCCTGCATGAGAATGCGAGTGGTACAAAAAAGAATAACTGCATTAAGAGTTACGTAGAAGATTGATCACTGTGGCCATTGTGATCACTATTGGGAAACTCAGCTAAGGTGTGAAGTTCACAGCAAGTTCACACCACAGCAGCTATGTTATTAAATGGATTCTGTGGACAAGCTTGCGGAATGGTAATTGAGCTGCTGTAAACTGTTCCCTGTGCAAGGATCAGAAAATGCTGATGGGAAATCTTGTGGGAATGAATATGAATTTTAGCCAGACATGCATTAAAGGTTCGACAGCATCTCAGTAGCAGGGGGTCATGAACTGACACTCGTTGCCACATTAACCTTGTGTTTCTCCATGATCACCCAGTGTGTCCCTCATGCCTTCTGCAACAGTTCAAGATTGAAGAGCTCTTGTTGCAGCTTGCTGTTCATCTACAGCAAGAAGAAAATACAACTTTGCCAGGTTAATTTTCTTCCTCATTCATGATTAAAGGAAAATATTCAACTTATACATATCTGCTCTTCAAAATATTGAGAATGATCTACATCATGTTGGAATGTCAAAATTGAGTCCGTATGCACTGCACCAGGTGACAGCAGCTAATGGTTCAAAACATGAAGAAATTATTCTCATTGGTAGATTTGGTTCATGCTTCTTTCACATAATGTGTGGATCCTTATTTTCTTGCAGGTACTCTTTCCATCATAACTCATTCCATTCATTTAATTATTCTGTTAGTGTTATGACCAATGAACACCAGGTTTTGATGCGAACCAATAATGCCCCAAGATTGGAGATGTACACCAGAGGAAGGAAGCAGGAACAGCATCTCATATTCCTCTTGGGTAGCTTACAACCCGGGGGTATGAATATATAATTCTCCAATGTTAGTTAATTCCCACCCTTCCCTCCTCTCTCATTCCTACCTTGGTGCCCTTCCATACTTCCCACCATCCCGCCACTCCTTTCTCCCCATCTCCTTCCATAAATCTCCCTGTGGCTTTACATATTTCACTCCCCTTATCTGATAACCTTTTGTCTCCTTTTCATCTCTAGCCTTTGTCCATCCATTAACCCCCATTATCTATATCCACCTATAAATTGGCAGGCTTTGTCCTACCCCACCTTTTTTCCCCAGTTTTCTACCCACCCCCCCCCCCCCCCCACCCCTCCCTTACCCCACCACTACAATCAGTTTGAAGAAGGGTCTTGGCATGAAACATCATCTATCCAGAGATTATTACATATATTACCAGGGGTTCTGGTCTGGGGATGCAATCCTCATTAATATCAAAACACACATGTATTTCACTTTTGTTTTGCCTATTGCTCAGTAGTATAATAAACTTTTCAGTGTCTCCAATTTAAAGGGAGTGGGAAATATTTAAGCATTTCTGACCCCCCTGGTTTTTCAAACTACACTCTTGCTCCAACTGCACACCCCACTTGCACACTATGCCCCAGCTCATACTCCAAATGAATGAGTGAGCCAGATGCCAGACCATCAGTGTTTTTGAACAGTTAAATACCAGGCTTTCATGTGCTTTGATATCAAGGCCATACAAGGTAAACAATAGTTCACCCCCCCACCCCGTGCCTTCCATGGGAGCTATTCTGCTGCAAATAGCCAGTCCCAGCCCAGGCATCATCACTCCAGTGATGGTGGACTCGTAATATTGTGTGAATAACAAATCTTAGACATGGAAGTAAAATCCACCGTCTTCTTACAGCGTCTGGCCAAGGGCAATTAATGTGGCATTGGAAATTTGATAATATCCCAAAAATCGATTAGATAATTGTTAAGTAAGTATATTTTTCATGTGTTCATAAGGATCAAAGCTGAAGATTCAGAACTCGTTTCTAGGATGTTCCCGTCAAACTTGCGATACATGGATTCCATTGGCTTTAATGAGAAACTCAGGAAATAGATCCCAAATGTGAACTCACTCTTTGGTTATTAACTGTCCTTGCTCAGGCAGTAGAAATATCCTCTCTCAGTAGGCAAACTACACTTGCTTCAATGATTAAAACTGTGCAGTAAACTGGGTGCTGAGTTTTTTTTATTGCAAACTGACCATCTGCACTGTCAGTTTGGTTGCTTACAAGCAGAGACCTCCAACAGCTACAGCACTGAACAAAGTGTATCATCACCAGGGCGATGGTAAACCTCATGGGAGAGCCTGAAGACGTCAATATAACCAGTCGCTGACATGTTTCCATTCTGCTGGAACGCAGTTTTAAGTGTACCAGTAATGCCGAGAGATGAAAGGTTCAAGGGAATATTCAGATATCACTGACTGCTTCACAATCAGCATCGGCATCTTCCACTTACTTCAAATACTATAATTAATAGAGTAAGGTTCATTCTAACCCACTTGTCATGAAACCGACAGTCTGGGAGCAAAGCTGTGGAACAACGCACTGCCTTATTTCACTCTCTACTGAGTGCAAGTGATTCTAATAAAATGGCAAGGTGTAATTCGCCTCCAAGTTAACTGTGTGCACCTGCGTGTGTGTGTGCGGATATGCAGGCTTAATCCTGATCCGCACCCTACAAACGGATTCTCCTGGGTCACCTTAGCACCTGCATGGGAAGCATGCAACTCTCTGGCAAGGCGTGATCATCTTGGCACCAGGGTCCTGCATTTGACAAAAAAAATTCAGCATGCCCCCATCATTAACAACACCCCATTTTATCGGTGTGTGTGTGAGAGAGAGAAAAATTACAGGCGGTAACAATCTATAAAATAATTACATTTATTGATAAGACACAGTGCTGGAGCAACAGTAGGTCAGGCGGCATCTCTGGAGAAAATGGATAGGTGACATTTCAGGTCTGGACGCTTATTCGGTCTGAAGAGGGGTACCGACCAGAAATGTCACTAATCCATGGTCTCCTGAGATGCTGCCTGTCCTGTCCGACTGAGTTACTCCACCACTTTGTGTCTTTTTTTGTAAACCAGATCTGCAGTTCCTTGTGTTTACATTTTTGATGCTGGTTGATACATGCCATATTTTCTTCTACCATTGCAGCTTGCACCACCACCCGAACAAGGTGCAGGCAGTCCCAAGAGTATGCTTCAGGGGGCAGTAACTGGCAATTCTCATCGTCTTCATCAGAAACCTCTCCCTGTGATGCCTTGCTGGAGATTAAAGGTTCATCACCTGGGTACAAACAAGGGATGGAGGTCCAGAATCCATATATCTAAGGAATATGTTTATAAGCAGAGTTTTGACTCAAAACATCACCCGCTGAGTTACTCCAGCATTTTGTGTCTATTTTCTATGTTTTGACCATTTTGTAAATTAATCAAACTTAGTTTAGATATTGCCTCTCATTTTTAATTATTACTGTGCTAACAACAACCTTTGTGGTGGTTTTTAATTAGATCTGACGTGAATGTTAAGGCAGTGGCAACAGATATTTAATGCAGTTTTGCTAAAGAGGAAGTGTGTGTACCAGTGAGGAATGTATAGAATTTGGCAGAGAGAAGTGACACTGCTGTGAAAGCTGTGTGCTTCTATTATTTAGTGTTCCATCAAGAATTATATCATCAGCCATCATTACAAACACTTTCAAGCAGCCTCAGATTAAACCAGTGCCCACTTCAAGGCAATCTAATTTCCCAGCTCAGGAAGTATTAAAAAAGATGACCAATGACATCACAATTTAAAAAAGCACCGAAGATCTCGGAGAAAACCCAGGCAGGAATCTTTGTGTCTTTTTTTGTAAACCAGATTTGCAGTTCCTTGTGTCTACATTTTTGATGCTGTTTGATATATGCCATACATATGGCATGGTGGCGCAGTGGTAGAGTTGTTGCCTTACAGCGCCAGAACCCGTGTTTGATTCCAGACTATGGGTGCTGTCTGTACAGAGTCTGTACGTCCTCCCCATGACCCGCGTAGGTTTTCTCTGAAATCTTGGGGGGGTGTTTGCTAGTGCTGTCGGGGAGGATTTAAACTAATGTGGCAGGGGGATGGAAGCATGAGCAGAGAGACAGAGGGGTGTAAAATAAGGGTAGAAGCAATAGGTAGCAAGGTGAAAAGTAAAAGTGGCAGGCAGACAAATCCAGGGCAAAAATCAAAAAGGGCCACTGTTCAACATAATTGTATAAGTGTTGTAAAAACAACCCTGAAGGCTTTGTGTCTCAATGCCAGGAGCATTCGTAATAAGGTGGGCGAGTTGAATGTACAGATAGTTATTAATGAATTTGATATAGTGGGGATCACGGAGACATGGCTCCAGGGTGACCAAGGCTGGGAGCTGAACATCCAGAGATTTTCAATATTCAGGAGGGATAGACAGAAAGGAAAAGGAGGTGGGTTAGCGTTGCTGGTCAGAGAGGAGATTAACGCAATAGAAAGGAAGGACATTAGCTTGGAGGATGTGGAATTGATATGGGTAGAGCTGCGAAACATTAAGGGGCAGAAAACGCTAGTGGGAGTTGTGTACAGGCCACCTAACAGTAGTAGTGGAGTTGGGGATGGCATCAAACAGGAAATTAGAAATGCGTGCAACAAAGGTAAAACAGTTATAATGGATGACTTCAATCTACATATAGATTGGGTGAATCAAATTGGCAGGGGTGCTGAGGAAGAGGATTTCTTGGATGCATGCGGGATAGTTTTCTAAACCAACATGTAGAGGAACCAACGAGAGAGCAGGCTATTCTAGACTGGGTATTGAGTAATGAGGAAGGGTTAGTTAGCAGTCTTGTTGTACGTGGCCCCTTGGGCAAGAGTGGCCATAATATGGTTGAGTTCTTCATTAGGATGGAGAGTGACATAGTTAATTCAGAAACAAGGGTTCTGAACTTAAAGTAAGGTAACTTTGAGGGTATGAGACGTGAATTGGCCAAGATAGACTGGCAATTGATTCTTAAAGAGTTGACGGTGGATATGCAATGGAAGGCATTTAAAGACCGCATGGATGAACTACAACAATTGTTCATCCCAGTTTGGCAAAAGAATAAATCAGGGAAGGTAGTGCATCTGTGGAAAACAAGGGAAATCGGGGATAGTATCAAAACTAAAGATGAAGCATACAAATTAGCCAGAAAAAGCAGCCTACCAGAGGACTGGGAGAAATTCAGAGTCCAGCAGATGAGGACAAAGGGCTTAATTAGGAAAGGGAAAATAGATTATGAAAGAAAACTGGCAGGGAACATAAAAAATGACTGCAAAAGCTTTTATAGATATGTGAAGAGAAAAAGATTAGTTAAAACACATGTAGGTCCCTTGCGGTCAGAAACAGGTGAATTGATCATGGGGAACAAGGACATGGCAGACCAATTGAATAACTACTTTGGTTCTGTCTTCACTAAGGAAGACATAAATAATCTGCCGGAAATAGCAAGGGACCGGGGGTCAAATGAGATAGAGGAACTGAATGAAATCCAGGTTAGTCGGGAAGTGGTGTTAGGTAAATTGAATGGATTAAAGGCCGATAAATCCTCAGGGCCAGATAGGCTGCATCCCAGAGTGCTTAAGGAAGTAGCCCCAGAAATAGTGGATGCATTAGTGATAATTTTCAAAACTCTTTAGATTCTGGAGTAGTTCCTGAGGATTGGAGGGTAGCTAATGTAACCCCACTTTTTAAAAAGGGAGGGAGAGAGAAAACGGGGAATTACAGACCATTTAGTCTAACATCGGCAGTGGGGAAAATGCTAGAGTCAGTTATTAAAGATGGAATAGCAGCACATTTGGAAAGTGGTGAAATTATTGGACAAACTCAGCATGGATTTATGAAAGGTAAATCATGTCTGACGAATCTTATAGAATATTTCGAGGATGTAACTACTAGAGTGGATAAGGGAGAACCAGTGGATGTGTTATATCTGGACTTTCAGAAGGCGTTTGACAAGGTCCCACATAAGAGATGAATATGCAAACTTAAAGCACACGATATTGGGGGTTCAGTATTGATGTGGATAGAGAACTGGCTACAGTTCATTGGCTATATTTAAGAGGGAGTTAGATGTGGCCCTTGTGGCTAAAGGGATCAGGGGGTATGGAGAGAAGGCAGGTACAGGATACTGAGTTGCATGATCAGCCATGATCATATTGAATGGTGGTGCAGGCTCCTGCACCTATTTTCTATGTTTCTATCTTCACTTTTTCCCCACACTCCCAAGGACGTACAGGTTTGAAGGTTAATTGGCTTGGTATAAGTGTAAAATTATCCTTAGTGTGTGTAGGATAGTGTTAATGTGTGGGGATGGATCGCTGGTCGGCACGGACTCGGTGGGCCAAAGGGACTGTTTCCGTGCTGTATCTCTAAAATGAAAACTAAAATACTAAAACACATTGTAGCGGCAATGTGCCAACCACAGAGTGAAGGGTTATATAGTCTGGAACTTCCAGTATACTGAGGACTTGCATTGGATCCCCGCCCCTTAATAGGCATTGGGAGAGCCAAGATACTCAATCTTAGACTATGTATTTTCAAAAGACCGTTTAGAGAATTCAGAGTCAAATCCAGCCAGGCGCACCTCCAGGATTAGTGCAATGTGACATGATGAAAGTAACAGGACAAAATTATCTTTATGATACTAAACTCTCATCTTGAAAATAATAAATTATATAGCTCAATTTACCAATATGTTCATTCATTTATATTGTACATCTAGCAACTGATTTTGAACCTCACAGAAAAGTCTGTCTGTTAAATTTTGTTAAGTTGCCTGTTTACTGATTTGGAAATGGGGCTTGCTCAGTATAATATTTCCAAGTTTATTCAAGTTTAGAGAGTTTATTGTCATGTGTCCCAGATAGGACAATGAAATTCTTGCTTTGCTTCAGCACAACAGACATGAAGGCATGAATACCTTCTGAAGATTGGGAACGTGAGGTCTAGCAGTATTTAATTCACACGTTGAGGTAATCTTTTTTTGGGACCCCAGTAGGCACATATTGGGCAACAAGGATACACTGCTGACTATAAGGGACCTTGAGTGCGTGAGTGAAATAGAACATTGATGCTAAAGTAGAGAGAATATCTGCTGCAAAACTGAAACTAATAATCAATGGATGTGAAGAATGACCATGTGGCTGATGTACTGAAAGAATGGTTGGAAACTGCAATGGTGGCAAGGGCTATCAGGTGCAGGGTGTAACAGAAGAAGATTAGAAAGCTAATTTTGCACCAGGTTCCTCTCCATGTGACGATTCTGCTATCTCTACAACAATGCAAAACACCCGCTTCAGATTTCACTAAAGAATACTAGCTCCTCAGTAATAGATGCAACAAGGGTAAAGCAGTGATTTGGCTGGAGAATTCTACATTTCTATGCTCGGATAACAATTTCATCATAACAGATTGATTAAGCAGCTTTGCAATCCCATGCCAACTCTATTATCCGACACGTACATACAATGTTGACTGCCTCGCTGTAAAATTATTCTGACTGAAGTTGAGTGTTAATCAATTACTTTCAGATAGGTGAACAGGAAGGAGGAACGTGGGAAGAGGGTGCTGTGTTTACTGAAGCCTTCCTTCCATTAAATAATGGAAATTAAGTAACATCCAGCATCTCTTGACTTGGCCTGAGCGAGACTGCTCAATGTGTTTGTCTTTTCAACTGTGAACTCTCCAAATCTGCTCTGCAAGTTTGCAGATCACATTCCTCTTCTCTGCAATTTACACTTATATCTTCCTGTAGTGACCCCCTTCATTCCCTACCCCATTTCTTCCACCACATTTTGGGGTTTAAAGGAAATGCTTCAGCCAATTGGAATTATCTTTGTGGTCCTTAGCCAACATCTTCCATTTGTGAATTCTTACAGCACGACAGCAAGTCATCGTATCAGAATTCAAGCTTCACCTTAAAATGTTCACATCCCCGTTATCAGAACCCCTCCTTTTTACGTCCTTTTATACTTAGCTTCCCATTAAAATATCTTTATTATACTTCAGCTATTTTATATCAGAGGATCTTAATGTTGGACCCTATCATCTTAGAGATGTTCAGCACAGGATCAGACAGTTTATCAACCAACTATTTACACTAATCCTACATTGGCACATTTATTCCCCCCATATTCCCATCAACTCCCCCTAAATTCTAGCAATTACCTATGCATCTAGAGTAATTTACAATAGTCAATTCACTTATCAATCTACATGTAGGAAGAAACTGGAGCTCTTGTAGGAAATTGATACGGAAACAGGGAAAAATGTGCAAAATCTCCACAGACAATCCTGACCGGGGTCATTGGAGGGAGAGGCAGCAGCTGTACTAACTGTGCTACTGTGCTATCCTACAAAGCAAAATTAGTGCATCTTCCTCTGGTTATAAAAATAAGGCAAATTTGGTCCGATGAAATGCTATGCAACTAACTGGTTTGCAGTGATCAGAAGCGCACCTGGATGAGACGCTGACTGCCCTAAGATGTCCACCTTCACAGCCGGCTGAAGGATGTTTACCATTCCAGCTCAAAACCCTTGACTAAAAGTCCGTCATAGATAATCCCCTTCTCCCATCCACTCACTCGCACACGTGCTGAATGTGGTTACACATCTGGAGGCAGTTTCCTGGGTTCTGTACAGATGTTTATTTGGGGATGTGTGGGAGGAAAGAGAATGCAAAAACAATTTATTTAGCCTGAAAATGGATACATTTTTTGGTAGTTAAATGTAAAGGTCAAATTAGAAAGATGCAATTGGGCAATACTTACAACACATCTAACATTTTATGTGGCTTACCAGTTTCTGAAGAAAAGGTTAAAAACTGTGACCATGAGGAATAAAATCCAAAGTTTTAAATTATATAAACAAGAGTTAGTCAATCGGCTCCTCAGGTATGCTATGCAATGCAACCACATTATGGGTAAACTACCTCAAATGCCTTGATGGCTATCTTCTAACCCAACTGATTCTATGATGTCCCCATATTTCGTAGCATTTTGCAGGAGTAAGTTCCAGGTTTTCACAAGACTTATTGTGCTTTCTGATTCAACAGGACTCATCACTGCCCACAGGCTAGTGCCAATCATTCAAAGTTACTGTTGTATTGGGAAATTAAGTATACCCTATGTCTGAAAAAGCATCGCGGCCCAAAACATTGCCTGTCCATTCTCTCTACCGATGCTGCCTGACTGAGCTCTTCCAGCATTTTGTATCTGCTCACGATTTCAGGATCTACAGTTCCTTGTTTCTCCATATCTAGACATTTTGGCAATTAGAAGGTTTGTCCACTAATTTCTTTAAAAAGTTCATCAAAGACATTCATCAACCAGTTTGCACTTTTGAGAAGTGGGTATGTCACCGAGAGTGAAATAATCCTTGAAATGGTCTACTAGAAATGATTTAAAGCCAAACAGTGTTGACGATTTATATCAGTTTAAATCGCAAAATGTTTGCATTGAAATAAGACTTTTACTACTTCCCGTTAAAATTTAATGTACAATGAGTTACATTGAAGTGTAGTGAATGTTTGAGGCAAATGTGACCCTACAGTATTCACAAATCCTGCTAACAACAGCAAGGTGAACGACTAAGTCAATTGTTTTCTTTGGTTGCAATGATTGGGAAAGAAACATGGACTCCTTCACAATCAGGGTGATTGACGGTCTCAATGCTAACTGCAAATGCATATCCCAACTGACTGAGTTTCACAATAGACCACTTTGTTATCCTCTTCTGAGAGGAAGTAAGGAAACAATTTTGAGGTGTACTACAACTATAAAGGCTTATACTGTATACACCGGTTATAATGCATTGTGAACTAACTGCATTGCCCATATTGGATATGGTGACTATGTTCAGACCAAACATATTCAAAGGGAGGTACATGATGGTGGGGTCTATCAGTTGCCGTGCATCTGCTGTACATTGTAGCATTACAAGAAGATTGAAGAGCTGATTTCAAACAAAGGAAACAAGACTCTTGGCTCGAGAGTTACGCAGGAACATTTTGAGGTTACAACTTTCCTAATTTCCTTAGTGTGAAGGAACTAGAATAGATGATTCCACAAAGGCTTCACAGTGTTTCAGAAGGAACTGCAGATGCAAGTTTACACCAAAGTTGACCCAAAATGCTGGAGTAACTCAGCGGGTCAGGCAGCATCTCTGAGAAAAGGAATAGGTGATGTTTTGGGTCAACCTTTCTTTAGAGATCTGAAGAAGGGTCTTGCCCCGAAACGTCACGTATTCTTTTTCTTCAGTGATGCTGCCTGACCCTCTGAGTTACTTCAGCATTTTGTGTCTACCTAAGGATTCACTGGTGTCAGACTGAATAGAAACATTAGGTTGCAAAGATACCAGACAGTATAAGAGTTTAAGATTTCATTTTTGTATATGTGTTCTTTTCTCACATGCAAACATTTCAGGTACAAAGTTGCACCTTCCAGAATAGTAGATTTGATCAAATTTTCAATGGTATAACTCCGAATATAACCAGATTATAGAAAGATAAGGTTTTATTCCTTCTATTTGCATTGTAACTTTACGTAAAATAATACATAAATTTAATCTTTAAATCATTAAACGGACTTATAAATCCCCAAGTAAATGACATTGAACTTTTTTACACGATGGTGCTACCCAAGACTGCTATCCAAACTCTATCCAACAGTTCGTGCTTACTTAAAATGAGTTCCCAGCACAAATTAAGTGACAGGTGAATATTTAATATTACAGTAACTTGCAATGGGAACAAATACTACTGAAGTATTATTCCAGGAAGCAGCCTATCTTGTTCATAAGTAAATTAAAATTGGAATTCCACAATTGTAACCCGTTGCAACAAAGAATGGTCAACCCTGTCCACAAGGTAGCACAAGTTCCTGAATACCAACCTCAGGAACTTGAACAATCAGTCCACAATCTTTGTTTAGGACAACCTTAATTTTTGATGTACACCACCTAGATACATGTACGAGAGGATATATGCATCATCATAGATGGATTAATAAGGCTTCAGAATGTATCTTAGATCTGGACGTCTTATACAACCCCACTATCAAATCCTTTATTCTATCGGATAGCATTTAGCTCCCACTTATTTTAGGATGTAAAAGTTCACTGAATATTATATATTATGGCAAATCAGCTTGACCACAATATATTCAGCTACACTGATATACACTGGTATATAAAGTGGCTTAGATATGCAGATATTCAGTTCTGTCCACAATTGTACATATACTTCATACAAATAATATTCAATCTTACGTATTTTTGTAAACAAATACAAACACTAATCATCAAACATTCTTGTGTAACGATATACTAGTATTCTGTCTCTCACACAACACATACACAGGAACCTTCCTGTCCATAAACATAGCACACACAAACACACAGTTGTAAAAATGTTGCACAAGGATATGCAAGTATCCCAATGCAAGATAAGATCTGGTAAATACACAACCCGGTGTGCACATATTCACCTGTATAGAAGTACAGACTAAGGAAACACATCTACTCCCTTGCTTGATGCTGGTTCAGTTTATGCCTTTCTCAAAGGTTCTTACTCTTTTACAACCATAGAATAGCCTGAAACTTGTATTAGGCAAAGGCTAAAATGTAAATACAAATCAGATAAGAAACACTTCAAGATCTTTCTATTATAATATTCTGTTCCAGTAATATTCCTGGCCAGTAGAACAATTACACGTGACAATATTAGCTGTTTTTGAACAGTTCTCAAAACATGCATTCTTAAAGGAATGATGGAGAGTGTGAAACTATTCACTTGTGCCCTGGTATTCTAACTTGGTCACTTATACATTTATTTTTCAAATGGAAAACTCAAACATTTCAATGCAGTGACCAGCCAGCAAAAACAAGTAAGACTGAGTCTCACCAGTTGATGGGGAGAGCACATTGGGGTAGGGAATCAAATCGTTTCCTCAATGTCCATGCTAACATGTCATTCTGCGTTTTATGTAAAATGATATCGGCACACTAAACGGATATACACTTTATTATACCAGAGGTGTGTGTGTGTCACTTTCTAAACAAAGCAATATAACTAAGTGTGGCAATAAGGCAATTGAACAAAGACTAACAATCATAACAAGAGAACGGGAAATCATCAGAAACAAAACAAAAACTGGAATAAAGACCCCCCACCCTCCTCCCTTACCGTCAGTGTCCAGATAGAGGAAAGGATATGGGTTACAGACCAGCTGAAGGCACCAACTCCTGGGGCGGGTCGTCTGCTTCAGGTAGAAGAAAACAACGGGGGCGAGTGCGGGGTAGGGCAGGGGCTTCTGCTCTTGGTCCTGTTGGGGTCCACAGCTCTCCGCACCCTCCGGGGGCTCCCTGTACTCCGAGCCGGGCTCCTCGCCTTCTCCTCGCTTGACCTCTCGGTCCAGGTCGTTCAGTTTGATGAAAGTGCTGGGTAACGATGATCTTCCTTCTTTCGGACTCGCGTCCCTGTCATCTTCAGCCATGTCCCAGCTTCCAGTATCTGTGAGCGATACCCCTCTGTCTTTAAAACAATGCGAAGGGGTTTCTCTTTGGTGTATCCTGTATCTTGCTTTAAAGAACAGTTAATATATTACATTGACCCATTAGAGTTAATTGCAACTCAGGCATGTTTACATCAAAACAATCAAGACAATTCACTGGGATCAATTTTTCTTTCAGTTCTGTCATTCACCTAAAATCTTCTTTGGAACCATATTTCAGACAATGAAAAACAACGTGAATCCAATTAGGTAGAGTCTCTCCTTAGGTTTAATTCTTCTGAAAAAAGAAAGAAAGCAAAGTATTGCTTATAATTGGGATGTGTTTCTGTGATGCTGTGTAAAATCCCTTTGTCTCGGCACCTCTACAGAGACGGAGAAGTCTTTCTGTGTAATATCTGGGAAATCATTGATTAATGTGGAGAGAGAATCACTCGCGAAAACAATGCTTTTATTTCTTTTTCCGCCCTTTCTGTGCAAACTACATTTAAAGAAAACAAAGAGCGCACTGGCAACAAGACCTTTAAAACAAAACCCGGTGATTCTGCACAGTCCAGAGGATGATGAATGTAATCGAAAGCTGTATATTAAAAACACAAATCACTGCAGGAGGATCTCCCTCTCCCGTTTAACTCGGAAGAAGCAATTATTGATGCAAATTCTTGAGGTACATTTAATTCACATTCATATTTTCTGAAGTCCTTGCAAAGCCAACAGCTGATGAGAATGAAAGAAGATAAAGACGAGGTGTGCGTCTTGCAAGAAAGAGTCTCCCACTGCAAGCGATGATGTCTCTTTTTATTATATTCTGAGGCAAGAATAACTGATGACAAATTCAATTTCTTGTTGCATATAGAGAGAGAGAAAAATCTTTCTGCTGCCGGATTTCTTTGAAGTGTTGGCTGGTGCTGAATGTTGGTTGGAGTCTGCTTGCTTTGCTTTGCTCTGCTCTTGTCCTGCTTGCTGCTTGCTGCTGCCCTGTAATTGAGTGAGCTGGAGGTGCCGATGGCCACAGTGGAGGCTGCACGGCCGCAGCTGGAATCCCAGGCAAACTTCAGACAAACGCCCGCCCCCTCCCACGCCTCGCCTCGCCGCCCATTGGACGCCCGCAGCCGACAACTGTCCAATGGGAAGCGTCGCGGGGCCGGCCCCTCTGGCCTATTGGTGGAGCGCGCTGTCCATCACCCGCCCACGTGTGTCAACAGCTGGAATTGCGCGGAAACTTGCGGTCCCGCCCCCACTTGGCGCTGATTGGCCAGTCCCTTGCGCGGCTAGACCAATCGGATTGCGGAATAGACAGAGCAGCAACCCTATTGGGTGTTCGCCCTGTCCATCAACAGGAGGCTGCTCTGCATGTACAGCTGGAGGACCCGCTCAGTTCATTGTCACATGTGCTGAGGTACAGTGCAAAGCTCTTGTTGCGAGCCAATCAGTCAGCAGAAAGACAATGCATAGTTACAATCGAGCCATTTACAACGTATGGATACATGGTAAAGGGGATAACGTGAATAACGTTTGTCGTTGTTGTTATGCAGGAAATACAGCAACCAATTTGTCGACAAAATGTGTAGGAAGGAACTGCAGATGCTGTGGTAAACCAAAGATAGACAATAGACACTAAATGCTGGAGTAACAGGCAGCATCTCTGGAGAGAAGGATTGGATGACGTTTCTGGTTGAGACCCTTCTTCAGACTGAAAGTCACGGGAAAGGGAAACGAGGGAAATAGATGACGATGTAGAGAGATATAGAACAAATGAATGAAAGATATGCAAAGAAGTAACAATGATAAAGGAAATAGGCCATTGTTAGCTGTTTTCTGGTTGAGAATCTAGACGACACATCAGCTGAGCAGAAATGTTGACCACATTATCCAAGGTGGAGCGTGGTTCGTCTGCGCCGAATTATAGTAAACAATCAGGGCCGACTTCGTCAACTATTTCCTGTCACAGGCATTGGTTCATCCAACTTTCATACAGAATAAGTAATAGAAATAAAGCAGGGTCCTTCATTCAGTCCCGCTGAGTTACTCCAGCATTTCGTGTCTATCTAAAGCAGGACCTTTCTAATTTGCTCCAATACAACTGAATGAGGATAGACACAAAATGCAGTGGTAACTCAGCGGGACAGGCAGTACATCTGGAGAGAAGGAATGGGTGATGTTTCGGGTCGAGACCCTTCTTCACGCATTCCTTCTCATTTGAATATGCTGCCAGTCCCGCTGAGATACTCCAGCATTTTGTGTCTATACACAGTGTGAGCCAGCATCTGCAGTTCCTTCCGACACAACTCAATGAGGAGCAGCCAGATCAGAGCCAAGAGTCGGGTATGGCTGGGAGACTGCCCAAAGGATGTGGGATAGATGCAGATGGGGCTAGGAGGGAGGGAGGGATGGGAAGATGTGGTGGGGTGGTGGGGAGTGGAGGGAAGAGCAGAAGGTGGAGAAAATGGCCATGAACAAAGAATGGGAGGAGGTGGTGGAGTGAATTGACCTGTAGGACAGAGAACAGAGGGTGAGGACATTCACTGGTGGTAGGCATGGGGTTGGGGAAGGAGAAGGGTGTCAGGAGAATACAGTAGGATGGAGGAAATACAAGGCGTGGCTGGGGGATGAGTTAACAAACAGGAGAGAGTTGGGATAAATGGGTTATTATCAGGCTGCCAAACTGTAATGAATGGGTCAAGAGTCAAGTCAAGTCAAGAGTGTTTAATTGTCATATGACACGGGAGCAGAACAATAACATTCTTGCTGCAGCTTCACAGACACATTAAGAGTCAAGAGAGGGAAGAGTCAATAGTGTTTAATTGTCATGTATGCTGGCAATGAAACAATTGAATTCTTACTTGCAGCAGCTTAATAGGTTTGTAAAGTCATTACAGACAGATAAATTAATAACCATAATACTACTGTAAAACATGCAACCATGTTTAGTGCAACCAATGACGGTATTTAAAAGTTGATAGTTGCTGAGGTTACTGTTGTTTAATGTTCAAGAGCCTGATGGTTGTTGTGATGAAGCTCTTCCTGAACCTGGTGATCATGGTTTTCATGTTCCTGTACCTTTGCCCAGATGGTATGTTGAAAAGAGAGCATGGCCAAGGTGGTGTGGGTCTGTGATGATCTGGCTGCCATTTTGATACAATGCCTCTAATAGGTCCCTTCATGGTGTAAAGATCAGATCATGTCAGGCAGCTTCGATCACTCTCTAATCTTTGTTTCTGGGTGTTCGAGTTGCCGAACCAAGCCGTAATTCAACTAGTCGGTGTGCTCTCTACTTTACACCTGTAGAGGTTCAATAGAGTATTAATCAACATACCGAATCTTCACATTCTGCCAAGGAAGTAGAGGCGTTGATGAGCTTTCTTTGTGATTGCATTACGGCAACAAATAAAATATATAATAAATAATCAGTTATTCTAGGTGAACTAACTGATGATAGTTCAAGACAAAGTATAGAGCAATGTTTGTAGTGGTTCTTCTTCTTGCGTATGGCGTGCATGGCCTATAGTTGTAGGACAAGTTGTTCTATTTGATCTTATTTGATTGTGCACGCAGGGTTGATTGCATTCGTCGAAACAGGGCGGACCATGTGAAGGTTGCAATCTTCCACTCCTGAGCAGGGTTGTGGTCAGGGCTGTGGAGGGATGTTCAAGATGGTTGATGGAAAGAAACTGCTCTTGAACCTGGAGGTAATAGTTCTCAGGCTCCTGTACCTTCTTCTGGTAGCAGCAGGAAGAGAGCAAAGCTGTTACTGCAATTTGGAGCCAAACAACAAGCTGCTGGAGGAACTCAGTGGGTCAGGCAGTATCTGTGGAGGCAAAGGGATAGACAAAGTTATGGGCCGAAACCCTGTATCAGGACTAAAGGGCCTGTCCCACTTACGCGACTTTTCAGCAACTATCTTCGACCTTCAAGCTCGAGGGCACTCGCCTGAAAAACCTTGGGCTGGATCGACCGTCAGCAATGAAATCGCGAGCTGGATCGACCGTCAGCAATGAAACCGCGAGCTGGATCGACCATCAGCACACACACACATAAACACACCGCAAAGGCGGGGGCCAGGGAAAGCGGGGGAAATTCACACCCACGATGAACAGGAAGGTAAAAGACAGCTGGCACAGTGTACGGTAAGTCCTTTAGAGAACAGGGGGGGGGGGAGGGGTGGGGAGGGGGGGTTAGAGAAGGGGAGAGAATGGGGGGTGGGGGGGAAGGAGGAGTGGAGACACGGTTAAGAAGCCAGACAACTTTTAATAAAGTTTAGAGGGCATTTAACATTACAGGTTGGTTTTCCTTGGTTCTGAAAACTCCAATGAGACAATTGAAATGCCCAGTCAGCAAAGGAGTTTGCCTATGGCTACCTCGACTGCCTATAACTACATGGCAACCCCACTACTACTGCACTACGAGTTCAAAAGTACCATGCCGACCAATCTTTACTCGCGGAAAAGTTTTCAGCATGCTGAGACATTTTCCTCGACCAAACTGAGGCTGCGAGTATATGGGAAATTCTCTCGAGCATGAGGGAGAGTTCCGGTGACCCCCTAGGACCACGTGTCGACCATGCTGCGGGGTTGTGGCGAACGCAAACTCTTCTAAACTCGCAAATTAGGTCGCCATAGTGGGACAGGCCCTTGAGTGTATAAAGGGGAGATAGTCGGCAGAAAGAGATGAGAGGAGAGATTGAGCAGGAAATGTCAAGCAGGTCATAGGGTCATAAAGTCCTAAAGCGTGGAAACAGGCCCTTCGGCCAATATGTCCCATCTACACGAGTCCCACCTGCCTACATTTGTTCCGTCAGCTTGTTCCTATCACCTTTTGCGTGGAAAATGTACCCCTCCGGTTCCTATTACATCTTTCCCCCTTACCTTAAACTTAAGACCTCTGGTTCTCAATTCCCCTACTCTGGGCAAGAGATTCTGTGCATCTACCTGATCTATTCCTCTTAAGATTTTGTACACCTCTATAAGATCACTCCTCATCTTCCTGCGCTCTAAGGAATAGAATCCTCGCCTGCTCAACCTCTCACTATAGCTCAAGCTCTCGAGTCATGGCAACATCCTCGTAAATCTTCTCTGCACCCTTTCCATCTCGACACCATCTTTCCTATAACATGGTGCCCAAAGCTGAACACAATACTCTAAATGCGATTTTACCAACATCACTGCAACATGACCTCACAACTTCTATACTCAATGCTCTGACTGATGAAGGTCAATGTGCCAAAATATTTTTTGCCCACCCTATCTACTTGTGATGCCACTTTCAACGAACTATGTACCTGTATTCCTAGATCCCTCCCCAGACAACACTCCCCAGAGCACTGCCGTTGTTCACTGTATAGGCTCTGCCCATGTTAGTGATCCCAAAATGCAATACCTTACATTTCTCTGTGTTAAATTCCATCACCCATTCCTCACCCCACCTGCCCAACCGATTAAGATCCTGCTGCAATTTTTGACAACTACTGTCAACTTCACTGTCAACAATACCGCCCACTTTTGTGTTATCTGCAAACTTGCTAACCATGCCATGTACATTCTTATCCAAATCATTGATATAGATAACAAACAATAATGGGCCCAGCACCGATCCCTGAGGCACACCACTGATCACAGTCCGAAAAGCAACCTTCCACCATCTCCCTCTGCTTCCTTCCATGAAGCCAATTTTCTATCTATTCAGCTATTTCTCCTTGAATCTCATGGGATCCAACCATCCAGAGCAGCCGATCATACGGGAACCTTGTCAAACGCCTTACTAAAATCCATGTACACAACATCTACTGCTCTGCCTTCATCTACCTTTTTGGTCACATCTTTAAAAAACTGGTCACATCCTCAAAAAAAGATGAAAGGTGGAGACACAAAGACTGCAGATTTTGGAATATGGAGCAAAAAAACAGACTGCTGGAGGAACTCAAGTGGGCCAGACAATAAAAGTGGAGGAAATGGAAAGATGATGATTCAGGTTGAGACCCATTATCTGGATTGAACATATGGAGCGGAGATAGCCAGTGCAAAGGGGTAGGGGGAGTGGGTTATGAACCGGTATGCAATAGATGGATCCAGATGAGGGGGGTGGATTGGCCAATCGGGTGACGGAATTGTGGGTGGGATGTGATAGGTGGTTAACGGGCTGCAGATGATGGAATCTGTTGGGAAAAGAAAGTGGAGAATAGGATCATTCTCCACCAACAAAGGGGGAAGAGGGGCCTGATGGGAGTGGTATGTAGATAATGGGCAAATGGAGTCAGTGGAAACATAGCGGGGTGAGAGGGATTTGTGGGAAAAAAAGGTATGGGTAGTCAGAGTATAAAAAGGAGATAGACCGATTGACCAAGTGGTGCCAGCACAACAACCTGGCTCTCAACGTCAGTAAAATCAAAGAACTGATTGTGGACCATGGAAGGGGAAGGATGAGGACCCACAACCCAGCTTACATCAATGGGACAATGGTGGAGAAGGTCAAAAATATTAAATTCCCGGGCCTGCATATTTCCGAAGATCTTTCCTGGACCCAGCACACTGATGCAATTATAAAGAAGGCACATCAGCGAATCTACATCCTGAGAAGATTATGGAGATTTGGCATGTCAAAGAGGATTCTCCTGAACTTCTATAGGAGCATAGTAGAGAGCATACTGACTGGCTGCATAGTGGCCTCGTTCAGCAACTTGAACGTACAGGAGCGGAAAAGACTGCAAAAAGTGATCACTGGCCAGTCCATCACCGGCTTTGACCTCCCCACCATCGAAGGGATCTATTGAAGTCGCTGCCTCGAAAAGGCAGCCAACATTATCAGACCCGCACCATCCTGGCCACACACTCATTTCACCATTCCCATCAGGAAAACTGTAACGTCCAGGTTCAAGAACAGCTTTTTCCCAACAGCCATCAGCCTATTAAATATGACAACAAATAAGCTCTGAACTGCTACAGCCTATTATTATTATTGCACTCTATCTGTTATTTATTGAGTATGTGTGCATGTGTATACACACACTGAACGCTTTTTCTTCTCCTATTATGTACTATGTTTACATGGTACATAACATAGTATGTTGTGCTGCAGCAAATAAGAATGTAATTGTCCTATCTGGGACATATAACAATAAACCACTCTTTACTCTTGACTCTTGACTCTTGACTTGAGGATCTGAAATCTTATGATCCTGTTGTCATCCCCTGGATGGATAGGGGAACCGAGGGAGGGCAGGTTATCTGAAATTAGAAAAGGCAATGTTCAGGTTGCTCAGATGTAGTCTGCCAAGGTGGTATATAAGACGCTGTTCCTCTAGTTTGCATTTGGCCTCACCCTTGTCAATGTGAGAATGGGGAACGAAATGGATATGGGTGGCAACCGAGAGAGAATGGTGGAAAAGATGACAACAGGATCAAAAAATCGAAACCGGAAAAGACAATGGGATTGGTAAAAGAGGATGGGATTAGGATAATACAATTTGATGGGGGAGAGCAGGAACAGGTTAAGGCAAAGGGATCAGTGGAAGAGATTGGTATCAGGAGAAGACAACAGCATCTGGAGGTGAAGGGAAGGGATTGGCGGAAGGCATCAGTTTGGAGGAAGAAAATGGGATCAGGTAAAATAAAGAGGAAGCGAGTGTGTGAATGAGATAAGGAAAAGACAACAGGATCAATGAAGAGAATAACCTGGCAAGATATGGAGATTGGGAATCACAAGAGTGGGCAGGGCAGGGAAGACAATTGAAATGAGAGGGAAAAGAATGGGATAGGGAAGAGAAAAAACTATCGTGTCCTGTGCTCTTTATTATTCGTATGGCTGTATGGTGACCATACATTTCACTGTACCAATTGGCACATGTGACAAATAAATGTATCTTGTATCTTGTATCTCCAGCAAGGGTTTGATTTTCACACTCCTGCATTTTTCCTTGGACCTTTCTCTTTCTGTGCCTTTGTTTGTGTGGACACATTTTAGTATTTTACTCTAAGAGTAATTCAACATTGGAAATTGGGTTTGACATCACCAATGCTCTCTATAAGCCATCTTGATATCCGTTCTGGTTGCGATATGTATGAAAGTTAAGAGTATTGCATACTAGTAAGTGCAACCAAAATAAAATTAAATGTGGGAGACAAATTGTGTAGTTTTGTATCCAGCATTCCACCATATCGACATCTGCACAATCACATATATAATGTGTGCCCTCCACTGATTCAGGCCTCTTTTGAATTACATCAGCCTCTATTGACAGATGTGCCTCGGCTCATTTCTTTAGAATTTAGTTCCCTAAATCTCTCCGTCCTTTGCCTTTTACTTCCAAGGTGATCTTGTAAACAATCTCTTCAACCAAGCATTCAGTCACCTATAGGGGCTGTCCCACTGAGGCGACCTAATCAGCGAGTTTAGAAGAGTTTGCCCTCGACTCATACTCGAAGCATGGTCGACATTAGGTCCTATGAGGTCTTTGTAACTCTCCTTCATGCTCGAGAGTGGTCCCCGCATACTCGAGGCCTCAGCTAGGTCGTGGCGTATTTTTTAACATGCTGAAAAATGCCCGCGAGTAAAAAAAGGTCGCCATGGAAAAAAATCGATATTTTTTTAACTTGTAGGTTTAGTCGAAGTAGGTCGTAGTAGGTCGGCATGTTATTTGTAGGTAATCGAGGGTAGTCGAAGGTAATCAAAGGTAGTCGAAGGTAGTCATAGATAGTCTTCAACATAGTCGAAGGGAGGTCAAAGGAGATCGAAGGAGGTCGTCTTCACTCTCCACTATTCGGTGTCCAATTTTCCCGAAGCTAGTCGAAGCTAGTATTCAACATAGTGGAAGGAGGTCAAAGGAGGTCTTCTACAGAGTCGAAGGAGGTCTTCAACATGATACTTTTTCAAACTCTCCTAAACTCGCCAATTAGGTCGCCGCAGTGGGACAGCCCCTTATCATTGTTCTTCATTGCTTGGCCTCAGCCCTTCCCTGATAATGTTCCTGTATGGTGCCATGGAAAGTTTACTGTATTACAGGTTATATATAAATGTAGTCACTTACTATAAAGTCTGGGAAGAAAATAGGTAGGAATTTTAGACGGTGTGACCATGGAATGAAGATCTCGTAAAGCTCCTGGATTAGCCTGGGTTGAATTGTGTAAACTCATATTGGAGATTTGGCAAAGTTACAGATTGTTAATACAGAATTGTTCCACATTCTTCTTTTTAACTGTTAATTTACGTTGAAGTTAAGGTGTCTTTTTAAGGAAAAAATACTTTCAAAATATTTGTGCTGCAGCATACAGGACTCCTGCTGTGCAGTCTTGCTCTCGCTGCCAAGCTGTCCATACAGCAGTGTTTTTTTCAATGCAGGCTGTTGAAGGAACCTGACCTTCTAATGGGCAATAAAAACCCTTTAATGTTTGAATGGTTGGCAAGATTACATAACACTACTCCACGTTCTGACACGTGCCAGTGGGTAAGACGTGCCAATTTTCCTTTATCAACCTATGAGTTACAAACAAACATGTGGCACTTTAAAAAAAAAAGTTTTTTAACTGGTTGGCACTCATATTCCCTACAGACTGTGTTACTAGAAGCTGTGTTTGGCTTCAAGCTGTTATTTAAGTTTACAGAATCTCTCATTTGCTGTGAAAAATGGCTGGTTCTGCTAACTTTCAACTCATTCTCTTTGTGGCCTATGAATCATTTGTCAATACACATTAGTCAATGAAACAATTCACTTGCAGCTCTCTTCCTCAACTTCACTATCTCAATTTCTGGTGCGAGTTTGTCAACTGATATCGTTATAAGCCAATCAATTCCTCTGGCTATCAACAGCAATTTTCTCATCCCACGCTCTGAGAGAGCTCGATAACGTTCTTCATCTTTATCATACCTGTTCTCGTGTTACCTCCTTGCAATCAAGTGCTCCTGATACATTTTTTGTTTTTCTTAACCAGTGATTCCCCTTCACCATGACCTCACGCATTGCCCTTCATGCACCTCTGTTCTTGTTGCTCTCCTTCTTACCAAAGTATCTTAGTTTAGTTTAGTTTAAGAGATACAGCATGGAGAGTGGTCCATCGGCCCGCCGAGTCCGCGCCGCCCAGCAATCCCCACACATTAGCACTATCCTGCACATACACACGATACACACTCGGGACAATTTACATTTATACCAAGCCAATTAACCTACAAACCTGTATGTCTTTGGAGTGTGGGAGGAAACCGAAGATCGCTGAAAAAATCCACGCAGGTCACGGGGAGAAGGTTCAAACTCCGTACAGGCAGCAACCATAGTCATGATTGAACCCAGGCCTCTGGCACTGTAATGCCCCTGTCCCACTTAGGAAACCTGAACGGAAACCTCTGGAGACTTTGCAGGTAGTGGAAGGTCTTACCTGGTTCCACTATCTGCAACCTCTGGCAACCACCTTCAACTAGCATCGCAACCGGCTTCGACAAAAAAATTACTGATTTTTAAAACGGCAACCTATTTTTAATTGCGGCCGGTTTTGAATTTTTTGAAATAATCGCCGGAACATAGAAGAAGCGGAAACCACTTTCGACCATTAGGGAGACTGACAAAAACCTCCGGGAACCGCACGGAAACCTTGGGTGGGGCGCAAAGTCTCCAGAGGTTTCCGTTCAGGTTTCCTAAGTGGGACAGGGGAATTAGGCAACTACTCTACCACTGTGCCACCGTGCAACCTTCTATTTCAGGAGCTTCCACATTCAACAGATCACCATCCATTATTTCCAGGCATATTACAAAGGGACCGTACCCTTGATTAACCTTTATCCCATTCATTAGCCCAGCATTTACCCATAATCTAAGTCCCCAAATACTCCTTCTAAGTGAAATTGCAACTAATTTAACATGGAGTATATACTGTTAACAATGAGGAGAACAATCATATCTGGTGCGATCACTCGATGGAATACTTCCTTTTAATTGCCTGTCTCTATAATGTTCCACAGTATTCCACCCTTACTTTCCACGCCTTGGCCTATTAATGAAGGTCAATGGAGGGATTGGGGAAAGTCAGGATGGAAAATGGGAGTTGATCATTTACTTGGCCAGTGATGTAATCTACCAATGCTGGTCCATGGAATTTTAACCATTCGGGAAAGTCTTGGCCAAAGAGCAACATTAAGTACAATGGGATAATGAGATCATATTTACAGTATTTGTTTAAAGGTGATTCTGAGCTACTCCATGCATCCGGGTGGTGTGGAGCTGGGAATAAATTATGATAAAGAGGAATTAGATCTTGCTTTGAATTCTTCCTTCAAAACTGGGTTTGAGTGTTTCTGGGAGAAGATACTGCTATATTCCATCCGGGGATTTCAGATTCAATGAACATTTCTAACTCATGTCCCCAGGAAAGGAAAATGAGTAGGGTGAGGAATATTACACAAGAAGAAGTTAACAGAGCATTATTAAGCTAGTGTAATTTAAATGGAACAATAGATGCCAAGACATTTCATATGACCTACAATTACCATTTGCACCAGAGGAAGAACAGCGGCGAAAAGCTGTAATTGAACAGGCAGTATGATGAACATACAATTAGAGATTGACTTTACAACCAGTGTTTTCTTAAAATCACAGTAGAGGTTCTTATGTATCAGGTTAACAGATAATAAGCTTCAAAAATGTTTCTGTCTGCTTAATTCAACTAACATAATTAATGTTTTAACTATGTTTAAAACAATGATATGTTTAAATTAAAACTAAAGCACTATGTCTTGGACATCCATTTCTTTTTCAGTCTATACCCAAAATTTTGTCATTCTTTCTCATACCCTAATGGCTATTCAACATTGATTTTACATTATCATTTTGCTTATCCAAGTTTGTTACCCTCGTTCACCAATGGAAACCCATAAAAGAATTGGAGCAGGAGTAGGTCACGACCCCTCATACCTGCCCTTCCATTCAATATGACCACGGCAGATAATCCTCAGCTCCATCTCTGTATCAGTTGATCATAGCCCTGAATTCAAAACTCTTTCAAAAACTTCCTTTTTTTTAAATACCCCAATGTTCCAGCCTCTGCAACCTTCCAGCATAGAAATGTCCGACTCTCTGCAAGATAAAAATGCTTGCTTCTAATATTCCAGATATCAAACCCCAGATTTGAAGTCAGGTTATTCAGTTCAGACCTCTGGCCGATTAGCCCAGTAATTTACTCACTGAGACATCAGTTGGAGAACTGATTCGCCGGGAAAGGTGAGACCAAGTTACCGTTACATTTTCTGTTTGATGAGAAAATTAGAGATCGTTTGTGTCCTGGGTACAACCTAGAACAGAAGCTGAATAATCATTTTAATACAACTGGATTATAGGTCTCCCAATAGTCAGGGTGAATTAGAGGAGCAGATATGTCGGGGCATTATAGATAGATGTAAAAATAAAAGGTTAATGTTAGTGGGAAATTTCAATTTCCCTAATATTGACTAGGTCGCCCAAAGTGTAAAGGACCTGTGGAATTTGCCAAACGTGTTCAATAAAGCTCCTATAATCTATATATATCTATCGGGTCCTTCCAGGGAGGGTGCCGCACTGGACCACCTCTTGGGTTGGGCAAGTAACTGAAGTGTCAGTAGGGAAGCACTATGGAACCAGTGGCCATAATTCTATTAGTTTTAAAGTAGTTATGGGAAGTATAGGGCTGTGCCACAAGTTAAGGTCCTAAATGGTGTTAGAGCCTATTTGGAGGCATCAGTCGGGAGTTTGCGGATATCGATTGAGAGTGTCTTTGTGCAGGGAAGGTAATGGCTGGCAAGGATACAAGGGCAGCATGTTGTGTTGGGGTGAAGGGCAAATCTGGTAAGTTCAGGGAACCCTGGTTGAAGAGTGATGTTGAGGTTGTGGTCTGGAAAAAGAAGGAAAATGTCAGAATTAGGCAGCCAGGACGTTGGGTGGCACGGTGGGGCAGCGGTAGAGTTGCTGCCTTAAAGCCCCAGAGACCTGGGTTCGATCCTGACTACAGGCGTTGTCTGTGCGGAGTTTGTACGTTTTCCCGGTTTTCTCTGTGTGTTCTGGTTTCCTCCCACACTCCAAACACACTGTAAATTGTAAATTGACCCAAGTATGTAGGATAGTGCTAGTATACAGGCCAGTGATTGCTGGCCAGCATGAACTCGATGGACAGAAAAACCTATTTCCATGCTGCATCTCTAAAGTCTAAAATCTAATGTAAAGGGTGGCAGTATGTTTAACAAGGAAATCAGGAGGGTTAAAAGAAGGCATGAAATGGAGCTGGCATGCAAGGTAAAGGAAATTCCTAAGAGGTTCTACAGGTATATTGAAAGGAGTAAAAGGGTGGCGAAGGAAAGATAAGGCCCCGATGAAGATCAATATGGCCATCTTTGCAGAAAGCCACAAGAGAAGCGGGAGATATTAAATTAATATTTCTCATCTGTTTTAATTGGGGGATCATAGAAGCCAAGGAAGCCTGAGAAGCCATAGAAGACAAGCATAGGAGTTCTAATGTCTTAGATCATATAATGGAGTGTATTAAAATGGATAAACCTGCAGAGTATGACCAAGTGCATCCTCATGTACGATTCTATTACTTATTTTGAGACTGCGACTATTGCTTGTAGTCACCCCAGCCAAAGAGAACATTATCTGTGCATATCCCCTGTCAGGCCATGTCAGAATTTTGTCTATTTCCATGAGAATACTTTTCATTCTTTTAAGCTTTGGAGTATCGCCTCAGCCATCTTAATCCCTCTTCATTTCACAGCATACCTATGGCAAGAATCAGTGTGGTGAACCTCTGAAGCAGTTTGACCGTGAGCCCAGACTTGTACATAGCATTCCAGTGTTATCTCACTGTGGCTCTGTTAATTGCAGGATGATGTCAATCCTCTTGCACACAAATCCTTTTACAATAAAGGCCACAATTTTTCAGAGGCTGTTGATCCTCTAAGAGAAAAAAGCATCTTATTATATCTTAAATCTTTAATTTTACATTTTATTGATCTTATTGAAAGGCTTAACGGGCACTGAGGTTGCATGGTCTTCTTTAGAGAGAGTTGTGAATCTGTGGAATTCTCTGCCACAGAAGGCAGTGGAGGCCAATTCACTGGATGTTTTCAAGAGAGAGTTAGATTTAGCTCTTAAATCTAATGGAATCAAGGGATATGGGGAAAAAGCTGGAACGGGATATTGATTTTGGATGATCAGCCATCATCATATTGAATGACAGTGCTGGCTCGAAGGGCCGAATGGCCTACTCCTGCACCTATTTTCTATGTTTCTATGTTATCTACATCAGAATTATCTTGCTCCTTTATTATCTTCATCAGTTAAAATATCAGTTTAAGTGCCTGTTCAAAATACCCCGCTCTGTATACTCGCTGTTTTGATTCCTCATCCCAACAATAGCATCTCTGTGGGTACAGTACTGAGGTAAAAGCCTAAGTTATGAACTCAAGTCTCTGGAGTGGGATGTGGATGTGTAAACCAGCTGAAAGGCCAGAGTACCATCACCTACTTGTATATGCAAAGCTCAATTTTGTATAGGTACTGGCATATGCTAAGAATGTATTCCCATTCTCCCAATTACCTCCCAATGGACCTTGCACCTTTTTTACGTGTACTTTTGCTGTAGCTGTAAAGGGCCTGTCCCACTTTCACGACCTAATTCACGACCTTTTTTACTCGTGGACATTTTTCAACATGCTAGAAAAAAACGCCCCGACATACTTGATGCCACGAGTACCTACGACTAGCATCACGGCCTGCCACGACCTACCTACGACCTCCTAAGACCTCGTGACGACCATGCTGCGAGTATGAGTCAAGGGCAAACTCGGCAGAGGTCGTGAATTCGGTCGTGAACGTGGGACAGGCCCTTAACACTATATTCTGGACTCTATTTTATGCTTTGCACTAGTTAAAAGTTGTATTTGTGTACAGTTTGATTGCTCATGTATGGTATGACATATGTGGACAGCAAGCAAAATGTTTTCACTGTATCTTGGTACGTGATAATAATAAACTAATGCCTTTTGCATTACCAATATGTGGAGAAATATGGCGGTATCCTATGCATAATGATGTCAGAATGTAATGAATAAAATATTTCAACTTTCCAGCATCCACTTTAAATGCATTTAACAAAGAATAAGACGTGGTTAATACACACAGAGAGAATTTGTGTAGATAATGCAATCAGATGCCAAACATCCATCTGAAACAGCAAAGTAAAAATCAGATAGTGCCTTTGTTAAATATCTCATGCAGAGGACAATTTATCCCTCAGTACAGTCTTGAATTATCAGGCCTGATTACACTCCAGTGAGGCTTGATGCAACAACATTCTGACCCATCGGCAAAACAATTACGAGTTCAGCACACTGAGCAGCAACCAGGAGTTTGGAACCCGGATATTTTCCTTCTCAATTCCAGGTTCTGGAGATCAGTTGTGGGCAGATACATTAAATCTATGATGGTACTCAGGATTGCCATTAGTCTGAATGGATTAGTGTCAGATCAGAAGATACAAGTCTCCTGACAATTTGGGGGATTTTCACTTCTCTACTTGTTCGTAGTTCAACAGAAACGCATTTTGTTAGCAAAGGGTTTGACAGCTGAAACTAGGGCAGTTAAATGTAGTTAAAATTCAGAAAAGCATGATCAGAATACATGGAAATAGCGTCATAGTCATACAGCATGGGAACAGGCCGTACGGCCTAACTTATCCATGCCAAGCATGATATTCCATCTACACTATTCCCAATCTGCCCACATTTGTCCATACCCCTCTAAATCTTTCCTATGCATGTACCTGTCAAAGTATCTTTTAAATGTTGTTATAGTACCTGGCTCAACAACCTCCTTTGGCAGCTCATTCCATATACCCACCACCTTCTGTGTGGAAAGGTTGCCCCCTCAGGTTCCTATTAAATATTTCTCCTCTCACCTTAACACTATGTCCCCTGGTTCTTGATTCCCCATCTCTGGGTAAAATACTCTGTGCATTTACCCTATCTATTTCCCTCATGATCTTATATATCTTTATAAGATTACCCCACAACCTTCTGCTCTTCATGGAATAAAGTCCTAGCCTCTCCTTTTAACAGAAGCTCCCATGTCTTGCAACATCCTCGTAAATCCTCTTTGCAGTCTTTCCAGCTTATCAACATCCTTCTTACAGCAGGGCGACCAAAACTGAACACAATATTCCAAATGTGGCATCAACAACTTGGGTGATGCTCAATTCCGATTTGCTGGGCCAAGGGGCTTGTTTCTGAGCTGTACATCTCATAATTTAATTAGCCTAATCACTTGTTGCACATTTGTTATTCTAAGCAAACAAATGCAAGCAGTGGTTGAGGGAAAAACAAATTCCTCCTCATGACTTCACTAGATTCACTAGTAGCTTCTGAAGGAAGAAACAGGTTGAGAGTCTGTCTTGCCATCTCCTGTACCTGGACTGTCTATTTTGTGGACCTATGCAGAATTTATAAGCTAATAGATAATACACTTATCTCCAGATGAGAACACAGTTATAGACAATATATATTACAGACAATAGGTGCAGGAGTAGGCCATTCTGCCCTTCGAGCTAGCACCGCCATTCAATGTGGTCATGGCTGATCATCCTGCCTTCTCCCCATATCCCCCTGACTCCGCTATCTTTAAGAGCCCTATCTAGCTCTCTCTTGAAAGTATCCAGAGAACCGGCCTCCACAGCCCTCTGAGGCAGAGAATCCCACACTCACAACTCTCTGTGTGAAAAAGTGTTTCCTCATCTCCGTTCTAAATGGCTTACCTTTATTCTTAAACTGTGGCCCCTGGTTCTGGACTCCACCAACATCGGGAACATGTTTCCTGCCTCTAGCGTGTCCAAATCCTTAATAATCTTATATGTTTCAATAAGATTTCCTCTCATCCTTTTAAATTCTGGAGTATACAAGCCCAGCCGCTCTGTTCTCTCAGCATATGACAGTCCCGCTGTCCCGGGAATTAACCTTGTGAACCTACGTTGCACTTCCTCATTAGCAAGAATGTCCTTTCTCAAATTTGGAGACCAAAACTGTACACTATACTCCAGTGTCTCACTAGGGCCCTGTACAACTGCAGAAGGACCTCTTTGCTCATATACTCAACTCCTCTTGTTATGAAGGCCAACATGCCACTTGCTTTCTTCACTGCCTGCTGTACCTGCATGCTTACTTTCATAGACTGATGAACAATGACCCCCAGATCCCGTTGTAGTGCCACTTTTCCCAACTTGACACCATTTAGATAATAATGTGCATATCTGTTTTTGCTACCAAAGTGGATAACCTCACATTTATCCACATTAAACTGCATCTGCCATGCATCTGCCCACTCACCCAAATTGTCCAAGTCACCCTGCATTCTCATAGCATCCTCCTCACAGTTCACACTGCCACCCAGCTTTGTGTCATCTGCAAATTTGCTAATGTTACTTGTAATCCCTCCAAATAAATCATGAATATGTAAATAGCTGCGGTCCCAACACCGAGCCTTGCGGTACCCAACTAGTCACTGCCTGCCATTCTGAAAGGGACTCGTTAATCCCTACTCTTTGTTTCCTGTCTGCCAACCAATTTTGTATCCATGTCAGGACTCTACCCCCAATACCATGTGCCCTAATTTTGCCCACTAATCTCCTATGTGGGCCCTTATATTCTAGCTTTGTCAGGATTTCAATGATACATTACAGAATTTCAAACTAGCTGGTCGATTTTATAGGAGTAGGTTGGCATATAGGCCACTTTTACGATATTAATATCAGTGAATGCCTTTCTAGTAAGATTCAAGTTAGATGTAAACAAAATAGCTTCTAACAATATCAATTAGTTATAAATATGAAAATAAACCCAAAGTAATTGGTTCCTGCAGGTTCAGGAAAGAATATGTAGATGAGGCCAATATTTTTAGAGTTTAGAAGAACAAAACTTGATCTTATTTAGATTTTATAAACTTGTTGCAGGGCTCAAAGCATTGAATGCAATGAGAATGCTTCCTCTGGCTGTGGAGTCCAGAACCCCAGGTAAGAATCTCAGAATATTGTGAGCTTTTTAGTTTTAGTTTTATTATTGTCATGTGTGAATTACAGTGAAAAAATGGCCTCATAGCTGTTGGTGTTGGAGAGGGTCCAGAGGAGGTTTAAGAGAATGATCCCAGGGATGATTGTGTTAACGTTTGAGGAGCGGTTTATGGGTCTGAGACAGTACTCGCTGGAGTTTAGAAGGGTAAGGGGGAGATCTTATTGAAACCTGCTAAATAATGAAGGGCCTAGATAGAGTGGATGTGGAGAGGATTTTTCCAGTAGCATTTCCAGTGTGACCCGATGTCACAGCCTCAGAATAAAAGGACGTACCTTTAGAATGAAGATGAGGAGGGATTTCTTAGCCAGAGGGTGGTAAATCTGTGGGATTGCCACAGATGGTTAAATGGTCTACTCCTTATTCCTATTTCTTTCCCATGAACGCCATAGAGAACCCCAGGGCAAACTTTGTACAAATGGCTATTTTTACTCCCTGGAGTAATGCCAAAGTTTGCCCCCTGTAAAATAACTATTATATTGACAAAAATCTCCTGTGATGCAAAAGAAACAAATGATAACCAGAAACCACACAATTCCCAATGGGACCTCAATTATTCAGTCCCTTCTTTCAGAAAAGAATGCACAAAGATGAAATGGAGCCAGCCAAAGAGAGGGAGCGAGCTTACACATTCACTCACAGGGACAAAAGGAGGAAGGTCCTGTGCCCAGGAGGTACCAGGAGGTTGCACAGGCCCATGATAAGAAGAGCTTAGCAGAAGATGGTGACAGTCATCTTCTCCAGGACTGTGAATCCCAGCACACAAAAGGGCTGCATCTGTTTGATTTTCAGAGCTTTGGAAAGACAGATACTTAAATTCTCCTCTCATGTTTTTTGAGAAAATCAATAATATTTCGGTAGTTTCTCCCAGGGCACTAAGAAGATAACCCAGAGGAAAGTCATAAAATTACAATTCCAAACCTGCAGTTTCCATTCATTTTGGTCCCTGTGGCTCGCTTCCTTTTTAAAACACTTGGAGAATCCCCATAGCGCTGCAAATCAATTCTATGATCATGTGTTTTCAGCTCTAGATAATAAACAGTGAACAGAAGTATCAATGTGCATGCAGGTGGGAAGCATACTAAAGGCTATAACAACTGTGACATTGTCTTGCTCTATATAATCTTTACATTCTTCCAAATACGTCTTAATTAACCTGTACTAATCACATGGGGAGAGCTTCATAGAACCAACTCCGTAAAAGCTCTTTTATTCCTACTTTTCCCCCTCAGCCCTGCAAACTTTACCTTAACCAACATTTCTTCTTTGTTGTTGAAAATTATGATCAAATCTTCCATCAGTTTTTAAGCTGTTCATTGCAGGTCATAACAGCTCACCGCACAATGAAATCGTCTTTTACCACCCTCTCAGATTCTTTCATCAGTACCTTGTTTCCCCAGCATGCCTTCATTATCTCTCAGCTGCTGCACTGGGTTGAACTTGCAAAAAATGAATTTGTTTCGTGGGAAGAATCATTCAGTAGTTTGGCCAGCATCTGTAGAGGAAAAAGCAGTTAACCAGTTCTCTTCAAAGAGTCTTCAACCTACAATGTTAACTCTGTTTCTCTTTCCACTGACCTGCTGAATATCTCCAGCATTCTTTGTTTTTGTTTCAGATTTCCAGCATCTGCAGCTTTTATTTTTGATTTTCATATTATGGTAAATCAGAAACGATGAAAGGTTATCAACTTGAAATGTCAGCACTCTTTCTCACCCTGCAGTTGCTGCCTTACCAGCTCAGCATCTCCAGCGTTTCTATTATATTTGGATTTCATAGTTCCAGCCTCTGAAGTTTTATGAATTTCTGTTTTTGGTGGGATTGTGTGACTAATGATCTAGGTGAAACAAGTTAGGACAGCTTACTTTGCATCTCACAATGTTGAAGTGCAGAAGTCCAAACTAACTCTTTTCATATCCGTGAGTGGCAACAGCAGTGAAATTACTTTCCTCTGCAATCGCAGGAGATGCAACACCTGTCTTATACCTCCTCCCTCGACTCCATCCGGGGACCTCAACAATCCTTTCCGGTGAAAACTCTCTCTCGTTTATCATATCATACTATGTTTACATATTCTGTTGTGCTGCAGCAAGTAAGAATTTCATTTTTCTATCTGGGCCATATGATAATAAAACACTCTTGACTGTTGACTCACATGTACCTCGTTTAACCTCATCTACTGCATCCGGTGTTCATGATGTGGGCTCCCATACATCGGTGAGACAAAATGTAGACTCGGCAACTGTTTTGGTGAACATTTACACTCGGTTTACCGAGGCATATGGGATCTCCTGGTTGTCAACTATTTCAACTCCCCTTCCCATTCCCATACTGACCTTTCTGTCCTGGGTCTCCTACATTGCCAGAGTGAGGCCACATGCAAATTGGAGGAAGAGCACATATTTTGCTTGGGCAGCTTATATAGGTTGAATTCTCAAACACTCCCCTCCCCTACCACCCGAGTCATTTCACCAATTCCACAGTTCACCACATTGTATCCCTCTTGAGATCATACCTTCCTCAGCCAACAATGGGACTTCCAGGCACTGCCTTGCCTGAGGTCATCTGTTGCTGGTCCTGGTCTTTTCTTGCTTCCAGCTCTTCACCACCCCCCCCCCCCTCCCCTCCCCCCCCCCCTTACTTTCAGTATGAACTTCACTGAACATATTTTGAGCCCCCACAATCCTATCATATATAAAACAGCTTCAGCTAATGAAAATGACAAAAAAATAAAAAACTAGATGCCAAAAATCTGTCATGAAAAGGATATGCTACCTTACTATCTACTTTTGAGCCTCAGCGGTAGAATCGATTAATTTTTATTGAGAGTGGAATACTGTTAATGAAACTAATGTTAATGAAAATTTAAAAAAAGAACCTGCAGATTCTGGAAGTCTTAAATGAAGCATAAAATGCTTCAATCATTCAGTAGGTCAGGCAGTGTCTATGGAGAGAGAAACAGGTAATGTTTCAGGACCGGGACCTTCATCTGATGACGACCTGAAATATTAACTGTTTCTCTTTTCACAGATGCTGCCTGACCTACTGATGGTTTCCAGCAATGTTGTGCTTTGATACAAGACAAAGTTATTTTGTTTCATTGCTGTTTATAACTTCACCCTATCCAGTTAACCCACCCCATATCACGCACAGCATAGTGAGAATGAGTCAAATGGCCTCCCTCCTTGTTGATGGATGATTTTCCCTAGGAGAAGACATTGGTATCACTGTAAGTGAACTGGCAGCGAATATCAGTTCTCTTAGCATTCTGGGCCAATGTTGTGGAGAGTGTGTTGATTGAAGAATGCAATGATACTGGATATGTGTCAGATCCTTCCCATTAACATGCAAATTCTTCTACATGAGTATTCATTGTTAATTAACAATTGAACTGTTAAGTAAAAGGTTATGAGGCAGTGACTGTGACATATGCCAATTTATTTTATTTTAGCCAAGCCACGTCTCAATTCTTAGTTTTATCTGAATCAATAAAATATGAATACATTAAAACCATGCTGAATTGCAGCAAATGAAAGTTGGAACCTTCAGGAACAGCTGGCCTTTCAAACAAATCTAGGGAGACAGGAGGTAAAGGCAGGAAGTGTATGTTCTTCTTGCCAGTGACTAAAAGCCTTCCTCGCTGACTCTAGGGATTAAAACTCTGACAGAGCTTTTATTCACAAAATGTCCAAGTAATTCAGGACAAGAAGAGCCAATTGACTGATACTGTATAACATCCCAAGTGACCTAAACATTCAACTATTCTTTATGTACTCTTAAAGCTGAATCTACTGCTCAGTCCCTTCTGGCCAAAGATCATAGAGCGGAGCAAGATGGTCCACTCCTGCAAAATCCAATGGACTAACGTGTAGTACGGAACGGGGCGGG
Source organism: Amblyraja radiata (assembly GCF_010909765.2). Classification (NCBI taxonomy): domain Eukaryota; kingdom Metazoa; phylum Chordata; class Chondrichthyes; order Rajiformes; family Rajidae; genus Amblyraja; species Amblyraja radiata. The sequence goes on from NC_045981.1 coordinate 23,905,179, forward strand.
ACGTCCGCCATTTTAGAAAACCCGACCCGACTTCCATGGAATGTGTAATCAGCGAAGATCATAGAGCGGAGTCGAGTCGGGTTGGTTTCTTTACTTGAAAATATAAATGAGGAAAACTATCAAGGGAATGATTTGGTATGGTAATTCAAAAGTTTCAGGTCGAGACCCTTCTTCAGACTGAAAGTCCCTTTCTCGACCCGAAACGTCACGCATTCCTTCTCTCCAGAGATGCTGCCTGTCCCGCCGAGTTACTACAGCATTTTGTATCTTTGGTTTAAACCAGCATCTGCATGTACACACATCCTTCCTATACACACATCAGTCTGTCCACTCGAGGGTACAATTGACGATCGAAATACAACAGCGAGTGTTCAAGCAAAGATCATAGAACGGAGCTGATCTTTGTGTTCAAGGATGATTAATGCACCTGGCTCCAGTTTATGTACTTAACTTCATCCCGCGTTGAAACCGATCCCGGGGTGCATTAATCACCAGTAAATACACGCTTCATTCCCCTCTTTTCATTACTTGTTTGACAGTTTCTAAAATCGGTGCACACAATGCTTTGGGGCCCATTTGAATAGGTGAAAATTACAATGATTCCGAATCTCGCTGCACTTAGCCCAGTAGAGTTATTTTCTTTACTCGTTTCAATGCACGTAAAAGCAAATGACAATACAACATGATGATTCTTGCACAAACAACCACAAAAGCTTGTAATGATTAGCATTTTATTAACATTTCGCCTTTTCATTTTGGATCAAATAAATAAAAGTGTTAGACGTTTACATGGAATTCAAAATGTTTTTTTAATTATGGGTAGCATTTTGGAGATTGTTAGAGATATGGAACACTTAATGTTGAGGCACCGTGAAGCGGCCTTTTCACGGGGCGACTTGACGCAAGAGTTAACCGGAGTTTAACATCGTGGGAACCTCGTGCGATAACAGTGCGGCATTCGTGGACCACCGTGGACCACCGTAGCGCTAACGGCAGGTCATCGTGTAACTTGGTCACTCGGGAGAAAATTCAAGAAAGTTTGAATTTCTCCAAGATTGACTTGTACACTTATGGTTGAGTATTGCAACATTATATGAACGTAGTGGCCAGTGCGATATCCGTAATAACTCTTGCGGGTACCGTGGGAACTCCTGCGAACGGTGAACCCGGAAGCTGGACAGAGGGAACAGAAGGTGAGTAAAAATTATCTTATGTGGGATTGAATTTAAAAACTAAATAAAAATAAAGATTTGCATCCGCATATGGCCATCAACTTATTCATGAGTTATGTTAATGAGTTTCAAGAAAATAACTATAATCTTTAAAAGGGACTTTAAAAGGGACTTTACTGAAAGGTTACGCATTTTTATGGTCCGTGAGAAATTTTTCACATGTACTTCTTTGAGAGATACAGGTCGGAGTCCTCGGGTCCAGGGGTCCGGAACGCTACCAATCAATGTTGTACAGAGACCCGTGTAAGGAGTGAACTGTACATGCTGGTTTAAACCGAAGACAGACACAAAAAGCTGGAGTAACTCAGCGAGTCAAGCAGCATCTCTGGAGAAAAAAAGCTGATGTTTCGGGACGAGACACATCTTCAGAATCAATTCCGATTAGGCTGTCTGAAGAAGGGTTCCGGTGTTGGGGGAGTCCAGAACCAGGGTCCCAGTTTTACAGTCTACCGTGGGAACTCTTTAACCCAGTAAAGTAAAGTAGCCTTTATTGTCATATCAGCGCACAGGCAGCAGTTGACTGTTGCTCTATTCAGTTTCCCAGGGGGTCGGGACGGGACTGGAGTTGGGAGAGAAAGGTGGGGGAGTCGAGGGAGAGGAGGGGGAGACAGATGGGGGTGTCTTCATTTACTGATGGCGGGTGTCTGTCACTGAAACAGGCAGGTGAGATTTCACATCCACCTTGTGTGTGCCTCTCTCTCTCTCTCCCTCCCTCTTACACAGGCTGAGAGACTCTGCCTCTGTGAGTGTACGTCTCTTTCTCCCCCTCTCCCACACACAGTAAGACCGAGGTACTGTGCTCAGTCCATCTGTGTCTCCCACATACACAGTAAAATATGTCTCCAAATGAGCCAATTCAACCAAGGGAGGATATATATAGTGTGTGAAAAAAAAAGTTACATCATTTGTGTCACGTGTAGTTCACGATGTTCATTCAAGTTTTAACGGGAATGCTCGGGAAACGGACAAGTCACTCGCACAAATAGCAGAAATGCCGAGTACCGTGGGAACTCTTTATCTACTGCCGTTATATCGTGCGAGACTCGTGCTGGACCACGACCTCTTCACTCTGGTGACATCTTGCGTCAACTCGCCCCGTGAAAAGGCCGCTTTACTGTAATCTGACACTTAAAATGCCTGCGTTTTAAAATCTAAATATTTCCTTGCTGTAAAATAAATAATTACACATGGTCATAGCTGGTTACCCATTATTCTGCTAATTGGTATTAATATATATATTTTTTAAACCGCGTAAATGATAAATTGCAGGAACGTGTTTTTAAAAGAGTTTACTTCAGTTGTGATTAGTTAACGGTGTAAACCATTTGAAATGTAGGTCAGTGGGGGCGCCGCAAGCTGGCAGCCCTGCCAGCAGTGTGTCCTAATGTATGTTTTTAATGTTTCTCTGTGTGTCTTGTGTGGGGGGGTGGTGTGGGGGGGTAAGGGGGAACGCTTCGGTCGCCTCTTCCACGGAGAGGCGACTTTTTCCATGTCGCCTCCCCCGTGGCCTAACATTGATGATCGGTGCGGCCTTTCCCAGAGGCATGCCCGGGGCTTCAGCACGGGCGCAGCGAGGACGCTTTCATCGCAGAGCGGGCGAGTACTCGCCGGGGGTCGCCAAAAGGGAGCGCTCCGTTCGCTGGCCCACGGCAGCCTGAAGCCGCGGTCTGCAGAGCTCCAGCAGGCGCAGCGTTCGCAGCCTGGGATCCCTTGTTGGGGACCCAGGAGGAGAAGAGTCCCGACCGCCGGCCCGCGGCCTACTTCTACCGCGGGCACGGCGGGGACGTACCATCCTGGAGAAGAGCTCTGACCGCCGGCCCTTCAGTCTGCGGTGCTTCTGGCTGCAGCGCGGCGGGGACTTTAGATCTTCGACCGCCGGCCTGCGTCCTACACCATCTTGAAGCCGCGGTCTCCGGTGGGAAGGCACCAATTCAGGACTTACCTGGACTTTACCTTGTCTACACCTCTGGACGCCCGCAGCGGCGACTGCGGAGGGTTTAGGTCCTGACCACGGGGGAAAGGAGGAGGACTGGCCAAATTTTGTGCCTTCCACCACAGTGATGTATGCTGTGGTGTATGTTTGTGTTAAATTTTTATTGTGTTTTTGTGTGTTCTTTTTTATTGTACCACTGCTGGCAAATTCATTTCACTTGCACTTTATGTGCAAGTGACGAATAAAACTGATTGATTGATTGATTGAAATAGAAACCAATTATATTTTCCCAAAACAAAAAGAGGAAAAATGTCCTGAGTGCATAAATTCCTAATTCATAATCATGAAACTGCATCAAGAAACATTGGATTATAATTTGAGTTTAGACTCCCAATACGATCCATTAGGAACCGCGACAGTTCTGCATGCGGCACACACTTGGGCAAATGAAATGCATCGGTCTTTAGCGATTCAGAACAGTGTCCTGCATTGCAACAATTTCATACATATCGAGCAAGGAGCTGAAGATAGCATCTGCAGTTTTAGAGCACGGCACAATTATAGGTAATCAAAAGAAAAATAATTAACTTTATCTAACACCTGGGTGAGAAGAGTCTCGTCCCGAAACGTCACCCATTCATTCTCTCCAGAGATGCTGCCTGGCCCGAACCGCTAAGTTACTCCAGCTTTTTGTGTCTATCTTTGGGACGTAATGTTAAAATTGTACAAGGCATTGGTGAGGCCAATTCTGGAGTATGGTGTACAATTTTGGTCGCCTAATTATAGGAAGGATGTCAACAAAATAGAGAGAGTACAGAGGAGATTTACTAGAATGTTGCCTGGGTTTCAGCAACTACGTTACAGAGAAAGGTTGAACAAGTTAGGGCTTTATTCTTTGGAGCGCAGAAGGTTAAGGGGGGACTTGATAGAGGTCTTTAAAATGATGAGAGGGATAAACAGAGTTGACGTGGATAAGCTTTTCCCACTGAGAGTAGGGAAGATTCAAACAAGGGGACATGACTTGAGAATTAAGGGACTGAAGTTTAGGGGTAACATGAGGGGGAATGAGCTTCCAGTGAAGGTGGTTCGTTTTTATCATTTAAAAATAAATTGGATAGTTATATGGACGGGAAAGAAATGGAGGGTTATGGTCTGAGTGCAGGTATATGGGACTAGGGGAGAATACGTGTTCGGCACGGACTAGAAGGGTCGAGATGGCCTGTTTCCGTGCTGTAATTGTTATATGGTTATATATATGGTAAACCAAAGATCATACAGCGGAGCAAAATAGTCCACTCCAAAGATCATAGAGCGTCGCCATGACCAAAGAGCATAGATTAGAGCGGAGATGGAAGCCGGTTACGGAAATGGCGCTGAGGATTACCCATGACATACTACGGCCTTTTCGATGAGTGGACTATCTTGCTCCGCTCTATGATCTTTGCTTCTGGCCATCCAAATTTCATTGTATGTACTTACAATGACAATAAAGTGTATTATTATTAACCACAGTACTCTCCCAGAAGATTAGCTAAACATTTATTGTTCATTCCTGGAACATGACAGTCCTGGTAACAAAAAAAATGCAAGTTTCATGAGTCAATCTACTTAAAATGATTACAAAGTGTATTTTTTCTCTCTCAATAGCAAATATTTTTCCACCCTTTAAAATGCTCTTTGATTCTTCCTCTTTGACCAAGCTTGTCCCAAAGTTCACTTTGTCAACAGTTTGATTAATCACTGACAAGCATCTTGGAACCATTTGCAATGTTGAAGTCAATGTGTAAATAAAAATTGGTTTAATTTAATCTTAATTTTTGTTTGCGTTGAATAAATTCTTAAAATAATCTGATGGAAAAAAAGAGCAAACTCTAGAAATACTCAGCAGTGGCTAATCCTGCTGCTCAAGCCTGCATCTGTGGAGCAGACATGATGGACCAACCAGTCCTTTCTTGCCTATAGGCCTAGAGGTTCCACGATTTGTGAATTATCCAAACAGGTCACATAAAAATTTCATGGGCAAAAACATATGTGGTGGTTGTATAATCATCTCTGCCAGGTAGCTCTAAGCACATAATATGGTCACATCAACATGTAATACCTTGCCTTTCGAATTCATTAAAGGGCCTGTCCCACGAGCATGCGACTAAATGTGGCAAGCGCGACCAAACCGGAAGCGGGGGCTGCGCGGAGGTCGAGCGATCCCCGTACAGGGCCTGCCCCACCAGCATGCGACTGCATGCGGCGAGCGCGACCAAACCGGAAGCGGGGGCCGCGCGGAGGTCGAGTGATCCCGTACGAGTTGAGGTGAAGTTCGAGTGAAGTCCGCGGGAAGTTCGCGCTAGGCGTACGCCATCAAGATGCTGCGTACGGCGTCAAGACGCTGCGTATGGCGTCGAGACGCTGCGCACGCCCGTCAAGGCAGTGTGTACGGCCTCCATGTGGCTGCGGGCCGGTAGGCCGTTGCCGCGCGGAATTTTTGAACAGTGTTAGTTTTTCGGAGCCCCGCGCGATGTCAGGACAAGCTCCGCACAACTCCATACGGCTCCGGCGATCGAAGTGGGACCGGCCCCGCGAGGCCTTACGGCCCAAGCGACCACGTTAGGTCACACTTGCCGCACGCAGTCACATGCTGGTTCTTGTACAGGCAAATGCATCACTGGTTCATCTTCTCAGGCAAACGTGGTACTCACTAAGCATCTCACTTGAAGGTAAGACAGTTTGAACACTGCAATATTCCCTGCTCTTTGAATAGTGTAGTTGGATATTTTACCTCTGAAGTGGCAGATGGTTTGGTTTAATGTCTCATTGAAGAGTTCAACCTGTCCTCAGTATCAACACTGTAAAATCGGCCAGGATTTGTTACTCAAGTGTTTGAAGTGAAACTTGAACCCACCACCATCTGACTCAGAGGTTTGAGTACTCCTAATTGGGTCACATCTGACACAGGGAGCTCAGGTATTTTCAACTGATTCTAACAAGTTCACTTAAACTCATCAATTACATGATACATTTCCACATTGTTGTCATTATAATCTGCTGGGCATTTGACATGAAACTGTACAGACCAACAACACCCTAGGCTGAATACTATGTTTTTGTTTAGTTTAGTTTAGTTTAGAGATACAGCGTGGAAACATCCCCTTTAGGGACCATGCCGACCAGCGATCCCCGTACACTATCCTACACACTTGAGACAAATTACCAAGGCTAATGAACATACAAACCTGTACTTCTTTTGGCCTTGGGAGGAAACTGGAGCATCCAGGAAAACCCATGTGGTCACGGGGAGAATGTACAAATGCCATACGGACACTACCGTACAATACTAGTCCATTAGGATGCATATCTGATGTCAGAGCTCAGTTTTTTTAATCATGACATTTAAGAAGCATCTAGAGTTCCCCGTTGCTTTGTGATTTAATGTACTGATTGTAGTAATTGATGGTAAAGCTGTGTGTAGGTGCCCTGGAGAGTTGGTGGTGAGCCTTTGCGGTGAAAGTACTATTATGTAGGGCGCCAGGTTTTGTTCCAGTGATGATGGATGATGACATTTCTCTTTCAGCAAACTGACCAAAAATATAAAGAAAATTCTGGGACATTGTTGAGTTGTGCTCAGTTTAAACCAAGGTATCTATAGATAGGTTCTAGAGCATGTAACTTAATGCATCTCTCACCAATTCACCAAGTTCTAGTTCAAGTTCAAGTGAGTTTATTGTCATGTGTCCCTGATAGGACAATGAAATTCTTGCTTTGCTTCAGCACACAGAACATAGTAGGCATTCACTACCATCCAAACTGAGCTGAACATGATCATTTCTGGAAGATGGCTCAAACTATTTAAGAGGTATAAGATGGAGGAGGGCATTGGGAGACCATCAGTCTTTACTGAAGATGGCAAAACACATCTTATCAATGAAATACTATCATATCTGGAACTTGTAATAACATTTGTCACAATCCACATACATACTCTCCCAAACTTAAATAATTGACAGGCATTTTAAAACAAAGTCCCTTCTATAATATAACCATTCTAACTTCGCTGGCCCCGATTATTATTCAAGACTTAATCATCTGACTGAACAAGTCAGCTGGAACTTTACAGTCAAACAAGAATCTCCAAGAAAATTAAAGTATCATATTGACATCTTTAATAAAACAAACATCAGTGACTCTAATCAAAAAGCAGAAAAAAAATCAACAGATGTTGAAAATTTGAAATAAAAGTAGCACATTCTGAATAAATTCAGCAAGTCAAGCAGTATCAATGGAGAGAGAAACAGAGTTAAGATTTCAGGCTCAGTGATCAAACATCAATTTAATATTTCCTCGGGTATTTTCTCATTGCAACATACTGTGTCTTCCTTTCTCTTATCCCACAATGGTTCCTGTTGCACTCTGGGCTGATACTATGGTACAAAAGGTTCAGAGGATTGTGGTGGTCCCTATCTATAGGCAGCTTGCTATTGGGCTGGAGCCATTGCTAGCTGCATCCCTGAAGCTTGAGCATGGCCAGC